>NW_026948497.1:3877499-4523749 GCF_035770615.1 Melospiza melodia melodia | reverse complement strand
TTAAAAAAAAAGTATTAACTATTTACAAGTTCAAAGTATTATGTTTAAAGCTCTTCAGTTCTACAAATGCCCCATAAAGGAGAACTTGGAAAAACCCAGACCAAAAATTGATTCTCATACTTCTGTCCCAAACCCACCTGACAATATAAATTGGGAATTATTATAAAAAATTATTATCATGTTGTTATCTTATCACTGAAACTTCAGGGAAAACAAAAACTCTCCAAGAATCTCTTTAGTGTTAGAGAGTCAAGGCATTCCTTGGTTCTGGCCAGGATGTGCAACAGAAATAATTTCTTTCACAAATAGCCTGGCTGTGCAGAGAAAATCATTCCATGCCATGTGAGTTTTACTAGATTTTCCTAAACTTTATGTAGTCTGAACCAGTCTAAATCCAATGCTTTAATGTTCCTTGCTTCCAAGTTTTGTAAGTTTTTAGTATTTGGTTTCCTGTTGGATGCCGTTTTCTTCCCCTCTGATGTGAATTCGGTCTCCACACTCCTGGATTTCCTTCTCAGCCTGTTCCAGCCCAGGTGTCTCCAGCTCTGCCGCGGGCAGTGTCTGGGGTAGCTGTTGGTTGCTGTTTGCTGCTGGGCAATGTTGATGTTTTGTTGCTGGTCGTTATCTCTGTGGGTGTCTTTTGGGCTATTCCCAGTGTGTTCAGATGTTAAACTCATCTCCATTGAGTGGTGCAACATCCCATAAATAAAACCTTTAAAATTCCTTTCCCAAAGGCAAACCTTTGTGTACAGAAACCTTTCTGAGCAGAGAAATAAGATTTGAAAGAACCGAAATCGGTACATTTTGCAGCAGTGCAATGGCAGGCAGCCCAGAGTGTGGGTGTCAGTGAGCCCCAGAGTGGAATTGTGCCGTGGTGTTCCCCAGCAGCTGTGGCAGTGCAGGCCCAGCCAGCGCTGAAGCTGCAGCAGTGGCAGCAAGGCTTGGCCCCAGTGGCTGGAGATGGCAGAGGAGGGTGGCCAGGATTGCAGAGGATTCCAGGGGAGGATCTGTGGGCAGGCGCAGGGGCTTGGCCCGCTGTGGAGCCCTGGCTGCTGCTGCGTTGCCTTCAGGGCAGGCTCAGGGGCGGCCTCCCATCCTCCTGCTGCGGGCGGGAAGTGCAAATCTCCGGGGCTTCAGAGCCCTTGAGGCCAGGCTGAGGGGTCCCCCGTGTTGAGCTGTGCTGGCGGCTGTTTCTGGCCTCAGGGACACTTGGCATGGGCCCCTTGGCCACCAGTGGTGCTGCTTTGCACTCCTTAGGCAGGAGCCGATGTCCTGGCTGGGTGTTGGCAGCAGCAAAGTGCCAGGGCAGGCTGTGTGCCAGCCCAGCTTGCTGTGGGAGAATATCCCTTGATATCTGCTCCAGTGGTTGCTGAAACAGTGAGAATTGCTTTTGCCCCCCTGTTAGGTGCCATGGTGTCAGCAGAAGATGTTGAAGCCTTCCTGCTCAGGGCATTTCAGTGCCAGGCTCTCACAAGCACCCACAGCTGCGCGGGTTGAGCTGAGCATGGTGCGGTGACCTGCGCTGTGTCTGATTCCCCTTCCTTAATAACAGCCTGTCTTGTAGCTCTTTTCCCTTCTGCTGCTCTTGCAGAGCCATCCACAAACACATTTTCTCCCTCAGGCCAGGGAATGTCCCATTATCAATCTGTCCCCGCCTGGGTCTGGAGCTCTGTCCCTTGAGTGCAGTCCTGGGTTCCTTGCCAGCCCCTCTCCAGGCTGTTCAGACAGGAGGCTGGGTTAAACCCTTGCCCTGTCCTCAGTTCTAAATCCTCCTGTGCCATTGAACAAGTTTCATACTGTAATAACCGAGCCCGGCTCATCTGTTTAGAGGCTGTTTAGGTTGTCAAACCTTTACCTTGATGCCATACTTGAACTATAGGAGATCCTCCTGTTGTCATCACTTTTCAAGCGAGGCCACTCTCTGGCCACTGGGTTAAACATTTTAGCACAAGAATTCCTTTGACTAGACCCTGTTTAAAATCCACCTATAATTCAGATTCTTTTTCCTTTTTGGAAGGCCCAGGAAAACTGCCTCATTTAATCTTCATTTTAACACTTGAAAATTCTGTGTTTCCTCCTGCTGTCCATCTATCCAGTTTGTTGACTGGCTGGATAGGAGTGTTGTAGGGAGACATCCTTGGCTCCAAAAGCCCTGCCTTTAACAGGGACTCAATACCAGGCTGTGAGCCCTTTCTTCTCTCTCTTGGAACAAGGTATTGCTTGTCCTGGTTGCTTTAAAGTAATTTGTAGTGGCTCCATATCTAATTTTCCCTCTTTCCCTGTCTCTGCCCGCACTTCTGGGTTCACTTCAGCATGGGCCTTTTCCATCTTGTCACACAAAGGGAGAACAGAACTGGCCTCTGCAACCCCTTTTACAGTATTAAAATCCAGCTCTCAAATTCCTTCCTAAGTAATTACAACCACAGGATGAAGAAAAAGAAATTAATTTTATTCAAACCTATGCCCCACAACTTCTAATAGTAGTTGAACAAGTCATACCTGCTCATCTTTCCCACTCATTCCCTTAAAAATCAAATATTCTTTTACTCTTTTCCCCCCTTCGGTCTAAGATTCAGAGTGGATTGAGAGGCCCCTGTGTCCATCAGGAAATGCCTCCTCTCAATGCAGACCCACCCTGAATGTTCTCAAGGGCTGCAGTGTGGAGGGTCCCTGGTGTGATGGGAGCTGTGACAGCCCTGCCAATCCATGTGCATCAAGGGGTGGACTTGCTGGTCCTGAGGATGCTGCTGTCTGTGCTTGCAGTGTCCTTGTGCCCTGCAGCTGGAGCCCTGGTTCCTTGCCAGGGGCTGTTTGGGTGGGCTCTCCCCTGCCGAGGAGAGCAATGCCTCTGCCAGGTGCTTGTGGCCGAGCCGTGCCCTGGGTGCTGGGGGCCCTTGGGCCCTGGGGTTGATCCCTCAGGGGCTGTAGGAGCTGTGCCCTGGCCTTTGCCTTCAGCTTGGCCTTTTGCTGCTCCCTTCTTGCATTCACCTGCTGTGCCTTTGTGCCCAAGTGCCGCAGGGCCTTCTTGTGCCCCTCCTGCAGCCCCCCTCAGTGCCTGTGGGTGCTTGTCTTGCTTTACAAGAGAGGTTTCTGCTCGGGAAGGCAGAAAAAGCCTCTCTTGGAATGGCGAATGCAAACCCCCTCCCTCTTAATTTTTAGACTAGTGAAATCATGGGGCTCTCAGGCAATGATATGGGAGTAGGAATACCAGTTCTTTACTAGTGTGTATAATAAAGCAAACAAACACCAACAGCTGCGGCACTGACAGCAAACAGAGCCCGGACCCAGTCCCGGCCTTTGGGCTGCGGCGCTTTGCCCTTGGGTGCAGTTCCGGGCACGGCCGGCAGGGGCGCTGGTGGCTCCCGCGGGGCGGGGCAGTGCATGCCTCCCATGGAAACCTCTCTGAACGGAAATAGAGCAATCCCTTCAGCTAACTCTCTCACTTTTTAACCTTCTATAGCCTTTGTCCTGTGTTTTGGCAAAGAATTTGGAGAGCGCTGCCTTTTAACTGAGCTCCTAGTGTTTCAATAAGGTGCTTCCTGTAGAGAGAGTTTCCCTGAACAGCCAGAGCTGTGGTTACCAAGGGGCCGTAACTCAGAGCAGGACGGGGTCAGGGGAGGATAACGCACCGAGGCTCGGTGGGACTGTGGGCAGGGTCTGCTGCCGGAATCGGCAGAGGGGGATCTTCCCGTGGAGCCCGAGGCGGAGCATGGGTAGCCCCCACATGGCTGATGGCGGCTGATCCGGCAGCTGCCGGCAGAGCAAAGGCAGGTGGGAGAGCCCGGCAGCGGCGGCGGTGCCCAGCGCAGGTGGCACGGGCAGGGCAGCCGGGGATGGGATGGCTGGGACTCCCCCTGGGTGCGGTGGGCGCAGTGACCTCGGAGCAGGCGGCAGGACAGGGCAACCGCCATCTTCCCCAGCATGGCCGGCAGAGCGGCCGCGGGCCAGGCAGTGGGAGCAGGGCACACAAATTCAGCGACAGCACCAGGGCAGGTTGAGCTGCCCTGGGCAGTGAGGCCGCACCTGGGATGGAAACCGGGGCAGGCGGAGCTGAGGCGGGCAGCGAGCCGGGACCCGGGACAGGCGCCTGGGCCGTGAACGGAGGGGGCAAGACCTGCAGAGGATCCCACTCTCTGATTTTTCCTCTTGTTCCCTTCCCTTTCATGTCCCATTGTCTTTTCATATTTTGTCTTGGGTGTTTCTGATACTTCAAAGATTTTTATTCTCTTGAAATCTCGTGTCTAACATATGGCATATTCTCTTTCTTCTAGAATAAATGGGTTTTTTTTACAAATAAACCCAGAACCTAACAAATCTAAACTTCTGCATGGATACTTTGAAATGGTCAAGTAGCTAACTCATGACCTCAAAATGTTGTTTTTCTCTTCACCTTTTTATTTCTCCTTTGGCATATTAAACATCTCTCAGGTACTGGGTTTGCTACTCCAAAAATCCCAGTGCACCCATACTCCCTGAAAAAATGATCACACAAAGCTTGACTACCCAGTGGGTTTTCTGATTCAAGTCTTCTAATATTTTCCTAGTAAGCACATTTCATAATGAAATTGTCTTCCATCAAGAAGTTTCCATTTCCCTGATTTATCTTGTTCACTTCCTCTCGTGTTTAAATCTTTTTTCTCGGCTTCCCTAAACTTTGGAATTTCCAGCTTTCCTCCTTTTGAGTTAATATTAACTTAAGTCTTTCTGCTGCATCTTTAGCTTTGTGCTCTGCCCCCAGTTTGCCCAGTTTGCCTTTCCTTTGGCCTGGGCCGGGTTCCCCCCGCCCACAGCGGCTGGGAGCAGCCGAGAGCCCCGCGCTGCCCATCCCGACCTGTCCCAGCTCCATCCCTGCTCCTGCCGTGGGCTGCGAGGGCTGCCGGAACGGGGCACCGAGGGTGTGGCTGCTGCTGGGGGAGGAGGAGGGGGCAGGGAAGGGCAATGATAAAGGGAAGGAGGAAGTGGAGATAAGACAGAGGAGGAGGAGGGGGAACAGAAGAGAAGGAGTGGGAGGAAGAGGAAGAGGAGGGACGAAGATGGATCAAGGCTGAGGTGAGGGAACCACGTCATCAATCCCTGCCTGAATTCGCAGCCCCCACCTCTGGGATCATCATTGTCCCCCCATCGCACTGGTGAGCGGGGAGGGGGACCTCAGCCCAGATATTCCTGGGTGTCCCTGGGTTTGCGTTTTGGGGGGATGTTTGGAGAATGAAGGAGTCCAAGGCTGAGCAGGAAAGGCCCCTTGGGGGTACATTGGGGGGTGGCGGCTGCCGGCAGAGGCAGCCTGGAGGAGCAGAGCCCTGTGTCCCCCAGGAGCCCAAAGGGGGAACCCAGAGAGGGGGGAGCGCCGCCATTGGCGGGAGCCTCAAGAGCCTGGAGAGGGGCAGGGGGGACTCCTTGGAGCCGCTGCAGCCCAGAGCAGAGAATGAGGGGAGAAGGGAGCCTGGGAGCCCAAAGAGCCCCGGCATCCCGAAATAGGGAGAGGGAAGCAGGGGAGGCTTTTGACATTGCTGGGACTGCCAGCAGCCTGGGCAGGGCGGGAAGTGGGCACAAGGAGGTCCCCCAATCCAAGCGTGATCCCCAGCTGGTGGGACAGGGGGGAACCCCTGAACAGCAAAGGGGAGGAACCAGCGACGGGGAACTCCTGGGAGGCTTTTTCAGGCCTGAATCTTGGTGTTTCTGAGGTTTTTCTGGAGCCCAGATGGCCAGTGACTTGTAGAGATGGACTTGGGCGAAAGGGACCTTCAAACTCAATGTGTGTTGAGGGATGTGAAACAGGAAAGCCTTATAAATATGATATTCTTGCAAAAGATTATGGGAATATAGAAAGTATAAGGAAGATTGAAATGAAAGCAAGCTCTGAGATACCTTAGTTAGTTAACAACTGGAAAACAATGGTGTGGCCTGACTGAAGATAATCCGCTTTTGATGAAACAATTCCCTCTGCTCGCAGAGAGATCCAGACCCTACTAGCTCAGCAGAAGGGGCCCAAAGAGGAGTTTTTAGGGTGTAAAATGTAACACAGTATGGTGATGTAATGATTCTTAGAAGCTGTTTGTAAATGCTCTGGGATTTGTATCTTGTACTAGATTGGTTAGTGAGAAATAGAATATTCCACGCAGAAGAAAATTTATTGTGTTGTAATGGGAATGTTACTCTGTTATGCTCTTGCCTGTCTTAGTCTTTTACCCTCTCATCCTTTCTACCCCTCTCTTCTCTCGGGCCTGCTCCGAGCTGTGCCTGGCAGCTCCAAGCAGGGCCCTGCACCCAGGCCCTTTGCAATAAACCTCAAGTTCCACGACCTGGCTGCAGAGATCTCTCGTCTCTGTCCGTCCCGACCATCCTACCCCCCGACAGTCCTACAAACGCACTCATCCCTTGTTTTCCCCAAACCAGGGTTTCCCACTGCCTGCGAGGGAGGCTGCGAGGAAGAGGAAGATGCCCCGGGACACTGAGGCAGGTGAGGAGGAAGTCAGTGCCCCTTTCCCCTCTGTGCTGCTCTATCTCCCAGCCCAGCACGGCCCCGGCTGCAGCTCAGCCCTGGGGGATCTCCTTGCCCTTGCCTGTGGCACGGAGGCAAATCCCATCCTGTCCTTGTCCTTCCTTCCCCAGAGCAGGAGCTGAGCATGGAGAGCAGGGAGGACAAATGCCTGCGGCAGAACCTGGTGGCAGAAGCCGTTTTGAGCGGCTCCACGGTGCAGGAAGCCAACGGGGAGGAAAAGCCTCGGAGATGCCGCACGAGGAGGGGCTGCAAACGCAGCCGGCGGGGATCTGAGGGGGAAAGAGCCAGCCTGGGCCGGGAAGGCGGCCGGAGACGGAGCCAGAGCTGGGAGCTGGTGCTCCATGAGCAGCTCCATGATGGGGAGAAGCCCCACACGTGCGTGGAGTGTGGGAAGAGCTTCAGGTGGAACTCCGAACTGATCAAGCACCAGAGGATCCACACTGGGGAGAAGCCCTATGAGTGTGGGGAGTGTGGGAAGAGCTTCAGCCAGAGCTCCCACCTGATCACGCACCAGAGGATCCACACTGGGGAGAGGCCCCATGAATGTGGGGAGTGTGGGAAGAGCTTCAGCCTGAGCTCTCACCTGATCACGCACCAGAGGACCCACACTGGGGAGAGGCCCTACGAGTGTTCCAAGTGTGGGAAGGGGTTTAAGAGCAGCTCCCATCTCCTCCAGCACTATCGGATTCACAGAGAGGAGAGGCCCTTCCAATGCCCCGACTGCGGGAAGGGATTCAGGTACAACTCCCACCTCATCACCCACCGGCGCATCCACACTGGGGAGAGGCCCTACGAGTGTGATAAATGCAGGAAGAGGTTTCCGACCAGCTCCATTCTCCTCCAGCACTATCGGATTCACAGAGAGGAGAGGCCCTTCCGCTGTCCTGACTGTGGGAAGGGATTCAAGTGCAACTCCACCCTCGTCACCCACCGGCGCATCCACACTGGGGAGAGGCCCTACGAGTGTCCCCAGTGTGGGAAGAGCTTCTCACAGAGCTCTCACTTGACCCGACACCAACGGAGGCACCACTAAGGGAAGCCCTGTGAGTGCCCCGAGTGCGGGCAGAGCTTCGTGCGCTGCTCCAGCTCCATCCCCCACTGGAGGAGGCACTTTGGGCACAGCCCATGTGAGCCACATTCCCTGTGATCCATGTTGGGAACACACCTGGCTGCTTCTCCTTTTGGTTTGGCCTTAATTTTCCTCTGCTTCACCTTCATCCTTTCAAAACACCCAAAACTGGATTAAATGAAGGAAATTAATTGAATATATCTGAAGTTCCATAATTTCTCAGTTTTTTTAGAGGGAATTTAGGATTTGGGGATCCGTTCTGTGTCAAGTACTGCTGTTGCTAAGAGGAAGGATGTTAATGTCACCCTTCTTGTGTTGCTAAGAACTGCTCCCCTGACCCAAACCCCAACTCCACCCTTGGGATGCCCTATGAAAACTGCCTTTGTCTTGTCTTTGGGGGGTAAGAAATGGATTCCCAAAGGATCAGCCCTTTTCCCACTGGATTGCAAGGATCAGCCTCATTCTCCACTGGATTCCTAGAGGATCAAGCTTTTCCCACTGGATTCACAGAGGATCAGCTCTTTTCCACTGGATTCCCAAAGGATCAGCTCTTTTTCTACTGGGTTCCCAGGGGATCAGCCCTTTTCCCACTGGATTCCAAGAGGGTCAGCCTTTTACACTGGATTCCCGGAGAATTCTGACTCTGTCACTGTTGTTTTTTGTTTGTACTACTGCATTTGTATTTTTAATTTTTCCTAATAAAGAACTGTTATTTCTATTCCCATATATTTCCCTGAGAGCCCTTTAATTTCAAATTAATATTATTAGTATTAGTATATTGTTATTACTATTATTATTAATCAAAGGGAGGGGGTATATAGTTTCCATTCCAGTGGAGGCTCCTGAAATGGAGAGACACCCCCAAGGATGGGCCATGTCAAATAGTTCCTCAAATAAGTAAATGAGTTTATGGTTATGCATGAGGGTCAATGAATATGCAACAGGCTGATGTAATCAAGCCAGAATAATTAAGGGGTGTCTCCGAAAATAACTGGGGGGTCTTGAAGGCCATAACAACCTTCACCCATTGGTCCTTGTCTCCCATGACATCAGCCTGTTGCATATTCATAGACTTTTTGCATATCCATAAATCATTTACCTATTCTAGGAACAAACAAAATTGGCTTCGTCCTGTTTGTCCCAGCTCAATTTGGGGTGTCCCATCCCTCTCTCAGCTCAATTTTGTGATCCCATATCTCTCCCAGCCTAATTTTGGTGTCCCATTCCCCTCCCAGCTCAATTTTGGGGTCCCAACCCTCTTTTCCCTGCTCTCCCTCCCGTTTCCAATCGTTTCCCCAGTCCCCTCCCCCATGTTTGGTTTTGGGGGCTCCAGGCCCTTCCTGTTTCGTTTTGGGGTCCAACACCGTTTTGGATCAATTTGGGGTCCCCAGCCCATCCCCAGGGTCACCTTTCCCCCCTCCGCAAGTCCGCTCCTGGCAACTGATGAGTCATCAGCGAGACACGCTCTGATTGGCTGGAAATTACCCCGCGCGGTCACTGAGTATTTACCGAAGTGAGAGGCCTTGGTCTGTGGCTGGCAGCTGATGAGTCAGAGTCGGGCCGGGCGCTGATTGGCTGAAAATCGCTGGGCGTGGCCAGTGCTCTGAATTTGTGCCCAGCAAGTGGAACGTCGTCAGTGCCGCGCGTTCTGATTGGTCGGGATCTGTTTTGTGGTGGGGACGGGAGGAACTGGGGTTACTTGGTGTTTATTTGTGTTTATTTAGGGTTTGTTTGGAGTTTATTTGGAGTTATTGATGGACTATTTGGCGTTTATCTTGGTTTTTACTTGGTTTGTTTCTGTTTATTTGCGGTTATTTTGAAATATTTGAGTTTATTTGGAAGTATTAGTGTTTGTTTGGGCTTATTTGAGATATTTTGTCGGTTTATTTGGAATTATTTGGGGTTCTTGGGGATTATGTTGGTGTATATGGGGTTTTTTTTCGCTGTGCTTGATATCATTAGGGGTTTTTTGGCTTTAACTTGGGGGAGGGTTTTTTTCATTCTTTGGGGTTATTTGGATTTGTTTGGGGTTATTTGGGGGATTTCTAGGTATTGTTTGTGGTTGTTTGGGGTTATTTGGGGGTTTTTTCAAGTGTTTTGGCGTTATTTGAGTTATTTGGAGGCACGTAGGGTCAAAAGCTCCGCGAATGTTTCTCCTGCAAAAATCGGGAATTTTTCCTTCAAAATCCGAGAGTTTTCCCCCAGAAAACCGGGAATGTTCCCTTAAAAACCCCTGAATTTTCCCAACCAATAGCAGCACGCCCTGCTCCAAACCATCCAATCACCGCGGGTCTCCCCATAGGAACACCAGCCTCTCTGTGCACCGATCGAACCAATCACTGCATGCCTCCCCTCAGACACGCCCACCTCTCACACGGAACAGTCCAATCACCGCGTTCCTCCTCTCAGCTACTCTCGGCTCTCTCGACCTCCACCGACCAATCACCGGGCGTTTTCCCTCAGCAACTCCCTGCTTCTTTGCCTCTATCCAACCAATCACCGAGCGCCTCCCCTCGGCAAAGCCCGCCTCCCCTGCCCCATCGTGTCAATCAGCACACCCTCTGCGAAACCAACCAATCACCGGACGTGTCCCCGCAGAAACTCCCGCCCTCCCGGCGCGTACCAGCCTATCACAGCCGAGGCCGTAGCGGTGCCCGCAGACCCCAGGGCCGGGCATGGAGCGGACATCTCTTTCCCCCCCGCTCCCGTCCCCGGGACCCCCTCAGGGACCCCCGGGAGCCGCCCCGGGCTCGGGCGGGTCCTGCGGGAGGCGCTGGAGAGAGCGGGGGAGGCGCTGGGAGAGGACGGGGGGCTTCGGGAGCTGCTGAGGAGGCGCAGGGACAGGTGAGGGGTCCTGGAGGGGTCGTGAGGGGAATTTGGGGAGGGGTCTTGAGGAGGTTTGGGAGGGATTTGGCGAGTGTCTGGGGGGAACTTGAGGGGGTTTTAGCGGGGTCTGGGGGTGCTGGAGGGGCTTTGGGGGGGAATTTGGGGAGGGGTCCTCGGGGGGTGTCACGATCGGTCGTCACGGACGGGTTTCGTGATGGTTCATGGATTTGATCTCAGGGTGCAAAAAGAACCAACACGGTACAAGGGGGTTTGCAATGATAATCGAAACAAATGCACCTTTATTGTATGACCACAGCAAAATGCGATAGAGGGATTAAGGGAGAGAAAAAGATGGGGGAGGAGAGACACAAAAGAGAGAGAGAAAGAGAGAGGGGATAGAGCTACCAAACGTACAGACGAAGTCCTTTGGTCCAGTCCAGTCGAGGATCCGCCTGTTTCGTCGGGGAGGTCTCAGAGACCCAGTTCATCTGGACCCCAAATATACTCTTTCTCATTGGGGCAAGGGGGATGGATTTTGCAGCCGAAACAAAGGCAGTTTATTGTATCTTCAGGGGGGTGGGAAAATAGGGTACACATAGTCCAAGTTTGGAAGCAGGCAAGAGTCATTGTTTTCATTGCCCACTGCCTACACCTGCAACATCCATCTTGCTTTGGGCAGCTTTCCTTCCTCGCCCTGTACACCTCCCCCGAGTTGGGGCTTTCAGTCCCAGTCTCTGGAAGAGGGTGAGAGGGGCCTTCTCACATAGGGATTTCATGTCTCAGTCCTTTGATGAAGAGGTTTCTTACATCTCTACTTGTCTGTCACGGTGGTTATGAACGGTTTTCTCTTAGGGGACCACCCTAAAGCTCAAACTGTTGCCCGATTGATAAATGACACAAAACTCGGATAAGTTTTGTGGGTGCTTTATTAAGGGCCCGGGGAACTGGGGGACTCACGTCCCAAAGTCCGAGCCCCCAAATTCACGTATGGGTGCTTCCCTCTTATACATGAGATTCACAACAAAGTCTCCAAGGAACAGTTTCCCGTTCCCCTTGCCTGGTCACAGACCCCTTGTGATACATTCCTTGGTTCACAAACAAGATCATTAATCCTCTGCTTATCTTATTCTAAGAGCATTGTATGCTGCCTCTAGACAGGTTAGCATTCTTACTTTCTTGCACTAGTTTAATTATTTATTAAATCTCTAAGACTACCTGCTAAGTAACACACAAAACCCAACACACACTTTCAACGGCTACAAAACTACTTTTTAACAAACCAGTTCACACACAACTCACTATAATTAAATATTTTGCTAAATTTCATTTCTTTTCCAACATTTCCCCCCTTTTGAGCATCCTTCAGTCCTGCTGCAAGGATGCTCAATCAACAGTATTGACAGTAACATCTTCATAACGAGGTGGGGAGTGTTCCTCATTCTGCCGCCCACGGGTCATCGCCTTCAGCAACCGGAGAGATCGCCTCTTTTCCTTTTCGATCACACCTAAGAGGCATCTATATACAATCCATATAGTCACTAAAAATACTAAAAACATTAGTACATACTGTATAGCAGATGTAATCCAGCCAGACAGGTGAAGCCCCACAGAATCAAATACTGCTCCTATCCAATTATGCTGTGCTTCCCTTTCAATTTCCTTGGTTTTTGTTTCCACTTCTGCCAGTTGAGAAATATCTTTCTCAACTTCAAGTGTAACATTTGGAATGTGTACACAGCAATGATCTATTCTCCTACTCAGGTAACCACAAACTCCATGTTCCTTTAACAGTAGCAAATCCAGTGCCATTCTGTTTTGTAGGGTCATTCTTGATGTAGCTTGCAATTGCAAATTTAGATCTTTAAATCCTTTCTTAGTAGCTGCTGCCAACCTTTCTGTCTGTCCTAACAAATTGTTGAGCATTTCCCTGTTTCGATATGTCGCTACCGGAGGGAATAATGACTCCAATATCCATCCAAATTGCACTCCTGAGCCAGGTTCATGCCACTGCTCCTCTAGGGATTCTTCCCTCTTTCTGAGTTCTTTCCTTTGGATCAATCTATTCTGTTTCCAGTATGGACACAATGTGGGAACCCCTAGGGTGATTTGTGTTACTGATCCATCTAGAGGTAAATGTGTGGTCCACTGTACGTGTCCCAAGACCCAGACTAAATTTCCAGGGCTATGCACAGTAGTATATCTGCAATCTATAGGCCCATCCATGGACTCTCTGCTAACCGTGTGATCATACCCCCTACACTCGCATCCCCACTTTAATGCCATTTTCACCGGTACCAATCCGATTCGGTCTTCTGGTGTATCACATGTAAAAACCTCAGTACAATTCCAATCCTCTTTCTGCGGTCTGAACTCTCGGGAAGATGTAGACGTGATAAGGGCCCTATAATGTGACTGATTCTTTACTCCTGACCATTGGATGCACCATTGTACCTCCCCAAGGTAATTATAGTGTTCCAAAACACTAGGTCCCCATAATGTCTTCCAACTATTCCAGGTGTCAAAATTCTGTGTGACATTCTGACAACTCATCTCATTTTGTTTGGGATTTCGTTCTTATTCATACTGTATTGCATGGCTCATCTATTGGGGTTGCAATTAAACACCTCCTGGTATTTTGAATCCAACCATAATGATTGGATTTCTTTTCACATTCCTCTCTAGTCATAGCCCGAGTGGTCATACACAAATCCCTCCATACATCTACTGGTTTGGGAACTGACTGGCAGGACCATGAAACATTCTTGAATGTTTCAGGCATTTTGGTTACTGGTATTCCCCAGGGAATTGGTTCACCTGCAGCCTGTGGTAATGGCAGGCAAGCTGTTATTTTAGTCACATTCTGCATGATCCCAAAATCTCTGATTAATCCTACCACTAAGTTTTCCTGCTCAGTATTTCGTTCTATTGTATCATTAACCTCCCATCTACTCCTTCTACCGTGTCTCTGTAAGGATAACATCATTCTGTCATGCCTCCACCATGCATTTCCTATTTTAGGATTAGTGACACTTGACCATCCACAACCTTTGCCTTCCTTCCCCCACCAACTGGTCCCGTCCTCTATTCTGTCCCAGGTCAGTTCCCTATTTTGCTTCCACCATTTGACCCAAAGGTTCCTTTGATATCTTGATCTTACTAGGAAGGAACAATTTATTCTGAGAGGTGGCCCATCCCACATGTCCACTGCCATTGATACTGGATTAACCTTTATGTTTTCAGCACGATCCCCTGTCCATGGCAAAACCCTCATACTCACTCTTTTGTAATCAAAACTATCCCGTATTTTGACCAAACATGTATATTCTCCCGTATCATTTGTGGTTACCTTGGTAAGATTCAGTACCGTGTTTCCTTGTTGTTTATCCTGATCCCAACCGACTCCTATCTTGCCTCGGCTTCTTTCGGCCCCCCCGTTGCCATATTGCAATAACTTCACCGGCCTCAACTTTCTGGCTGTCAAAGATAACACAAGTTAATTGAACATCCATCCCTTCCATGACTGTAACCTTTGTTTCTTCAACCTGTACAAGAGTAGACCCTTGAACGGGTAATAGTCTCATGATCACTAGCAGTAATATAATTAAGAAGGCAGCTTTGCGCGGAAGATCATCCGGGTTGGAGACACTATCTGGGTTTCCCACTGGAACGGTGCCTTCTTTACCCTGGTGTAATGGATCCAAGCATCCATCCCCTGGACCTTCACTGCCGTGTAGGTCGTCATCATCACCTGGTGGGGTCCGCTCCATGATTCCCGTAGCGGATCCGTGATCCACTTCTTGACGTATACCTGGTCCCCAGGCTGGATGTCGTGAACAGAATTCTCCAGCGTGAGCGGTCTATTCCACTGTAACGTATTTCTTAAAGAATTCAAGATCTTATTAAGTGACATAACATACTCTGCAATCGCCTGGTCCCCACTCACATGTACCTCCCCTTTTAATACAGTTGCATGATATGGTTTGCCATATAATATCTCACATGGACTTACGCCTACCTTTTCCCTTGGTTTAATTCGAATCCTGAGTAGGGCCAAAGGCAAAGCTTGAGGCCAGTGCAGTTTAGCTTCCTGGCAAATCTTTTTGATTTGTCCTTTCAGGGTTTGATTCATCCTTTCCACCTGCCCACTAGACTGAGGTCTCCAGGGGGTATGCAAATTCCAGGTTATATCTAACATTCGTGCTAATTCCTGCACTACCCCGGCTATAAAATGTGGACCCCTATCTGATGACAATCCTAAAGGTACTCCAAATCTTGGTATTATTTCTTTTAACAAGGTTTTTACCACCTCCTTAGCCTCATTAGTTCTACATGGAAAAGCTTCCGGCCACCCTGAGAACGTACATACGTACACTAACAAGTATCTGTATCCCTGTGCCCTAGGCAATTCAGAAAAATCAACTTGCCAGTAATCTCCTGGTTGTGGCCCGACTTGCAACTTTCCCATTTGTATTTGTCTCCTAACTACTGGATTATTTTTCAAACATACTGGGCACATTGCATTAACTCTTTTTGCCATTGTTAACATCTGATTAGAGATTATCTCATTCTTCAAAAATTTTACCAATACTTCTGCCCCCCAATGACATTTATTATGTTCTGATTCCAAAATAAATTTCATTATGGGGGTAGGTACCACTATTTGTCCCATTGGTGTAATGTACCACCCAAGTTGATTCTTCTGTGCCCCTAGCATATTTATTAGTTTTCCATCTTCTATTGAATATTTGGGCTCCTGATTCAGGTATGGGGTAGCCGGATTTGTTCTTACCGGTACCAATGCCATTTGAGTCCATACTTCCCGTGCCACTTGCCGAGCTGTAACATCAGCAAATCGATTTCCTCTGTAAACGTCTCCTTCCGCAGTCTGATGTCCTCTAACATGCATTATTGCAACTGCTTTGGGACTGTGTACCGCATCCAGTAGCTGTAGCACTTCTTCCCGGTGCTTGATGTTGGTTCCCTGTGAATTCAAAAGCCCCCTTTCCTTCCATAACGCCCCATGTACATGAACCACACCAAAGGCATATTTAGAATCTGTCCAGATATTAACCCTTTTGTCCTTGCTCAAATACAGGGCTCTGGTGAGTCCAATCACCTCTGCCTTCTGGGCCAAAGTTCCAGGTAACAAAGCCTTTGCCTCTATTACCTGATCCAATGTTACCACTGCATACCCGGCATAGCGAGTCCCATTCTCGACAAAACTGGATCCATCAGTGTATAGTTCCCATTCAGGTTCTTCCAATGGTTCATCCTTTAGGTCGGGTCTGCTGGCATATACTTGTTCAATTACCTCTACGCAATCATGCACCAGTCCCCCAGCTTCCTGGTCACTGCGTAAAAACTCTGCTGGATTAACATGATTAGTAGTCCTTATTTCAATATCATCCTGTTCTCTCAGGATGGCCTAGTATTGCAACATTCGACTGGATGATAGCCAGTGACCCCCCTTTTGCTCCAAAACGGCCATGACCATATGGGGAACAAACACTTTCATTTTTGCCCCCAAAGTCAATTTCCGGGCCTCTTGAATAAGAATTATTGTTGCCGCCACGGCTCGTAAACACGAGGGCCACCCGGAACTTACCAAATCCAGTTGTTTAGAGAAGTATCCCACTGGCCTCTTCCAGGATCCCACCTTCTGGGTGAGGACCCCCAATGCCAGTTTTTGCCTCTCATTCATGTACAACTGGAATTCCTTGGTCACATCAGGGAGTCCTAGGGCTGGGGCCTCCTTTAGTGCCTGCTTCAATTCCTGGAAGGCCTTCTTTTGCTGTGTCGTCCACTCCAACCGATGCTGCTTCAAGGCCTCATATAGTGGCTTGGCTAGGAGACCGAAATTCATGATCCACAGTCAACACCATCCCACCATTCCTAGAAAAGATCTCAATTCCTGATGGTTACGAGGCAAAGGAATAGCACATATTGCCTCTATTCGGTTTACTCCCAAACGTCTCTGCCCTTGTGTGATCTCACAACCGAGGTAAATAACGCTATTTTTGACCAATTGAGCTTTTTCCTTAGAAACCCGATACCCTGCTTGGCCAAGCATGTTGAGTAATTTAATTGTTAATTCCACGCACATTTCCCTTTCCTTAATAGCCAGAAAAATGTCGTCCACGTACTGCAGGACTACATACAAGGATGGGGATGTTGTTACCTGGGTTATCTTCCATTCCTCCAGCTCCTTGGCCAGTTGGTTTCCAAAAATAGTAGGGGAGCATTTAAATCCCTGGGGGAGTCTCGTCCACATAAGCTGCTTCTTTCTCCCAAAATCAGGACTCTCCCACTCGAAGGCAAAATATTTCCTACTCTCTATTGCCAGTGGGATGCAGAAGAAGGCATCTTTAAGGTCAATCACTGAGAACCATTTAAACTCCTCCGATACAGATGTTAACAAGGTATAAGGATTAGCAACAACTGGATGTATGTCTTTCACTATTTCATTAATAGCCCTTAAGTCCTGTACCAAACGGTACTTACCATTAGGTTTCTTTACTGGAAAAATTGGAGTATTATACTCCGATTCACATTCCTGTAATATTCCTTGAGCCAAAAATTGTTTAATTAACGGGGCTACTCCCCTCCTTGCCTCAAGCTTCAAAGGGTATTGCTTTATCCTCACTGGTCGGGCCCCTTCCTTTAGTTCCACCTTTACTGGCTGCGCAGCTTTAGATTTTCCGGGGACCCCTGACTCCCATACCCAGGGTACTACAGCCTGCTCAATTTCTTCTGGAATAGGAGAGGCATCCACTTCCTTGATTACAAAAATGCCTGCTATTTGTTCCTCAGGTATTTCCAATTTCACCCTTCCCCCTTCAAATATTATTTTCACATTAAGTCGGGACAACAGATCTCTTCCAAGAAGGGGTGTGGGGCAGTTTGGCATATACAAAAATTGGTGATCTAATTCCTTCCCCCCAAACCTAAGATTTAAAGGTTGTAAAAATGGTTGTTCCTCTAGCTTCCTTGTTGCCCCCACCACCTGTACCGTTGTGTCACTCAAAGGTCCCAATCGTCTATTGAGTACAGAATAAGTAGCTCCAGTGTCTACCATAAATTCTTGATCCTTTCCATCTATTTCTAAAACTACCCTTAAATCCTTTTCTAGTCAGCTTTGATTCTGATAGTTTCCCAAAACTAGTGCTTGAGCGACTTCTGCTGGTCCTCCCGTGAATCCTCCCACAGGGGCATTTCCCATTGGGGCTGTCCTTAATCCCATGTTTCCCATGCCCATACCTCCTCTAACTGGGCATTCATTTTTCCAGTGTCCCAATTGTCAGCAAAACGCACACTGGTTTGGATCCAACCTCCCCATGTTAGGTGCAAACCCAAATCCTCCCCGACCTCGACCCCTAATGGGTCTTCCTCCTGCCCCTGCCTGTTGCATTACAGCCAGAATACTAGCTTGTTGTCTTTTTGCAGTTTCTTTTTCCCTGTTGTTATATACCTTCCACGCTACCTCCAGCATTTTATCCAAACTTCTAGTATCCTCTCCTTCCAGCTTTTGTAACTTTTTCCTAATATCCTCTTGTGATTGCCCCATAAACAACAATGCCAATTGAAGTTTTCCTGATTGATCCTCTACATCTAAATTAGTAAACTTCCGAGCCATGTCTTTTAATCATTCTAAAAAGGCAGACGGAGACTCATTCTTGTCCTGCTTGACCGAATACAACTTAGACCAGTTCATAGTCTTAGGTATTCCTGTCCTAATTCCTTCCACCAACAATTCCTGATATCGTTTTACAGCCCTTATTCCTCCCGTAGAGTTTGGGTCCCACTTAGGTTCCTCACTTGGTACCAATTCATCAACTGTCTCATTTAGTTGTCTCAACCGAATTTCCTCACGAGCCTTTTCTCTAGTGGCTCTAATAACCATTTCCTTTTCCGTGGAATCCATTATAATATCTAATAATACCTGTAAATCATTCCAGTCCGGATTCTGAGTCTTTATTACCATTTTAACCACCCTTGCCACCCTTTCAGGATCCTCCCGATAACTCCCCGCTGATTGCTTCCATATTACCAAATCCCCGGGGGAGAAAGGCACCTTTATAAGTATCCTTTCTCCCTGTGGTCCCACAGCTTCCCTCAATGGCGCAATTAAATGTGGCCCCTTCTGCCCCTTCCTTCCCTTGCGAGTCCGCCCTGCTAATGGAGTTCTTTTAACACACTCATTCTTTTCACCATCACCACCATCACTATCACTCTCACTAGATCCCGTTTTTATAGCTATATCCGCAGGGGGAGCAGGGGGCACATTAGGAGCAACCAGAACCCTCGGAGGTGCTATACAATAAGACAAATCTTCCTTGACTGAAGGATACAAATTACACTCCTTTCTTTCTTTACATCCCACACACTCCCTTTCATCATTCACTTCTAAAACCAAGATACCACATTCCTTTTGCCATTCCTCTTTCCGATATAAAACAAAAAACAAATCCAAATATGGTATTTTATCCCATTTCTCATTTCTCCTTAAAAATTGCATCAAAGATTCCATTATCCCCAATTCCAGTGTACCATTCACCGGCCATCCCGCTTCCCCAATCTCATATTCAGGCCACCAATGATTACAATAATCTATCATTTTACTTCTATCCAATTCTTGATAATACCCTTCACTTTTCCACCATTTCAATATACAACCTAATGGTGTATTTCCAGGTATTTTACCATTGGCTTGCACTAAGGTTTTAAAAGTTTTAAAAGACATCATATTACAACCTTTAATTCCACTATTAATCCCAATAAACCAATATACCTTAAACCAATATACCTTCTCGCCGTCCTTCCCTAAAACAAACAGGAGGCGAGTTCCGGTCCTGCGTCCTTAGACGTCTTATGGCTGGAGCCTAGGCTTTTTTTTTTACCAACCACCAAATCCAAATCCAATTATCACCTTTTTCCAATATAAAGCACCTTCGGGCTTACCTTAATGCAGTTTGTCCGACAGGCGCGGGGGGTCGGGCACGACCGATGACTCCCCGAGAAGTGCTCGGTGCCGGCTTGGAGTGGATCGGGACGCGAACCGCCCCAGCAACCCTCGGAGTCCTGCCGCGGTCGCCAGAAAACTGTTGCCCGATTGATAAATGACACAAAACTCGGATAAGTTTTGTGGGTGCTTTATTAAGGGCCCGGGGAACTGGGGGACTCACGTCCCAAAGTCCGAGCCCCCAAATTCACGTATGGGTGCTTCCCTCTTATACATGAGATTCACAACAAAGTCTCCAAGGAACAGTTTCCCGTTCCCCTTGCCTGGTCACAGACCCCTTGTGATACATTCCTTGGTTCACAAACAAGATCATTAATCCTCTGCTTATCTTATTCTAAGAGCATTGTATGCTGCCTCTAGACAGGTTAGCATTCTTACTTTCTTGCACTAGTTTAATTATTTATTAAATCTCTAAGACTACCTGCTAAGTAACACACAAAACCCAACACACACTTTCAATGGCTACAAAACTACTTTTTAACAAACCAGTTCACACACAACTCACTATAATTAAATATTTTGCTAAATTTCATTTCTTTTCCAACAAAACCAGCCAGGCTGAGAGGTAGGGAGGATTCCAGAGCTATTGTGCAAAAAGGCAGGATGCCCTGTGAGCTCAGTGTAGCGTATAACAAACAACATCTGTGAAAACAGCAACTTTGCAACACTTTCAGGCCTCAGGCACATGACTTTCCCGGCCACCAGATCAGCAAACGGGGGTTTTAATTTTTTGGTTGTCTCTCTCCATGACAGTCGTAAGGCAGATGAGGGATATTTCAGACAGACTCTCACAACATGGAACACATTTGTTCCCCCAGCTCCAGAAAACTTGATGCAGGAACAAAACCATTCCTGCAGGAACCACCAAAGGCCAAGGGCCGTTTGGCCACTTTCACTTCCACTCCGCACGCTCGGGCAAATTGCGCAGACCAAGCAGCCTTTCCCCTCTTCCCCATTGGCCTGAAGACATTCTGCACCAAGAGAAAGCTCCTGTACACCCGGCTATCCAACAACAGCAATTTAATGCTCCTCGAGTGGGTGAAGGGAAAGGAAGTGCTGGCAGAGGAGAGGTGTTCCCCGCAGGCTCAGGCGGCCCCAGCAGACGCAGCCTCCCAGATCGATCAGTTCTGCACAGCGCTGCGGCAGGACACTCAGCCACGGGCACACAGGAAAGGCCGCGACTTCCAGAGGCGGCGGAGTTACTCTCGCATCCTCTGGAGCCGGGAGGAGGGAACGCTGTGTACAGCTAAAAGGATGTGCAGAGCTTGAAGCGCCAGGCATGAGATGGCAGGGCTGCTGTCATCTGTCATGTCCTGAAGGGCTGCAGAGAGTGTCGGCGGAAGGGAACCAGGACATCAGTTGATCATCACAGGCTCGATTTTATTGATCAGTACGGCGGGTTAAATACAGTTAATAATGAGCTTCATACATATTGCAAAAGTTGAGCTCAGGATTGGTCAGCTTACATATCAGCACCTACGCCTACTTCTACATTCCTATGGTTCTACTTTTGATACTTTCTACATATTCTTAGGATATATTCAGGACTAATCTCAACTCCCTATCCTCATGTTGCAGCAAGGTCACTGCTGACTCTTCCTTTCAGCTTGCTGACTGCTGACTTTTCTCCTTCAGCTTAACCAGTGGCATTATATCAGTGTGGCCTTTCTCAGCTAACCAATTATTAATAATGCTCTCCACATTTCCCCCGTTTTCTTCTTGTGCAAGGAGATTAGTTTGCCATGTTTTTGCTATTGTACGGTGTTGTATTCATATTGTTGTATAATTATATTTCCTAAGTCTCATACCTTCTTTGTGGCTTTCTCATGGCAGATCTTCACAGCATTGGTGTTGTTGCTTCTTGGTCAGGGCTCCTCTCTCAGGCTCTCCCTGACCACCCCGCCCCCTTTTATCACAGCTACCTCCATGGGCTACAGCTGCTGCCCAATCAAGGACATCACAGCTGCAGCCCATTTACAATAACTAGAATCAGGGCAGGGTCACTAATACAATACAAAGATCTTTCACTGCCATACATATATTTACAATACATAAGTTAACTCAAGCCCCTACAGTACGGCTGACCATGTTTTGAATACAGTTAAAGATACAAGGCAAAATAAGCAAAAACAGTAAAATTACACCCAGCAGTCCTATAGCATAGATCACAAGGTTCCTCAGCCACGGTCCGAGTCCCAAGCCTTTAAGGCATTCGTCAATTCCTAAACCGTCTTCTTCCTTAAGTTTGTGAAGTCCCTGTTGTAATTCTTTTATCTTAGTGTGAATGGACACCGAATGATCAGACAGATTCATGCAACACATTCCCTCGAACTCTTCACATCCATGTCCTTGTGCTAAGAGCAAAAAATCTACAGCAGCTCTATTTTGCAAAACAGCATGGTTAACACTTTGCACATCTGCAGTTAACATGTCTAGAATTTGTGATGTCTTGTTCAGCTCATCCCTTGCCCAGCATCCTAATTGTTTTGCTAAATTCATGGCTTTATTGGCAGATCCTCCTGGCAAGATAGTTGAAACCACCACCTGTTTGAATGTGCCCCAAAACCGTGGATCTCCTATCTTGCTGCAGTCTAAGTCATGTATGCTACGTTTTCTCCTGTTTGAATTTTGACTCAGCTGCATTAGCAAGGACACATTAGGATGAAACAGTGACAATTTTCCCAAAAAACAGGGTCCACCCTGTGGTTTAGCTGGTATACCATTCCATGCCCTGTCTCCACAAATCAAAAATATTCCTGTGGGTAATTTCATTGGTGCTGTGATATTTGTGCTGTTACATTGACCGTAATGCTGTGGAGAGAATTCACTCACATTCAGGGATGAATCTAGGGTGCCCCATGTTTCTTTAGGTTGGTTTAAATTCTGAGCACCCAAAAGTTTGAAGCTAAACCATCCACCAGCTGTAGTGTTAGATATGCTGGCATTTGTACTTCCAAAAAGATCCAATTCTTCAGGAGGAGAATGCAAAGAGGTGTTAAGTGATTGGATTAGTAAACATTGACGATAGCCATCACTCTGACCTGCAGTATACCCTTGTTGCACCGGCAATGTGATGTTTGACATGTTAGACATGCATAAGGTTTGATTGTTTATCAAACTGCAAAATTCTCCAGGAGACCACACCGGAAGTCCCACCAGGCATGTTCGAAATGGGTTAGTGACTCCTCCAAGACTAAGACAAAGTGATGATTGGTTAGTTTGATTAGCAAGTGTCACCCATAAATTTTCCCTTGGTTGACTAAAGTGTGTTACTCCTACTGCGTCACTTGCTACAGCATTGAGCAGTATTACAAAAACAAACCTCATTTTTCTTTCTGCTTGCTTTGCTTCTCCTTTTCTTCCTTCTGCTTACGTTGTTTTTCCTTTCTTCGCTGTCTTTTCCCTGGTTTGCTAGATTGTCTATTGTAAGGCTGAGTCAATTTTTGAATATACTGATCTAATTCTAAATCAGCATCCTTGCTCACAAGTATAGCACGAGGTAAGTTTGAAGGCAAATCAGCTTTGCAGCGAGCTGCTATGATGCGTGAGGCTTTAGTAATTTCAAATATTCTAAGGTTTTCCTGTAACTTCCACCTAAGATATGCTATAACCACTTGTTCTGCACTCTCAAAGAGCTGTAATCCTGTCCGTCCTGGCAGGCCAGTACTTTGTTCAAGAGCTCTAACCCAGATATGATTTCAAATCCACTTTCCAAAACAAGATGTACACCATAAATATCCCAATGACTTCTGTGGATACCAATAAACCTGATTACAATCTGCACAATGCAAAGCTACCCATGCATAGCATTTATCTTTATCCTTTTTGCAAACATAACAAGGAAGCGAATGTAAGTAAGGACCAGTATAAAATTCTGTTTCTTCAACCCAATGCAACCAATTCAATGGTGGTGATCGCAAAGCCTCTTCAGCCTTTTTACTATATGAGGCTAACAGCTCAAGGTCTTTCTTTAACACAAGGTGTATCTTATTTTGTAATCGTAGTTCTTGTTCGTTATCCTCCTCAACAACTATATCCTCCCGAGGGTCCCACAACAGTAAAATTGTTCTAATCATAGAAAATTAATTAGCAATCACTGATACCCCTATTCAAATGAGACCGTTCCCTTTTTTGCCTTCTTTTTCTTATCTGTCTTCAATCTTGCTGCTCCTAATTTCACTGGTCCTGCCACTTGCAAACTTAATTTTTGCAACTTATCAATGCAGCAATCTAATGCTCTATCAGGATCCCCTTGGAAGGGTCCTACAACTGAATGCTGTGTTAAAGGCACTAATTTCCTACACCTTATAGAAACTATACGTGATTTACTTTGAACCCTAATTCTATTTACAATACATTGTATTTCCCATCAATAATAAGCAAGAACCTTCTGTTCAGGAGACTCATAAAGATTTAAAGCTATATATGCGTTTTGCCCCGTTTGTCTCCTTAATTCATCTTGCCAGCTTTTTCCCCACGTATGCTCGTGTTCACAAGTATGACACCACAAATCCCGTAATAGTGATTGTTCTATCCAAAAAGTTCTTTTACAACCCCCACAACGTAGAGCTATCCAGGCAGCACAATGTGGATTGTGACAGTCAAGGCAATGTAGTTTCGCTGGATCTGTTAAATGAAAAGTTGATAATGAGTCAATGAAACCAATCAACTCCTGGGCCGTCCGGTAGTGACGTGTCAGTGCTCTGTCCACCGCTTCCGAGTACCCCTTCAATTGAAACAGTAGTGGTTGTAGGACTAGAAGCAGTTTCTTCCCCAGTCGCTCCTTGTCCTCCTCCGTAAGGCGATCCACCAGAGGCTGCATCAAAAACAGGTTTAGTCCACTTAGCAGGCACCCACAAAGGCCCTGTAGGTGAGGAAACACAAAGATACCCCCGACCCCAATATAATACTTTTGCAGGTTTTTCCCATAATCCTGTACTTGGGTTCTTATACTTAACCCAGACCTCTGTTTCCTTAGTATTTTCCTGACCTGACCTCGGATGATGTTTCATTGCAGGGGGGGTATCATCTTCCCCAAAAATGCATAAATGGTTAATCACATACAAAACCTTAGCCAAACATGCTTGTGGATCTCCCAAATCTTGATGTTTTTCAATATACTGCTTAAGGGTACCGTTTGCTCTTTCCCGTAAAGCTTTCCTTAACTGTATCAGTAACTCATACAATCGTTTATTATTCACTTCCTTAATTGCTGCTTCCTCTATTCGTTTGACTACTCCTGCAACATACATAGAGTCTGTGACCACATTTAAAGGCTCCTGTAAGTTGGACACCGCCCATACTACTGCTAACAATTCCAAAGTTTGTAAGCTATCTGCAGGGTCTGCTGTGAGGAGTTGATGCTTCCATTGTCCTTTTTCTTGCCAGGTAACAGCAGCACACTTTGATTTCTTTCCTGCATCTGTAAAAACTGTAAAGCTCCTTCTATGGGGTTTTCTTCTCTCAAAGGTCGAGTAATCCAGTTCCATTCTGTCATTCATTGCAAAACTCTAGGCACTAATTTACTAGTCTCTACTTTAGCAGGTGACATCAATAATGCTTCTTGTAAATTCTTTGAATTTATCAAGTACCAGTCCAAGGTTTCTTTTTCCATAGGCAATCTAATAGTAGCAGGTTCTCTACCATCCACTTCAAGAATTCTGAGACGCCCCTTTTTGATTAATGCAGCCAATTGTTCAATTTTTGAAGATATTGTTTTCTTATGCTGTAGTGGTGGTGATAACCATTCCAACACCCGTATCTCCCCCGTTTTCTTTTGCAACTGAGAGAGAGCACCAAGCAAGTGGCAAGGGCTATTCCAGATAGTAAGGTCAATGGGGTGGTCGAGTTGTCGACGAGACACATACCCTTGCTGTACACAGTTACTAATTTGCCACAAGGCAAGATGATGCTCCTTTGTCAGGTGTACAGGAGTAGTAGGGTCCACACCTTTTAACAAAGGCCGTAGGGCTTCTAATAAGTGATTTGGTATTCCCACAATAGGCTTCAGTCACTGTAAGTCTCCCAGCAACTTTTGTGCATCATGTAGAGTTTTAATGTCCAATTGTAATTCCAATTTTTGTGGTATCACTATTTGATCTGTCAAAGTCCATCCCAAATATTTCCAGGGCTTTGTAGTCTGAATTTTCTCTGCAGCAATAACAAGTGAATATGCAGCAAGAGTATTTATAATGGTGTTAATCTGTAAAGAGGAGAATGGCTGTTGCTGTGCAAACAAAATATCGTCCATGTAATGATATATTATAGTTGCTGGCCATTTACGACGTAGTGGCTGTAATGCTGCATCAACATAAAGCTGACATAAAGTGGGGGAGTTGCGCATGCCCTGCGGAAGAGATGTCCATTCAAATCTTTTATCTGGTTCCCCACGATTTATTGCTGGTAAAGTAAAAGCAAATCTCTTCATGTCATCAGGATGCAGGCCAATAGTGAAAAAACAATCCTTTAGGTCAATAATTAAAAGTGGCCGGTGTTCTGGTATCATAGCTGGATTTGGAAGACCAGGCTGTAAGGCCCCCATTGGTTCCATTTGGTCATTTACAGCCCTCAAATCGTGTATCAAACGATATTTCCCTGATTTCTTTTTGATTACAAAAATAGGTGTATTCCAAGGGCTTGTGGACAGTCGTAGGTGCCCTTTTGTATATTGTTCCTGTACCAATTCATGGGCATGCGTAAGACTCTCCCCTTTTAATGGCCATTGCTTAACCATCACCGGTGCATCCGTTTTCCAGGTGAGTGGAATGGGGAAAGTCCAAGCAATGGCAATTACCCCAAAGGGTGCTGATTAGTTAACACCACTCCCAATTGTGTTAAAATGTCCCTTCCAATTAAGCAGGAAACTGTAGGAGGCAGTTGAACAATTGAAAACACAGCAGATATTTGTTGATTCTCAATGCACACAGACAAAGACGGCGACCTACTTGCCAATGTAAATCCTCCCACTCCTGTGAGCATGTTTGATGAGGGAAATAGAGGCCAATGTTGTGGCCATGCTTCTGGAGAAATGATGCTAGTATCTGCTCCTGTATCCAATAATCCATAAAGGGTTATGCTTTGATGCCCATAGGTAATCTCAACCTTTTGTTTTGGTCTATTTTGTAAATCCACAGTTAAAAGTGTAACACCAGTAGAGCCAAAACCTTTTTCATCCCGTGTTTGACCAGTAAATGATTGTATTCCTGATGTCATTTGTGACAGTGGTACCAATTGTGCAATGCGTTGTCCCTTTGTAACCTTAATCGGAGGATAAAGGGTGTAAGCCATAATTTGTATTTCCCCTGTAAAGTCCGCATCGATAACACCAGGCAAAACAAATAATCCCAACATAGTTATAGAGGAACGTCCCAGCAATAATGCTCCACATGTTTGTCCATTTAATATAAGAGGACCCTTTACTCCAGTGGGTATCCTCTCAGGCTGGTTCGTCATTAGTGTGACGTCTACTGCTGCTGATAAGTCCAAGCCGAGGCTCCCGGTTGTTGCGGGTTGCAGACAGGAGGTGGCAGCGATGTCACGGCAGCTGCTGGTGTCTCCGATGTCACGGCGGCAACTTGTGTCTGGGCGTGGCCCCCGAGATGCGCGCTCTGCGGATGGTTTCCCGACCGGTGCCTACAAGCCGTAGTGTTGTATGAGCTGGATCGGCAGTGTTGACACCATACGCCAGTCGCTCGGCACGTTCGGCGTGTATGTCCTTCGTTGCCGCATCGGTAACACTTGAGGAATGGCTTCGAACCTCCTTGAGTGAATGCCAGAGAGCCGTTTCGGAGAGGAGCAAGAGCAGCTAGCACCTGATTTTGAGTGGACTCTGCTTGCTTTTGCAACCCCAATCCTAATTCCTTTAAGGCTTGTGCTATAAATGCCTGTGAAGCTGTTGGCATTAATGCCATTCGCTCTAATGCTTCCTCAATAGTCCAATTTGCCCCTAAAGTAGCTAACACTCTTTGGGTTGCTGGATTGCTATTTTGCAAAGCACACTGCTTCAATAGCGCCCTGCAACACCAGCCCGATCTATAGCAGTAGCTGTTCTATCGATAAAATTTCCAAGTGATTCTTCCCTTCCTTGCTTAATACCCATATAAGCCGGTAACCCTCCTGGCTCTTTAACCATATCTATTGCAGCACGCACTAACCTCATAGACTCTCTAAGTTTATCTGCTCCCGATATCATCTGTGCTTCTGTACGCAAATATTCCCCTAAGCCCATCAGCTCCTCTACTGTCACCCCATGTAATGGGTCTCCCTGGGCTCGTTGTACAGCAACCGATTCATTTACCAACGCGTGCCAATGGGCATTAAATAATAACTGCTGATGCTGAGTGAATATCAACCAAACTATTCCTCTTAAATCATTAGGACATAAAACCTGAGTATTAAAAAGATAATGTAACATTTGCTTAACAGGTTCACTTTTTACTCCAAACTGACTAACCGTAGAACGTAGCTGAGTTAACAGCTTCCAATCTAAGGGAGTATATTCTGCTATATTATGCGTAAGGTTCCCCTGTGCATCATACTGTGGTGTGTATGTAACTGGACATGCAAGACTAGAAGCTATTTCCACCGCCTCACCATCCCCCATTTGCATTACTTCTTTCGCCAAAGCAGCCCAAGCTTCCCTCCTCTGTTTAGCCATCTCCCCCCATAGATCACGGTGTGCCCCTGGGATGGGATCTGGCCCTTTAAGGGTGCTATGCTGCTGGCGCTTCGGTGCAGACACCGAGTTTTCGCGCGGGGGGGGCAGTGAAGCAGAGGCTGGCTCGCGCAGGGGAAGCCCCGCTGGAGCTGACAGTGAAACCGGAGCCAACTCAAGCGGAGCCAGCCTGCGGGGGGCAATCCGCCCCCCCGCTGGAGCCAGCTCGGGCGGGGAAATGGGCCCTTCCCCCGCCGAAGCTGTAACCAGAGCCGGCTCACTGAGGGGAAGCGGCGGAGGCAAGGCTGGCGGTGGAGGCGAAGCTGGCTTGCTCCCACCCCCACCATCCGACCCGCCTGAAGCTGGTGGCGGAGGCAAAGCTGGCTTGCTCTTACCCCCACCATCCAACTCGCCCTCCCCCTCTGACAGGAAAGGTGCAGACGGTTCCACTGCGCCTATAGAGAAATCCTCCACACCACTTTGCTGGGGACTCTTAGGCATAAGTACCTTAGTTACAGAAGGTGCCAGGGGATCATCTTCACGACCATACCCTATATTCCTCTTATGAGCTTCTGTTGCCCTTTCTGCTGCCTTTCTCTCAGAGACCTGCTGAAGTAACGTGTTATACACCACCCGCCATAACTTCCCGAATTTCTTTGCTGACTTATCATCGTCTAGTACTGTATCCCACAATATTTCCCCAAACTTTCTCCACTCTGATAACTCATGAACTGTATGAGGATTAGAAAAGATACCCTTAGCATGGCCATAAGCTAATAACCCTGGTAACTCCTTTTTTAAATCTATCCCTTTTATCCCACACCGCTCTAAATAGGCGGTAAATAAATCATATGCTGCTTGCCTATCCATACCTATTAATCAGCGCGCGCTGTTGCAGCTCTCCAGGCTCCGGCGGACACGTATTGGCTTAAGTCACAGTTGTGAACCTTAAGGGTGCTTCAAATTCCGGCACCATCCCAGCTGCAAGGACCCAAACCCAACTTCCTCGACCGTGGCGTAATCCCTTTTTCTTTTAATCCGAGAAAAAGGGCAGAGATTCGGTTATGCCCGCATTCTCCACCATTTGTCGGTGGAAGGGAACCAGGACATCAGTTGATCATCACAGGCTCGATTTTATTGATCAGTACGGCGGGTTAAATACAGTTAATAATGAGCTTCATACATATTGCAAAAGTTGAGCTCAGGATTGGTCAGCTTACAAATCAGCACCTACGCCTACTTCTACATTCCTATGGTTCTACTTTTGATACTTTCTACATATTCTTAGGATATATTCAGGACTAATCTCAACTCCCTATCCTCATGTTGCAGCAAGGTCGCTGCTGACTCTTCCTTTCAGCTTGCTGACTGCTGACTTTTCTCCTTCAGCTTAACCAGTGGCATTATATCAGTGTGGCCTTTCTCAGCTAACCAATTATTAATAATGCTCTCCACAAGAGAGAGAAACAGAGGCACAGTCAGAGGCTGGATCTGCAGGGAGCTGGGCAGAGCCTCCAGCCTCGTCCGTGCCACGCAGCGGCTGGCACGGCCTGGAGGAAGCAGGAGCCAAGAAGGACGAGCTGGCAGCTGCTGGCCAGGAATGCCCCGCAGGCCCCTGCAAGTTGTCTGTGCTGTGGCCCCGCTGCCCTTGGGGCGCGCAGGGAGCGGAGCCGTCGGCGGGCGGGCCAGGGAACGCAGCTGCCAGCGGCAGCCCCCGCCGAGAGCCCCCGGGCCTCACTCACCGCTGCAGATGATGCGGAACTGCAGCTGCTGCCCTGTCAGGTAGCGCCCGGCCATCCCTGGGGAACACAGAGCGTGTCCTGCCTTCAGAGGCACAGCTGCCGCCTACGGGCGCTGCCAGCCCTGAGGCCACACGCCCTGCTGGCCCGGCAGGGCTCAGCCCGGGCCCCTGGCGCACGCTGCCGCCCCAGGGCACGGCTGCCAGAGGGCGGCAGCAGCAATGCCCAGGCCAGCGGGGGCTGCCCATGCCCGCGCCCGGATCCTGCTGCCGGCACAGCAGGCGGGGCCGGGGCCGAGCTGCGGCAATGGGGCGGGCCGGGGAGGGAGCCGGGCTTGGCGCTCACCCATGAACCTGACGGCCGCCTCTCACAGGGGCTCCTGTGCGCTCCGCAGGTACGGCAGGGCCCGGCGCAGGTGCTCGGCCGCTCTGCTCCTGTCCTCTGCCAGCTGCAGAGAGCGGCAGGGCACGGAGGGAAAGGGTTGATGCGGGCCCTGCCCCTGGGCCGGGCGCTCCCTACGGCCGGCGCTGCTCCCCCTGCCCACAGAGCCCCGAGGCCCGGCCAGCAGCCGCAGGCGCCGGGCTCGGCACGGGGCACAGGGCCCGGCGGGCCGCGGTGCCGCCCCGCAGCAGAGCCCAGCTGGCTCGGGGCTCCGTCGGCACCGGCCTTGGGGCCACAGGAGCCTGGAGTAGAGCCCGCACGGCCCAGGGAAGGGAGCGGCGTGTGGGGTGCAGGCCGGTGCCCCTGTGTGCGGCACTGGGCAGGGGCCACAGCTGCCAGCCCCACAGACTGGGTGCCGTGGGCAGGCGGCTGCTCCAGGGATTGGGCTGGGCATTCCAGGCTGTCCTTACCAAGCACTCAGCAAATCTCCACATCTGATCCGTCTGCAGCAGCTGCTTGAGATCCTTCCTCTTCAGGAACCTCACTGCAGAAAGCAGCGTTTCCCGAGAGGCCTGCAGAGCAGCAGAGACCCAGAGATGGCACCGCAGCCCAGAGCACAGGAGCCGCATCTCTGTGCCAGGGCTGGGAGGAGGCTGGAGCCCGTCAGGTGCCAGGGGGTGGGGAGACAGCTGAGCCCCTTCCATGGGGACACCCAGGAGCCTCACCTGTGCCACACACCGGTTCTCATCGTGGCAGTGGAAGAAGAGTGGGAGCAGGCTCTGGCTCACAGGCTTCTTCAGGGGCTTTTCTCCCTTTGCCACTACCAAGGCAATCACGTCTTGGAAGAGGCGAATGGAGAGCAGCTGCACAAGGCTGTTGTCCTGTTGGAAAGGAAGCCAAAGTCCTCCACATCAGCTGCTCCAGGCCCCCTGTGCCCAGGCCCAAGGCAGCACCCAAGTGCCCGTGGCTGGGGGCACAGAGCCTCACATTGACAAAGAGGTGCCAGAGCGCCTCAGCCAGCTGCAGGGCAATGGGGCTGGCTATTGCCAGGTCTTTCTGCAGCATTAGGAGGATGAGTACAATGAGGGTCTTCTCCACAATGTCTTCATCCCTATCCCACAGTAGCTTCACAAGGCTTTCAGTAAGGCTGTACATGCTTGGATCCTGTGTACAAAACAAGGCTGGGCAACCCCACGCTGCTGCTGCTGCTGCTGCTGCTGCAGGGCTCAGAGGCCAAAGGCCTGTCCCGAAGCACTCGGGCAGCTGAACAGCAGGCCTGGAGAGCTGGGAGCAGCTGCCACAGCTGCTAAAGCCCAGCTAAGCCCAAGGGGCTGCTTGCCCCAGCCCCACGCTGCCAGCACAGCTTCAGCTGCTGCCTCCTCCTCACCATCGAGGTGAGCACCACGAGGCCTCGGAGCGCCACGCGATGCATCTCCCTGGACTGGCTCTGCAGGTGCCTTGTCAGGATCTCCAGGACTTGTTCAGCGTATTCGTTCAAGTCCAGGCAATCCAGGAGCTGCAAGGCACAGAGCAGGCACAGAGGTGCCAGCTGGCAGGAGCTCAGAAATGCACAGGGCTGAGCCAAAGCAGCAGCACAGGGCACAGGCAGCGTCCCAGGCAGCTGCGGCTACGAGAGAGCAGAGGGCTGGGAGGCAGCTCAGCCAGGCAGCGCTGTCCATGGGGCTCACCTCCACCAGGAAGGCCAGGGCGGGCAGTTCCCAGTCTGAAACGCCTTCGCTGAGCAGCTCAAAGAGGCAGGATGCCATGCTGCAGCACCAGATGGTGGAGACACAGCGCATCTCCCTGGCAGGGAGGAAAAGGCACCATTGCTCCTGGGCCGGGCGGGCAAACCTCTCCCAGGGCTGACTGGCAGAGCTCTGCTCTGCTCCCGAGCACCCCGGGGGTGCTTTGGGAGGCGGCTGTTCCCGGGCACCCTCCTCTGCCGGCCTTTTCCAGTCTGCTTATCCCTCCCTTGGTGACAAGGCCCTGCTGCCCATGAGCACGGGGACTGTGTGGGGTGTTGCGGGCACAAAGGAGAGGGGTGGTGGGGAGAACGAGGTCTCACCTGGCCAGCAGACCCACTGCACAGTGGTGGGTGTCGGCATGGAGCAGCGTGTCCCAGGCACGCTTGCGTTCCATGGACAGCACCACGTGCTCATAGCCCATTTGTCAGAGCAGGGCCTTCAGGGTCTGCAGCGCAAAGCTGTGTGCAGAGCAAAGGCCAGGTCACGCTGGGAGCCCCGGCTCCTGCCCTGGGGCATGGGAGGGATGGGGAGACTGGGAGGACTGGCATGGAGCACCTGTTGGGGTTGGCGGAGAGGCCGTGTTGCTCCTGGCATCCCTGCCAGAAGGTCTCAACCTCTTCTGGCATCTCCTGCATGCTGATGTAAGCTTGGAAGAGCAGATGCAGAAAGAGACTGGGGAAATACTCCAGCACAGCAGGTGAGCGCCAGGCCAGATTGAAGATTTTCCACAGTGCCACGGTTGCCTGCATGAAATAAAACAGCCAGAGACAACGCTCAGTGGCCAAGACATCCACGTGGCAGGGCCCGAGCATGCGAGGGAGAGGTCGAGGGAGACATGGGGGCAGCAGCCGGCCTGATGCCCCTGAGCCCTGCCCCTAAGGCAGGATTCAGCCCAGTGCCTGAGGCAGGGAGATGCAGCTGGGGGGAGCACAGAGAGCTGGCTGCTGGAGAGGCGGCCTGGGGGCTGGCAAAGGCCGGCACCAGAAACTCACAGCCAGGGCAAAGACTCCTGCGTCGTCCCCATCGGAGGTGCACACGCTGTGCACTGGCCAGGCCCTCAGCACATGGAGGAGCAGCTGCAGCGCCGGCTCCACAGTCCTGCTCGAGGACATGATGGTTCCCCACATGGTGGCGGCAGCTCTGTGGGGTCAGAGCTCTGTGTCAGGGCGGGCTCGGCCACAGCGCCGTGGCCTGGGCAGCTGCAGGGCCCCGCGCTGGCCCTCAGCCCTGCCTCTGCCCACTGCCCCTGGCCGGCAGTGGCCAGCCAGCCCATGTGGGCACAGGCCCCGAGGGGCAGGGAGGGAGCGTGGCACCAGGCTCAGGAGCTGACATGGCAGCACTGGAAAACAGAGGAGCCAGAGGATCCTGGAACTGCCTGCCTGTCTGGCAGTCAGCAGGGACAGGCTTTACAGGGTGACGGGCAGGTGAAGCCTAAGCCCTCAAGGCACATGGGGCTGCCCTACCTGTCACACGATGGGGCCCAGCGCAAGAGGGTGATCAGCACGTCACAGGGGTGTTCCTGGGTCAGCTCCAGAAGGGCCTTGTCCAGCCTGTGCCCAGCAGACTCATTGGCCGTGAGCCACTGGTGGATGTACCTCACCATGGCAGGCACCTGCAGAGGGCACGGGGAGACTCACAGAGCTGCCAGAGCAGCAATTTCCCCTGAGAAGTGCTTCCCTTCCAACCGCAGTGGGCCGGGTCTCAGAGGCCGAGGGAGCCCAGCTGACCCAGCTCAAGGCGCCACACCACTGCTGGGAGCATCGAGCCCTTGCCCAGGCTGCTTACTTGCGTTGGATTGGAGACACCCTCCTCCACAAGCAATTCCAGCATGGCAGCACCGCTCTCGGCATCGAGGAACGGAAGGTTGGCCAAGACGCCCGTGCCCACACCAGCGGTCTCTTCCTGCCAAGGGCACGTGATGAATTCACAGAGGGTCTGCAGGAGAAGGGCAGCAAGGGAGGGAGAATCCATGGAGCGCTCCAAGCCTGGTGCTTGGCTGAGCAGTGCCAGCAGGCCCAGCCCAGGCAGGGATGGCCGCAGGTACCTGCGCCATTCTACCCAAGCGGCCACGGGCGGCTTCCTGTTCTTGTGTCCGGTCCTTGGCTGCATCTGGCAAAGAGCGAGCGCAGCCAGAGCTGAGGGGCTGCGGGAGAGGCCAGAGAACACAGCCCAGCCCTGAGCTCCCCAGGCAGGGAGAGCCTCGGGATGCCCCGGGGGATGGAGCGCGGCTGCCAGGGGCTCCAGCCCAGCTTCTGTCCTATCCATGGATATGTCCACAGGGATGGGATGGGATGGGATGGGATGGGATGGGATGGGATGGGATGGGATGGGATGGGATGGGATGGGATGGGATGGGATGGGATGGGATGGGATGGGATGGGATGGGATGGGATGGGATGGGGCCAAGCTGGCTACAGGCACCAGCCCTGCAGCCCAGCACTGACACTCACGCTCCTGCAGCAGCTGGAACTGCTCCAGTTCTTCAGGCTGCTGTGCTGAGGTAGCTCCAGCCTCTTCCTCCTCCAGCCAGGCCAGCTTGGGCACACTGTGGGCTCTCTGCTCCATGTCACTCTTTGCACTTAGGAGTGTTTGCTGAAGCAGAGAGGCCTCGGAAGGGCTGAAGATGAGCAAATGTTGCAGTTGTGCCTTGAAGGCACCTGCAACAGAGGAGCCTCAGGAAGGCTACAGGACAGGAAGTCCTGCAGTCTGTCCTCGAGGGCAGCAGCAAGAGAGAAGTCTCAGGAAAGAAATAGGACTGCAAGTCCCACAGTCTGTCCTCCAGGGCACCGGCCGCAGGGATGGCAGACGCTTGGGAAATGCTCCACGTCCCCAAGTCCCGCAGCCTGGCCTCGAGGTCACCTGCACCGGGAACGCCTCGGAAAAGCTCCAGGTCAGCAAGGAACGAGCTGGCTGTGTGGGGGCTCCTCACAGCACTGCTCTGTCCCGTCCTGTCCCGTCGCGTGCACTGAGCACTGTGGCGTGGCCGTGGCGCCACCAGCACCTACGTCACGGCGTGTCAACAAAAGGTCACCCTTGCACACTCTGTCCCTTTCCATCCCACAGTGACCACAGTGCACTATGTCACAGAGAGCCCCAGGACACACCTCCACGTGCCCTGTGGACACCCCTACCCCAACAAAAGTGCCCCAGCTTGAAGGCAAGACCTTGCCCCAAGTGTTGAAGACACAGCCCAGCAGGAACTTTAGCAACAGCCCAAACAAGAAGCAGCTGCTCCTCTGCTCTGCCTGCTCGGGGCAGCAGAATGAGCCCCCACGGCTGCCAGCGCAGCAGAGCAGGAAGGGCACCGGGGCCTTCCACAGGCCCTGCCACGGCCTCTTTGGGACCAGTTCTGGTGCTGGGTGGCCGGCACACTCGCAGGGGCGTGACACAGACACGGGACGTGTGGCCCAGAGTTCCAATACTGCTCTGTCCCCTGGGCAGCGCTGGCAGCAGCAGCAGCTGTGGAAGAGTCCCTGCCAAAGGAGATTTGCCATGCCCAAGGCCTGCCAATGCTGGTGCCTCTCTCCTGCCACAGAGACCTGTGGCCTCGGGGGACATCTCTGCCAAAGGACAGCCAAAGCCAACGTGCCTTGGGGTCTATGTGATCTTTTCTGCCGGTGGCTGTTGGCAGGAGCACCTGGAGCAATTGGTGGCCACACTGGGTATCCGTCAGAGGCAGAAGCTGTTGTCCCTTCCTGGAATGATTTTTGCTTGGAAGTGATTATCTGCAGCACAAAACCACCATCCACTATTGGCATTCACAGGACAATGCCATTCTTACAGAGATGCTGTCAAGTTGCCTTGTGTGCTTCTGGCTGTTTTTCTTTCTCTCTGGATGAAAACATCAGCCCAGCGTCTGATGGCCAATGCTGTGGGTGCTGCCTGTCTGGCTGTGGCCAGCAGCTCATGACCAAACACAAGCGGGCGCCTTCTGGGCAAGGGGATGGACTGGCATGAGCAGCCATTTTCCCTGGTGTCACGGTTTGATGCTGGCACAATGCCACTGCCCCCATGAAAATACATTCTCCCTGGTGTCTGCTGTGATATGTGACCAGGAACAGAGCGAAGCAGGCTCCAGCTTGGGAATACAAAGAAAAAAAATCTTTCTTAACTTACAATATATAAAAGAAACACACAGAAAGAATGAAAACCTTCCAAACATTCCTCCCCCCAACCAAATTCCCAATACATCCCAGTAAGGCAAAACCTTGGACTCGCAATTCAGTTGCCACCCCTCAGGTCACCAACTGTCAGTCCATCACCACCCCTCAGATAATCAACTCTACGTTCATCAAGGAGAGAGGAGTCCCTCTTATGCCACAGGCTTCCCCAGGAAACACAGCTGAAACCTCTTGTGTTTCGGTGTCACACGTGGCATTGCCCGGAGATCATTTGCCATGGTGACATCTTCCTTCCATGCCCAGTGCTCTCACCACTGCACATGGACCAGAGCTGCTTCTGGGGTTCCCCTTTTAAGGATGCTTTGCCAGGTTCCAAAAATGAGCACAGTCTCTAACTTTTGGGACACCTGTCCCCCCCAAATTCACCCCCTGGGGCCGAGGGGTCTTAAGAACAAAGATCTTCTTCCTCACTGAAGGCAGAGGGCACCACCACCCTCCTCATCCATTGTCTCTGTTCCCTCACTCCTTCACATCACATCACTGCACTCTCTTGGCTCTGAGCCATTGCCTCCTCCTAAATGCAGTCTCTGTGTCGCAGGAAAAATGGTTCTGTCCATGGCTATGCAAGAAAAGTCCAGCCAAAGGCCACTCCATCATCTCCTCCCGCCTAGGATTCTTCTCAGCTTCTTCTGACATCTTTCACTTGCATGGGCTTTGATCACACTTGTGTGGTAGATAAGGAAAGGCGCTGCGGAAGATTACGCGATGTCACGGAAAGGCAGGACCCTTTGTTCCTCTAAGATAAGAGATTACCCTAGGAATGTGGCCCCACTAACAGTAGTGCTAGTAACTTTCCATTCCTTACCCAGTACTTTTCCATTCCTTACTAACCATAGATAAGAAGGACAAACCCCCTTTTGACGTAGAGAACCCCCTAGATTATAAAACCCCACGAGAAGAAGTAATAAACGCCTTTTGACCGTCCATCATATTGATGTCTGTGTGTGTCATTGGCCCGAGCGACCCTGGAGAGAGTGGGTCGCCGTGCTGATCCTCAGAACCAGGTCGCCTGCCTTGATCCAGAAGGCAACACACTTGCCCATTTTCTCCTATTTCATCCCTATTTCTCATTCAACTCCAGGAGGATCAGCATTTGTAAGGTTTCCATCATCCAAGAAAAGGGTTAAAATCTCGGGCTCTGCCTATCCAGAACTCCCACGCTGGCCCTGCCGGGCACCTTCTCTCTGCACCCCTTCTCCTTCTCGGCTGTGCTGCCAGCGCAAGATGGCAAATTTCAAGGTGGCACAGGCACAGGCACCGGCTCTCCCTCTCTCTCTCTGTGGCCGTTGCCCGATGCCTCTCAGCGCTCCTCCACCCTTCCATCCTGCAGGGGCCTTCACCTCCCTTCTCTGTCCAAGGCCCGGCTCCCCTCACCCGGCCGCTTGGCTTCCCCTCCCGCACCCAGCCCGCAGCCGGGCAGGGCAGCTCTGAACCTTTCACCCACCGGAACCAAGAGAGCTTCCCCTGGGAGTTCTCAGCTTTTAACCCCCTGTGTGCTCAGAGGTGAATCCATGTCCTCAGGGGCCACACCAGGCGCCAATATTCAAATGTGAGCACAGATTGGTTTGACTACAGCATCCCAAAAAACTCACTTCCTTTCCAATCCAGGACAGCGGGACAAAGGGATCTGAACAGAAAATCCTGAACGAGCTCAGTAACCCAAAAATCGGGGTTAAATGTGAAATGAGCGGCTCTGATTGGCTGATCCAGCACAGCCCGCGCCTCTCCATCCCCGCCCCCACCTGCCCAGCGCCTCAAGGTTCCCCCTCCCCCAAAAAAAAAAAACCAGCCTGGGGCTGCAGCCTCCCGGAAAGGCCTCAGCCAATGGCAGCGCAGGCAGGAGGCGGCTTAGCCAATGAAAGCTCGAGGCGTTGGAATGCCTCATCGGTTGCCGGGCAGAGCCCGTGGCCGATCGCTGCCCAGAAGCGGCGGCAGCCAATGAGAGCGCGCGGCGCTGCCGAGCCCGCCCTGCTCCGGACTGGCGCTCCCAGCGCAGCGCGGCTGCTTTGGGGCTGCTGCTCCCTGCCCGGCCCCGGCCATGGGGCGAGGGGCGGCAGCTGGGGCCCTGCTGGCGGCACTGGTGGTGCTGGGAGCCCCCCCGGCTGCGGGCGCCCAGGTCTCGGGTGAGCGGGGGGCGGGAGGCGCTGGGACAGGGGGGAGAAGGGGCAAAAGGGGGCGAAGCGGGGAGCCCGGAACGGAGCGGGAGGAGGAGGGGACCCCCCAAAGGGAGAGCGGGAGGGGCTCAGGGGCTGGGAGAGGGGAGGGAGGGTTGGGAGAGAGTGGGGAAGGGGGGAAAAGGGGAGGGGTGACCCCCCTGAGGGGGCTGGGGATTCGGGGATTTGTGGAAATGGGGGGGAAAATGGGGAAATGGGACCCCAAAAGTGATTTGGGAGCGGCCGGAGGTGGGAGGGGGGAGGATATGAAAGGGGAAATGGGGGAAGGGTGGCAAAGAGGAAGCGGCAGCGCGGGCAGGAGGGTCCCATGGCGGCCGTGGGGCACAGGGGGTGCGGAGTGGGGATCCGGGGTGGCCCCGGAGCTCTGCGGTTTCTGCTGGGGTGTGCTGGGAGGGCACCACCCGATCTATGTTCTGCACTCACAGGGGTGTTTCAGGAGCAGATAACATCGGAGTGTCACTTCATTAACGGCACGGAGAAGATGCGGTACGTGGAGAGGTTCCTCTACAACCGGATGCAGTTCGCGATGTTCGACAGCGACGTGGGGCACTACGTAGGGTTCACCCCCTATGGGGAGAAGGCGGCTAAGTCCTGGAACAGCGACTCGGCTAAACTGGAGTACAAAAGGGCTCAGGTGGACAGGTACTGGCGGAACAACTACGAGGTGGCCACCCCGTTCCTCCTGGGGCGCCGAGGTGAGCTCGGGGCAGAGCGTGTCCCCTTGGGGCCTGCCCTGTCAATGACCCCGGAACACCACAAAACCTCCCTGGACATCGACCCAGAGCCCTCAGCGCTCCTTGAACACATCTTCGGAACCTCCTGACCCACCCGTTGACCTTTGTGTCTCGCCCAGTCCATCCCAGTTCCTCCCAGTGCCTCCCCGCGCCTCCAGCTCAGCCGAACTTGGAGATGACGCTTCTCAGCCAATCAAAGCACGAATCTCTGATGACTCATCTGTTGCCAGGCAGACCCGCAGGGCCGAGTGCCCCGGGCTGGGCTCGGCCTCCCAGTGCCGCGCACTTCATTCCCAGTTCCTCCCAGTGCCACCACAGTCTTACAAACTCCCTCCCAGTCCCTCCCAGTCCATTCCCAATCCCTCCCAGTACTACTCAGTCCCTCCCAGTCCTACTGAGGTCATTCCCAGTTCATTCCCTCAGCACAATCTCCAATTCCAGGGCCCCTCATCTCCTCTCATTTCTCTCAAAACCACCTCAGTTCCTCTCCGTCCATTTCCAGTCACTCCCAGTCCTTCCCAGTTCGGCCCACCCACTCCAACTCAATTCCCAGTCTATTCCCAGTCTATTCCCAGTTCACTCCCAGACCTCCACCCTCTCTCTCAATACTCTCCATCCCCTCCCACCTCTCCCACTGCCATTCAACTCCCTCCCAGTCCATCCCACTCCGTCCCAGTACATTCCCAATCCATCCCAGCCCATCACCAGTCCCTCCCACCACATTCCCCGGGCCATTCCTTGTCACTCCCAGTCCATGCCAGTCTCTCACCAGCCCACCCCAGCCCTCCCCTCTCTCTCCCGGTGCCCCCCAGCTGATCCCAGTGTGTCCCCGCTCTCTCTCTCCTTCCCCCACTGCCCCCCAGCATGTCCATCTCGCTGGTGCCCCGCTCGAGCTCCCAGCCCGGCCCTGGCCGCCTGCTCTGCTCCGTGATGGATTTCTACCCTGCTGCCATCCAGGTGAGGTGGTTCCAGGGCCAGCAGGAGCTCTCGGAGCACGTGGTGGCCACCGACGTGGTCCCCAACGGGGACTGGACCTACCTGCTGCTGGTGCTGCTGGAAACGCCGCCCCGGCGCGGGTTCAGCTACAGCTGCCAGGTGGAGCACGTCAGCCTGGAGCAGCCCCTGAGGCGGCACTGGGGTACGGGGGAGCCCCTGGGGGCGCTGACAGAGGCGCTGGGCTGTGCTGGGAGGCACTGGGAGGGAGCTGGAGAGAGCCGGGCTGGGACTGGGAGAGGGGCTGGGGGCTTGGAGAGGGCTGGGAAGGGATTTGGGGGATGCTGGGGAGGGTGGGATGGGGTTGGGCGGGTCCTGGTGGGCACTGGGAGGGAGTTTGGGGGTGCTGGGTGTGACTGGGAGGGAGTTTGGGGGTGCTGGGTGTGACTGGGAGGGATCGCAGTGAGCCCCGAGGGGCTGGAAGGAGATCGGCGATGGCAAAGCGGGGCTCGCCATGAGCTCGGTTGTGCTGGGCACAGCCTGGGAGGGCTCTGGCTGAGTCCTGCTGGGGCTGCCAAGGGACTGCGAGAGGCTTTGGGGGTCCTGGGGCGCTGGGGGCACCTGGGAGGGGGCTGTGGGATGCTGAGACGGACGGGAGGGGCTTGGGTGGCTCCTGGCCAGGACAAAAAGGGACTGGGGGGAGGTTTCAGGGGGTCCTGGCTGGGCTGGGGACCACAGGGAGGGCTCTGGGAGGGGCTCGGGGTGTCGCTGAGAGGTTTTGGGGGTGCTGAGCCCTGCGGACCCCCCAGAGATGCCGCCGGACGCCGCCCGCAGCAAGATGCTGACGGGCATCGGGGGCTTCGTCTTGGGCTTCGTCTTCCTGGCGCTGGGGCTCGGCTTCTCCCTGCGCAAGAAGGTCAGGGCGGGTGCCGGGGGTGGCGTCCCCACCGTGGCGGAGCGCGTGCGCTCCCGCCGGGGCCCCCAGCCCGGTGTCACCCCCTTTTCTCTGCCCACAGAGCTCCTGAGCCGGCGGCGGCCGCAGCCCCTCCCCGTTCCGTCCCCGCTCCGCTGATTCTGGGGGGTGCCGTGTCCCCCTCAGCCCCGCTGGCGCTCTGCCCCCACCCAGTGCCTGCTCCCAGTGCTCCCAGTAAAGCTTCCCAGTTGGGCCCGGGGCCGTTTATTGGGGGGCGATGGGGAAGGGTTTGGGCAAAGGGAGGGGGACAAAGGGTGGGGGCTGGGCCCGGGGGGAGCGGGAGGAGGAGGAGGAAGGGGCGGGGGACGTGAGAGAGAGGAGGGGAAGGAGGCGGATGAGGAACGAGGAGCGGGAGGAGCGATTGAACCGGGGAAGGAGAGGCGGGAGGAAGAGGAGGGGGGGACATAAGGAGAGGACCAGAAACAAGAAAAGTAGCGGGGATGCTCCGGCCTTCATCATGGTGTCTACAGGGGGGGCGAGGAAGATGCGGAGCCCCCAGCCAGTTGTGTTCTCAAGCCGGGGGGCTTTCACCCTGGGGGCCGCCCGGGGTTATCCAGCGTGGATCCTCCCACGGGGGATGGACCTGGAGCGGTGCACGGAGCTCCACCGGACAACCGCGTGTCCTTGTTCTGGAGGGAATGGTGGAAGGGGATGATTCTGATTCTGTCCTCACTGACAAGTGACCTGGAAACAAAACTGCACTCCAGGCTTTTCCATGGGGGAATTGAGCTCTGCACTTTCATCTCCATGCCATTGCTTTCCTCTTCCAGCTTCCTTGTTGATGGAGATCTCTGGCTGGTGATGGAATACATGGATGGAGGAACTTTGCAGGACGTTGTCAGACAGACACGCATGGCTGAAAGGGAGATGGCAGCTGTCAGTCGGGAGGTGAGGAATCCTGCTTGTCACTCCATGGCTGGGACACAATGGCCTTTCCAAACAGGGCGTGAGAGCAGGAGTGGCTCCATGCTCAGGGCTTTGTTTCTGTGTTGTTTTTGTGAGCTGGAGAAGAAAGAGCCTCTGCAGTGAACGGCTTGCCGGCATCACTGCACTTCTACTCTGTTCTTGTTCTCTCTCCTGCTGTTGTGGTACTCTTTGTCTGTTTTGGATTTGATTTGCTGTTCTCAGCTTTGCCTTGAACCGTTTGCCTGGAGCTTGTGTGCACTGCACTCCTGGCCTGTCACAGCAAAGCTGCTGCTGGCAGAATTCTGAACTGTCCTTTCTTGTGTGATATATTCCGGCCATTGGTTTTGCCCTTGTGTTTCTTGTTGTTATGTTTGCCCAATTATCCCATCATAAAAAAAACCAAACAATATTTGAGATAGCAGCAATTTTAATTGAATAGTTAGGAAAATATATATCGACAATATAATTTGATTAAAAATAAGGGATAATTTGGTTCAAATAATAGCGCATAAGCAAAAGGTAACTGCGGGGTACGGAGTGCAGGGCTCTTGGACCCTTGCCACCTCATGTACGAGCTTGCCAAGTGAAGATTCCCCCCTTATATGTCATGTGTCAATGCCATCTCCTCCCATTTTCGATTCATCACATTTTTACCTCCGCCCTCATCACCACCTTTACCGCGCATGCTCCACCACTCGGTTTGGTGGTCGCACCCGTCTTTGGGGGTCGTTTTGGATGAAGACCTCTCCTCTTCCTCTTTGTCCTTTAATTCACCTTTGGGTTACAGATGTGCACCAAGCCAGTATAATGTAAGCCAAAATTAACATAATACTACATTTTAGCATCAAAGCAATAAATCTCTTATAGCAGGCATTTTCCTGGGACCCAATCAGATTTTCCCTTCTCTCTGTTAATTTTTAGTAACTGTTCTCTCTTGCTTTTTCCTCCTATCCTTGAACATCTGCCAGGAGAGGGGGTGGAGCCCCTCCTCTCCCTTTCTTCTTTGGCATTACAACTTTATCTGTTTTATTATTTCAAAATATTAATTACTGTGTCAACATTGATTACTGTTTCAATTTTATCAGCATGAATCACACCTATTTACCAAATTGTTCTCTCTCAGTGTCTGCAGGGCCTGGATTTCCTCCATTCCAAGCGGGTGATCCACAGGGATCTGAAGAGCTCCAACATCCTCCTGGGCATGGACGGCTCTGTCAGGCTGGGTGGGTGTTCCTGGCCAGGCACGGCGCTCCCGGGCTGCGGGTGTGGGGCTGTTTCCCAGGGAGGGCCAGAGCCCCACAAGGGCTGCTGGGGGCACTGCCCGGCCCCGGGTGCCAGCTGAGAGCGGCTGCCCCTGCAGAGAGCTCAGCAGAGGAGCAGGGTGCCAGCAGGGCCTTTGCTCTGCCTATGGCCCTGCCAGAGGGGCAGCAGTGGGAATCTAAAGCTCCAAGGGAATCAGTAAATGCCACTGCATGAAAGCTGAGGGTTTCTTGAAGGGTCCAGTTCCATCTTTCCTTGGCTACAGCCCTGAGGGCTTTTCCAGCTGACTTCACTACTGCACTCTCAGACTGAGAGTGGGGAATCTTGGTGCTTGGTTTCCTCATTCCAGCTGCCTTTGACAGGGTTTGTTTCTGTCCTCAGCTGATTTTGGCGTCTGCGCTCAGCTCAGCCCTGAGCAGGACCAGCGCAGCTCCATGGTGGGCACTGCTCACTGGATGGCCCCAGAAGTTGTGACCAGATCTCCTTATGGCCCCAAGGTGGACATCTGGGCCTTTGGCACTGTGACCATCGGGATGGTGGAAGGAGAACCTCCTTACTTCAGGGAAACGGCGGCCATGGTAAGAGGCAAATTCTGCAGTGGCTGCAGAGGCCTGTGAGCACAGGGGGACCCTGCACTGCGAGCAGCAGCTGGAGGTTTCTGCACATGGGAAGGGAATTCCCAGAGGACTCCAGCCCCAACACAGAAGAATATTCTTCAGTCTCCAGCAACAATTTTCTTTGGGATTTATGTTGTTGCAACTCATCTAGCTGTGAGGATGACCTGGAAATACGAAGCAAGTGCATCAGGTCTAATATTACCTTGCAAGAAAACCCCAAACCACCCCCAAATCCCAGCCCCAAACACAACAAGATTTCTGCAGGAGCTTCTAAAGGACATTTTGCAATATGATCTCCCCCCTGATTCTTCTCATTGGAAAATTTCTAAAGCCTGAAGATGATTGTTTAACATCCTCACAGTCTAACGTATTTCTTATCTAGTCCAAGCTACTTTCTCTGTGTCACCAAGCCTGAGCTTTCAGCATAACAAACCTCCTGTTTCTTGCCTGGCAGTTTCTGGGATGGGGCATCAGGAATGCATTTACTCGAGTGTCAGTGGCACTGCAGAGATGCCAAAAATCCTCTGAAATAACACAGGCAGACCACACTGACTCTGGAAAATGGCCTGTAAAGCTGGTGTCCCCATTTGGAGAAGCAAAATGTGCTATTTCTGATGGAGGTTCCTACTAACAGAGTCAGCCAATGAAACTGGCTCTCAACGTGAGATCATTTGGATGTTGCAGTGGCTGTGGCAGCCCCAGGGTTTGGGTGTTTTGGCTGGCATAGCAAAATGAGCTCTGAGCAGCATCTGTGGCAGGGAGGAAAGTGCCCCTGGAGCTGGGGCTGAGGCCCCGGGGTGGATGTGAGCCCGTGTGGGTGTGAAGGGAGCTGGCAGAGCGCTGAGTTTGCTTTCCCTGCAGGCTCGCGCTCTGATCCGGCAGAACGGGAGCCCGCAGCTGCAGGAGCCCCGGCGCCTGTCGGCTCTGCTGCGGGACTGCCTCGAGTGCAGCCTGGAGCCGGATGAGGAGCGGCGCTGGGCTGCCCAGGAGCTGCTGCAGCTGAGGGCCAGGGGCTGCAGGGGAAGCAGCAGCGCCAGGGAGGGGTTTTCTTGTGGGGCCCCCTCCGACAGTCTCCAGTCTGGCTGCGTTCCGCACGCAGAGCAAACAGAATCCTTGCCTGCTGTGGCTTGGCAGGCTCCTTTGGAGCTCATCTGGGCCTGGTGCCCCACAGTGAGCAGGGACATCTTCAAGCAGCTCAGGGGGCCCAGAGCCCTGCCTGACCTGAGCTTGGATGTTTCCAGGGAGGAGGCACCTCCCACATCTCTGGGCACCTTCTGTCAGTGTTTCCCCACACTCCTGTTAAAAAATTCTTCCTTAGATCTAATCTGAGCCTGCTTCCCTCTCCTGAGTTTCAAAGTATTTCCCTTTGTCCTGTTGCAACAGAGCCTGTGAGGAACTTGACTCTGGAAAGTAACAGTTCATTTCTTTCCTTTTATTTTTCGGGCAGCACCCATTTTTATCATCAGCCAAGCCTCTCTCCAGCCTGACCCCTCTGATCACTGCAGCAAAGCAACTGAGGGAGCAGCGGAGGAGATGAAGCACTTGAGGACAGCTTTCAGTTACAGAAGTAAGGACAACTAGTTAGTTATGGTAGTTAGCACTGGTAGTTCGTTATGGTAGTTAGCACTGTAGTTGCTTATGGTAGTTAGGACAGCCTGTTTGTTATGGCAGTTGTTTGAATAAAAACTCTCTTAACCCTCAGCTGCCTTGCCGTGTCCCTTCCTCCTCCCGCTGTGCCTCAGCTGCCCGGAGCAATGTGAGGGGAGAGCGGGCCCAGCCTGGCCCAGAGCTGAGCCCCAGCAGAGCCCTGGCAGAGCCCAGAGCAGCCTCGGCCCCTGCAGAGTCAGCCTGGAAGGAGGCGCTTGGAGCCTTCTCGCCTGCACCCGGCTCTTGGTTACAAACTGGGTGTGCTGGAAAATGCCACCGGCTCTGCACGAGGGCAGAAGGGGCCCGGGGAAGGCCCAAGTGCTCCATGCAAGGGAAAAACCTGCCCTGGGATTGTTATAAATAACTGGGTAGTGTTGGCTTTTGCTATTAGGTATTGACTTCTGTAATCTATTCTTAATCACATTGATTTCCATAGAGTACAGTTTGTAATCACTTTTAACTGCTTTTGCTATAGTATAATTTGTCAGCTTTTTGTGGCCTATGCCCTGGCCCCTGTGTAGCTCATATCCTCAGAACATCATTTATGGATGACAGTTTGTGGACAGTGTGATAAACATACATTATAGTTTTGGCTTTTGAAAAATATTAAAGTGGATGCCATGTGTTGTGCATTAGAATGTGAACTTTTGCAGAAGTAGCTGTAGTTGTGAAATAATAATTAATGCTTTTATTTTTGTAAATAACTGACAATAACACTTCAGAGATAGCTGTGAAATAGCCAATGTTCATTTCAAGTACTTGTGGAAATAGCTAAAACCATCTGCATGGTCAGACAACATTTAAGGAAGGGATGTGATGAGGAGCCCTGCCACTGACCCTTCCACTGTCAATAACTGTCACCTGCTGAAACCACAGAACAGGGGCCCTTGTGAGGGAGTGACACACAACCCTCAAAACAGCAATCCACGATTCCTGCACGTGCTCTAAAAAGGTGAGTTGGGGGTCAAACCAACCTAAAGAATTCCTGGAGCATGTAAACGAGTTCAGAGAAATGTTTGAATGTGTGTAACCATTATGAATATGTATTGGAACAATACAATGGGAAAACGAGACAAGAAGCGTTGCTGTGGTTAACCAGTGTGCCTCTGGCCATCGCTGAGCACCCAGTGCTGTTACTGATTTGTCCCTTATTATTCCTTATTAAACTTTCAAAAATTCTAAAGAGTGAGGCTCCTTTCTCACAAAACCCAAGGTGCTCACCCCTTGTTCTTCCCGCAAAGACAGGATTTGTCAATCCTAACCTTTGTCTGGATGGAGGAGAAGGAGGCTGCGAGGAAAAGGAAGATGCACTGGTGTGGAGGCACATGGGAGTCTCAGTCTCCCTCCCGTGGGGGACTGGTCCCCAATAAGAAGAATAGATTTCAAGGTTATGGTAAAAAGCTTGCTTCTCCCATAGATCTTTGCAAGTACATGCTGATTTATGGAAAGTTATGTTACCCCATTGGCCCCTTGGCCTAATTACCCTAGATCACCCCCTATTACCCATCTTTGGTTAGTCCCTAGAATGTTCTCCCTCTCTGTCCCTCCATTGGCTCTAATTTACTGCATTCCTCTGCCCTTGTTTCCCTATTAGCTGACCCGACCCTTAACCCCTCCTTTGCCCCATTTTCCTCCATATCCATTGGACCCTGACCCTCAGCTCCACCCTCACTACCCCATATAAAAACCCCCTGTGCCCTCAGCTTGCGGCCCGTCTTTGTCCCTGGGCCTTGTTCAGCTCTGTGCCCAGTTCCTGTACCAATAAACCCAGTTTGCTGCAGATCATGCCCAGACCCATCCCGCCGACTTTGTCAGCTTTATAAAGCAGCCGTGAGCTTCGGGCTCCGGAGTGCCGGACGCTCCAAGGGCCTCAGCAGCGCCAGGACACTCCAGACTGGGACAGCCAGGCAGGGCAGGAGGAATCACTGCCCCTTTCTCCTCTCTGCTGCTCCATCTCCCAGCCCAGCACCGCTGCAGGACAGCCTCACTGCCAACACCATCCTGCCAGGGATGGACTGGGGGGATCTCCTTCCCCTTCCCTCTGGCATGGAGGCAAATCCCATCTTCTCCTTGTCTGCCCTCCTTCCTCTCCTCATTCTGTCCTTCATCCATTCATGTTCCTTTCCCATTTCCTTCCTCTTTTGTTCCTTCTTGTTTTTTCCTCTCCTCCTGCATTTTCCTTTGCCCTTCTCCCTGTCTCTCCCTCTCCTTGTCCTTCTTCCCCCAGGCACTGAGCTGCGGACAGAGACCAGGGAGAACAAATCCCTGCCACAGAACCTCGTGGAAGAGGCCATTTGGAATGGCTCCATGGTACAGGAATCCAACGGGGAGGAAGAGCTCCAGAGATCCCACACGAGGAGGGCCTGCAAACCCAGCCTGGGGAGCTGTGAGGAGGTAAAAGGGTAAAAGCTTCCCTGGGCTGGGAAAGGCGTGGGGAATGTGAGAAGAGCTTCAGGCAGAGCTCAGCCTGTTCCTCGTGACTGCAAAAATGGCGGTGCCGGATGCAGAGATCCCCATGCAGATCCAAAGGTGAAGCAGAGATCCCCCCGCAGATCCATGGGGATGCACAGATACCCCCACAGATCCACGGGGATGCAGAGATCCCCCTGCAGATCCATGGGGATGCAGAGATCCCCCTGCAGCCCCCGGAGCAGCCACGCTGCAGCACGGCGATGCCTGAGAGGAGGCTGTGACCCCGCGGCCAGAGGGCCCCGCTGGAGCAGCCTGTCCTGGCAGGACTGACCCCGGGGCACAGTGTCCCACGCTGCAGCACTTGGAGGGGGCTGTGCCCCGTGGGATGGACTCAGCTTGGAGAAGTTCCTGGAGAAGTCTCCGGTGGGAGAGAACCCAGGGTGCAGCAGGGGAACGACTCCTGTCCCTGAGCAGAGGGAGAAGCCCCGGGGCATGAACTGAGCCCGGCCCCATTCCCTGTCTGCGGCACTGCCGGGGCAGGAGGTGCAGCTGGAAGGAGGGAGGCGTGGGGGAAAGTTGCATTTAAGGATCTTCACTTACTTCTCATTATCCTGCTTTGAGTTTTAGGAGTTTTCTTTCAGAAATATCTCCCATCTCCCACTCATCCACAGGGATTTGGGGCGGTTTTCCCTTTTTGGGGGAAATCAAAGCGATACAATGATGCTCCTAATTAGGGGCAAGAGAAGTGATGCTCCGGGGCTTCCCGCTGAGCCGGAGCCACCGGAGCCGCAGTGCCGGGAAAGCCGTGGCGGGACCTGGGGAAAAGTTTGTTTGTGTTTTCATCTCAATCCCCTCGGGCCCGGGCCCTTTCCAGGGCTGTTCCTCAGCTCCGGCTCTGCCCTCACGCAGCCCGGGGCGCCCTGAGAGCGCGGGGCGGGGCTGTGCCGTGTGCAGAGCCCGCCCCTGTCTGGGATTGGGCGATGGTACCGTCAGTCGTGGTTGTGGCGCGCTGATTGGTGGGAGCGGGGCGGAGCAGGGCCCCGGTGGCGGGCTGAGGGCGGCCGTGGCTGGGCAGCGGCGCCATTGTCGGAGCGTGTGTGCGGTGCCGTGAGCGGCGGCAGCGGCCGGAGCGCGGTGAGACGGCGGCGGAGCTCGGAGGCGGCCGCAGCGCAGGTGGGAGCCGCGCTGGGTTGTGCGGGGGCTCGGGGCTGGCTGCGGGCCTCGGGGGCGGCAGGGGGCTCGGGCGGGTTCGTTGTGCCGTGTCCGGCGCGTGTTGCCGCTGGCGTGAGGGCGCTGCGGGAGCGGCTGCCCGCGGTCTCCTTGCGGCCGCTGCCTCGGCAGGAGCCGCTACCGGAGCAGCGCTGGCTCGGCCCGGTTGCTGTGGCTGGGACAGAGGGGGCTGCCCCGTGCCCGGGGCTGTGCGGAAAATTGCCGTGGCCGGGGGTTTCTGTGCCCAGAGGAGACAGAGGAGTCCTGTAAAAGTGACTTTATTGCTGAGCAGAGCGAAAGGCCGTGGGGCATTTGCCGTGCGGTCTCTGCCATAGTTGTAGTTCGCAGCCTCCTTTTTATCCTCATTTTCCCGGCCTCATCTCCCCCTCCCTTTGCCCACTGGCTGAGGTACTTGGAAGGTTCAGACTTCCCGGTCCGCCAACTGCATGTCCTCGTTAATGTGCACCCCCACTTTTGTATAACAGCCGATATTCACGGCTCTGTAAAGGCTGTTTTCTTCTGGAAGTTCAGGAATTTAGCGGGACATTGTGTGAACAGCAGTCCTTGTTAATTAGTTACATTTATTGAAGCTGATGGTTTCGCCCGTTGCTTCCTTATCTACAAATCCCTGGCCCCTCGCTCAGCTGCTGAATGAGCTGCACTCTCAAGGTGTGGAGCATGGTAAAAAGATGAGAGTTGCTGTTGCACATCAGAGGAGAAACAGCATTCGTTTAACCCATGGTCTGCCAAGGAGCCACAAAACCGTGTCCCATTCCTGTCCTTTCCACGTTTGGCCTGGAGCATGAGGTGCTTTCTTACTTCCTTTGTTATCTGTTTCACCACTTTTTCTTTGTCATCTCTTTGCCAACAAGAGTTTGAGTCATTTAATTTTCCACAAACTCCCCTTTTTTTCTGCTAAAACGTAATATGATCCCATCCCATGGTTAAGTGTTGTGTTCCTCTTTTCAGTGGATTGGTCGGCAGGAAGGTCAGGAGCTGGAGCTGTCTGGTTGGTTATTGCGAGGGCAGCTTGTAATCTAATGATGCTATTGAAATGAGAAATGGGTTCTGTGGCTCCTGATATGAATTGGTTCGAGTTCCCAGGGGCTGGTCCATGGTGTTGTAGGATTTGTTCTGCTGGCCATTCCACTTTTTTCCATTTTTGGCCACTCTCTCCAGCCAGGGCTGCATCAATTGACTGCTTTTCTCTAATTAAATCATTAAATCCTTGGATTCCCAACTGATTTCCCTGAATTTTTGGTAGCAAAAAATCCCCAGTGCTCTAATATACCCTATATAACACAGACAGTGAGAGCACATGTTGGAGAAGGCAGAGGGATGATTCCCCCCATTTGTTTATAGTGAAGTTTTCCCAATATTCTCCATTTGCTATTTCCCTTCGCAGCTTCACCCGTTTCTGTTGCAGGGTGAGATATCCTCCCCATGGGCTCTGCCTTGAGCTGTGCAAATTCCATCAGTGCCAGCAGGCAGAGCTTGGGGTGAGGGGCAGAGGGAATCAGCCCAATTCCTGCCCCGGGCAAGAGACCCAGGTGCATTGTCCACACTTTGCCCAGCAGTGTTCATTTGCATTTCTAAAGCTCCTCTGCAGGCTGCCTGGAATGGAGCTTCTCTTCCAGGGCAGCCATCTGGTGAGTCACATGTGGCCCCCCCAGAATCTGCTTTTTTTTTTAGAAGTATTAACTTTTTACGAGTTCAAAATATTATGGTTAAAGCTCTTCAATTTTGCAAAAGCTACATAAAGGAGAACATGGAAAAACCCTGACCAAAACTTGACTCTCACACTGCTGTCCCAAACCTACCTGACAACATTAAGTGGGAACATAATGAAAACATTTTCTCGTGTTGTAATTTTGTCACTGAAACTGCAAGGAAAACAAAAACTCTCCAAGAATCTCTTTATTGTTAGAGAGCCAAGGCATCATTGGTTCTGGCCTGGATGTGCAACAGAAATAATTTCTTTCTCAAATAGCCCAGCTGTGCAGAAAAAATCACTCCATGCCATGTGAGTTTTACTCGATTTTTCCTAAACTTTATGTAGAACCAATCTAAATCCACTGCTTTAATGCTCATTGTTTCCAAGTTGTGTAAGTTGTTAGCATTTGGTTTCCTGTTGGACCCAGATTTCTTTGACTCTGATGTGAATTCGGTCTCCACACTCCTGGATTTCCTTCTCAGCCTTTTCCAGCCCAGGTGTCTCCAGCTCTGCTGGGGCAGTGTCTGGCGTAGCCGTTGGTTGCTGTTTGCTGCTGGGCAATGTTGATGTTTTGTTGCTGGTCGTTATCTCTGTGGGTGTCTTTTGGGCTGTTCCCAGTCTGTTGGGATGTTAAACTCATCTCTATTGAGTGGTGTAACACTCCTTAAATAAAATCTTTAAAATTCCTTTCCCAAAGGCAAACCTTTGTGTAGAGAAACCTTTCTGAGCAGAGAAATAAGATTTGAAAGAACCAAACACGGTACACTTTGCAGCAGTGCAATGGCAGGCAGCCCAGAGTGTGGGTGTCAGTGAGCCCCAGAGTGGAATTGTGCCCTGGTGTTCCCCAGCAGCTGTGGCAGTGCAGGCCCAGCCAGCGCTGAAGCTGCAGCAGTGGCAGCAAGGCTTGGCCCCAGGGGCTGGGGATGGCAGAGGAGGGTGGCCAGGATTGCAGAGGATTCCAGGCGAGGATCTGTGGGCAGGCGCAGGGGCTTGGCCCGCTGTGGAGCCCTGGCTGCTGCTGCGTTGCCTTCAGGGCAGGCTCAGGGGCGGCCTCCCATCCTCCTGCTGCAGGCAGGAAGTGCAAATCTCTGGGGCTTCAGAGCCCTTGAGGCCAGGCTGAGGGGTCCCCCCATGAGCTGTGTGTTGAGCTGTGCTGGCGGTGGTTTCTGGCCTCAGGGACACTTGGCATGGGCCCCTTGGCCACCAGTGGTGCTGCTTTGCACTCCTTAGGCAGGAGCCGATGTCCTGGCTGGGTGTTGGCAGCAGCAAAGTGCCAGGGCAGGCTGTGTGCCAGCCCAGCTTCCTGTGGGAGAATGTGCCTTGATATCTGCTCCAGTGGTTGCTGAAGCAGTGAGAATTGCTTTTGCCCCCCTGTTAGGTGCCATGGTGTCAGTAGAAGATATTGAAGCCTTCCTGCTCAGGGCTTTTCAGTGCCAGGCTCTCACAGGCACCCACAGCTGCGCGGGTTGAGCTGAGCATGGGGCGGTGACCTGCGCTGTGTCTGATTCCCCTTCCTTAATAACAGCCTGTCTTGTAGCTCTTTTCCCTTCTGCTGCCCTTGCAGAGCCATCCACAAACACATTTTCTCCCTCAGGCCAGGCAATGTCCCATTATCAATCTCTCCCAGCCTGGGTCTGGAGCTCTGTCCCTTGAGTGCAGTCCTGGGTTCCTTGCCAGCCCCTCTCCAGGCTGTTCAGACAGGAGGCTGGGTTAAACCCTTGCCCTGTCCTCAGTTCTAAATCCTTCTGTGCCATTGAACAAGTTTCATACTGTAATAACCGAGCCCTGCTCATCCGTTTAGAGGCTGTTTAGGTTGTCAGAGCTTTAATTTGATGCCAGACTTGAAGTATAGGACGTCCTATATAGGGTCAAATATTTTAGCACTAGAACATGTTTGGCAAGACCCTGTTTAATATCCACCTATAATTGGAATTAATTTTCCCTGTCTGGAAGTCCCAGGCCAGCAGTCTCAGTTAGTCTTCATTTTAACACTTGAAAATGGTGTGTTTCCTCCTCCTGTCCATCCATCCAGTTTGTTGACTGGCAGGATAGGAGTGTTGTAGGGAGACATCCTTGGCTCCAAAAGCCCTGCCTTTAACAGGGAGTCAATACAGGGCTGTGAGCCCTTTCTTCTCTCTCTTGGAACAGGGAATTGCTTGTCCTGGTTGCTTTAAAGTAATTTGTAGAGGCTCCATATCTAATTTTCCCTCTTTCCCTGAGGCTGCCCACACTGCTGGATTCACTTCATCATAGGCCTTGCCAGACATTGGACTCAGAGATGCAACAGAACTAGCCTCTGTATCACTTTTTATAATATTAATTTGCGTTCTGAGCTAAGTGATCAAATCCCTTCCCAGTAAATTATAATCACAATTAGGAGACAATAAAACTTCATGTCTTTAATCAAAGACATTTTTGCCTTTTTCCCCTCCTTGGGTCTGAGATTCACAGTGGATTGAGAGGCCCCGGTGTCCATCAGGAAATGCCTCCTCTCAATGCAGACCCACCCTGAATGTTCTCAGGGGCTCCAGTGTGGAGGGTCCGTGGTGTGATGGGAGCTGTGACAGCCCTGCCAATCCATGTCCATCAAGGGGTGGACTTGCTGGTCCTGAGGGTGCTGCTGTCTGTGCTTGCAGTGTCTTGTGCCCTGCAGTTGGAGCCCTGGTTCCTTGCCAGGGGCTGTTTTGGTGGGCTCTCCCCTGCCGAGGAGGGCAATGCCTCTGCCAGTTGCTTGTGGCCGAGCCGTGCCCTGGGTGCTGGGGCCCCCTTGGGCCCTGGGGTTGATCCCTCAGGGGCTGTAGGAGCTGTGCCCTGGCCTTTGCCTTCAGCTTGGCCTTTTGCTGCTCCCTTCTTGCACTCACCTGCTGTGCCTTTGTGCCCAAGTGCCGCAGGGCCTTCTTGTGCCCCTCCTGCAGCCCCCTCAGTGCCTGTGGGTGCTTGTCTTGCTTTACAAGAGAGGTGTCTGCTCGGGAAGGCAGAAAAAGCCTCTCTTGGAATGGAGAATGCAAACCCCCTCCCTCTTGATTTTTAGAGTAGTGAAATGCAGGGGCTCTCAGGCAAAGATATGGGAGTAGGAATACCAGTTCTTTACTAGTGTGTACAATAAAGCAAATAACCACCAACAGCTGCGGCACTGACAGCAAACAGAGCCCGGACCCAGTCCCGGCCTTTGGGCTGCGGCGCTTTCCCCTTGGGTGCAGTTCCGGGCACGGCTGGCAGGGGCGCTGGTGGCTCCTGCAGGGCGGGGCAGCGCATCCCTCCCATGGGAACCTCTCTGAACGGAAATAGAGCAATCCCTTCATGTAACTCTTTCACTTTTTACCTTCTATAGCCTTTCTCCCGTGTCTTGGAAAGAATTTGGAGAAGGCTGCCTTTTAACTGAGCTCCTAGTGTTTCGATAAGGTGCTTCCTGTAGAGAGAGAGAGTTTCCCTGAACAGCCGGAGCTGTGGTTACCAAGGGGACGTAACTCAGAGCAGGACGGGGTCAGGGGAGGATATCCCGCCGAGGCTCGGTGGGAGTGTGGGCAGGGTCTGCTGCCAGAATCGGCAGAGGGGGATCTTCCCATGGAGCCCGAGGCGGAGCGTGGGCAGCCCCCGCATGGCTGATGGCGGCTGATCCGGCAGCTCCCGGCAGAGCAAAGGCAGGTGGGAGAGCCCGGCAGCAGCGGCGGTGCCCAGCGCAGGTGGCACGGGCAGGACAGCCGGGGATGGGATGGCTGGGACCCCCCCTGGGTGCGGTTGGCGCGGTGACCTCGGAGCAGGCGGCAGGACAGAGCAACCCCCATCTTCCCCAGCATGGCCGGCAGAGTGGCCGCGGGCCAGGCAGTGGGAGCAGGGCACACAAATTGAGCGACAGCGCCGGGGCAGGTGGAGCTGCCCTGGGTAGTGAGGCCGCACCTGGGATGGAAACCAGGGCAGGCGGAGCTGAGGCGGGCAGCGAGCCGGGACCCGGGACAGGTGCCTCGGTCGTGAACGGAGGGGGCAAGACCTGCAGAGGATCCCACTCTCTTTCTGATTTTTTCTCTTGTTCCCTTCCCTTTCGTTTCCCCCCCTTTTTTTTTTTTTCCCCCCCTCTGGTGTTTCTGATACTTCAAAGATTTTTATTCTCCTGAAATCTCCTGTCTAACATATGGCATATTCTCTTTCTTCTAGATTAATCAATTTTTTTAACAAATAAATCCAGAGCCTAACAAATCTAAACTTCTGCATGGATACTTTGAAATGGTCAACCAGCTAACTCATGACCTCCAAATGTTGTTTTTCTCTTCACCTTTTTATTTCTCCTTTGGCAAATTAAGCATCTTTCAGTTACTTGCTTTGCTACTCCAAAAATCCCAGTGCACACATAGTTCCTTAAAAAGTGATCACACAAAGCTTGACTACCCCAGTGGGTTTTCTGATGCAAGTCTTCTAATATTTTCCTAGTAAGCACATTTTATTATGAAATTGTCTTCCTTCAAGAAGTTTCCATTTCCCTGGTATGTCTTTTTCACTTCCTATCTTGTTTAATTCTTTTTTCTCAGCTTCCCTAAACTTTGGAATTTGCATCTTTTCCTCCTTTGGAATTATTATTAACATAACTCTTTTATCTCCATTTTCTGCTGCATCCCCTAGCTTTGTGATGTGCCCCCAGTTTTACCAGTTTGCCTCTCCTTTGGCCCGGGCCGGGTTCCCCCCGCCCGCAGCGGAGCAGCCGAGAGCCCCGCGCTGCCCATCCCGAACTGTCCGGGCTCCATCCCCGCTCCTGCCACGGGCTGTGATGGCTGCGAGGGCACTGAGGGTGTGGCTGCTGCTGGGGGAGGAGGAGGAGGAGGCAGGGAAGGTCCGGGATGGAGGGGGAGGCACAGGTGAGGTTAGGGAGGAGGAGCAGGGGGAGGGATGGAAGAGGAGGGATGAAGGCAGAGAGACAGCAGCGATGGAAGGAGGAGAAGGAGGTGCGGTTATGGAGGAGGAGGTGGGATGGGAGGGGAGGCATGGAAGAGGAGAAGGAGGTGGGGATAAGACAGAGTGGGAGGAGGATGGGGGATGGAAGGGGAGGAGTGGGGAGGAAGAGGAAGAGGAGGGACAAAGGCGGATCAAGGCTGAGCTGAGGGAACCATGCTGTCAATCCCAGCCTGAATTCGCAGCCCCCACCTGTGGGATCATCGTCCCCCCAATCGCGCCTGTGAACAGAGAGGGGGAGCTTGGCCCGGATATCCTGAAGGGTCCCTGGGTTGGGGTTTTGGGGGATGTTTGGATAATGAAGGAGTCCAAGGCTGAGCGGCAAAGGCCCCTTGGGGGGACATCGGGGGGTGGCGGTGGCGGCTGCCGGCAGAGGCAGCCTGGAGGAGCAGAGCCCTGTGTCCCCCAGGAGCCCAAAGTGGGGAGCCCAGAGAGGGGGGAGCGGTGCCATGGGCGGGAGCCTCAAGAGCCTGGAGAGGAGCAGGGGGGACTCCTTGGAGCCGCTGCAGCCCAGAGCAGAGAATGAGGGGAGAAGGGAGCCCGGGAGCCCAAACAGTCCCGGCATCCCGCAATGGGGAGGGCGAAGCAGGGGGAGCTTTTGGCATTGCTGGGAATGCCAGCAGCCTGGGCAGGGTGGGCACCGGGCACAAGGGGGACCCCAATCCAAGCGTGACCCCCAGCAGCTGGGACAGGGGAAAACCCCTGAACACCAGAGAGGAGGGACCAGGGATGGGGAACTCCTGGGAGGTTTTTCAGGGGTGAATCTTGGTGTTTGGGAAGTTTTTCTGGAGCCGAGGTGGCTGGTGACTTGTAGAGATGAACTCGGACACAGGGACCTTCAAACTCAGTGTGTGTTGGGGAAGGTGAAACAGGAAAGACTTATAAATACGATTGTCTTGCAAAAGATTTTGAGAATATAGAAAGTATAAGGAAGACTGAAATGAAAGCAAGCTCTGAGATACCTCAGTTAGTGAACAATTGGAAAACAATGGTGTGGACTACTGAAGGTAATCCCCTTTTGATGAAACAATTCCCTCTGCTTGCAGACAGATTCAAGGTTCAGAGCAGACCCTACTAGCTCAGCAGAAGAGGTCCAAAGAGGAGTTTTTAGGGTTTAAAATGTAACACAGTATGGTGATGTAATGATTCTTACACTGTATGTAAATTCTGTAGGATTTGTATCTTGTACTTGATTGGTTGGTGAGAAGTAGAATATTCAACACAGAATAAAACTATTGTGTTGTAATGGGAACATTACTGTGTTATGCTCTTGCCTGTCTTCGTCTTTTACCCGCTCATCTTCTCTACCCCTCTCTTCTCTCAGGCCTGCTCCGAGCTGTGCCTGGCAGCTCCAAGCAGGGCCCTACACCCAGGCCCTTTGCAATAAACCGCAAGTTCCACGACCTGGCTGCAGAGCTCTCTCATCTCCGTCCGTCACGACCGACCTACCCCCCGACACTCCTACAAACGCTCTCATCCCTTGTTTTCCCCAAACCAGGATTTCCCATTGCCAAGGCCTGGGAGGCTGCGAGGAAGAGGAAGATGCCCCGGGACACTGAGGCAGGTGAGGAGGAAGTCAGTGCCCCTTTCCCCTCTGTGCTGCTCCATCTCCCAGCCCAGCAGTAGCTGGCCCCAGTAGCAGCTCAGCCCTGGGGGATCTCCTTGCCCTTGCCTGTGGCACGGAGGCAAATCCCATCCTGTCCTTGTCCTTCCTCCCCCAGAGCAGGAGCTGAGCATGGAGAGCAGGGAGAACAAATGCCCGCGGCAGAACCTGGTGGAAGAGGCCGTTTTGAGCGGCTCCACGGCGCAGGAAGCCAACGGGGAGGAAAAGCCCCAGAGATTCCGCACGAGGAGGGGCTGCAAACGCAACTGGCGGGGATCTGAGGGGGAAAGAGCCAGCCTGGGCTGGGAAGGCGGCCGCAGACGGAGCCAGAGCTCGGAGCTGGTGCTCCATGAGCAGCTCCCTGGTGGGGAGAAGCCCCACAGGTGCGTGGAGTGTGGGAAGAGCTTCAGGTGGAACTCTGACCTGATCAGGCACCAGAGGATCCACACTGGGGAACGGCCCTATGAGTGTGCGGAGTGTGGGAAGAGCTTCAGCCAGAGCTCCAGCCTGATCACGCACGAGAGGATCCACACTGGGGAGAGGCCATACACATGCTCCGAGTGTGGGATGTGCTTCAGCCAGAGCTCCGGCCTGATCCACCACCAGAGGACCCACACTGGGGAGAGGTCCTATGAGTGTTCCAAGTGTGGGAAGGGGTTTCAGAGCAGCTCCAATCTCGTCCAGCACTATCGGATTCACAGAGAGGAGAGGCCCTTCCAATGCCCAGACTGCGGGAAGCGATTCAAGCACAACTCCACCCTCATTATCCACCGGCGCATCCACACAGGGGAGAGGCCCTACAAGTGTGATAAATGCAGGAAGAGGTTTCCGACCAGCTCAAATCTCCTCCTGCACTATCGAATTCACACAGAGGAGAGGCCCTTCCGCTGTCCCGACTGCGGGAAGGGATTCAAGCACAACTCCACACTCGTCACCCACCGGCGCATCCACACTGGGGAGAGGCCCTACAAGTGTCCCCAGTGTGGGAAGAGCTTCTCACAGAGCTCTCACTTGACCCAACACCAACGGAGGCACCACTAAGGGAAGCCCTGTGAGTGCCCCGAGTGCGGGCAGAGCTTTGTGCGCTGCTCCAGCTCCATCCCCCACTGGAGGAGGCACTTTGGGCACAGCCAGGGTGAGCCACATTCCCTGTGATCCATGTTCAGAACACACCTGGCTGCTTCTCCTTTTGGTTTGGCCCTAATTTTCCTCTACTTCACCTTCATCCTTTAAAAACACCCCAAACTGGTTTAAATGAAGGAAATTGATCGAATATATCTGACGTTGCATTATTTCTCAGTTTTTTTAGAGGGAATTTAGGATTTGGGGATGCGTTCTGTGTGGAGTGCTGCTGTTGCTAAGAGGCAGGAATTCGATCTCACTCTCCTTATGGTGCTAAGAACTGCTCCCCTGACCCAAACCCCAACTCCACCCTTGGGATACCCTGTAAAAATTCCATGGCCCTGGCTTTCACCTGCCTTTGGGAGTTAAGAAATGGATTCCCAAAGGATCAGCCCTATTCCCGCTGTATTCCAAGAGGATGAACCTGTTTCACTGGATTCCTGGAGAATACTGACTCTATCACTGTTTTTTTTTTTTGTTTGTACTACTGCATTTGTATTTTTAATTCTTCTTAATAAAGAACTGTTATTTCTACTCCCATATCTTTGCCTGAGAGTTTTTTATTGTAAAAAACTCACGCCCCGTCCTAAACCGACCAATCACCGTGGGTCTCCCCTCAGGAACACCAGCCTCTCTGTGCACCCATCCAGCCAATCACCGCATGCCTCCCCTCAGGAACTCCCACCCTCCTTGCGCCACTGCAGCCAATCAGAGCCAAGCATAGAGCAGCGCCCCCTGACCCCGGAGCCAGGCATGGAGCGGGCGCCGCCCCCCGGGACCCCCTCAGGGACCCCCGGGAGCCGCCCCGGGCTCGGGCGGGTCCTGCGGGAGGCGCTGGAGAGAGCGGGGGAGGCGCTGGGAGAGGACGGGGGGCTCCGGGAGCTGCTGAGGAGGCGCAGGGACAGGTGAGGGGTCCTGGAGGGGTCGTGAGGGGAATTTGGGAAGGGGTCTTGAGGAGGTTTGGGGGGGATTTGGGGAGGATCTGGGGGAAACTTGAGGGGGTTTTAGCAGGGTCTGGGGGTGCTGGGAGGCCTTTGGGGGGGAATTTGGGGAGGGGTCCTCGGGGGGTGTCACGATCCATCCTCACGGACGGGTTTCGTGATGGTTCATGGATTTGATCTCAGGGTGCAAAAAGAACCGACATGGTACAAGGGGGTTTGCAATGATAATCGAAACAAATGCACCTTTATTGAATGACCACAGCAAAATGTGATAGAGGGATTAAGGGAGAGAAAAAGATGGGGGAAGAGAGAGAGACAAAAGAGAGAGAGAAAGAGAGAGGGGATAGAGCTACCAAACATAGAGACAAAGTCCTTTGGTCCAGTCCAGTCGAGGCTCTGCTGTTACGTCGGGGAGATCTCGAAGTCTCTCGCTAACTCAGAGGTTTTTATTATGATAACTCTATTGAGAATTGCGGGGCGGGGGGGTGAGGTGGAACAGATACAATAAGGAATAGATGTAACAGGTAGTCCATGCTCTCAGCAGTAAACGAGAGCCATTGTCTTCTTGGTGCAGGGGTCACAACCTGCAGGCAAACATCTCGCTTTGGTCAGCTTGCCTCCCCCACACACCTGCCCTGGGCTGGGGGTTTCAGTCCCAGTCCTTGGAAGGAGCAGAGGGGCCTTTTCACATGGGGGTTCCATGTCTCAGTCCTTGATGGAGAGGCTCCTTCCATCTCAGTCTGTCTGTCATGGCGGTTGTAAAACAGGTGAGGGTCTTCTGTGGGGGGACCACCTGAAACTCAGGAGAAGTCCTGCCAGGCCGAGGGGTGGGACAGCTCCCAAGGCTGTTGTTGCACAAAGGGCACGGTGCCCCCTTCTTCTTCTCCTTGGGCTCAGTGTAGCACACAGCAAACAACACCTGTGAGAACAAAGGCTTAGCACTGTGCTCTCAGGTCTCAGGTACATGACTTTCTCCTTTGGAGACAGACATTTAAGACAGGGGGGGGTCTTCTCTTCAGTGGTCCCCCATTGACGATCATGAGGCAGATGAGGGAAAATCCAGACAGACTCTCACATGACACCGTTACTCACAATTGTCTTGAGGAATCTTCATCAGCAGAACTTTGGAGTATCGTTGATGAATCTGCAGAACTCGCAGTACGTTGGTAGTATAACCCGGAAAAATAGGGATGACAGAAAGAGAGGAAAAGGAGAGAGAAGGAAAGGAAAGGATTTGAAAAGGAGGGGGAAAAGGGAAACATTAAACAAACATGTTTAATATTGATTATCATAACAATTCTCACAAATGGTTGATTAATTAAAACAATATTACTTTTATAACAATTTTCAAATGTTTGAAACCAGTCACAAATAATCCAAAGCAAAAGCAATAAACAAATCATAATACAAGCATTAATTTTAAAAAAGATTTTCTAAGACAATTCACTAAAAATCTAAAGTAATTCCCACAAAATCATAAATGGAAATTAGGAATTATTCCAAAACACATAGGCTTCATTCATAATTGCTTTGTGTCAAAGTCTTGGGGATGTCCATAGTGTAGAGGATATCAGCCAAGTTGTGTGCATGAACTATAGACATCAATCTTGTCAGCTGTTTTCATGCTCCAATGCATAATGAATAGGACTGCTGATAAAATAAAACCAAACAGAAGTAGAGTCAAAAGGATAACAATGGCATGGCACACACTGTTCAGGGCACCCGTGGCAGTAGGAGACCACCTAAAAGAGTATCCCACCATCTGTGCTCGGCATCTTCCTCCACTCTTTCCATGACACGATGTATCTGTCTCACATTGTGATGAACAGTCACCAGGGTTTTCTGTCCGTTTTTCTGAGTCTTCTCAAGGATTTCAACCAAGTCTCGATGGAGCAGCACTTGTCTTACCAAAGTGAGATTCATCCCAATAGGAGTAGGCATCAGTTTGTGAATCAGTGTGTAGTTAGATTGCAACAGGTAGTGAGAGGTAAATGGGGCTTCATAAGAGAAATCACATCCTGTAATCTTGGTAAAGTTACAAGCACAGAAATTTGAAAGATTTTTAGTATCTACTACAACATTCTCTACAAATACAAAATCACAAATGGTTCTAAAGCATGCACATCTATTGCCTATGTATATAAGGACTGTTTCAGAAGTCTTGTTAGGACAAATTTCAAAATGACAGATATTTTGCTCTGTGTCTAAACAAATGTCTTGAGCTCTGATTGCATTGATTTCACAGATGAGCCCTTGTTGTTCTCGGACAATACAAGATTCTAAACTGACAATTTGCCATTTCTCACCAATTTGACGGTCCCATTCTCTATGGGATAGAGAACAGCTTTGTCGTAATTCAGTTCTAATGCTATAACAGGGAAAATCAAATGCTCTGAGGCACTGTGTATGGTTAACACAAAAGCTGGCTGTATTTGAAATGGGGTCATAGGTAAAATTCACTAAGTTCCACCAGGATTGGAATTCTCTTTCAAAGTAAGTGGCATTGTCCCAAATTATTTTCCAAATTTTAGTGGGAAAAGTGCCTTCTTCACCTGCTCTTATAATTGAGGCAGCAACTGACTGCATCCACAATTGTGCCTGGATACAGCTGAGAGCCAAAGAAACGTAGTTTTGTGTATCACCGAGTGCATCAATAACCAATTTGTGATCATTTACATTTACTTTATCCCAATTTGGTAAAATGTTTGATGGCAATCACTGATTCCCAATGCCAGTAAGGATGACTTCTATGGTTGTTGTAATTTGGTCAAATCTCTGGATGTGGCAGCCAATTTATTCAAGTTCAATTAATTTACATGTTACGTGTAAAATCATCACCTGGTGTTACCATAAAGGGAAGGGAAAAGATGATTTCTGTTGTCAATCTCTAGTGTTATCATGGTTTATCAGGTCTTCATGTCCCTCAGAGTTCTTCTGTAATAATAAACACAACAGACTCTGCCACGAATAGGCAGAAAAAGTTAGAACAATGGAATTGTCAGAGACATTTTGAACAGCAGTGGTACTTCCCCTACAGTAGGGGGCTCCACCAAAACAGGTTGTCCCGGGTGATGTGCTGGGTTCTTGAAATCATCTGGTCCCCATAGTGAAAGAATTATGCTTGGAGCTGTCGGGCAAAAAGCAGTGATTTTGGAACCCATTTACCCACCATCTATAGTAAGAGGTGTGAGAAGTCCATTTAATCTTTTCACCTTCTGCCCAATCCTGCACACCTTTGACAGTAAGTGAGAAACATTATCAGATTGAATTTCCTGTGGTTTTAGGAAAATTGCAAACCATTGCTTTAACAGAATCATCTCCTGTAGCTCTTTTAAAAGCATCAGCCTGGACCAACCCAAATATGAACACAGCAGAGGACTTAGTGTAAATACAGACAAGAAAAGAATTCTGTCCCTCACGCTGGAAAATACTCCAGAAAGTTAACAGTTCCTCAGCATGAGCACTGCGTTGTCCCTCTCTGTTAGCAGAAGCAGAAGAGAAAGGAGGGGTTGCTTTAATCACAGAGGCAATTTTGTCTTGGCTGCTATCCAAGCTCTCAGTTTCTTGTATTGCTAAGATTTTTTCCACTCCTATGAGAGCTAAGCTAACCACAAACAATCATTTTTCCCAGGTAGTGTATCTTTTCTCAGCATCTTTGAAGCCACGGGAATAGAAAACAACAGGCCTTGTCGGACCCTCAGGACCCTGCTGTCAAATGTGCACTGACATTTGCCCTGAGGAGGCAAATCCCCATTCCACCTGAAAGGGATCTGTGGGATGGACAGGGTCCAGTGCTTGGTGAGATGTTGCTTCAAAAATCAGCAATTGCAATGCTGTCTCCTGAGAAGGAGTCCAATCCCATTTCACCCCTTTGCTCAGCAAGTCATAAAGGGGAACAAATGGGTCATTCTGGTTACTAAGAAATCTATCTGGTGTTTCTACAGGAGATACAGCTACTATGGTTTTTAAAGGAGAGTGGTTGTAGGTTTAAGTGTTTCTGAAAGCCCTAGAATTAAAGGAGTCGTAATTTCAGGCTTTACAGGTGATTGCATTGGTAACTCATAGCTTGTAGTTGATTTTCTTTCATGCATCATTTGCAAGCAAGCAGCTTTGTGAATGTTTTCCAGGGGTTGGCCGGGGGTACCAGCTCTGGTTAAAAGGTCTCCCCTTTCCAAGGGGTTGAGGCCCCTGCCCAATGAGCTGCACACTGAGTCAGGGACCATGGGATGCGTCTGTCTCCCATTGTTAAGCACACCCCATGTTCCCAGCACCCACTGGCTGCTTGTTCTGACAAAAGAATCTGGTGTCCCCCGGTGAGAGACACTTGACATTTGTGTTCTGTTTTGGATTTGTGGGGGAGAAACCCATACTGCTTTGCAAGTTTTGTTAATTCAGTATGTTGCCTTCTGATACAAGGCAAGGCTACATGGTTCTGAGGAACAGCACGGCGGCCCAAACTCTCCAGGGTCGCTCGGGCCAATGAAGCACGCAGACACCAATGTGGTGGATGGTCAAAGGCCTTTATTATCTCTTCTCGTGGGGTTTTGTAGTCTAAGGGGGTCTCTACGTCAGAGGGGGGTCTGCCTTTGCTATCTTTGCTACTATGGTTAGTAAGGAGTGGAAAGTTACCAGAAGTGAAGTGGAAAGTTACTACTGTTAGGGGGGCTACATTCCTAGGGTGATATCTTATCTTAGGGGAACAGGGGGTCCTGCCTTTCCGTTACATCCCGTGATCTTCCGACCGCCTGTCCCTATCTACCACATATTCCCCCCCCTTTTTTCACAAATGAATGAGGTAGTCTTATACATAGGCACTGAAATGAGGTATAAGGTTGTAGTTCGACAAGGGAAAGGGGTTTGGGAAACCTGAGTAAGTTTTTGCCAGGCAAGTTTAGGACTTGAGACTGGCAGTGTTCCCTGGTTGAATTCACAGCATTTGTTGCCGGCCCATGAACAGGATGTTGGCCCGTTCTAGGCAGGTCTGAACGAATGAGACCAGCTTGTTCAGCAGGCATGGTCCGAAGGTAACTGCTGGAAGCAGCAATGCTAATAGACCTGTCTTTCTGTCTCTGAGCCAGTCTGTTTCGGAGTTCCGCCATGGAGTCTCTTACGACTCCCGTGTGGTCCGCGTAGAAGTAGCACTCCTCTTTCAAGGCGGCACACAGGCCTCCTTGATGCATGAACAGGAGGTCCAGACCTCGCCTGTTCTGCAAGACCACTTCCAAGAGTGAGGAGACTGACTTCTCTAGAAAGGAAATGGATTTCTCGATCCTTTGCAGGTCCTCGTCGATGGTCATTTGCAGCTGGGACAGTCCTTGGTGCTGGGTCGCTAGGGCTGAGACACCCGTGGCCGTTCTGGCTGCTCCTAGGCCGAGCAGCATTGCGATAGTTATACCTGTTATTACTTCTCTTTTGTGGAGCCAGCTGGGTTCCTCAAAAAGGTGATACACTTCTTCGTCTGAGTGGTACAGGACCCTAGGAACAATCAGAACTTGGACACAAAAGTCGTTAGAGTCATTGAATTTGGCAAGGAACACACAGGGACTCACTCTGGACCACTGGCAAACCCACATCCCAGATGCGGATGGGACTACCCACTTATTGTTTTTCCTGTTGGGCTTGACTACTTTGGTGCAGATGTTGCCTTTCCGCCTAGCTGGGGTTGCATTGCCAAAGCATCTGCCCTGGCCTGTGACTTGACTCAGGGTGATTCCTTTGTGGGGGGTATCCCATCTGCACTGGTGAGGGGCATCTGCTGTGGAGTAACTGAAGGGAGTGTGTAAAGCGACTCCTTCGTAAAAGGGGGGTTTGACGTCGTAACAAAGCCAGCAGGATTCGGTTAGGTTAGGGTTGGATTCGTTCAGGGATACAAAGGTAGCTTCTAACATACGAAGGATTGGGTCTGAGTCCGACCCGGCTGAATGGCCTATCTGAAAGGCTTCCGCATGGCCGGTCGGGTCATTGCTGATCCTTGTGGGTAAGGTTTTGGGGTAGGTCGCGTTTCTCCCTTTCGGCACGCTTTTAATCACTTTGTTGGGTCTGACCGCTCGGGGTGCCGACGGTTGGAACCTGATAATTCGCACATTCACCCTCTCTTTTGACCCTTGAAGGACCACTGTCCACGTTCTGCCTATGGCCCAGCTACTGCGATCTGGCAGCAAGACCGTCATGTTGTAGCCAGTGCATTTCCGAATTTTTGGGACTTTATGGCGATTTCAATAAAAGCTTCCCTGGAGGAAGACAGGTGTTTTGCAGCCGGTGGGTGCCCAGGTGAACTGTAAGAATTTGTCAGGCTGTTGTGGATCCCACCCAGGCCCCGACGGTCTGGCATCGGTAACTATGGTTTCGCAGCCCCAGTGCCCACAATATCCCCACCCTGGGTGATTGCAGTAGCTTTTCCCAGGGTTTGAAGCTGGGCACCAGTAGGATAGGTACATGTGTGTGGCGTGTGGGGAATTGGGGTCTGCCTTTGGTTGTCCTGGAAACAGGTCAGTAACGCGGAGCACGAAGGATGGGGTGTTCGGTGTGGTGATTTCTTTGAGCACCTTGTCACTATTAAGGTGTCGAATGACCCACCTGAAGGGCTGATGGGGGTAGTGGTCTGGGCTGGCTTGCCCTCTGGCAACAAGCCCCAACAGCAAAATCCCACAGAAACACCTTTGATGCTTGGGTCTCACCCGTGCGGGTCTCTCAGGCGCTGCCTGGCGGCTTGGTGGTCTGTCTCTTTTTTCTGGAATGGGGATGTATGCGTCAGAAGGACGTCCTACGAGCATGTCCCGTAAACAGAAACTCGCAACTCTCATCAGTCTCATTCTGCTCGTTGTGAAGGTCGGGCTTGATTGACTTAAGTGGACACCACCTGATTTTGCCGTCCTTTTTGACAGCTGCGTACCTTTGCCCCGTGAGCATCAACCTCCAACCCCGTTCCCATTCGCCTAGCTCGTTTCTAATTACAACCTGCGGGCCCTCCTCTGGCGTTTGGGCGGCCCAGTGTTTTTGGACGGGACTGTTTGTTTCATCTTCCCTAGGAAATTGATTCAGTGCTAGCAAAGCGGTTGCCAGTATACACGCCTGATCTCCTGGGGGAGTGGAATTGGCAAAGCCCTCTGCTTTCGCCAACACTTCTAGCTTGGTTTTCAGGGTCTGATTTGCTCTCTCAACTATGGCCTGCCCGGTACTGTTATACGGGATACCTTGCACTAATGTGATGCCCCATTTTGAGGCGAATTCTTGCACTGGTTTGGAGGTGAAATTGGAGCCATTGTCCGTTTTGATCTGCTTGGGGATACCAAGCCAAGCCATGGCTGTCAGCCAGTGCTGGATTGTGGCCTTGGAGTTAGTTTTGGCGTGCTGTGTGGCTATGATCGTTCTGCTATAAGTGTCCCCTATCACTGCAAGCCATGCTCGGGGCTTCAGCAGTTGACACCAGGTGAAGTCCGACTGCCAGATCTCTGAAGGCTTGAGACCTCTCGGGTTGACCCCACAGGTCCATAGGGGTGACTTCTGGCAATGAGGGCAAGTGGCCATCACATGTTTCGCGTCCGCTATTGGGATTCCGCATCTATTCGCCAGTGCTTTGACTCCGATGTGGAGCGACTCGTGTAGTTGACGAGCTTCCTGCAACATCCATACGCCTTTTGCTGCAGTGTCCGCTTTGTCGTTGCCGATCTGGAAGTAACCTTTGACTGGGTCATGGCTGTTGATGTGGATGACTGACACAGTGCCCTGTCGTGAGGAGAGTGCTTCTTCCAGCATTAGGGCTGCTGCAGATGTTGACACTCCTAGTCCTGCCATGGCTAGGCAAAGCCTTGCCATGAATATAGAGTCCGTTACAATGTTGAGGTGTTCGTCTTGTAAGAGTCCGCACGCCAAGACAACTGCTGCTGCCTCCAGTTGTTGCATTGACAGTGTGGGGTCACACGCTTTGACGCAATGCCATTGCTCTCCTGCCTGCCACACTGCTGTTGTGGTTGAAGTCGTGGAGGAAGCATCTGTGAAGACTGTTGATCCTGGCTGCGGTCGGTCCTTGACCTTTGGCAGCATGTCCATGTCGACTACGGTCAGCAGCTGAGTCCAGGGTGGTCTGGCAGAGTAGGAGATATCTCCTCCAAAGCTGGTGAGAGGAAGGGCTAGGTACTCCGATATTGTGGCTGATTCCGTGGTCGGTTGCTTGCGAAACGGAAGGTGGATGCTTGTCGGCTCGGTTCCTAGGTGTTTCAAGGCGAGTTTCCTGCCTTTCATGATGAGGTTAGCAATGCATTCGATTCCCGGGGAAAATGCACGAGCGGGTCTTCCGAGGACCACCCATTGGATTGGTCGGGCCTTTTCGGAAGGTCCTTGGGCCAGTGCTCCCACTCCCCCCTTCGGTGTAAAGTGAACGTATAGGTCCAGTGGCACGGCAGGGTTCCACCTGGCAAGTATGCCAGTGGACATCTGGCTCTCGATGAAGTCGAGGGAGCTCGTGGCTTGCGGCGTCAGCACCTTGGGTTCCATGGGTGCTTTCCTTTCAGGAGGTCATACAGAGGGTCCATGACCTCGGGAGGAATCAGGACGATGTTGCGAAGCCACTGCAGCGATCCCACCAGGCGTTGCACGTCGTGGAGCGTCTTGACGTCTCGACTGACCTTCACCTTGGGGTGTGTCACGTAGGAGCTTGTGATTCCCACTCCCAGGAAGATCACGCAGGGTCCTTTCTTGATCTTGGCGCTCGCGATCTCGAAGCTGTTGGCCTGAAGGGTTTCCGTGATTGTGAACACCAGGTGAACACTACTTGGCTTGCCGATGGTGCTGCGACCAGGATGTCGTCCATGTATTGAATGATGGTCGTGGTGGGATATGAATGTCGGACTGGAGTCAGTGCATTGTCCACGGTAATTTGGCATATAGTGGGGCTGTCTACAAGGCCCTGTGGCAATACTCGCCATTGGAAGCTGAGGTTGGGCCGCTCGCCGTTATGAAACAACACGGAAAAGGCGAATTGTTCTCGGTCCTCAGGGTGCAGGGGTATTGAAAAGAAACAGTCTTTGATGTCCAGCACTGCGCATGGCTGCCCTGCGGGGATGGCTGAGTTCGTGGGTAGCAGTGTCTCTACTGGACCCATGGGTCAGATCGTCTCGTTCACTTCTCTCAGCTCGTGGATGAGGCGATAGCCTTCTCCAGACCTTTTGGGGATCACGAATACAGGGGTATTCCATAGGCTGATGGAGGGTTCTATGTGACCCTTTTGCAGTTCGCGGTCGACCAGTTCCAGCAAGGCTGCCACTCGAGGCTCTGTCAGGGGCCACTGCTTGACCCATATGGGGTCTGATGATTTCCAGGTCAATTTGATTGGCAGCGAAGGGTGTACGGCAGTGGCCCTCATGATAAATTTGTAATCCTGAATCCTAGCATGGAAAGAACGTCCCTTCCTAACAGGGGTGGAGAATTTTGCAAAATGTAGGGATAGATCGCCACTGTCTGTTCTGGTCCCTTTTTTGTGTGAAGTGTTATAGCCACCAGCTGGGTGCTCTTCCATGCCCGGGACTGCCCTCCCACTCCGTTCATTGGAGTGACTTCTGTGAATTGCCAATGTCCGGGCCAATATGCTTGGGGAAAAATCGTGCAGTCTGATCCCATGTCTTCCCAAAACTGAAACCCTATGACGTGGGGATCCTGAGTGCCGTAAAGGCGGCATGTCCCCCACACCATCAGGGGTTCCTTCCCTATTCTCATAGCCAAGGCCACTCAGGGATCCCGCTCTGGGGCGTCTCCTGCTGAGCCTGTGACACCGGCGCGGCTTGTGGTGGTGGGGGGTGCGAGAGTACTGAGGGTGCTGCATAACTCTGCCATTGCACTGTAGGCGGGGATGCGAAATTGACTGCTCCCTGTGGGGGCATGGGGTATGAGGGTCCCTTGCCCCACTGGGAGTTGCTGTATCTGGGCCGCTGCATATTCCAGGTGGGAGGAGGCAGGATACGGCCCGGCTGCCCCCTCCCTCTCCCATTTCCCTGAGGCCTGGATCTGCATTCCTTAGCTAAATGCCCCTTCCTTCCACATGTTCAGCACGGTCCCCTAAATCCCCTTTGGCATGGTGGAGCAGCTGCTGATAGGCGCCTTGGCTGGGGGCAGTTTACTACCAAGTGGCCTGCCTGGCCACACTTAAGGCACGCCATCACACTGGTTATTGCAGTGTGAACTGCTGCTTGGATGGGAGATAGATGTTCCTCCTTTGCAACGTGTCTGATCATGGCAGCTATATTAGACCCCTGCGGCAGTGATCTTAAAATGTCCTTGATGGCTGAGTTGCATTGCTGGTGTAGGCACTCTGCCAGCACTGGACCCTTAGCCTCTGAGGGTAACGCAGAGGAATCTAATGCGGCCTGAAGCCTGTCCACAAACTGAGTGAAGCTCTCACTCTCACTCTGTTTTATAGAAGACCATGGGGAGGGTTTGGCTACTACTTTGGAAGCATCACGGATGGCTTCTCGGGCAGCACGGGTTGCTGTCATGACCTCATGGGCCCGCAAGCCCTCAGCCTGCGCCTGGGGGGGTGATCATAGTGGGGTCTGTGCCCATTGGCCTCTGTATGCTGGAGCCGTGCAGTGGGTGGTCTGCTCCCATTACCAAGGCTAGCTGCTTCATGCAATTGTCTTCCCATTCTTGTTTAAAAACAATCATCCCTGCCCCATCAAAAATCATTCTACACATCTGCTTAATATCAAAGGGAAGCATGTCATCCCCACCAAAAAGTCCGTCAATGAGTGTGGAGACCATGGCAGAATTAATTCCCTTGTCTGCAATCGCTTTAACAATTGCCTGCACATCTTTTGGGTTGACTGGGGAATAGGTCCTTTGGTTTCTGCCTGCCCCCTCCACACGGACTGGGAACACCAGTGTCGCAGACGGGGCCCATTCCGCACAAGCCATTTTTATTTTCCACCAATCTATAAGCGGGGTCCAGTCTTTCTCTGATAACCCCTTCACCCACGCAGGAGCGCTGTAACTAGTGACCTTACATGCCGCTGCTCTCTCTCTGTTAAAGCTAGAATCCGAATCGGAACCCTCTGATTCCCTCTCGAGCTCAGAGTTCGAGCCCGATTCTGAGCCGGAAGTCGACTGGCCAGATGCTTCCGGGCTGCTCTGCCTTTTTCTCGGGCTCCGACCCCGCCCCTTTCTGTGGGGGTCGGGCCGTTCCCTCTCCCCGGGGTCCCCCCGCCTCCTGCTGGGGGAGGCCCTTGCCCTATAAGGACCTAATTTGAATAGAGCGCTCTGATTGGTCTTATGCTCCACCGCGGGAGCCGCCCCTTCTCCCCGCTCGCCCGCGCATGCATTGTTAAGCAGGCTGACTTCATTTCCACCCCCTCCTCCTCCTTTCCGCCCTGACCATGCGGCTCAGCGCCATTTTCAAATGCATATGGTGGGGGGGCATTTTTACCGATCCCTACAGGGTCCGACAATCCGGCCGCGTTCCGCGCCTCCTCCACGAGCCCCTGCCAGAACGCCCACGCGTGTTCCCCCCCCTCCGATGGTGAGTCCACTCGCTGAGGGGGTTCTGGCGATCGCACCTCCGCGCACTCGCCTGGATCAAAATCCTCTGCAGTTTGTGTCGCTGCGCCCACGCCCAACTGCGGCGTGGCTAATAAACAAGTTCGTGCGGCTTTCTAGGTTTCTTGCTCTTGTCGAGCTTTTTGCAGAGCCTGGATTACTCTGCCCCACGATTTTAGGGCTTTCCCTGAGCCCGAGGACACAGTGACCTCCGCCAGAGCTTTTGTACAATTATCCCACACCCCCGAATGTAGGATATCCACAGGGCTTTCTATAGCCCCAAGCTTAATCAGTCTCAGCAATGCGAGAGTTAAATCTCTAAGTTTACATTCTATACCCCATTGTGCATGCATCTCTGTTACGGCCTTTGCAATCCCCATTCCCCGGGTGCTGATTGGCTCCCGCGTGTTCGGCACCAGTTGTTGCCTTCTGATACAAGGCAAGGTGACCTGGTTCTGAGGAACAGCACGGCGGCCCAAACGCTCCAGGGTCGCTCGGGCCAATGAAGCACGCAGACACCAATGTGGTGGACGGTCAAAGGCCTTTATTATCTCTTCTCGTGGGGTTTTATATTCTAAGGGGGTCTCTACGTCAGAGGGGGGGTCTGCCTTTACTATCTATGGTTAGTAAGGCGTGGAAAGTTACCAGAAGTGAAGTGGAAAGTTACTACTGTTAGGGGGGCTACATTCCTAGGGGAATGTATCTTTGTGGAACAGGGGGTCCTGCCTTTCCGTTACATCCCGTGATCTTCCGACCGCCTGTCCCTATCTACCACATCAGTAGCAGTGTATGGGATTTCTTTGGTGGTTACATGCAGGTCAAGATCCTCGTTATTGATATAGCTGCATTCTGTTTTAATTAGAGGTTTTGTGTTATTGTAACAACAGTGTTCCCCACAATTTTTCATCACAGCTAATTCTGTTTGACGGTAATTTTGATTAATGTGAGAAGTTTCCTTCTCCTCTGTCTCTTGTGAGGAATCAGCATTCTGTGAATTTTTAACATGTTCCTCTCTCAAGGCAGCCCGTAATTAATTATTTTAATTTCTTTCTTCATCAAATTGTTTTTGCAGAACTTCAACTGGATTTTGAAGGGAGTTTATTGTAGCATTTTCCTCACTTCTTGACTTAAAGCGAGTTTCTATGGCTGCTGTGAGCCAAACTCCCAAAACTGAGCAGTGGAGGGTTTTATTTTTGCCCAGGTTTAATGTTGCAAAGAACAAATTCTATCAATAATATTTTCTAAATTAAACCAATTGCAGTTTGCCCATTCTTCTCCTCATGGAGAAGATATGGCATTGTATTTAGCAAGCAGAGCATAAAATTCAGCTTTACCTTTTGCACTGAGGTTTTGAGTCATTTTGTGAAGGGACCAAAACCACAGCAGGGAGGTGCAAACTTAAGTTACACAATCACACAGCTTTGCTGTGTTCCCCTTTGCTTCCCTGGGTGGGTGAAGAGACAAAATCTGCCTGGGAGGCCCTGCTTAGTTCCTTTAGGTTGCCCGTTCCTTCCCAGACAGTCCAGATACACACACACACACACACACACACATACACACACCCCCACACCCATACCCACAAAACAGTTATTTTGTAAAGGGGCTCAAAAACTTCGACAGGGAAATACTGATGTAAGTTACACAACCACACAGCTCTTGCTGTGTTTCCCCTCACTTCCCTGGGTAGGTGAAGGGACAGATCTGCCTGGGAGGCCCTTGCTTAATTTCTTCAAATTTTCTCTTCCTTCCCAGACAGTGCAGATGCACACCAACACAACAGAAACAGTTCCCCCTTTTGCACAGAGAGATCATTTGTGAAATTCTGGAGACAGAACCCTCAGCAGAGTATGGGGATTGCTTTTTTCACCTGTGTGTGTGCAGATTGCAAGAAATTCGAATCACTGCCCCTGTGCTCTGAAACTTCCTTCCCCTGGTACAGACTGCACACAGCCCTGCAAACCTCTCTGTCTGTCAGAATCCTGTCCATGACACCAATTTAATGTCACAACCCGTCCTTACAAACGGGTTTATGATGATTTGTGAATTGATCTCAGAGTGCAAAAGAACCCAGCACGGCACAGGGGATTTGCAGTAATAATCAAAAACCAATGCATCCTTATTGAATGACCACAGCAAAATGCGTTAGGGGGAATTGGGGAAAAGGGGAAGTATAAGAAAAAAGAGGGAGGAAGAGAAAGGAAGGTATATAGCTACCAAATGCAGAGAGATGAAATCCTTTGAAGTCTTCAGTCAACAGAGTTTGCCTGGTCATGTCAGGGGAGATCTCAAAGATTCTGATCAATTCAAACTCCTATTATTGTCTTTTTAAATGGGGTAAGGGGATGAGTCTTGAAATTGAATCAAAAGTAGTAAAGAATACTCTGTTGTAATTTCTGGGGAAAAAAAAAAAAAAGGTATTGCAGAAGGGTACAAACAGTCCATATTCTCAGCAGTGGGTGAGAGCCATTGTCTCCTTGGTCCAATGGCCACAGCTGCAGGCAAACATCTGGCTTTGGTCAGCTCACCTCCCCCCACACCTCCCCTGGTTGGGGGTTTCAGTCCCAGCCCTTGGGAGGAGGGGGAGCTTCTCCACATGGGGGTCTCATGTCTCAGCCCTTGAGGGAGAGGCTTCTCCCATCTCAGTCCGTGCCTCACGGTGGTCGTGAAGCAGATTTGCGGTTTTCCGTGAGGACCACCAAAATAACCGCAGAAAAGTCCAGCCAGGCCGGGAGGTGGGGAAATTCCAGGGCCATTGCTGTGAAGCGGGTGCAAGGGAAGAAAAGGGCAAGGTGTCCCCCTTCTCCTTTTTATTGGGTTCAGTCTTCCATGGAAACAAACCTGCAAACTACAGCTGGGCAAGCCAAGGGCTTTGCTCAGGCCTCAGGGTCTTGGTGAACAACTCTCCTAAGCAAGACCAGGATTCCAACCAGGGTCTTTTTCGGTGGTCCCAGTTTCTGTCCTTTTCACAATGATCCTGAGGCAGATGAGAGAAACTTCGGACAGAGACTGACACTGTCCTCAGCCACCCCTAGGGCAGTGCGGGCCAAGCCCAGGGACACTGCAGGGTCATGGGGACACCGCACAGGTGCCACCAGGGACATGGCACTGCCACCTGTCCAGTGGCACCAGTTCAATGCCAGTGTCCCTGTGCCACTGCCACCAGTCCTGTCCTCGTGTCCCCAGTTCCATCCCAGTGCCAGCAGTACAGTGCCACCAGCCCAGTGTCCCCAGGGCTGCCCCACTGTCACCACCCCAGTGTACCCAGTTCTATTCCAGTGCCACCAGTTCTGTTCCACTATCACCACCCAATGCCACCGCTCAGTGTCACCAACCCAGTTCCAGCCCAGTGTCCCCAGTCCTGTCCCAGTGCCACCAGCCCTGTGCTCCCAGTGCCACAGCCCCCATTGTCCCCATACCAATGTCACCAGCCCAGTGCCATCAGTTTCAGCCCAGTGTCTCCAGTCTCATCCAAGTGCCCCTCATCCTGTCCCAGTATCCCTGTCACGATGTCACAGTTTTGTCCCAGTGTCTCCATTCCAGTGTCACCAGTTGTGTTCTGGTGTCACCAGTTCCACCCCTGTGCCACCAGCCCAGTGTCCCCAATCCCTTCCTAATGTCCCCATCCCAGTGTTCCCTCCCAGTGTCCCCAGTCCTGTCCCAGTATCCCTGTCCTTGTGCCACCAGTTCCCTCCCATTGTTCCCAGTTCCAGCCCAGTGTTCCTGTCTCAGTCCCATCAGCCCAGTGCCACCAGGGATGCCCCAGTGTCACCAACCCAGTGTCACCGATTCCACCTCAGTGCCACCAGTTCTATCCCACAGTCACCACCTCAGTGTCCCCCCGACTGTCCCAGTGCCACCACCCCAGTGCAACCAACCCAGTGTCCCCAGTTCCATTTCAGTGTCACCAACCCAGTGCCACCAGTTCTGTTCCACTGTCACCAGCGTTTTGGGGGTTTTGGGGGATCCCAGGTGGAGTTTGGGGGCTCCCGGGGGGTTTTGGGGGTTCCTGGGAGGTTTGGGGGATCCTGAAGGATTTTGGGGGGGTCCCAGGTGAGTTTTGGAGGTCCCAGGGGAGGTTTTGGGGGTCCTGGGTGAGGTTTCCAGGGATTTGGGGCTTCCCAGTTGAGAATTCCCAAAGACATGGGGTTTCCTAGGTGAGAACACGGGCCAGGGGCTCAGAGGGGCTGAGGGGGGAGGGCCTGGGGGCATTCTGGGGGCTCCAATTAATGGGGAGGGCCTGGGGGGGTGCTGACGGGGAGGTGTGGTGAGTGTGAGGGGGGCTCTCATGGATTTGATGCCTCAGGTTTTGGCTTTTTTGTTTTTCAGATTCTGTGCTGCTTTACTCTGTGGGTCTGGGCTTCGTAGTAAGGGATGCTGAGCTCTGTTCACAGAGCAGGGAGAAAAAACAATTCCTTTCCAGCTGTGAACCCAAGGACAAATAATCCAAACTTCAGGCCCAAGAGCATAAACAACATGGACTGAAGAGAGAAAAACAAGAAGGATGGGACTTCATCATCTAAAGACATAATTGGACAATTAACTCCAATATGCAAATGAAGCAGAACTTATAAAAGTGGCAGACCTCGTGACCGGCCGTCCATTTTGTGGCCATTTTGGTCCATCTTGGGCGTAGCCCTGGCTGGGCTCTTGTTCTGCCTAAGGTGTATCCATGGAGGCCTTTTAACAAATGCCTGCTTTATTGTGTAACCGTGTCTGGCCTCTGTTCTAGGTCAGCCTTGTGGAGGCCTCAGTTTGTGGCGAGCACGAAGGGAGCCGAGGCACCTGGGCAGGGCTGGAGCAGAGGCAGAGGAAGGTGCAGCTGCTGCCCCCAGCCCGCGGCACTGGCGGGGCCCAGGTGCGGGGCAGAGGGTGCGGGAGGCCGAGAAGCTCGGGAGGAGCGAGAGAGGCGTGAGCGGCTGCAGGGGCGCTGTGTTTATCGGGTGAGCGCGGTGGGAAGGGGCGTTTTGCGCTCGGGAGCGCAGCGGGTGCGGGGCTCGCTGTGCCCCGGGCCGGGGAGGGCGGGCGCTGTGAGCAGCGGGGTTGGATTGCGGGGCTGGGCTTGGCCTGGGGCCGGCAGTGCTGGCGCAGGGATCGTTCCTGCACCGCCGCTCCGGAGCGCCGCGATCGGAATCTCGCTCTTTCTCTCTCTCGTTGGTTTTTTAAATTTCTACTCAGAGCTGTTAAAATTCCGTGTGTATATTCTGCTGCGAGTGCTGTAGTGATAATATCCCGTGAGACAGTCCTGTAGGATTAGCACTGAGAAACTGGGGAGCCCTTACCGGGGGGAGCCTTGTTTTTCAAATGCAAGCTTATTGGACTCAGAAAAGATCTGGCCGCGGTATAGAGGAGCTAGAGGACAACCAGACGAGGCCCGAGTTTGGTAGTTGGGATAAGAGATTAATATCAAGTTTGATTTCCCGTAGACGCGAGGATAAATCCTCAGGGTGCTCAGGTGAGCTGGAGTATGCGAGGCTCTTTATGGTGCCAGCATGTCAGGGGAGTCCCGCAGCAAAGCAAAAGGAAGAGCATCCCTTAGTCTGAAAGGGAAAAGGGGAGAAAAGGGGAAAAAGAGGCAATATTGGTAAACAAAAGTAAAACAAGGGAGGAAGAAGGCTCAGATCGAGTCTCTCCCGCCCTGAGGGTGGGGTCGGTCGGGTCCGGGCCAAGGCGCGCCCCCCCCGCCGCCACCGCCCCCCCGCCGCCAGCGCCGACACGATCGGGGGGCGGGGAAGGCGCAGCTCAGACGGGGCCCAGCCGGGGAAGGACGAGAAAGGCGAGCCCGGGCAGGCAGGGACGGCGCCAGCCCCGGGCCAGGAGGAGGAGCCGGGGCGGAGCCTTGTGCCGGGAGAGGGGAGGGGAGGGGAGGGATGGCAGGCACCGCCCACGGCACCGCCCCGAGAGGAGGAGGAGGAGGAGCCGGGGGCGGAGCCTTGTGCCGGGAGGACTGAGAGGGAACTTCCCATGGGGGCGGGGTCTCTCCGCTCCCAGCCCTGTCAGTTTCCATGGCAACCCGCGGGCGGACGCGCAGCCCGGGTTAAAAGACGCAGCAAATCCCGCGTGGGGCTCCCTAGGATCGGGGGGAGGCAAAATAGATTATATGGTACAGCAGGGTCAGCCGAATCAGAGAGCTCCTGCTCCAGCAGCTCCGGGGAAGGTGAAATTGATGAACTCATTGCAGCCTTGAGCAAGCGAAGGAGGGGAAAGATCGTGAGAAAAGCCATCAAAGAGTGTAGCCCCATAGTGAAACGTACAGATAAAAAAAGAGAAAAGAACCGGTTTTACAATCCCCACTATGACCAGCAGTTGGCAACCAGGGACCGATACACGTTAAGGTTCCATCTTCCCTTGTGAAAAACACGGTTCACTTTCCTGTTAAAATTTAAAACTTAATAAAGGACAGTAGGAGACAGAGACAGTAAAACAAAAATTACGGCTCAGTGCATCTTGGTACGAAGCCAAGAGCATCCCTGCTAGTTTGGGAAACACCCTTTTTATACCATTTCTATTACATCAGCCTGTTGCATATTCATAGACTCTTATGCATATCCATCATCTAGTTTACATATTTCAGGAACTGTTTAGCATGGCTCATCCTCAGCTCTGCCTTTTTAGAGCATGTGTGTTTCTTGGCTGTGGTTTTGGTTCCCTCTCTTGATCACTTCCACTCTGGGCCTTGGTCCACACTTTCTTCAGACGGCAGATGCTGATAGTTGGCACATCAATAGCAGGGTGCTCATGACGTGTTCACTGGATGTTATCCCGACCAAACAGACAGTTCACTCCTGACTAGATCAGCTACCACTACTGCCATGTCTAAGTTTTTATTAACAGCAGAAATAAGAGCATAGTTATTTTAACATTGTACATAGAAGATTCCTCTTAATATAACAATATAATAAGCATCTATAACAATCTTTCCTCTTCCCTTTTTACAAATAATTTGGCTTGAGGAGTATTTCTTTTTTTCTATCCTCCATTATTTGCTTTTTTTTTTCATAAATAATTTTTGCTTCTTCCAAGTGGTCTTTCTTATTATTTTGTATGCACATAATCTTTTGTGCAGTCCCAGATGTAGTCAGTTTTGGGTCTATAGCATTGTCACTTAATCATTAAAACTGAAAATTAGGGACAAAGACTCTCTAACTAGTTAAAGTTAGAAAGTGGTATGTTTATTACGCTGGTGGGTGGCCTGGAAGGGGTCATTCTTGAAATGCGTGACTGCACCACACAAGGATTTTTGCCTTCTATTTATTTCCCAAAATAATATATATGCATAAGCCCAGCACCTCCCATCCCCGCTTTGTATTAAAATGAGGTTATTAGTCCTTCACGTGTGCACAATTCTTCTCTTGAATTGGGTCAGTGGTCCCAAATTGGGTCAGTGGTCCCAAGGATGAAGTCAGGAAGGTCTTGGTCAGGTCTCTGTGACCCTCTGGCACAATCCAAGGCCCCCTGCTTCGTGATGGATTGACACAGAGTCCAGGTGCTGGGCATTGTTCTGCTGGTTTCAATATGTTCCTATATTGGTTCACTTGCTCCTCTTCCTTCTACAAATGAGCTCATAATGTAACAATTAGCTTTAACTTAAGCATCTAATAATCATTAACCATTTGTTGGTGTATCTGACTTCAATATGAATTGGTTCTAACCCTCAGCTAAAATCTTAAATTTTTTAAATCATAATTCAACCCCTACTCCTTCTTCAAGGTTGGTAAATTCTTTCACTAACATATAGGTTCTTCTTTATTGAGCCAACTTATGTGGTAAGTGTTTCTTAAAACCGTACCATATGTTCTCAATATTGAAGTTAAAGCTGCTACTTGCTGCAACAGTCTCTAATTCTAAATAAGTAGTGTAATAGACAAAATCAAACTTGTACTAACCAAGAGAAGTAAAACAATAATTGGATGAACGAAGGTACTGAGCAAGTCAGCTGCCATTGGAGACTGCTCACAAAGCACATCCCACTAATGATGGGATGGGCCTTTTTCCAATCTTTTAAGTACTTTCCGTATAGTCTCTGTGTCATGGTGTATTGTAATCAAAGTTTTATCTTTTATCTTTTATCTTTAACTTTTTTAAGAATTTTCTTAAATTCATGTTTCAACAATTTGGTAACCAAAGTTAAGTTCATCCCTATGGGCACAGGCAATATTTCTTGGACAGTGGTCAAATTCACCTTTCTATGTTGGTATGATACGACAGGTGTCTGATAGGAAAAAGCACATCCTTTGATTTTGACAAAGTTACAAATGCACAAGTTAAATTGAGTTTCCTTCACTGTCATCTCATCTACTATTATAGTGGGGCATGGTGTTCTGAGGCAGATACAACCTTGTCCTGTATACACAGGCAAGGTTTTTTGGTTAATGGGATGCATTTCAAAGTCAGAAATACTTTTCTCTGTATCTAAGTCTAAACCCAGTGCACTTAATTAAGCATTTGTCACGGTATTTAGGATTCTTGATGAGATTTATGGAATCTGTCTTGGACAAACACATATTTACATCCCCAACCATTTCTTCTTTCTTACACAGTTGCATTTGTAATTTTTAGCATTTGACCCAGAGACTTTTGGGTGTTAAAATCATAGGCTTTCCCTTGGCACTTATATACTGGTCACATGATATGGAAGTGGTGCTGCATTAGCTGTGGTTACAGCAATAATCATAACTGCCACAACTGTCTAAACTACACCTACTTGATTATCTATTTCAACGACAAGTCGTTCTGTTCTTTGGGGGATTATTACACTGTGCTTATCATTTTACTCACACTCGATTTATTTTCTCGAGAAAGTTTTAATTTCAGTTTGTTGTTACCCATTGTAACTTTCTAAAGTGCCTCAGGAGCCTTCTTCACTCAGGAATGATGGATCTAGGTGCTTTGTTCCTTAATCTTGATTGCAGTAAAGGTGGTGAGGAGCACTTGGGCGGTCACCAGATGTCGCTGTAGGACACGAAAGAACACAAGCACGCAACCGTTCTCAAGGTGAAGGAAAAAAGGGAAGTTTATTTTCTGAGTCCAATATTTATCGTTTTAAAAAAGTGACAGCGGATTGGAGGGTGACAGTGACACCTCTCCAATGACACTGGTTAAACCAACAGTCCATCAACTCTCTCCTCCTCCATCAAGGAATGCAAAACAATGACTTATTTACAGAAAGTGTGTGAGAAAGTTCACTACAAGAATGTCAACATCAGAAGGCATAGAAAATCCTAAAAACCAGGGTGACACACCCCTTGTAGTTGTATGTCTGTTTTGATTAGTATTATTGTATTATGGCTTACCTTCGAGGAAAATCTGTCCATAATTACCTCACCCTTTGCTGCTTTCTTTGCCTCTCCATCCACCAGCTCATTTCTTTCCTTCAATTTTAAGCTCACTCTCTGGTGTGCCTTAATATGCTTTTTCAGGTAGCTGAACTGCTTCCAGCAGCCGGTTTGTCTCTTCTTCCCTTGTGAGCTGAGCAGTCCCCTCTCCTTCCAGATGGCTCCATGCGCATGCACGACTCTGAATGCCTTTTGCTTTTCTAAGGCATGGGTCAATGCATTTATCTCAGCCTTCTGTGCAGAGGTACCTGTTGGTAAGGGTCAAGACTCTATTACCTCTCTGCAGGTAGTCACTGTGTACTTTGCATGTCTCTTTCCACTGGCAATGTAGCTGCTCCTGTCAGTGAGCCAGGTCTCTGCATCGTCCAAAGGAGTGTCCTTTAAGTCTGGGCAGCTGTAGTAGGTAGCTTCAATGGTCTCCAGGCAATCGTGGTGTACTGCTTCTCCTTGATTCCACTGAGAAAAGAGGAATATTAGTCACCACTATCTCCACATCATCTTGCTCTACCATGATGGCCTGGTATTTCAGAAACCTCTGTGGTGAAAGCCAGTGGCCACCCTTTACTTCCAGTACTGTGGACACTGTATGGGACACTAGCACAGTCATTTTTGTCCCAGGGTAGACTTGGGTGCTTCTTGAATATTCAGCACAACTGCTGCTACACCTCTGAGGCAGCCTGGCCATCCTTTGGCTGTTGCATCTAGTTGCTTAGAGAAGTAAGCAACTGCCCTTTGGTATGGACCCAAGTCCTGAGCCAGTATTCTCAGGGCAATTCCTTGCATGGAAAAATAGAAAGAATGGTTTACTTACATCTGGAAGTCTCAAGGCTGGAACTGACATAAGGACACTCTCTAGCTGGTGAAAGGCCCGTGTGGCTCCTTTTGTCCACTGGAGATCTCTGTTTCCATCAGCAATAAGAGCATAGAGGGGTCTGACGAGCAGTGCATAATTATAAACCCACAGCCGGCACCACCCTGCCATGCCTAAGAAGGTTGGGAGTTCCTTCATTGTCTGGGGTTTTGGGGTTTGGCCTATGTCTTCCCTGCCTTAAAGCCTGCTGCTCAGCACTCACTTCTTACCCCAGGTAGATTACCTTCTGTTTCACTACCTGTGCCTTTTTCTTTGAGACTCTGCATCCTTGGAGTCCTAGGAAATTCAAAAGGCTTACCGTCCAGGCTTCCCTCATCTGAGTGGATACTAGAAAATCATCCACGAACTGCAACAGCCTCCTTTCCTCTTGTGGAGCTTCTGGGTCTATGCAAGCTGTTCTTCAATCAGAGTGGGGAATTTTGAAGCCTTCAGGCACATGGACCATGTGAGCTGTGTTTGAATGCAAAAATTTTCTGGCTGGATTCGTGGATAGGGAGGCAAAAGAAGGCATCTCTTAGGCCTAAAACAGTGAACCAGGTTAGCTCAGGTGTTAAACAAGTTAGTAAAGTCTATGGATTTGCTACCACAGGGTATAAATTCTGTGTTATCTTATTGACAGCCCTCAATCCAGTACTATCAATTATTGGGCTGATTCCTTCCCTATCTTCCTTTTGAGGGTACTGCTCAATTCTCACTGGTTGTGTTCTGTCCTTAAGCTTGATTACTATGTGGGGGCATTTTTCACCCTCCCTGGTACAGCAGAGGCCCCTACCCACGAAAACACTTATTTACTTATTCTAGTATCTCTTTACTAATGTCTTCCTTAATTTCAATGGCTGTTAATGTGAAGCCTAACATCTTTATATCATTTGCCTCCAGAGTAACCTTTCTCATTTGAGAATGTTTAGCAAATGGAGCGAATTGTACAAAAGCTTCTAAGTACACATAGAACACATGTTACTTTAAAGGTTTGCAAAAGTATGCCTTCTCAGACTGGCCAGTTGTTCCCCGCACTACAACCTAAACATTTTCCACAAGTACTAAAGCTTTATTTAAAACTGAATATATGGCCCTTGTGTTGACTAAAATTCTACCCTTTTCTTTCTTCTGATCTCACTGCCTCTTGCAGAGGGGTCTGTTACATCCTAGTTCTGGATGAAATTGAACTGCCAGGAGGGGGATGGGTTCAAGTAGGTATACTTTTGGAGCCTAAGCCTTCTTCCCTTTTGGGGAGGCCATCTTTATCCTTCCTCCCTTACCTTAGAAGGAGCCTTTACAAATCATATGTACTCATTTTGTGAACTGTAATCACTTTGCATTTCAGCATGATAATCTTTGTTTGACTTCATATGTTGCTATCTTATGCTGCATGCTGAACAACACATTTGATTTACTTTATCTTTGCCTTGTCTTCCTTTTCAAGGGCCAAGACCAGGGGGTGGTCTGATCTCACAGTCTCTTTGCCATTCTGGGTGATTTCTTAAAACAAAAAGACATATCAGCATACAAAACCCCATCCCATTTACCTTCCTATTTTAAAACAGTATTAACTGCAATGAAATATTATAAATCTTCTTATTTTCTGAGCTGCTCCTACTGGCAGCCTTCTCCCAGTGAGCCCCTCCTAAAAGGGGCTAGTTGAGCAACCTCTTTGCTCTGGTCAGTTCTCTTTATCTCTTTCTCCTTGCCCTATCTCGCTTCCACCCAAACTTCTCTTTACAAAGCTTCACAGTAGTTTCTCAGTCTTCCTCCTACACACACACACACAGAGCTCCAGGTGGCAGGTATCAGATGTGATTTCCCACACACGAGATTTAAGATCTTAGGTTCTGAATCAGCTTGATCAGAAACCTTTAATTTACACTCTGGGCATGTGCCCTGATGCTTATTAGAACAGCAATACCAGCGTTTCTCACAAACACCGCACTGCAATAATACTAACGCAGCATTCTGGCAGCCTCTTGATGCACCGAAGGAATTGCCCGCAGAGGCAGGCTATTCTGCTTATTACAGAGAACTCTAAATCCCTACAGCAGGCTGTTCCCAGTCCAGACTTACTATAGTACCAGCTCAAGTCTCATAAACTCATTCATCTCTTCTATCTAAACTCCGTTTTACAAAATATCAGTCCTTTCTAGTTCTCTTCTTGCACAATCTAATTAAGCACTGTGTCTACTTACACTTGTTTTACTGCCTTGCAGAAAGGCTGTGCTTGTCACAGCAGAAACTCTGATACGCCCACAGACACAGGCACACGCACCCCCCCCTTATCTCAAATTCACTAGAGCCAGGGCTTGAATTGCTGTGAGGGGAGAATTCTTGGAATTCCTTTAATTTGCTTTACTATAGTTAAACATAAATCACCATACCATAGTTCTTCTGTGTAAAATGCTACTCTTGTTGCAAACAAAATCTTAAAATCTCCACAAACACCACTATACAATCCGAGAATCAAATTACCACAATGCAGTGGAAGAAAATCACCACACAAAATCACTGAGAAAGGGCATATCTCTCAAAGTGCCCACTTTTCTCAACACAACATAGCGTACCATAATTCAGCATTTACTCACATCAGTTTTCCCTGGACACAAATCAAAATAACAGCACACAGTCCAGAGATCAAGTCCAAACATTCAGGGCAAAGGAACTCTCTGAGCTCGTACTCACGGTTAAAATGTACCAAATCTACACAAATCACTACATTTAAACACAATAAATACAGTCACTGACATTTCTCCACCCACTTCTCCGCGGGGCACTTCTCTCCCTACCCCCACCGCCTGCTGCAGCCGGCGCCTCAGGCGTCACTCGGCTGCTTCAAACACGGGTAGTACTCACCCTCCCCGCACTGTAGGGCACTGTAGATCTACTCTCTTTTATACACCATACACTTGCACGATTAGAAACACAGTGCACTGACCACACAATGCATTAACCATACAGCGACACAGTGTTTGAAAAACACACTCATATAGAGATCCATTCGACCCACCCCCAGGGTCGCTAGCGGCCGCTCTATCAGACAATGAACCCCCAATACAGTGTCCAGACACTACACACATACACATACATAGACGTCCCCTCAACCCACCCCCAGGGTCGCTAGCAGCTGCTCTATCAGAACAACGAACCCCCGTCTCTAATCCAGCTGCTCCACCAGCTACACCCAGATGTGTCTGAGTGATTTACTCCCTAGCTCTCTTTTCCCTCGGGGGCCCCTCAGTACATACCATATCTTCCTCTGCAGGCCAGCAGGTCCTTGTCTGTCCTCGCAGGAGGCAAGTCGAGATGAGTGGAGCCCCACTAGGAAAAAAATCTTAGGGAGCACCTTGGAGGTCTGTCTATCCCCCTGCCCCTGCAGGGACAGAGAACTCCTGCCTTGGCTCACCATAATGTTTTGCGGAGAAAAGAAGAAAACTCTACAACTTTGTCAAAGTTGTAAAGTTGGTATGTTTATTACAGCGCTGGATGCATGCAGAGATTGCTCTTTTCAAAAAAGGCATGCGTACCTCTGAGAACTTCAGGTCTCTTTTTATCTCTCTCTTAAATACATATGCATACAGTTTCACAATAGGTTCATGCATATTCATTTTTATGGGTTTCGTGTGACATTTACCACTAGTTCCTTTGTATCAGAAAAAATTCTGAGGTCAGGTTGACTTGCCCTTACAACAGTCTTTATCTCCTTCTATCATCTTCTGTATCCCCCCTTTATCTCTGTCCTTCGCTGAAGTAACTCCACTGAGCTTAGACCTTGCAGTCTAGCTAAATAACTATGGTTTCTAACTACAGACTCAACTCAAAAATGTACATTTCACTTAAATTAAAATGGATTTCTATCCTGGAAAATTTTCACTTTGCTTCACTCACCCTGGGCTCTGCCTCAAGCTGTGCAAATTCCATCAGTGCCAGCAGGCAGAGCTTGGGGTGAGGGGCAGAGGGAATCAGCCCAATTCCTGCCCCAGGCCAGGGACCCAGGTACACTGTCCACACTTTGCCCAGCAGTGTTCATTTGCATTTCTAAAGCTCCTCTGCAGGGTGCCTGGAATGGAGTTTCTCTTCCAGGGCAGCCATCTGGTGAGTCACATGTGGCCCCCCAAGAATCTGCTTTTTTAAAAAAATGTATTAACTATTTATGTTCAAAGTATTACAGTTAAATCTCTTCGATTTGGCAAAATGCAACATAAAGGCGAACATGGGAAAACCCAGACCAAAAATTGATTCTCACACTTCTGTCCAAAACCTACCTGACAATATAAAGTGGGAATATTATGAAAAATTTTTCCCATGTTGTAATTTTGTCACTGAAACTTCAGGGAAAACAAAAACTCTCCAAGAATCTCTTTAGTGTTAGAGAGTCAATACATTCCTTGGTTCTGGCCAGGATGTGCAACAGAAATAATTTCTTTCACAAATAGCCAAGCTGTGCAAAGAAAATCATTCCATGCCATGTGAGTTTTACTAGATTTTTCCTAAATTTTATGTAGTCTGTACCAATCTAAATCCACTGGTTTAATGTTCATTGCTTCCAAGTTGTGTAAGTTTTTAGTATTTGGTTTCCTGTTGGACCCGGATTTCTTCCCTTCTGATGTGTAATTTCAGTCTCCACACTCCTGGATTCCCTTCTCAGCCTTTTCCAGCCCAGGTGTCTCCAGCTCTGCCGGGGGCAGTGCCTGGGGTAGTTGTTGGTTGTTGTTTGCTGATGGGTATTCCCAGTCTGTTTGAATGTTGAACTCATCTCCATTGAGTGGTATAACACCCTTTAAATAAAGGCTTTAAAATTCATTTCCCAAAGGCAAAGACAAACCAAGCCTGAGCAAAGAAATAAGATTTAAAAGGAGCAAACTCAGTACATTTTGCAGCACTGCAATGGCAGGCAGCCCAGAGTGTGGGTGTCAGTGAGCCCCAGAGCTCAGTGGCTGGAGATGGCAGAGGAGGGTGGCCAGGATTGCAGAGGATTCCAGGCGAGGATCTGTGGGCAGGCACAGGGGCTTGGCCGCTGTGGAGCCCTGGCTGCTGCTGTGTTGCCTTCAGGGCAGGCTCAGGGGCAGCCTCCCATCCTCCTGCTGCGGGCGGGAAGTGCAAATCTCCGGGGCTTCAGAGCCCTTGAGGCCAGGTGAGGGGTCCCCCCCGTGTTGAGCTGTGCTGGCGGCTGTTTCTGGCCTCAGGGACACTTGGTATGGGCCCCTTGGCTACCAGTGGTGCTGCTTTGCACTCCTTAGGCAGGAGCCGATGTCCTGGCTGGGTGTTGGCAGCAGCAAAGTGCCAGGGCAGGCTCAGTGCCAGCCCAGCTTCCTGTGAGAGAATATCCCTTGATATCTGCTGCAGTGGTTGCTGAAGCAGTGAGAATTGCTTTTGCCCCCCTGTTAGGTGCCATGGTGTCAGCAGAAGATGTTGAAGCCTTCCTGCTCAGGGCATTTCAGTGCCAGGCTCTCACAGGCACCCACAGCTGCGTGGGTTGAGCTGAGCATGGGGTGGTGACCTGTGCTGTGTCTGATTCCCCTTCCTTCCCTCCCCTGGAACAGGGTGTTGCTTTTAGACGCCACTTGTCCTGGTTGCTTCAGAGTACTTTGGAGAGGCTCCATATCTAATTTTCCCTATTTTCCTGGGGCTGCCAGAACCTCAGGGTTCACTTCAGCATAGGCCTGGCCAGATATTTGACACAGAGGTACAACAGAACCGGCCTCTGTATCCCTTTTTATAATATTAATTTGTGTTATGAGTTTAACGATCAAATCCCTTCCCAGTAAATCATGATAACAATTAGGATCAAATAAAAATTCAAGCATTTCAAACCCATCTCCCGGATCTACTTAGAGTGATTGAATAAAACCATACATCTTTCCCACTTATTCCCTCGCTAATTAAACATATTTTTAGCATTTCCCCCCCCTTAGGTCTAAGATTTAGAGTGGATTTAGAGGCCCCTGTGTCCATCAGGAAATGCCTCCTCTCAATGCAGACCCACCCTGAATGTTCTCAAGGGCTCCACTGTGGAGGGTCCCTGGTGCGATGGGAGCTGTGACAGCCCTGCCAATCCATGTCCATCAAGGGGTGGACTTGCTGGTCCTGAGGGTGCTGCTGTCTGTGCTTGCAGTGTCCTTGTGCCCTGCAGCTGGAGCCCTGGTTCCTTGCCAGGGGCTGTTTGGGTGGGCTCTCCCCTGCCGAGGAGGGCAGTGCCTCTGCCAGGTGCTTGTGGCCGAGCCCGTGCCCTGGGTGCTGGGGCCCCCTTGGGCCCTGGGGTTGATCCCTCAGGGCTGTAGGAACTGTGCCCTGGCCTTTGCCTTCAGCTTGGCCTTTTGCTGCTCCCTTCTTGCACTCACCTGCTGTGCCTTTGTGCCCAAGTGCTGCAGGGCCTTCTTGTGCCCCTCCTGCAGCCCCCTCAGTGCCTGTGGGTGCTTGTCTTGCTTTACAAGAGAGGTGTCTGCTCGGGAAGGCAGAAATAGCCTCTCTTGGAATAGAGAATGCAAACCCCATCCCTCTTAATGTTTAGAATAGTGAAATCAAGGGGCTTTTAGGCAAAGATATGGGAATAGGAATACCAGTTGTTTACTAGTGTGTATAATAAAGCAAACAAACACCAACAGCTCTGGCACTGACAGCAAACAGAGCCCGGACCCAGTCCCGGCCTTTGGGCTGCGGCGCTTTCCCCTTGGGTGCAGTTCCGGGCACGGCCGGCAGGGGCGCTGGTGGCTCCCGCGGGGCAGGGCAGCGCATCCCTCCCATGGGAACCTCTCTGAAACGAAATAGAGCAATCCCTTCAGCTAACTCTTTCACTTTTTTACTTTCTCTAGCCTTTGTCCCATGTTTTGGGAAAGAATTTGGAGAGGGCTGCCTTTTAACTGAGCTCCTAGTGTTTCAATAAGGTGCTTCCTGTAGAGAGAGAGAGTTTCCCTGAACAGCCGGAGCTGTGGTTACCAAGGGGACGCAACTCAGAGCAGGACGGGGTCAGGGGAGGATATCCCGCCGAGGCTCGTTGGGAGTGTGGGCAGGGTCTGCTGCCAGAATCGGCAGAAGGGGATCTTCCCGTGGAGTCCGAGGGGGAACGTGGGTAGCCCCCACATGGCTGATGGCGGCTGATCCGGCAGGTCCCGGCAGAGCAAAGGCAGGTGGGAGAGCCCGGCAGCGGCGGCGGTGCCCAGCGCAGGTGGCACGGGCAGGGCAGCTGGGAATGGGATGGCTGGGACCCCCCCTGGGTGCGGTTGGCGCGGTGACCTCGGAGCAGGCGGCAGGACAGAGCAACCCCCATCTTCCCCAGCATGGCCAGCAGAGCGGCCGCGGGCCAGGCAGTGGGAGCAGGGCACACAAATTGAGCGACAGCGCTGGGGCAGGTGGAGCTGCCCTGGGCAGTGAGGCTGCACCTGGGATGGAAACCGGGCCAGGCAGAGCTGAGGCGGGCAGCGAGCCGGGACCCGGGACAGGCGCCTGGGCCGCGAACGGAGGGGGCAAGACCTGCAGAGGATCCCGCTCTCTGATTTTTCCTCTTGTTCCCTTCCCTTTCATATCCCTCTTTGTTTTCTTGTTGTTTCTCAGAGGTTTCTGATATTTTAAACATTTTTTTCTTCTAAAATCTCATGTCTAACATATGGCATATTGTCTTCTAGATTAAATGGGTTTTTTTACAAATAAATCCAGAGCCTAGCAAATCTAAACTTCTGCTTGGATACTTTGAAATGCTCAATGAGCTAACTCATGACGTCCTAATGTTTTTTTTTTTCCCATCACCTTTTTATTTATCCTTTGGCAAATTAAGCATCTTTCAATTACTTGCTTTGCTGCTCCAAAATCGCAGTACACTCATAGTTCGTTAGAAAATGGTCACACAAAGCTTGAGTACCCCAGTGGGTTTTCTGATGCATGTCTTCTAATATTTTTCTAATGAGCACATTTTATTAAGTAATTGTCTTCCATCATGAAGTTTCCATTCCCCTGATTTATCTTGTTCATTTCCTGTCTTGTTTAATTCTATTTTCTCAGCTTCCCTAAACTTTGGAATTTCCAGTTTTTCCTGGTTTGGAGTTAATATTAACATAACTCTTTCAGCTCCATTTTCTGCTGTGTCCTTAGCTTCATGATCTGCCAAATTATTTCCTCTTCTTTCTGGGGTCTTTTCCTTTTGGAGTTCCCTAATATGTACTATAGCTATCTCTTTTAGGTAATTGTAGTGCCTCTGAAATAAGTTCCTCATGTACTAGTCCTTTTCTTCTTGAATTAAGTAATCTTTTTCCTTTCCAAATTTTTTAAAGGTATGTGCTGCTCTAAAGGCACACCTTGAATCAATATATATAGTTCCTTTATTTTGTGTTAAATATTCTAGTGCTCTTTTTAAAGTATATAATTCACAAGTTTGAGCTTACTAGTTTAAGGTTAATTTCCCTTTTTCCATAGTTTGCATGTTTTTCCCATCGACTACTGCATACCCTCTATTTTCTCCTTTTGCAAGTTGTATCTCTATTTTTTTTTCTTATTTCCCCCTGTATCCAACTTACAGGTTTTCTGTGTCTTTTTTCAAGATCTTATCTATTCATCTTCTGCCTCTGTTTTTCGCATTCACTAACAACCTAAAAACCACTTTTCTTTCAACTACACACACAAAAATAAAAATCTTTTTTCTCATACTACTTTCAGTACAATACACCTCCCTCCAAGGAGACATAGTGAAGCTTAAAATACAGAATCTACATTACCTATACTTTCATTCGTCTACATTCACTCACTTTTTTTTCTCATTCACTTCCACACATTCTTTCCCACCCTCAGGACACAGAGTGGATCCCTGTTGACAGAGAATCGCGGTTCCCTGTGGCCCCCCCTCACCTTGGGGTGGCCTCTGGGTCTCAGTATCTCCGGGCCTCCTGGGAGGGCCCTGACTCTGCTGCCTCCGGTGCCGTTCACCTGTGAGGCTGATTTGTGTGTCACTCACACTCTTTAGCCACGGCCCCCTCACATGCCCTGGGGACAATGGCCCGTTTGCAGGTCACCTGTACCTTATGCCACAGCCTCCACATGCCCAGGAGAACAATGGCTTATTTGTGGGTCACACACTCCTCTTTCCACAGCCCGGCTTCCCACCCACCCGGGAAGGGCTGATTTTGTGTGTGACTCACTCTCACACACAACAAGACAACAATAAGGTACCTTCTGTTATAAATGATCAAATCGAGAGCCAAACCTATAGGAAAATTTAGCAAAGATTTATTAATTTGTCTGTGAGACTGAAGTTTGGTCATATACACTACCACAGCCAAGGGTCAGCGTCGAGCCCGGGTTCGGTGCTGGGTGAACACGGATCTGACCTCCGAATGTCAGAGTCTCCCCCTGTTCACAAATTTTGCCTGACGCAGCGAGTTCTTTTACAGTTTATTCTGCTCAAGGCAGAGATGACCGAATGTTCTTTGTGTCTCTTCCCATGCATAACCATGTCTTTACCTGTGCAGAGGTGGGCAAAGACTCAGTCCCGGTGTCTGATGTTGTCAGTAGACTCTGGGGAAGTCAGCATTCACATGCATCAGGGTGGGGCTCTGGATCATTGTGGTAGCTGTATAATCATCGAGACGAAAATCACTCTTGGCTGGACCTGGTGACCCGGGGAAGCCAGCTATTATTGCCCTGGAAGCTTCTATTCTTTCATTAAAAACCCCGATTTTTATCTCAACCATGTCCAGGAACTAGATGTATATGAATAAGACACTGCTCCTGGCCAGGATGGTCAAAAGACATAATGTGGATTTTACAATATTTTATACATTAATAGCTTTAATTATCTCTACCATATACATCACTTTCACATCACCTATTACAAGTTTAGGTGTTCCTTGCCAGTCCCCGTGCTCTTGGATATCCCTCAACCCAGCTGTGTTGTCCAACCCCAGATGCTCTTGAGCATATCCTCAATCCGGCAGAATTCTGCCCAACCATGGATGCTCTTGGAATGTTAATTCCTCAATCCAGCAGGTTTTCATTCTGGATGCTCTTGGGCTCTCTTATCCCTCAAACCAAAAGCATTTTTAGGAGCCCCTTTTGTCCCGTTTCCTAGCGGATTGGGCTCGGAAACTCCTCTGCTCCCTTCCTCCGAGGGGTCCAGCCCCTCTCTGAGACCCAGTCCCAGTTACCCCGGGGGATTCTCTCACTCCTCTTATCACTCGCTGTGTCTCTTTACTGGCTGCTTCCCTCGAGGAAAGTTGGAAACGCAGCGTGGGAGACTCCAGCACTCACTTGGCAGGTCTGGGACAACCAGCCCTCGTCTCATTCACAGCCCAGAGCAGAGAATGAGGGGAGAAGGGAGCCCGGGAGCCCAAAAAGCCCCGGCATCCCGAAATGGGGAGAGTGAAGCAGGGGGAGCTTTTGGCATTGCTGGGAGTGCCAGCAGCCCGGGCAGGGTGGGCACTGAGGAGAAAGGGGACCCCCAATCTAAGCATGACCTCCAGCAGCTGGGACAGGGGGTAACCCCTGAATGCCAGAGGGGAGGGACCAGGGACGGGGAACTCCTGGGAGGCTTTTTCAGGGCAGAATCTTGGGTGTTTGGCAGGTTTTTCTGGAGCCCAGGTGGCCAGTGACTTGTAGAGATGGACTTGGGCAGATGGACCTTCAAACTCAATGTGTTTAGGGGAAGATGAAACAGGAAAGTCTTACAAATACGATTGTCTGGCAAAAGATTTTGTGAACATAAAAAGTATAAGGAAGATTAAAATGAAAGCAAGCTCTGAGATACCTCAGTTAGTGAACAACTGGAAAACAATGGTGTGGCCCAACTGAAGGTAATCCCCTTTTGATGAAACAATTCCCTCTGCTTGCAGACAGATCCAAGGGTCAGAGCAGACCCCACTAGCTCAATAGAAGGGGTCCAAAGAGGAGTTTTTAGGGTTTAAAATGTAACACAGTATGGTGATGTAATGATTTTTACAGGCTGAATGTAAATGCTGTAGGATTTGTATCTTGTACTAGATTGGTTAGTGAGAAATAGAATATTCAACACAGAAGAAGATTGATTGTATTGTAACGGGAACCTTACTCTCATACACTCTTCCCCTCTTACTCTCTCACCCTCTCACCCTCTCTACCCCTCTCTTCTCTCAGGCCTGCTCCGAGCTGTGCCTGGCAGCTCCAAGCAGGGCCCTGCACCCAGGCCCTTTGCAATAAACCGCAAGTTCCACGACCTGGCTGCAGAGATCTCTCGTCTCCGTCTGTCCCGACCGTCCTACCCCCCGACACTCCTACAAACGCGTTCATCCCTTGTTTTCCCCAAACCAGGATTTCCCATTGCCAAAGCCTGGGAGGCTGCGAGGAAGAGGAAGATGCCCCGGGACACTGAGGCAGGTGAGGAGGAAGTCAGTGCCCCTTTCCCCTCTGTGCTGCTCCATCTCCCAGCCCAGCACGGCCGCGGCAGCAGCTCAGCCCTGGGGGATCTCCTTGCCCTTGCCTGTGGCACGGAGGCAAATCCCATCCTGTCCTTGTCCTTCCTCCCCCAGAGCAGGAGCTGAGCATGGAGAGCAGGGAGGACAAATGCCCACTGCAGAACCTGGTGGAAGAGGCCGTTTTGAGCGGCTCCACGGCGCAGGAAGCCAACGGGGAGGAAAAGCCCCGGAGATGCCGCACAAGGAGGGGCTGCAAACGCAGCTGGCGGGGATCTGAGGGGGAAAGAGCCAGCCTGGGCCGGGAAGGCGGCCGGAGACGGAGCCAGGGCTCGGAGCTGGTGCTCCATGAGCAGCTCCATGATGGGGAGAAGCCCCACACGTGCGTGGAGTGTGGGAAGAACTTCAGGCGGAACTCCGACCTGATCAAGCACCAGAGGATCCACACTGGGGAGAAGCCCTACGACTGTGGGGAGTGTGGGAAGAGCTTCAGCTGGAGCTCCCACCTGATCAGGCACCAGAGGACCCACACTGGGGAGAGGCCATACAAGTGTTCCGAGTGTGGGATGTGCTTCAGCCAGAGCTCCGGCCCGATCCAGCACCAGACGACCCACACTGGGGAGAGGCCCCATGAGTGTTCCAAGTGTGGGAAGAGGTTTAAGACCAGCTTCGTTCTCCTCCAGCACTATCGCATTCACAGAGAGGAGAGGCCCTTCCAATGCCCCGACTGTGGGAAGGGATTCAAGCACAACTCCACCCTCGTCACCCACCGGCGCATCCACACTGGGGAGAGGCCCTACGAGTGTCCCCAGTGTGGGAAGAGCTTCTCCAGCAGCTCTCACTTGACCCAACACCAACGGAGGCACCACTAAGGGAAGCCCTGTGAGTGCCCCGAGTGTGGGCAGAGCTTCGTGCGCTGCTCCAGCTCCATCCCCCACTGGAGGAGGCACTTTGGCCACAGCCCAGGTGAGCCACATTCCCTGTGATCCATGTTGAGAACACACCTGGCTGTTTCGCCTTTTAATTTCACCTTAATTTTTCTCTACTCTCCATCTCTTTGCACTGCAAAAGCCAAGAGGAATGGATCTGTCACCTCAAAATCACTCAAATCCCAGTGAAAACAGCTCAATCTGACCACAAAAAGAGCTCAAACCTACCTCAAAAAACTCAATCCCATGCCAAACTCACTCAATTCTGCAGCCATCAGGCTGAGATGAGGTTGGGAAATGATTTAGAGTCGTGGGGTCTCAGTTAGAGTGGTGGGATGGAGATTGTGTGGGGCTGGGTGTGTGGGATGTATTTGACAGCAAATAAAACTCTGAGACTTACTGATTTCTCTCCCGTTCATGTTCAGTCTGTTGCAGTTCTGTTTGCAGAGTGCCGCCTTCTCAGCTCATTGTCTTTGTGTCCCTTTTCTCTCCTGCCTCTCTTTGCCTGCTCCGTTTCTCTCTCAGTGTCTCCCTGGGCCCACGGACCACCAGAACCCTGCCCTGATTTAATTGACCCAGGCACCACCAGAGACCCTCCATATATTTAATTGCCTCAGGGACCACCCAATACCCTCCCCTGATTTATTGCCCCAGTGCCCACCAAAGACCCTCCCCTGATTAAACTGACCCCTCCCCTGATTTAATTTACCCTATCCGTGTTTTAATTCCCCTTCCCCTGATTTAATTGACCCCTGCCCTGATTTAGTTACCCCTCTGTCCCCACAGACCCTCCCCTGATTATTTATTATTTTATTTCCCAATATTATTTTAATTCCCCGTCCCAGGAGCTGAAGTCCTGAAGGCTGGCAGGGAAATGTCTCTGTAGGATTTTGCTCCATTTCCCTTCAAGGGGGGGAACATATTTTCCTGGCTCGGAGCTGGAATTGCAAACTTTTGGAATGTGTGCAGGGCAACACGGACTGGGATCAAACATGGACTAGGATCAAATAGGGATTGGGATCAAATATGGACTAGGACCAAACAGGGACTTGGATCAAATAGGGACTGGGATCAAATATGGACAGGGATCGAATAGGGACTGGGATCAATTATTGATTGGAATCCTACAGTGTGAGATAAACTGGACTGAGCTTATATAGACTGGGATCAAATACGGGCTGGGATCAAATATGAATTGGGATAAAAAATGGACTGGGATCAAATATGGACTAAAATCAACTATCGACTGGGATAAACTGGACTGGGATCAAATATGGACTAGGGTAAGGTATGGACAGGGATTAAATATGGGCTGGGATCAAATATGGATTGGGATCAAATGGACTGGGTTCCTACAGACTGGGATAAACTGGACTGAGATTATATAGATGTCGTGGTTTGAGAGGAAGTTAGTTTTCTGGGATATGAAGTGGTCAGGCCAATAGGTGTTCAGATTTGAGTATTGGCACCTGGTTTGGCCACTGGAGACATTGGATACACCTCTGAGAACTCAGGGGTTAAAAAGCAGAGCACTCCCGGGGGAAGCTCTCTTCCAGCGAGGGAAGCAGGTCGGGCCTCCCTGCCCAGCTCCTGGCTGGTTTGGGGCTGGGTGAGGTAGGCCTGGCCCGAGGATGGAAGGGTGGAAGAGCCCCGAGAGGCATCGGGCAGCCACACCTCCCCCCCAGGACACAGAGAAAGAGACGGAGCGCCTGTGCCACCGTGAAATTTGATATCCTGTGCTGGCAGCACAGCCCAGTGTAAGTGTGCTTGGTAAGGACAGCCTGGAATGCCCAGCCCAATCCCCGGAGCAGCCGCCTGCCCACGGCGCCCAGTCTGTGGGGCTGGCAGCTGTGGCCCCTGCCCAGTGCCGCACGCAGGGGCATCGGCCTGCGCCCCACACGCCGCTCCCTTCCCTGGGCCGTGCGGGCTCTGCTCCAGGCTCCTGTGGCCCCACGGCCGGTGCCGATGGAGCCCCGAGCCAGCCGGGCTCTGCTGCGGGACGGCACCGCGGCTCGCCGGGCCCTGTGCCCCGTGCCGAGCCCGGCGCATGCGGCTGCTGGCCGGGCCTCGGGGCTCTGTGGGCAGGGGGAGCAGCGCCGGCCGTAGGGAGCGCCCGGCCCAGGGGCAGGGCCCTTTCCCTCCGTGCCCTGCCGCTCTCTGCAGCTGGCAGAGGACAGGAGCCGAGTGGCCAAATACCTGTGCCTGCCCCTGCCCTACCTGCATAGCGCACATGAGCCCCTGCGAGAGGCGGCCGTCAGGTTCATGGGTGAGCGCCAAGCCCGGCTCCCTCCCCGGCCCGCCCCATTGCCGCAGCTCGGCCCCGGCCCCGCCTGCTGTGCCGGCAGCAGGATCCGGGCGCGGGCATGGGCAGCCCCCGCTGGCCTGGGCATTGCTGCTGCCGCCCTCTGGCAGCCGTGCCCTGGGGCGGCAGCGTGCGCCAGGGGCCCGGGCTGAGCCCTGCCGGGCCAGCAGGGCGTGTGGCCTCAGGGCTGGCAGCGCCCGTGGGCGGCAGCTGTGCCTCTGAAGGCAGGACACGCTCTGTGTTCCCCAGGGATGGCCGGGCGCTACCTGACAGGGCAGCAGCCGCAGTTCCGCATCCTCTGCAGCGGTGAGTGAGGCCCGCGGGCTCTCGGCGGGGGCTGCCGCTGGCAGCTGCGTTCCCTGGCCCGCCCGCCGATGGCTCCGCTCCCTGCGCGCCCCAAGGACAGCGGGGCCACAGCGCAGACACCTTGCAGGGGCCTGCGGGGCATTCCTGGCCAGCAGCTGCCAGCTCGTCCTTCTTGGCTCCTGCTTCCTCCAGGCCGTGCCAGGAGCTGCGTGGCACGGACGAGGCTGGAGGCTCTGCCCAGCTCCCCGCAGATCCAGCCTCTGACTGTGCCTCTGTTTCTCTCTCTGCAGCCCTTCAGGACATGACGGATGACACCAGCCCTGCCATCTCATGCCTGGCGCTTCAAGCTCTGCACATCCTTTTAGCTGTACAGAGCGTTCCCTCCTCCCGGCTCCAGAGGATGCAAGACCAACTCCGCCGCCTCTGGAAGTCGCGGCCTTTCCTGTGTGCCCGTGGCTGAGTGTCCTGCCGCGGCGCTGTGCAGAACTGAGCCGGGAGGCTGCGTCTGCTGGGGCCGCCTGAGCCTGCGGGGAACACCTCTCCTGTGCCAGCACTTCCTTTCCCTTCACCCACTCGAGAAACATTAAATTGCTGTGTTGGATAGCCGGGTGTCCAGGAGCTTTTTCTTGGTGCAGAGTGTCTTCAGGCCAATGGGGTAGAGGGGAAAGGCTGCTTGGTCTGCGCAATTTGCCCGAGCGTGCGGAGTGGAAGTGAAAGTGGCCAAACGCCCCTTGGCCTTTGGTGGTTCCTGCAGGAATGTTTTTGTTGCTGCATCGAGTCTTCTGAAGCTGGGGGAACAAGTGTGTTCCGTGTCCATGGAAGAGCAGAAATTGGCAGGATGTGTCTGCTTCCAGCGCTTGTCTTGGCTCTTCCTTCACAGTACTGGCAGCATCTTCAGAGACACAGCACACGCTCTCTCATGCCAGGGTCATCCCAACCTTCTTAACTTGCCCAGGCTCCTGCCAGGTTCACCAGGGAAACTGGCTGCTCGTGCCAGTTCATCCCCTTGCCCAGAAGGCACCCGCTTGTGTTTGGACATGAGCTGCTGGCCACAGGCAGACGGGCAGCACCTGCAGCATTGGCCATCAGATGCTGGGCTGATGTTTTCATCCAGAGAGCAAGAAAAACAGCCAGAAGCACACAAGGCAACATGACAGTATCTCTGTAAGAATGGCATTGTCCTGTGAAAGTCAACAGTGGATGGTGATTTTGTGCTGCAGATAATCACTTCCGAGCAAAAATCATTCCAGGAAGGGACAACAGCCTCTGCCTTCTGATGGATAGCAAGGGTCTTGGTTTGGAAAGACAGGAGTCTGCTAAGGAAGGCAGGAGCCTCCCCTGAAATGGAGAATGTAAACCCTCCCCACCCCTCCTGATTGCTATAAATTTTAAATTAAGAGGCTCTCAGGCAAAAATATGGGAGCAAGAAATAACAGTTCTTTACTAGGGAAAAGAAAAAAAAAGAATAAAAGAAACAATGCAGTACACTAGAACAACACCGACAGAGTCAGAACCCAACCTGACACCCTGGTGTTGGTAGCAGTCCAATTGGAAATGTGGCTGCAGTGCTCCTGGAGAGTCAGGTGTGGTTCTGTTGGAGCAAGGGTGTCCTGTAGAGAAGCATGTGTTTTTCCTCTGAAGATCCCATGGAAGAAGAGACAGCTGCTGTTCCTCTGGGGAATCCCATGGAGAAAGTGTCTCAAATCCCATGCTAGTGTCTCAAAAACTTCTGGATTATACCTGGGTAGCAATGCTTGGCTCCTCCCTCTGGGTGGAGCATCTCACAATGGGATTTAGAGTTCTTATCAGTCATGCAGTGACATTCAATCGTCTGTTATCAGCAGATGTCCCCTCCAGAGGGAGGTGTGAATGTGGTCTCTCAAAGAGAGAGATAAGGCAAACTGCCCACTTGACAAAAGATAATCTGCCATACAGATGGTAATTGAAAACATCTTGCATTGCAATCTTCAATACTAGGATATTTTGTAAAGAAAGGAACGAGGTATTCACACCAGAAAGCAACCACAGGACAGATAAATCTTTCAGGAAAACAATTTATTGCTCCATTATCAGAAGAAACTAAGTTTTTCCCACCTTGCTCAGCCCTGAAGACTCCATTAGCATTCAAAGGAAGAAGTTGACACTGACCAGACAGAATCCTTTGTTTGAATAGAATTTATGCATCATGCATGAGATGTATAAATATGCAATAGGCTATTGCTTTTAAAGGTTAATTTCTTTACATGTGTGTCCTTGTTTGGGCTTATTTTGCCCAGAAAAAGGTACCCAGAGCTTCGGTAACTCTTTGTTCTTATTGCCTTGTATTGTCCTAAATCTCAGTTATTCAAATTTTTATAACTCTAATTATATTACTATTTTTATAACAATTTTACTATTACTAAACTTTTAAAATTCTCAAACCAAGTGATTCGCGTTTTTCACAAGTACAACCTCCAGCGCAGGCGAGCAAATGGACTACAGCCAACAGAAACGATAAAGATTTGAAATTGGTCCTTGCGAGAGTCTGTCCGAATTTTCCCTCATCTGCCTCACGATCATCATTTGCGGACCACTGAATAGAAGACCCCCCTGTCTGAAAACCTCTGGCTTTGTAGGAGAAAGTTACACACACCAAAGGCGCCGAGACCTGAGAGCGTTGCTAAGCCATTGTTTTCACAGGTGTTGTTTGCTGTGTGCTACACTGAGCCCAAGGAGAAGAAGAACGGGGCACCAGGCCCTTTGTGCAACAACAGCCTTGGAAGCTGTCCCACCTCTCGGCCTGGCTGGACTTCTCCTGAGTTTCAGGTGGTCCCCCCACAGAAGACCCTCACCTGTTTCACAACCACCGTGACAGACAGACTGAGATGTAAGGAGCCTCTCCATCAAGGACTGAGACATGGAACCCCCATGTGAAAAGGCCCCTCTACTCCTTCCAAGGACTGGGACTGAAACCCCCAGCCCGGGGCAGGTGTGTGGGGGAGGCAAGCTGACCAAGATGAGATGTTTGCCTGCAGGTTGTGACCGCTGGACCAAGAAGACAATGGCTCTCATTTACTGCTGAGAGCATGCTCTACCTGTTACATCTATTCCTTATTTATGTGTTTCCCAGCCTCGCAATTTCCAATACAGTTATCATAATAAAAACCTCTGAGTTAACGACAGACTTCAAGATCTCCCCGACATAACAGGCAGATCCTTGACTGGACTGGACCAAAGGACTTGGTCTCTACGTTTGGAGCTCTATCCCCCTCTTTCTCTCTTTCTCTCTTTTGTCTCTCTCTTCCCCCATCTTTTTCTCTCCCTTAATCCCTCTATCCCATTTTGCTGTGCTCATTCAATAAAGGTGCATTTGTTTCGATTATCATTGCAAACCCCCTTGTACCATGTCGGTTCTTTTTGCACCCTGAGATCAAATCCACGAACCATCACGAAACCCGTCCATGAGGACGGATCTTGATACCCCCCGAAGACCCCTCCCCAAATTCCCCCCCAAAGGCCCCCCAGCACCCCCAGACCCTGCTAAAACCCCCTCAAGTTCCCCCCAGACCCTCCCCAAATCCCCCCCAAACCTCCTCAAGACCCCTCCCCAAATTCCCCTCACGACCCCTCCAGGACCCCTCACCTGTCCCTGCGCCTCCTCAGCAGCTCCCGGAGCCCCCCGTCCTCTCCCAGCGCCTCCCCCGCTCTCTCCAGCGCCTCCCGCAGGACCCGCCCGAGCCCGGGGCGGCTCCCGGGGGTCCCTGAGGGGGTCCCGGGGGCGGGGGGGAGGGGGCGATTCCCGATTTTTGCAGGAGAATCATTCGTGGAGCTTTTGACACCACATGACCCTAAATAAACCCCAAACAACCTAAATAAACCCCAAACACTCGAAAACAACCCTAAAGAACCCCGAAAAAACCCCAAATACCTGAAAAGGACCCAAATAACCACAAACAAATCCCAAATAATCCCATAACAACAAACAAAAAGAAACAAATTAAACCCAAAACCACCCAAATGATCTCAAGTAAACCTAAAAAACTCCCATATACAACAACATAACTCCCAAGAACCCCAAATAATTCCAAAAAAGCCCAAATAAACTCAAACAAACCCAAATACTTCCAAATAAACCCAAATACTTCCAAATAACCCCAAATAAACAGAAATAAATCAAGTAAAACCAAAGATAAACCCCAAATAGTCCATAAATGACCCCAAATAAACCCCAAACAAACCCTAAATAAACCCAAATAAACCCCAAGAAACCTCAGTTCCTCCAGTTCCGACCCATAAACAGATCCCGACCAATCAGAACGCGCGGCACTGATGACGTTCCACTTGCTGGGCGCAAACTCAGAGCACTGGCCCCACCCAGCGATTTTCAGCCAATCAGCCCCCGGCCCGACTCTGACTCATCACTTGCCAGGCACAGACCAAGGCCTCTCACTGCGGTAAATAATCAGAGACCACGCGGTGTAATTTCCAGCCAATCAAAGTGTGTCTCGCTGATGACTCATCAGTTGCCAGGAGCAGAATTTCGGAGGGGGGGAAGGTGACCCTGGGGATGGGCTGATTAATCCTGATTAATCGAAAACGGTGTTGGGACCCCAAAACGGAGCAGGAGGGGCCTGGAGCCCCCAAAACCAAACACGGGGGAGGGGACTTGGGGAACAATCAGAAAGAGGAGGGAGAGAGGGGAAAAGAGGGGGGTGGGACTCCAAAATTGAGCTGGGAGGGGAATGGGACACCAAAATTAGGCTGGGAGGGGAATGGGACCCCCAAACAGGATGAAGCCAATTTTGTTCCTGGAATATGTAAAGTAGTCTATGGATACATAAAAAGTCTATGAACATGCAACAGGCTGATATAAGGGGAGAAAGGACCTTCAAGCAAAGGTTGTTATGGCCACCAAGACCCCCCAGTAATTTTCAGGGAAACCCCTTCATTATTCTGGCTTGATTACATCAGCCTGTTGCATATTCATAGACCCTCATGCATAACCATAAACTCATTTACCTATTTGAGGAACTATTTGACGTGGCCCATCCTTGGGGGTGTCTCCCCATTTCAGGAGCCTCCACTGGAATGGAAACTATATACCCCCTCCCTTTGATTAATAATAAAAGTAATAACAACATGATGATGATAATAATATTATTAATAATAATAACAACAACAACAACAAAAACAACAACAACAACAACAACAACAATAATAATAATAATAATAATAATAATAATAATAATAAATTGAAATTAGGGGCTCTCAGGAAAAGATATGGGAATAGAAATAACAGATCTTTATCAGGAAAAATTAAAAATACAAATGCAGTAGTACAAACAAAAAAACAACAGTGACAGAGTCAGAATTCTCCGGGAATCCAGTGAAAAAGGTCGATCCTCTTGGAATCCAGTGGGAAAAGGGCTGATCCCCTGGGAACCCAGTAGAAAAAGAGCTGATCCTTTGGGAATCCAGTGGGAAAAGCTTGATCCTCTAGGAATCCAGTGGAGAATGAGGCTGATCCTTTGCAATCCAGTGGGAAAAGGGCTGATCCTTTGGGAATCCATTTCTTACCAAACAAAGACAAGGCAAAGGCAGGGCCACGTAGTTTTTATAGGGCATCCCAAGGGTGGAGTTGGGGTTTGGGTCAGGGGAGGAGTTCTTAGCAACACAAGAAGGGTGAGATCAAATTCCTCCCTCTTAGCAACAGCACCACTCCACACAGAATGTGTCCCCAAATCCTAAATTCCCTCTAAAAAAACTGAGAAATTATGGAACTTCAGATCTATCTATTTGATCAATTTCCTTCATTTCACCCAGTTTTGCGAGCTTCTAAGGATGAAGGTGAAGCAGAGGAAAATTAACGCCAAAACAAAAGTAGAAGCAGCCAGGTGTGTTCCCAACATGGATCACAGGGAATGTGAGTGACCAGGGCTGTGCCCAAAGTGCCTCCTCCAGTGGGGGGTGGAGCTGGAGCAGCGCACGAAGCTCTGCCCGCACTCGGGGCACTCACAGAGCTTCCCTTACTGGTGCCTCCGTTGGTGTTTGGTGAAGTTAGAGCTGCTGGAGAAGCTCTTCCCACACTGGGGACACTCGTAGGGCCTCTCCCCAGTGTGGATGCGCCGGTGGGTGATGAGGGTGGAATTCTGCTTGAATCCCTTCCCGCAGTCGGGGCAGCGGAAGGGCCTCTCCTCTGTGTGAATCCGATAGTGCTGGAGGAGATAGGAGCTGTTCTGAAACCTCTTCCTGCATTTATCACACTCGTAGGGCCTCTCCCCTGTGTGGACGCGCCGGTGGTTGGTGAGATCGGAGTTCTGCTTGAATCCCTTCCCGCAGTCGGGGCATTGGAAGGGCTTCTCCTCTCTGTGAATTTCATAGTGCCGGAGGAGATGGGAGCTGGTCTTAAACCACTTCCCACACCTGGAACAATCATAGGACCTCTCCCCAGTGTGGATCCTCTGGTGCTGGATCAGGCTGAACCTCCGGCTGAAGTGCATCCCACACACGGAACACCTGTACGGCCTTTCTCCAGTGTGGGTCCTCTGGTGCATGATCAGGCTGGAGCTCTGGCTGAAGCTCTTCCCACACTCCCCACACTCATAGGGCTTCTCTCCAGTGTGGATCCGCTGGTGCCTGATCAGGTCGGAGTTCCACCTGAAGCTCTTCCCACACTCCACGCACGTGTGGGGCTTCTCCCCATCATGGAGCTGCTCATGGAGCACCAGCTCCGAGCCCTGGCTCCGTCTCCGGCCGCCTTCCCGGCCCAGGCTGGCTCTTTCCCCCTCAGATCCCCGCCAGCTGCGTTTGCAGCCCCTCCTCGTGCGGCATCTCTGGGGCTTTTCCTCCCCATTGGCTTCCTGCGCTGTGGAGCCGCTCAAAACGGCCTCTTCCACCAGGTTCTGCAGTGGGCATTTGTCCTCCCTGCTCTCCATGCTCAGCTCCTGCTCTGGGGGAGGAAGGACAAGGACAGGATGGGATTTGCCTCCGTGCCACAGGCAAGGGCAAGGAGATCCCCCAGGGCTGAGCTGCAGCCGGGGCCGTGCTGGGCTGGGAGATGGAGCAGCACAGAGGGGAAAGGGGCACTGACTTCCTCCTCACCTGCCTCAGTGTCCCGGGGCATCTTCCTCTTCCTCGCAGCCTCCCAGGCTTTGGCAATGGGAAATCCTGGTTTGGGGAAAACAAGGGATGAGCGCGTTTGTAGGAGTGTCGGGGGGTAGGACGGTCGGGACAGACGGAGACGAGAGATCTCTGCAGCCAGGTCGTGGAACTTGCGGTTTATTGCAAAGGGCCTGGGTGCAGGGCCCTGCTTGGAGCTGCCAGGCACAGCTCGGAGCAGGCTCGAGAGAAGAGAGGGGTAGAGAGGATGAGAGGGTAACAGAATAAGAGAGCAAAAGCGTAAGAGAGTAAGGTTCTCATTACAATACAATCCATCTTCTGTGTTGAATATTCTATTTCTCACCAACCAATCTAGTACCAGATGCAAATCCTACAGCATTTACATTCAGCCTGCAAAAATCATTACATCACCATACTGTGTTACATTTTAAACCCTAAAAACTCCTCTTTGGACCCCTTCTGCTGAGCCAGTAGGGTCTGCTCTGACCCTTGGATCTGTCTGCAAGCAGAGGGAATTGTTTCATTAAAAGGGGATTACCTTCAGTTGGGCCACACCATTGTTTTCCAGTTGTTCCCTAACTGAGGTATCTCAGAGCTTGCTTTCATTTCAATCTTCCTTATTCTTCCTATATTCCGAAAATCTTCTGCCAGACAATCATATTTATAAGGTATTCCTGTTTCATCTTCCCAAAAACACATATTGAGTTTGAAGGTCCCTCTGCCCGAGTCCATCTCTACAAGTCACCGGCCATCAGGGCTCCACAAAAACCTCCCAAACACAAAGATCCAGCCCTGAAAAAGCCTCCCAGGAGTTCCCCGTCCCTGGTCTCTCCCCTCTGGTGTTCGAGAGTTCCCTCCTGCCCCAGCTGCTGGGGGTCACGCTTGGTTTGGGGGTCCCCCTTCTCCTCCATGCCCGCCCTGCCCAGGCTGCTGGCAGTCCCAGCAATGCCAAAAGCTCCCCCCGCTTCGCTCTCTCCATTTTGGGATGCCGGGGCTTTTTGGTCTCCCAGGCTCCCTTCTCCCCTCATTCTCTGCTCTGGGCTGCAGCGGCTCCAAGGAGTCCCCCCCTGCCCCTCTCCAGGCTCTTGAGGCTCCCGCCAATGGCAGCGCTCCCCCCTCTCTGGGCTCCCCCCTTTGGGCTCCTGGGGGACACAGGGCTCTGCTCCTCTAGGCTGCCTCTGCCGGCAGCTGCCACCGCCACCCCCCGATGTCCCCCCAAGGGGCCTTTTCCGCTCAGCCTTGGACTGCTTCATTCTCCAAACATCCCCAAAAAACCCAGCCCAGGGACACCCAGGGATATCCGGGCCGAGCTCCCTCTCCCCGCTCACCGACGCAATGGGGGGGCAATGATCCCACAGGTGGGGGCTGCGAATTCAGGCAGGGATCGACAGCCTGGTTCCCTCAGCTCAGCCTCCATCTGCCTTTGTCCCTCCTCGTCCTCTTCCTCCCGCTCCTCCTTATCCGTTCACCCTACTCCTCTTCCTCTGTCTCGTCTCCATCTCCTTTTCCTCTTCCATCTCTCCTCCCCCTGCTCCTCCTCTCTAACCCTGCCTCCTCCTCCCGGCCCTTCCCTGCCCTTCCCTCCCTCCTCCTCCTCCCCCAGCAGCAGCCACACCCTCGGTGCCCCGTTCCGCAGCCCTCGCAGCCCGCGGCAGGAGCGGGGATGGAGCCGGGACAGGTCGGGATGGGCAGCGCGGGGCTCTCGGCTGCTCCCAGCCGCTGCGGGCGGGGGGAACCCAGCCCGGCCCAAAGGAGAGGCAAACTGGGCAAACTGGGGGCAGAGCACAAAGCTAAGGATGCAGCAGAAAATGGAGCTGAAAGAGTTATGTTAATGTTAACTCCAAATGAGGAAAAAATGGAAATTCCAAAGTTTAGGGAAGCCAAGAAAAAAGATTTAAACAAGACAGGAAGTGAACAAGATAAATCAGGGAAATAGAGACTTCTTGATGGAAGACAATTACTTAATAAACTGTGCTTACTAGGAAAAAAATAGAAGACATGCATCAGAAAACACACTGGGGTAATCAAGATTTGTGTGGTCATTTTTTAAGGAACTATGGGTGCACTGGGATTTTTCGAGTAGCAAAGCAAGTAACTGAAAGATGCTTAATTTCCCAAAGGATAAATAAAAACATGATGAGAAAAAAAACATTAGGAGTTTGCAAGTTAGCTGGTTGACCATTTCAAAGTATCCATGCAGAAGTTTAGATTTGTTAGGTTCTGGGTTTATTTGTTAAAAAAACCCATTTAATCTAGAAGAAAGAGAATATGCCATATGTTTAACAGGAGATTTTTGGAGAATAAAAATCTTTCAAGTATCAGAAATGCCCGAGACAAAACAAGAAAAGACAAAGGGAAATGAAAGGCAGAGGAACAAGGGGAAAATTCATAAAGAGAGTGGGATCCTCTGCAGGTCTTGCCCCCTCCGTTCGCGGCCCAGGCGCCTGTCCCGGGTCCCGGCTCGCTGCCCGCCTCAGCTCCGCCTGCCCCGGTTTCCATCCCAGGTGCGGCCTCACTGCCCAGGGCAGCTCCACCTGCCCCGGCGCTGTCGCTCAATTTGTGTGCCCTGCTCCCACTGCCTGGCCCGCGGCCGCTCTGCCGGCCATGCTGGGGAAGATGGGGGTTGCTCTGTCCTGCCGCCTGCTCCAAGGTCACCGTGCCCACCGCACCCAGGGGGGGTCCCAGCCATCCCATCCCCGGCTGCCCTGCCCGTGCCACATGCGCTGGGCACCGCCGCTGCTGCCGGGCTCTCCCACCTGCCTTTGCTCTGCCGGCAGCTGCCGGATCAGCCAACATCAGCCGTGTGGGGGCTACCCACGCTCCGCCTCGGGCTCCACGGGAAGATCCCCCTCTGCCAATTCCGGAAGCAGACCCTGCCCACACTCCCACAGAGCCTCGGCGGGATATCCTCCCCTGACCCCGTCCTGCTCTGAGTTACGGCCCCTTGGTAACCACAGCTCCAGCAGATCAGGGAAATTCTCTCTCTCCACAGGAAGCACCTTATCGAAACACTAGGAGCTCAGTTAAAAGGCAGCCCTCTCCAAATTCTTTCTCAAAACATGGGACAAAGGCTAGAGAAGGTAAAAAAGTGAAAGAGTTAGATGAAGGGATTGCTCTATTTCCGTTCAGAGCGGTTCCCATGGGAGGGATGCGCTGCCCCGCCCCGCAGGAGCCACCAGCGCACCTGCCGGCCGTGCACGGAACTGCACCCAAGGGGAAAGCGCCACAGCCCAAAGGCCAGGACTGGGTCCGGGCTCTGTTTGCTGTCAGTACCGCAGCTGTTGGTGTTTGTTTGCTTTATTATACACACTAGTAAAGAACTGGTATTCCTACTCCCATATCTTTGTCTGAGAGCCTCTTGATTTCACTAGTGTAGAAATTAAGACAGAGGGTGTTGTATTCTGCATTCAGAGAGAGGCTTTTTCTGCCTTCCTGAGCAGACACCTCTCTTGTAAAGCAAGACAAGCACCCACAGGCACTGAGGGGGCTGCAGGAGGGGCACAAGAAGGCCCTGCGGCACTTGGGCACAAAGGCACAGCAGGTGAATGCAAGAAGGGAGCAGCAAAAGGCCAAGCTGAAGGCAAAGGCCAGGGCACAGCTCCTACAGCCCCTGAGGGATCAACACCAGGGCCCAAGGGGGCCCCAGCACCCAGGGCACAGCTCGGCCACAAGCACCTGGCAGAGGCATTGCCCTCCTCGGCAGGGCAGAGCCCACCCAAACAGCCCCTGGCAAGGAACCAGGGCTCCAGCTGCAGGGCACAAGGACACTGCAAGCACAGACAGCAGCACCCTCAGGACCAGCAAGTTCACCCCTTGATGGACATGGATTGGCAGGGCTGTCACAGCTCCCATCACACCAGGGACCCTCCACACTGCAGCCCTTGAGAACATTCAGGGTGGGTCTGCATTGAGAGGAGGCATTTCCTGATGGACACAGGGGCCTCTCAATCCACTCTGAATCTTCCACATATGGGGGAGGAAAATGCTAAAGATATGTTTGATTAGTGAGGAGATAAGTGGGAAAGATGCGTGGTTTTATTCAGCCAGTATTGCTACATCTGGGGGAGGGATTTGAAATGCATGAATTTTTACTTGGTCCTAATTGTTATCATGATTCACTGGGAAGAGATTTGATCACTAAACTTGGAACACAAATTAATATTATAAAAGGTGATGCAGAGGCCAGTTCTATTGTACCTCTGTGTCAAATGTCTGGCCAGGCCTATGTTGAAGTGAACCCTGAAGTTCTGGCAGCCCCAGGGAAAGAGGGAAAATTAGATATGGAGCCTCTCCAAAGTACTCTGAAGCAACCAGGACAAGTGGCATCTAAAAGCAACACCCTGTTCCAGGGGAGGGAAGGAAGGGGAATCAGACACAGCACAGGTCACCACCCCATGCTCAGCTCAACCCACGCAGCTGTGGGTGCTTGTGAGAGCCTGGCACTGAAATGCCCTGAGCAGGAAGGCTTCAATATCTTCTGCTGACACCATGGCACCTAACAGGGGGGCAAAAGCAATTCTCACTGCTTCAGCAACCACTGGAGCAGATATCAAGGGATATTCTCTCACAGGAAGCTGGGCTAGCACTGAGCCTGCCCTGGCACTTTGCTGCTGCCAACACCCAGCCAGGACATCGGCTCCTGCCTAAGGAGTGCAAAGCAGCACCACTGGTGGCCAAGGGGCCCATGCCAAGTGTCCCTGAGAAACAGCCGCCAGCACAGCTCAACACGGGGGGACCCCTCAGCCTGGCCTCAAGGGCTCTGAAGCCCCGGAGATTTGCACTTCCCGCCTGCAGCAGCAGGATGGGAGGCCGCCCCTGAGCCTGCCCTGAAGGCAACACAGCAGCAGCCAGGGCTCCACAGCGGGCCAAGCCCCTGCGCCTGCCCACAGATCCTCGCCTGGAATCCTCTGCAATCCTGGCCACCCTCCTCTGCCATCTCCAGCCACTGAGCTCTGGGGCTCACTGACACCCACACTCTGGGCTGCCTGCCATTGCACTGCTGCAAAATGTACCAAGTTTGGTTCTTTTAGATCTTATTTCTCTGCTCAGGCTTGGTTTTCTTTGCCTTTGGGAAAGGGATTTTAAAGGTTTTACTTAAGGGGTATTACACCACTCAACAGAGATGAGTTCAACACCTCAACAGATTGGGAACAGTCCAAAAGATACCTACAGAGATAACGACCAGCAACAAAACTAGAAGAGATTTAAAGGTCACGCTTTAACTCATAAACAGTCAACAGAATACTGTTTAAAAACAAGAAAAAAAAAAAGGCATCAAAAAAAAAGGCAAGGGAAGGTGGGTGGGAAAGGAACAGGGGAGTCATTAGATTACTGCCTGGGAAAGATCCTTTGGTTCTAGTCAGGCTGGAGAGGAGCTTTAGAAATGCAAATGAACATTGCTGGGCAAAGTGTGGACAATGTACCTGGGTCTCTTGCCCGGGGCAGGAATTGGGCTGATTCCCTCTGCCCCTCACCCCAAGCTCTGCCTGCTGGCACTGATGGAATTTGCACAGCTCAAGGCAGAGCCCAGGGGGAGGATATCTGACCCTGCAACACAAACGGGTGAAGCTGCAAAGGGAAACAGCAAAAGGAGAATGTTGGGAAAACTTCACTATAAATAAATGGGGGGAATCATCCCTCTGCCCACACCAACATGTGCTGTCACTGTCTGTGTTACGTAGGGTATATTAGAGCACTGGGTGTTTTTTGCTACCAAATATTCAGGGAAATCAGTTGGGAATCCAAGGATTTAATGATTTAATTAGAGAAAAGCAGTCAATTGATGCAGCCCTGGCTGGAGAGAGTGGCCAAAAATGGGGAAAAGATGAACGGCCAGCAGAACAAATCCTACAACACCATGGACCAGCCCCTGGGAACTCGAACCAATTAATATCAGGAGCCACAGAACCCATTTCTCATTTCAATGGATTAGATTACAAGCTGTCCTGGCAATAATAACCAACCAGACAGCTCCAGCTCCTGACCCTCCTGCTGAGCAATCCACTGAAATGAGGAACACAACACTTAACCATGGGATGGGATCAGATTATCTGTCAGCAGAAAAAGGAAGAGGTTGTGGAAAATTAAATGACTCAAACTGCTGCTGGCAAACAGATGACAAAGGAAAAGGGGAGGAAAAAAAAATAAAAAACAAACAACGGAAAAAAAAAAACCAGCTTATGAACCAGTGCAAACGTGAAAAGCATGGGAATGGCACACGGTTCTGTGGTTCCCTGGCAGACCAAGGGTTAAACGAATGCTATTTGTCCTCTGATGAGCTACAGCAACTCACACCTTTTTACCATGCTCCACACCTTGAGAGAGCAGCTCATTCAGCAGCAGAGCGAGGGGATGCAGGTGGCAGCCAGGCCTCCTGATCCAGAAACGGCAACAGAAGGACAGGGAATGAGAGCACTGAGAATAATGCCAAATCCAAAGAGGACCCAGGAAGAAAAAACAGTGTCAATGAGTGAGTCTGCCTGGAGATAGGGCCAGGGACTTGTAGATATGGAAGTAATGGGAGAAACCATCAGTTTTAGAAAATGTTAGAAATTGACACAGAAAGCTCCACAAAGTGCCACTGAATTCCTAAACTTTCAGAAGAACAAAGACTTAACAGAGCCATGAATGTGGGCTGTTATACAAAAGTGAGGATGCACATTAACGAGGACAAGCAGTTGGCAGATGGGGAGATCTGAACCTTCCAAGCACCTCAGCCAGTGGGCAAAGGGAGAGGGAGATGAGGCCAGCAAAATGAGGATACAGAGGAGGCTGCGAACCACAACAATGGCAGAGAGCGCACGGCAAATGCCCCACGGCCTCTCCCTCTGCTCAGCAATAAAGTCACTTTTACAGGACTCCTCTGTCTCCTCTGGGCACAGAAACCCCCGGCCACGGCAATTTCCCCGCACAGCCCCGGGCACGGGGCAGCCCCCTCTGTCCCAGCCACAGCAACCGCGCCGAGCCAGCGCAGCTCCGGCTGCGGCTCCTGCCGAGGCAGCGGCCGCAAGGAGACCGCGGGCAGCCGCTCCCGCAGCGCCCTCACGCCAGCGGCAACACGGGCTGGACACGGCATAACGAACCCGCCCGAGCCCCCTGCCGCCCCCGAGGCCCGCAGCCAGCCCCGAGACCCCGCACAACCCAGCGCGGCTCCCACCTGCGCTGCGGCCGCCTCCGAGCTCCGCCGCCGCCTCACCGCGCTCCGGCCGCTGCCGCCGCTCACGGGCCCGCACACGCTCCGACAATGGCGCCGCTGCCCAGCCACGGCCGCCCTCAGCCCGCCACCGGGGCCCGGCTCCGCCCCGCTCCCACCAATCAGCGCGCCACAACCACGACTGACGGCACCATCGCCCAATCCCAGCCAGGGGCGGGCTCTGCACACGGCACAGCCCCGCCCCGCGCTCTCAGGGCGCCCCGGGCTGCGTGAGGGCAGAGCCGGAGCTGAGGAGCAGCCCTGGAACGGGCCCGGGCCCGAGGGGGATTGAGCTGAAAACACAAACAAACTTCTCCGCACCTCCCGCCACGGCTTTCCCGGCACTGCGGCTCCGGTGGCTCCGGCTCAGCGGGAAGCCCTGGAGCCTCACTTCTCCTGTCCTAATTAGGAGCATCAGTGCATCGCTTTGATTTCCCCCAAAAAGGGAAAACCGCCCCAAACCCCTGTGTATAAGTCGGGGAGGGGAGAGATTTCTGACAGAAAACCTCAAAATCTCAGAGCAGGATAATGAGAAGTAAGTGAAGAGCCTTAAATGCAGCTTTCCCCCACGCCTCCCTCCTTCCAGCTCCACCTCCTACCCCGGCAGTGCCGCAGACAGGGAATGGGGCCGGGCTCAGTTCATGCCCCCGGGGCTTCTCCCTCTGCTCAGGGACAGGAGTCGTTCCCCTGCTGCACCCTGGGCTCTCTCCCACCGGAACTTCTCCAGGAACTTCTCCAAGCTGAGTCCATCCCACGGGGCACAGCCCCCTCCAAGTGCTGCAGCGTGGGTCACTGTGCCCCGGGGTCGGTCCTGCCAGGACAGGCTGCTCCAGCGGGGCCCTCTGGCCGCGGGGTCACAGCCTCCTCTCAGGCATCGCCGTGCTCCAGCGTGGCTGCTCCGGGGGCTGCAGGGGGATCTCTGCTTCCCCAGGGATCTCTGCATCCAGCACCGCCGGTTTTGGAGGCACCAGGAATAGGCTGAGCTCCGCCTGAAGCTCTTCTCACATTCCCCACATCCTTCCCCGCACAGGAAGGGTTTTACCTCCTCACAGCTCCCCAGGTTACGTTTGCAGCCCCTCCTCGTGTGGGATCTCTAGGGCTTTTCCTCCCCGTTGGATTCCTGTACCATGGAGCCGTTCCAAATGGCCTCTTCCATGAGGTTCTGTGGCAGGGATTTGTTCTCCCTGGTCTCTGTCCGCAGCTCAGTGCCTGGGGGACGAAGGACAAGGAGAGGGAGAGACAGGGAGAAAGGAAAAGGAAAAGGCAGGAGGAGAGGAAGGAACAAGAAGGAACAAGGGAGAAGGAGATGGGAGAGGAACATGGATGGATGAAGGACAGAATGAGAAGAAGAACGAGGGCGGACAAGAAGCAGATGGGATTTGCCTCCATGCCAGAGGGAAGGGGAAGGAGATCCCCCCAGTCCATCCTTGGCAGGATGGCGTTGGCAGTGAGGCTGTCCTGCAGCGATGCTGGGCTGGGAGATGGAGCAGCAGAGAGGGGAAAGGGGCAGTGATTCCTCCTGCCCTGCCTGGCTGTCCCAGCCTGGAGCGTCCTGGCGCTGCCGAGGCCCTTGGAGCGTCCGGCACTCCGGAGCCCGAAGCTCACGGCTGCTTTATAAAGCTGACAAAGTCGGCAGGATGGGTCTGGGTATGATCTGCAGCAAACTGGGTTTATTGGTACAGGAGCAGGGCACAGAGCTGAGCAGGGCCCAGGGACAAAGACAGGGTGCAAGCTGAGGGCACAGGGGGTTTTTATATGGGGTAGTGAGGGTGGAGCTGAGGGTCAGGGTCCAATGGATATGGGGGAAAATGGGGCAAAGGAGGGGTTAAGGGTCGGGTCAGGTCAGGTAATGGGGAATCAGGGGCAGAGGAATGCAGTAAATTAGAGCCAATGGAGGGACAGAGAGGGAGAACATTCTAGAGACTAACCAGAGGTAGGTAACAGGGGTTTAACTAGGGTAATTAGGCCAATGGGCCAATGGGGCAACATAACTTTCCATAAATCAGCATGTGCCTGCAAAGATGTATGGGAGAAGCAAGCTTTTTACCATAACCTTGAAATCTATTCTTCTTATTGGGGACCAGTCCCCCACGGGTGGGAGATTGAGACTCCCATGGGCCTCCACACCAGTGCATCTTCCTTTTCCTTGCAGCCTCCTTCTCCTCCATCCAGACAAAGTTTAGGATTGACAAATCCTGGTTTTGGGGGAAGAACAAGGGGTGAGCACCTTGGGTTTGTGAGAAATGAGCTTCACTCTTTAGAATTTTTCTAAGTTTAATAAGGAATAATAAGGGACAAATCAGTAACAGCACTGGGTGCTCGGCGATGGCCAGAGGCACACTGGTTAACCACAGCAACTCTTCTTGTCTGGTTTTTCCATTGTATTGTTCAAATACATATTCATAATGGTTATACATATTCAAACATTTCTTTGAACACGTTTACATGCTCCAGGAATTCTTTAGGTTGTTTTGACCCCCCACTCGCCTTTTTAGAGCACGTGCAGGAATCGTGGATTGCTGTTTTGAGGGTTGTGTGTCACTCCCTCACAAGGGCCCCTGTTCTGTGGTTTCAGCAGGTGACAGTTATTGACAGTGGAAGGGTCAGTGGCAGGGCTCCTCATCACATCCCTTCTTTAAATGTTATCTGACCATGCAGACGGTTTTAGTTACTTCTACAAGTACTTGAAGGAACATTATCTATTTCACAAACATCTCTGAAGTGTTATTGTCAGTTATTTATAAAAATAAAAATAAAAGCATTACTTATTATTTCACAACTACAGCTACTTCTGCAAAAGTTAACATTCTAATGCACAACACATGACATCCACTTTAATATTTTGCAACATATCCAAAACTATAATTTATGTTTTTCATGCTGTCCACAAACTAAAATATCATCCATAAATGATGTTCTGAGGATATAAGCTACACAGGGGCCAGGGCATTGACCACAAAAAGCTGGCAAATTATACTATAGCAAAAGCAGTTAAAAGTGATTACAAACTGCACTCTATCAAAATCAGTGTGGTTAAGAATAGATTGCAGAAGTCAATACATAATAGCAAAAGCCAACACTACCCAGTTATTTATAACAATCCCAGGGCAGGTTTTTCCCTTGCATGGAGCACTTGGGCCTTCCCCGGGCCCCTTCTGCCCTCGTGCAGAGCCGGTGGCATTTTCCAGCACACCCAGTTTGTAACCAAGAGCCGGGTGCAGGCGAGAAGGCTCCAAGCGCCTCCTTCCAGGCTGACTCTGCAGGGGCCGAGGCTGCTCTGGGCTCTGCCAGGGCTCTGCTGGGGCTCAGCTCTGGGCCAGGCTGGGCCCGCTCTCCCCTCACATTGCTCCGGGCAGCTGAGGCACAGCGGGAGGAGGAAGGGACACGGCAAGGCAGTTGAGGGTTAAGAGAGTTTTTATTCAAACAACTGCCATAACAAACAGGCTGTCCTAACTACCATAACCAACTACAGTGCTAACTACCATAACGAACTACCAGTGCTAACTACCATAACTAACTAGTTGTCCTTACTTCTGTAACTGAAAGCTGTCCTCAAGGGCTTCATCTCCTCCGCTGCTCCCTCAGTTGCTCCGCTGCAGTGATCAGAGGGGTCAGGCTGGAGAGAGGCTTGGCTGATGATAAAAATGGGTGCTGCCAAAAGGATAAAAAGGAAAGAAATGAACTGTTACTTTCCAGAGTCAAGTTCCTCACAGGCTCTGTTGCAACAGGACAAAGGGAAATGGTTTGAAACTCAGGAGAGGGAAGCAGGCTCAGATTAGATCTAAGGAAGAATTTTTTAACCAGGAGAGTGGGGAAACACTGACAGAAGGTGCCCAGAGATGTGGGAGGTGCCTCCTCCCTGGAAACATCCAAGCTCAGGTCAGGCAGGGCTCTGGGCCCCCTGACCTGCTTGAAGATTTTATGAATAAGAAGCTGGACTAGGCCAATATTCAAGCAGCGATCAATTTATTATTTAATATGGTAAAATATGAGCAATACAGTGCGGAAAATTTTCCCTTCAACTGCACACCGATAATTGATGGTTACAGGTATTTATAGGGGTACTCATCAGTTTTTTCCAGCAGTTTCTATTTCCAATCTTTTACTCATCAGCAATTTTTATTCCAAATTATTACATCACAATTCTATACACTATTGTGATTTTAATTTCTCCGGATGTATCTCAAAGGAGTATCCCCAGATGGTGATGGTCCAGTTTCCGAAAGAAGAAAGACAACTCCCATCTGGTGGGCTCCAGCTCCCCTGATGTGTGTCCACCCTTTAATTGCAGAGACTATAAATCTCATAGTGACATCCAGCTTTCCTTTGGTCAAGACCATAAACCCTTGAGGTGATACTCATGTTCCTTTCTCAAGCTGTTTTTCTCTGCTTCAATAAGGCTTGAGATAGGCATATTTCCTTTATATATATTCCAAAGCTATAGTTTCAAGGATACAAGTAATATTCTAAAATTTTACTTCAAAAGGTTATTATTGCAGAGCTTTTTATGGATTAAATGCAATCAAAAAGCAACATCTTTAACATCCTAATTCCAATGCTCCTAAATCAACTAGGGTTACTTGCAAACAAAAGATAGGTTCAAAGGCCTTTTTCCATGCTTTATTTTCCTATGTTATTAATGGAATTCACAGCTCTCCCATTGTCCGGGTGCACACATTTCACATTCACAGATACACACATCGCCTGCTTGTACCTGAGACGAAACACAGCTTTGCATCTCACAAGATGTCCCTGCTCGCTGTGGGGCACCAGGCCCAGATGAGCTCCAAAGGAGCCTGCCAAGCCACAGCAGGCGAGGATTCTGCTTGCTCTGTGTGTGGAACGCAGCCAGACTGGAGACTGTCGGAGGGGGCCCCACAAGAAAACCCCTCCCTGGCGCTGCTGCTTCCCCTGCAGCCCCTGGCCCTCAGCTGCAGCAGCTCCTGGGCAGCCCAGCGCCGCTCCTCGTCCGGCTCCGGGCTGCACTCGAGGCAGTCCCGCAGCAGAGCCGACAGGCGCCGGGGCTCCCTCCTGCAGCTGCGGGGTCCCGTTCTGCCGGATCAGAGCGCGAGCCTGCAGGGAAAGCAAACTCAGCGCTCTGCCAGCTCCCTTCACACCCACACGGGCTCACATCCACCCCGGGCCTCAGCCCCAGCTCCAGGGGCACTTTCCTCCCTGCCACAGATGCTGCTCAGAGCTCATTTTGCTATGCCAGCCAAAAACCCCAAACCCTGGGGCTGCCACAGCCACTGCAACATCCAAATGATCTCACGTTGAGAGCCAGTTTCATTGGTTGGCTTTGTTAGTAGGAACCTCCATCAGAAATAGCCCATTTTGCTTCTGCAAATATGGACACCAGCTTTACAGGCCATTTTCCAGAGTCAGTGTGGTTTGCCTGTGTTATTTCAGAGGATTCTTACATCAGGTGCATCTCTGCAGTGCCACTGACACTCAAGTAAATGCATTCCTGATGCAGCATCCCAGAAACTGCTAGGCAAGAAACAGGAGGTTTGTCACCATGAATGATGATGACCCTGTCACCTCCCTGAGCCAAGCCCTGGCTGCCTGCATGAGCACGCCCTGGATCTCCCGGAACCGTGTGACAATGGTGGCCAGCAAGTGGCAGGGGTTGGTGACTGCACTTGTGGACAGCTGGGCCGAGCTGGCCAGGAAGGCCTCTGAGCTCCGCAACACCTGGAGGGAGGTGGCTGCTGAGGCGTTCACCACCTGGGCCAGGGAGCTGCAGAACACGGCTGCCCATGATGGGACAGTTCAGGAAAACATGGTGGAGCTGGGTCAGGCCCTGGGCAGGGAGGAGGGGGCCGAGGTGGTGGCCGGGCATGAAGCCCAGGTGAGGAGAGAGGCCAGGGTGGCTGCCAGCGAGGCAACAAGGGCCACCATGGTGAGACAGCGGGTGGAGGTGGCCCTGGGGCTGCTGGAGCACTTGGTGGCCGCGTGTGACGAAGCCACCGCGTTCCCCCGGGAGCTGTGGCGCCTGCTCAGAACATCAATGCCACCCTAGAGGGGACAAATGAGGCATCCCCTGATGTCCCTGAGGACTTTGTGGCCAAGGTGGCGGTGGCCGAGCAGCTGTGGGAGGCCAAGATGCACCTGGTCAAGGATCACCTGCTGGGGGCAGTTGATGACATCATCAAAGTCTATTTCACCTGTGGTCCTGCCTGCCCCAGTGCCTGTGGGGTGGCCGAGCGGTGCCAAAGAGCCATCGAGGACATCCCGAGGCTCCTTCGACCCCCAGAGTGTCTCCAGAGCATCCCCAGTGTGTCCCCAGTGAGCGTGGAGCTCCAAGAGGTGCGATGGGGCGAGGGGAGAGGGGGACAAAGGGGACACTGGGGGTGAGGGGCAGTGGAGAATGGGGGGAGATGGGGAATGTGGTGGGAGGGGACAGGGGGTCGCAAAGGGGACAGGAGGCAGTGGCAGGAAGGGGAGAGGTGAAATGGTGTGGGGGCAGGGGGGGATGGGGGTGACACAGGGGGATGGGGACATGAGGGCTGGCAGAAGGGACAGCAGAGGCTGGCAGAGGCTACGAGTGTGGTGACAGGGCCTGGCAGCAGGGACAGCAGGGAGGGTGGCAGGGGGTGGCTGAGGTGATGAGGGGGTGACAAAGGGACAGAGAGGACAGCAGAGCCCTCCAGGGAAGGGACAAATGGGATCCCAGGAGGGCACAGGGGCCACACAAGAGGCCACATGTGCCACCAGGTCCCTGACACCTCCCCTGTCCCCTCCCCAGCTGCTGGAGGCTGATGCCGAATTTTGCCCCAAAAGGCGAGAATAACTGCTTAAGAGACTCAGCCTAGGTCAAATAAGCAGGAGGTATTTTATTGCGACGCATCGGAGAAATCACAAAATGGATTTCTGAGTTTCCCGTAACAAAGGCAGGCCTTTTATACAGTTTTTGAATATAGGATTACATCAGATCATATACATAATCATATCTTTGCATGAATATTCATATGGGGCGTGGTGTAGGCGGAGTGTGGGCGGGGACACCTCTTTTGAGGATCATCTTGGTGCTCGTTCCGGTTGCCTTCATCATGGGCTGGGGTCTCCTGATGAGTCTTCTTCCTTAAACTTTTGAACTTCTTTCCTAATTTGGCCAATTCCCGGTGTGCTTGGCTTGGTCCCTATGGCTTGGCAAGGTTCTTAGGGTCAGTTTGACATTGTTGGCTCTGAACATGCTTAGCCTATCAGTTCTCCTATCCCTATCTCTCTTTCCTGTCATTGTGTTTCATGCTTTAGCTGATTTATTGCTTTATGTGTTTCTTAATGCTATGCTTTCTTCAAATGCTTCACATTCTATGTTTTAACTCATTATTTCTTGAAGGCTATCTGTTTTGGGGCTTCAAGGCTCTGGTGTCCGTGGTGGCCACTCTGGTTGATGTGACGGCCACCGTGACCGGGCCACACCGGGGCGGGCGGCGCTGTGTGCCCCCAAAGTTGCTGCACGCGGCCCTGAGGATCTTCACCTGGAGCCTCCGTAAGGGCCTGGAACACCCCGGTGTCACCTCCCTGGGCCAGGCCCTGGCCACCCTCGGGGCCACCCCTGGGGCCACCTGGGCCGATGTGAGAGCCACGGGCAGCGCCTGGCAGGAGTTGGTGTCTGCGTGTGAGGAGAGATGGAAACAGCTGGTCGAGGAGATCACCAAGCTCCGTGATGCCTGCGAGGACGTGACCCTTGCCTGGGCCAGGGACCAGCAGGACAAGGCCACCCGCAGGGGGACAGCTGGGGACAACCTGGCAGCCACAGCCCAACAGCTCATGGTGGCCCTGGACAGGGATAAGGAGGCCTCAGTGGGGGCCACACGTGATGCCCAGGTGGCAATGGCCACCAACGAGGCCATGGGAGAGGCTGTGGTGGCCTCCAGGCGGGCGAGGGCGGCAATCAGGAGGAGACATTGGGCAGAGGTGGCCCTGGAGACTCCCCCAAATCACTGAGCACCCCCTGTGCACCAGCATCGGGACTGGACCCTCCTCGTGCCCTGATCCCCCCTCACCGAGCACCGGGACAGGGACCGGACCCCCCCTCGTGCACCAACCCCCCCGAGCACCGGGCCTGGACCCCCCTTTGTGCCCCCCCCCATCACGGGGGTTCTGCCCCCTCCCCTTTGAGCCCCCAGAGCTGCGGGACCCCCGGGAGCAGCACCGGGACTGGGGGGAGCCGGGAGTGGGACCAGGGGGGCTCCGAGTGCTGGGGGGGCACAGGGGGTCCCCAGCACTGGGGGGGTCTCTTGGGGCTCAGTCCTGTCCCCCCCTCCCCCATTATCAGCCGGGACCCCCTGTGAGAAACACGGGTCAGAATTGAAATATTTATAGAATTTTGTTAAAGGTTAAAATTCTGGTGCTAATTGCTAAAAGCTCACCGTTAATTAAGCCATGTTCTTTACGTCCTGTTACATCAAAGAGGTTTTCATGCATATTCATTAGGGTTTATGAATATTCATAATATAATGTTAATCAAAATATATATTAGTATTACATAGAGAGAGTAATACAATAGAAATATTATATATTTGATAAAAATATTTACATTAATGTATTTTATACTAACAGAATTTATATTATACTTATGTATTATGAATATATTAACTAAAAATGTGCTCCTTTTTATATAAAATTATGCATATAATTTTCTATATTCTATATAAATTATTTTCAAACATTCCTGTGAGTTCAGATATTCTTTTGTTTGGTTTTAACCCTTGACTGGCCTCCATGCTATCTTGTGCATTAAACCAATTTATTTTATTTCTCCTTGCACGTAAATCGTGTCGTGTTTTCACTCTCTGGTGACGAGAGAAGAATTCATTAATTCTTCTTTTTTGCTGTTTTGCCACTGGGGTGGAACTGGGGACACTGGGACAGAAATGGGAGCACTGGGACAGGGACACTGGGATAGGATGGGGACACTGGGATGGTGACATTGGTATGGGGACAATGAGGCGGTGGCACTGGGCTGGCACTGGGAGCACTGGGCTGGTGGCACTGGGACAGGACTGGGGACACTGGGCTGGCACTGGGTTGCTGATGCCAGCATTAATTAATTAATTAACCCCCCAAGCCCCGATTGTTTGCGAAGGCAAATCTCTTTTTGCATCCATCACTCAGGGGAACCCTTCCCATCGTTCCTTTGATCTCTCGGTGCCGGTTCGATCTCCCCGCAGAGCCAGAGCCGATGTCCAAGGAATGGCGCCCGCCGGAAAGGGGCGGGGCGAGGTGACGTCACAGCACCAGGCCCCGCCCCCCGCATGGCCACGGCCCGCTGGCGGCCCCGCTGGTGGCCAGGTGACACCGCGATGTCCCCTCCCCTGCTGGGCCACCTGGCAGGACACGGCCACCGCGGGCAGGGCCAGCAGCAGGTGACCGTCCTCAGCCACCCCAGGGACACTCTGGGGACACGGGGACACCGCACAGGTGGCACCAGGGACACAGCAGTGCCACCCATCCAGTGCCACCTGTTCAATCCCAGTGGCACCAGTTCAATCCCAGTGTCCCTGTGCCGCTGCCACAAGCCCTGTCCCCATGTCCCCAGTTCCATCCCAGTGCCACCAGTCCAGTGCCAGCAGTCCAGTGTCCCCAGGGCTGCCCCACTGTCACACTCCAGTGTCCCCAGTTCAATCCCAGTGCCACCAGGTTCATCCCAGTGCCACCAGCCCAGTTCTATCCCAGTGCTCTCAGTGCCAGCCCATTGCCACCACCCCACTGTCCCCATACCAATGTCATCATCCCAGTCTTCCCAGTCCCCTCTCATTGTCCCCAGCTCCAGCCCAGTGTCCTCAGTCCTACTCCAGTGCCACCTCCCCAGTTCCATCCCTGTGCTCCCAGTGCCACCACCCCATTGTCCCCATACCAATGTCTCCATCCCATTGCCACCAGTTTCACCCCAGTGTCCCCCTTCCTGTCCCACTATCCCTGTCCATTTTCCTGCCAGGATCTTGATTTGAAATTGGTTTTTGTGGATTGTTTTTGGAGATCCAGTAGGGGTCTGGGATTTGGGATTGGTTTGGATCCAGGATTTGTGACCTTTTAGGATTGGATTTGGGGTATCCAGCGGCATTTGGGATCTGGGAAGCTTTAGATCCAGGATTTGGGATTTGAGACCATTTGGGGTTATTCCTTGGGATCCAGTAGGATTTGGGATCGCTTGGGAGCCTTGGTGTCCCCAACAACCCCCCAGTGTCCCCAAGGGGTCTCTTTTTCTCCCCTTCCCAGGCTCCGCTTGGAACCCCGCCCCTTTCGCACGCCCCATTCCTTGCTCGCCAGGCCCCGCCCAGTTTCGTTTCCTTTTAGGCCCCGCCTCTTTCCACGCCCCATTCCTTCTCCGTCAAGCTACGCCCACTTTTGTTTCCCTCCAGGCCCCGCCCCTTTCCCCCACCCCCATTCCTTGCCCGCTTTTTCCCGCGCTCCCCTTTTTTCGCATCCCAGGCCACGCCCTCTCCCCTCCCCATTGGCCGCCGCTCATAGGGCTCCGCCCCTTTTCTACGCTCCCATTCCTTGTCTTTCCAATCCCCGCCCCTCCCCTCTCTGCCAGTCTCCATTGGCCGCCCCGCGGGGCCCCGCCTCCCCATGGGCGTGGCTACAAGCCCGATCGGTGTTGATTGACAGGCTCTGCTCAGCGGCGGCCCCACCGGGGCCCAACGCGGGCCGGGGGCTCGGGGGGGCCGGGGAGGGGCTGGGGGCGTTTCGGGGGGGTTCAATCAATGGAGGGGGTGCCGGGGGGGGGTCCTGGTGAGTGCGGGGGGGTCCCATGGATTGGGGGGGTCCTGGGGAGTGGGAGGGCAGTGAGAGGTGGGGGGTGAGGGTCGGGTCCCATGGATGGTGGTGTCGGTGTCCTGGCGCACTGGGGGGAGCTCATGGATCGGGGGGTCCCAGCACTTTGGGGAATCGGTGAAGGGAGGGAGCAGTGAATGGGGGGGCCCTGGTAAATTGGGAGGGGGTCCTTGATGATAACGGGGCTGGGGGCAGAGGCAGGCACCTTCTGCCAAAGGCTCCAGGACAGACCATGGCTCCCGGCTGCAGAGTAGAGCACGTTCTTCACATCTGGTCCCGTCCTGACTGGACCAAGGGCTACAGCATGAGTGATCTCCTGCTTGATCTGGATGAAAGCTTGCTGCTGCTCAGGGCCCCAATGGAAGTTGTTCTTCTTGCGGGTAACCAGATAAAGGGGTCTCACAATCTGACTATACTCAGGGATGTGCATCCTCCAGAAACCTATAGCACCTAAGAAAGCTTGTGTTTCCTTCTTATCAGTTGGTGGGGACATAGCAGTGATTTTGTTAATAACATCCGCAGGAATCTGACGCTGTCCATCTTGCCACTTCACCCCCAAAAACTGAATTTCTCGGGCAGGTCCCTTGACTTTGCTCTTCTTAATGGCAAATCCGGCTTCCAAGAGAATATGAATTATCTTCTCTCCTTTCTCGAACACTTCTATTGCCGTGTTCCCCCAAACAATGATATCATCAATATATTGTAAATGTTCTGGAGCCTCACCCTCTTCTAGTGCAGCCTGGATCAGTCCATGACAGATGGTAGGACTGTGTTTCCACCCCTGGGGCAGTCGGTTCCAGGTATACTGCACTCCCCTCCATGTAAAAGCAAACTGGGGCCTGCATTCTGCTGCCAGAGGGATGGAGAAAAACGCATTAGCAATATCGATGGTCGCGTACCACTTTGCTGCCTTGGACTCCAGCTCGTACTGCAGTTCCAGTATGTCCGGTACAGCCGCACTCAGTGGTGGAGTCACTTCATTCAAGGCACGATAGTCCACAGTCTTATTAGGCAAACAATAAATCGGTAACACAGTGCACACATCAACGGATAGATTATATTGTACCAGCAAGCAGCTGCAAGGGATTATCAGTCATCAGTATCAATATCAAGCACCATAGCAAAATACTGGTGATCAATAACAACAATTGCAAAAGCCAATACAGGAATTGCAAAAGCCAATTGTTATATTGTCATTTATAACGCAGCTCCACTGCAGCCACGGCGGAAAGCTGCCTCTGCTGAAGGCACCGAGGGGGCTCATTCACCCCCTGACCTGCTACCATGACCCTGCATGTCCCTGCGTGTCCCCAAAGTGTCCCTGTGTGTCCCTGAGCATCCCAAGTGACAGTACCCCAGGAATTCCCATCAGGATTTGGGACAATTTCAAAGAAAATTCCCAGAAAATTCCCTAAATTTGTCTGAAATCCCATGTGGGGAGTAGGGAGGGGACAAGTGACACCAGTGATGTCCCCGATGAAGTCACTGTCCCCAGTGACAGCACAGTGGTGACATCACTGTTCCCACAGCAGACTTGGGATGTCCTCGATGGCTCTTTGGCATTTCTCGACCACCTCACGGTGGCTATGGTTATCATGCCAAGGTCATAACAGGAAGCCCAGTAGATGCACTCCATGTCCCCGAGTGTGTGCAGCAGGTGATCGTTGGCCAGGCGGGCGCTGGCATCCCACAGCTGCTCAGCCTCGGCCCCCTTGGCCGCCAAGGTCACACGGAAGTCGCGGGTCGGCTCATTTGTCCCCTTCAGGGCAGCTTCGATGTCCCGAACCCTGCGCCGCAGCTCCTGGGGGAATGCAGTGGCTTCGTCACGTGCGGCCACCAATTGCTCCAGCATCTCCAAGGCCGCCTCTGCCTGCTCTCTCATTGTGGTGGCCTCCTCCTCCTCCTCACTGCTGTCCACCTCGGCCCCTCCCATAGCAGCTTCTATGGCTGCAGTGGTGCCCTCACCGGCGACCACGTCCCTGCAGGCATCCCGGAGCTCGGTGGCCTTCCCCAGCAGCTGGAACCAGCTGTCCACGAGTGTGGCCACCGACTTCTGCCAGGCTCTGGCCACCCTCGTCACCTGGGCCCAGGTGGTCCATGGGGTGCTCTCATAGGCGGCCAGGGCCTGGCCCAGGGAGGTGAGAGTGTACTTGCGCTCGAAGGTGACACCACGGTGCCACCAGGTGACGCCACCGTGGTCCAGGGTGTTCCGGAGGCGATTGGCGAAGCCCTCCAGGCCTGCGTGCAGGCACTCCGGGGGCCCATCCAGCACCTCATCGATTTTTTCCCGCGGGGCCGTGGTGTCTCCCACCTTGTTCAGGGTGGCCACCATGGTGACCAGCGACTCCAGCAGGGATGGGATCAGCTGAGGAGGGGACAGGGGAGGTGTCAGGGACCTGGTGGCTCTTGTGGCCTCCTGCGGTGGTGCCTTTGTGCCCTCCCAGGGTCCCATTCGTCCCCTCCCTGGAGGGCTCTGCTGTCCCCTCTGTCCCTTTGTTACCCCCTCGTCCCCTCTGCCACAGCCTGCCCCCCACTGTCCCCCCCAACCCCACCACCCTCAGTCCCCTCCACCCCTCTGTCACATCCCCCCTTCCTGCCACACCCTCCTGTCCCCCTTGTGAACCCCTCTCCCCTCTTGCCCCCCCACCACCTTGGTCTCCTCTGGCCCCCCCGGCCCCTCCCGCCACCCCCTGTGTCCCCTGTGTCCCTTGTGTCCCCTGTGTCCCCTGTGTCCCCTGTGTCCCCTCCCGCCCCCGCGCCGGGATTGTCGCACCTCGCGGGGCTCCATGGCTGCTGGGGGAAATGCCGGGGACGCCTTGGAGACACTCTGGTGACACTTTGGTGACACTCCGGGGAGTGAACACACCCGACAGTCAGAGACTCGCCCGAATGGGGCGGCTGGGGGGGTGGGGAGGGGCGAGGGAAAGGTGAGGTCACCCCCCAGCACCGCCCCCCGTCGGCAGGGCCAGGGCGGGGCCCCCAATGTCCCGCCGATGTCCCCAAGGAGACCCCAATGTCCCCTGAGTGTCCCCACATGGCCCTGATGTCTCCTCAGGGTCCTGAACAAGGCCCAAGTGTCCCCCGATGTCCTGTTGGGGACACTGCGGGGACATCAGGGACATTGTGGTGACCCAAAATGGGACAGGGGACGTCAAGTTGGCCCTGGTGTCTCCAAGGGAAGGACACGGGGGTGTCCCCAAGGTCCCCAATGTCCCTCAGGGTGTCCCCGTGCCCCAGCGGTGACAGTGCCACCCACGTGTCCCCACCCTGTCCCTACCCCTACCCCGCCAGCGCCCCCTGGGCCACCTCCAGCCTCTGTGTCACCTCCTTGTGCCCTTCCCCTGGTGTCCCCAAGGCCACCACGATGTCCCCAGGCATCCGGGCAGCGCTGGGGAAGCCCTGTCCCCTTGTACCCCATGGCGTCACCTCCCTGTCCCAGGTGACAGCGGCCACCAACGTCCCCAGCGCCCGCGTCACCTCCTCCAGCTGCCCCAGCACATCCGCGGTGACGTCGTTGGTGGCCGTGGTGGCCTCGGCACTGGCCCTGGTGGCCCCGCTGGTGGCCAGGTGATGCTGCAATGTCCCCAGATCCCGCCAGGCCACCTTGCAGGACACGGCCACCATGGCCAGGGCCAGCAGCAGGTGACCGTCCTCGGCCACCTCCAGGGACACTGCAGGGACATGGGGACACTGGACAGGTGGCACCAGGGACACGGCAGTGCCACCAGCCCAGTGCCACCTGTTCAATCCCCGAGTCTCTGTGCCATTGCCACCAGTCCTGTCCCAGTGTCCCCAGTTCCCCAGTGCCACCAGCCCAGTGCCACCAATTCCACCCCAGTGCCACCAGTGTCACCACCCCAGTGTCCCTGAGGCTGTCCCAGTGCAATCACCCCTGTGTCATCATTCCAGTGCCACCAACCCGGTGTCAACAGTTCTGTCCCACTGTCACCAGTGTTTTGGGGGGTTTAGGGGATCCCAGGTGGAGTTTGGGGTCTCCCAGGGAGTTTGGGTGAATCCCAGATAAAGTTTGGAGGGTCCTGGGGGGTTTGGGGGGATCCTGGAAGGTTTGGAGATCCCAGGGGAGGTTTTGGGGGTCCCAGGTGAGGTTTCCAGGGAATTGGGTCATCCCAGTTGAGAATTCCCAAAGATTTGGGGTTTCCCAGGTGAGAACACGGGCCGGGGGTTCAGGGGGGCCGAGGGGCTCGGGCCTGGGAGCATTTTGGGGGCTTCAATCAATGGGGAGGGCCTGGGGGGTGCCGAGGGGGAGGCGTGGTGAGTGTGTGGGGGGCTCTCATGGATTTGATACCTCAGGTTTTGGCTTTTCTATTTTTCAGATTCTGTGCTGCTTTACTCTCTGGGTCTGGGCTTCATATTAAGGGATGCTGAGCTCTGTTCACAGAGCAGGGAGACAAAACAATTCCTTTCCAGCTGTGAACCCAAGGACAAATAATCCAAACTTCAGGCCCAAGAGCATAAACAACATGGACTGAAGAGAGAAAAACAAGAAGGATGGGACTTCATCATCTAAAGACATAATTGGACAATTAACTCCAACATGCAAATGGAGCAGAACTTATAAAAGTGGCAGACCTCGTGACCGGCCGTCCATTTTGTGGCCATTTTGGTCTATCTTGGGCGTAGCCCTGGCTGGGCTCTTGTTCTACCCAAGGTGTATCCATGGAGGCCTTTTAACAAATGCCTGCTTTATTGTGTAACCGTGTCTGGCCTCTGTTCTAGGTCAGCCTTGTGAAGGCCTCAGTTTGTGGCGAGCACGAAGGGAGCCGAGGCACCTGGGCAGGGCTGGAGCAGAGGCAGAGGAAGGTGCAGCTGCTGCCCCCAGCCCGCGGCACTGGCGGGGCCCAGGTGCGGGGCAGAGGGTGCGGGAGGCCGAGAAGCTCGGGAGGAGCGAGAGAGGCGTGAGCGGCTGCAGGGGAGCTGTGTTTATCGGGTGAGCGCGGTGGGAAGGGGCGTTTTGTGCTCGGGAGCGCAGCGGGTGCGGGGCTCGCTGTGCCCCGGGCCGGGGAGGGCGGGCGCTGTGAGCAGCGGGGTTGGATTGCGGGGCTGGGCTTGGCCTGGGGCCGGCAGTGCTGGCGCAGGGATCGTTCCCGCACCGCCGCTCCGGAGCGCCGCGATCGGAATCTCGCTCTTTCTCTCTCTCGTTGGTTCTTTTAATTTCAGAGCTGTTAAAATTCCGTGTGTATATTCTGCTGCGAGTGCTGTAGTGGTAATATCCCGAGAGACAGTCCCCTTAGATTAGCACTGAGAAACTGTGGCACAGTGACCAACGCTGCAGCACTTGGAGGGGGCTGTGCCCCGTGGGATGGACTCAGCTTGGAGAAGTTCCTGGAGAAGTCTCCGGTGGGAGAGAGACCAGGGTGCAGCAGGGGAACGACTCCTGTCCCTGAGCAGAGGGAGAAGCCCCGGCGCATGAACTGAGCCCGGCCCCATTCCCTGTCTGCGGCACTGCCGGGGTAGGAGGTGCAGCTGGAAGGAGGGAGGCGTGGGAGAAAGCTGGATTTAAGGGTCTTCACTTATTTCTCATTATCCTGCTCTGAGTTTTTGGAGTTTTCTGTCCTAAATCTCGCCCCTCCCCGACTCATACACAGGGATTTGGGGCGGTTTTCTCTTTTTGGGGGAAATCAAAGCGATGCTCTGATGCTCCTAATTAGGGGTAGGAGAAGTCAGCCTCCAAGACTCCCGGCTGAGCTAGAGCCACTGGAGCCGCAGTGCCGGGAAAGCCGTGGCGGGAGGTGCGGAGAAGTTTGTTTGTGTTTTCAGCTCAATCCCCTCGGGCCCGGGCCCGTTCCAGGGCTGCTCCTCAGCTCCGGCTCTGCCCTCACGCAGCCCGGGGCGCCCTGAGAGCGCGGGGCGGGGCTGTGCCGTGTGCAGAGCCCGCCCCTGGCTGGGATTGGGCGATGGTGCCGTCAGTCGTGGTTGTGGCGCGCTGATTGGTGGGAGCGGGGCGGAGCAGGGCCCCGGTGGCGGGCTGCGGGCGGCCGTGGCTGGGCAGCGGCGCCATTGTCGGAGCGTGTGTGCGGTGCCGTGAGCGGCGGCAGCGGCCAGAGCGCGGTGAGGCGGCGGCGGAGCTCGGAGGCGGCCGCAGCGCAGGTGGGAGCCGCGCTGGGTTGTGCGGGGTCTCGGGGCTGGCTGCGGGCTTCGGGGGCGGCAGGGGGCTCGGGCGGGTTCGTTGTGCCGTGTCCGGCGCGTGTTGCCGCTGGCGTGAGGGCGCTGCGGGAGCGGCTGCCCGCGGTCTCCTTGCGGCCGCTGCCTCGGCAGGAGCCGCTGCCGGAGCAGCGCTGGCTCGGCGCGGTTGCTGTGGCTGGGACAGAGGGGGCTGCCCCGTGCCCGGGGCTGTGCGGGGAAATTGCCGTGGCCGGAGGTTTCTGTGCGCAGAGGAGACAGAGGAGTCCTGTAAAAGTGACTTTATTGCTGAGCAGAGGGAGAGGCCGAGGGGCATTTGCCGTGCGCTCTCTGCCATTGTTGTAGTTCGCAGCCTCCTTTTTATCCTCATTTTCCCGGCCTCATCTCCCTCTCCCTTTGCCCACTGGCTGAGGTACTTGGAAGGTTCAGACGTCCCGGTCCGCCAACTGCATGTCCGTGTTAATTTGCACCCCCACTTTTGTAGAACAGCCGATATTCACGGCTCTGTTAAGTCTTTGTTCTTCTGGAAGTTCAGGAATTCAGCGGGACATTGTCTGAGCAGCGGTCCATGTAAATTAGTAACAGTTTTTGAAACTGGTGTTTTTTCCCTTCCTTATGTAGGAGTCCCTGACCCAATCTCCAGGTAGATTCAGTCAGTGATTTTTTTTTCTTTTCCTTTTTTTTTTTTTTTCTTTCTTTTTTCCTTACTGAGTCTTCTTTGGTTTTGGGATTATTCGCAGTGCCCTCATTCCCTGTCCTTCTGTAGCCGTTTCTGGATCAGGAGGCCTGGCTGCCACCTGCATGCCCTAGCTCCGCTGCTGAATGAGCTGCACTCTCAAGGTGTGGAGCATGGTAAAAAGATGAGAGTTGCTGTAGCACGTCAGAGAAGAAACAACATTCGTTTAACCCATGATCTGTCAGGGAGCCACGAAACCATGTCCCCTTCCCATCCTTTCCACGTTTGGACCAATACATGAACTGCTTTTTTGTTTCCGTTGGGTTTTTTTTCACCACTTTTCCTTTGTCATCTCTTTGCCAACAGCAGTTTGAGTCATTTAATTTTCCACAAATTTCTCTTTTTTCTGCTAACAGATGATCTGATCCCATCCCATGGTTAAGTGTTGTGTTCCTCATTTCAGTGGATTGGTCGGCAGGAAGGTCAGGAGCTGGAGCTGTCTGGTTGGTTATTCCGAGGGCAGCTTGTAATCTAATGATACCATTGAAATGAGAAATGGGTTCTGTGGCTCCTGATATGAATTGGTTCGGGTTCCCAGGGGCTGGTCCATGGTGTTGTAGGATTTGTTCTGGTGAACGTTTATGTTTTTGTAATTGTTTGCACTGCCTCAGGAGCCAGGGCTGCATCAATGGCCGATTTTCTCTAATTTAAACATCAATTTAAACTTGGATTCCCAGCTGATTTCGTTGAAGTTGGAGTAGCAGAAACACCCCAGTGCTCTAATATACCGTAAATAGAATACACATTGACAGCACATGTTGGAGTGGGCAGAGGGATGATTGCCCCCCATTTGTTTATAGTGAAGTTTTCACAACATTCTCCATGTTCTGTTTCCCTTTGCAACTTCACCCGTTTCTGTTGCAGGGTCAGATATCCTCCCCCTGGGCTCTGCCTTGAGCTGTGCAAATTCCATCAGTGCAAGCAGGCAGAGCTTGGGGTGAGGGGCAGAGGGAATCAGCCCAATTCCTGCCCCAGGCAAGAGATCCAGGTACATTGTCCAGACATTGCTAGCAGTGTTCATTTGCATTTCTAATGCTCCTCTCCAGCCTGACTAGAACCAAAGCTTCTCTTCCCTGGCAGTAATCTGATGACTCCCCTGTTCCTTTCCCACCTACCTTCCCTTGCTTTTTTTTGATGCCTTTTTTTTTCTTGTTTTTAAACAGTGTTCTGTTAACTGTTTATGAGTTAAAGCATGACCTTTAAATCTCTTCTAGTTTTATTGCCTGTCGTTATCTCTGTAGGTATCTTTTGGACTGTTCCCAGTGTGTTGAGATGTTGAAGTCAACTCTGTTGAGTGGTGTAACACTCCTTAAATAAAACCTTTGAGATTCATTTCCCCAAGGCAAAGAAAACCAAGCCTGAGCAGAGAAATAAGGTTTAAAAGAACCAAACTCATTTTGCAGCGCTGCAATTGCAGGCAGCCCTGCAATTGCAGGCAGCCCAGAGTGTGGGTGTCAGTGAGCCCCAGAGTGGAATTGTGCCGTGGTTTTCCCCAGCAGCTGTGGCAGTGCAGGCCCAGCCAGCGCTGAAGCTGCAGCAGTGGCAGCAAGGCTTGGCCCCAGTGGCTGGAGATGGCAGAGGAGGGTGGCCAGGATTGCAGAGGATTCCAGGCGAGGATCTGTGGGCAGGCGCAGGGGCTTGGCCCGCTGTGGAGCCCTGGCTGCTGCTGCGTTGCCTTCAGGGCAGGCTCAGGGGCGGCCTCCCATCCTCCTGCTGCGGGCGGGAAGTGCAAATCTCCGGGGCTTCAGAGCCCTTGAGGCCAGGCTGAGGGGTCCCCCGTGTTGAGCTGTGCTGGCGGCTGTTTCTGGCCTCAGGGACACTTGGCATGGGCCCCTTGGCCACCAGTGGTGCTGCTTTGCACTCCTTAGGCAGGAGCCAATGTCCTGGCTGGGTGTTGGCAACAGCAAAGTGCCAGGGCAGGCTGTGTGCCAGCCCAGCTTCCTGTGGGAGAATGTGCCTTGATATCTGCTGCAGTGGTTGCTGAAGCAGTGAGAATTGCTTTTGCTCCCCTGTTAGGTGCCATGGTGTCAGTAGAAGATATTGAAGCCTTCCTGCTCAGGGCATTTCAGTGCCAGGCTCTCACAAGCACCCACAGCTGCGTGGGTTGAGCTGAGCATGGGGTGGTGACCTGTGCTGTGTCTGATTCCCCTTCCTTCCCTTCCCTGGAACAGGGTGCTGCTTTTAGAAACCACTTGTCCTGGTTGCTTCAGAGTGCTTTGGAGAGGCTCCATATCTAATTTTCCCTCTTTCCCTGGGGCTGCCAGAACTGCTGGGTTCACTTCAACATAGGCCTGGCCAGACATTTGACACAGAGGTGCAATAGAACTGGCCTCTGTATCACCGTTTATAATATTAATTTGCATTCCAAGTTTAGTGATCAAGTCCCTTCCCAGTGAATCATGATAACAATTAGGACCAAGTTAAAATTCATGTATTTCTAATCCCTCCCCCAGATGTACCAATAGTGGTTGAACAAAACCACGCATCTTTCCCACTTATCTCCTCACTAATCAAACATATCTTTAGCATTTTCCCCCCCATATGTCGAAGAGGTCCCTGTGTCCATCAGGAAATGCCTCCTCTCAATGCAGACCCACCCTGAATGTTCTCAAGGGCTGCAGTGTGGAGGGTCCCTGGTGTGATGGGAGCTGTGACAGCCCTGCCAATCCATGTGCATCAAGGGGTGGACTTGCTGGTCCTGAGGGTGCTGCTGTCTGTGCTTGCAGCGTCCTTGTGCCCTGCAGCTGGAGCCCTGGTTCCTTGCCAGGGGCTGTTTGGGTGGGCTCTCCCCTGCCGAGGAGGGCAATGCCTCTGCCAGGTGCTTGTGGCCGAGCCGTGCCCTGGGTGCTGGGGCCCCCTTGGGCCCTGGGGTTGATCCTTCAGGGGCTGTAGGAACTGTGTCCTGGCCTTTGCCTTCAGCTTGGCCTTTTGCTGCTCCCTTCTTGCATTCACCTGCTGTTCCTTTGTGCCCAAGTGCTGCAGGGCCTTCTTGTGCCCCTCCTGCAGCCCCCCTCAGTGCCTGTGGGTGCTTGTCTTGCTTTACAAGAGAGGTGTCTGCTCAGGAAGGCAGAAAAAGCCTCTCTTGGAATGGAGAATGCAAACCCCCACCCTCTTCATTTTTAGACTAGTGAAATCAAGGGGCTCTCAGGCAAAGATATGGGAATAGGAATACCAGTTCTTTACCAGTGTGTATAATAAAGCAAACAAACACCAACAGCTGCGGCACTGACAGCAAACAGAGCCCGGACCCAGTCCTGGCCTTTGGGCTGCGGCGCTTTGCCCTTGGGTGCAGTTCCGTGCACGGCCGGCAGGGGCGCTGGTGGCTCCCGCGGGGCGGGGCAGCGCATCCCTCCCATGGGAACCTCTCTGAACGGAAATAGAGCAATCCCTTCATCTAACTCTTTCACTTTTTTACCTTCTCTAGCCTTTCTCCCGTGTTTTGAGAAAGAATTTGGAGAGGGCTGCCTTTTAACTGAGCTCCTAGTGTTTTGATAAGGTGCTTCCTATAGAGAGAGAGAGTTTTCCTGAACAGACGGAGCTGTGGTTACCGAGGGGACGTAACTCAGAGCAGGACGGGGTCAGGGGAGGATATCCCGCCGAGGCTCGGTGGGAGTGTGGGCAGGGTCTGCTGCCAGAATCGCCAGAGGGGGATCTTCCCGTGGAGCCCGAGACAGAGCGTGGGTAGCCCCCACATGGCTGATGGCGGCTGATCCGGCAGCTGCCGGCAGAGCAAAGGCAGGTGGGAGAGCCCGGCAGCAGCGGCGGTGCCCAGCGCAGGTGGCACGGGCAGGGCAGCCGGGGATGGGATGGCTGGGACCCCCCCTGGGTGCGGTTGGCGCGGTGACCTCGGAGCAGGCGGCAGGACAGAGCAACCCCCATCTTCCCCAGCATGGCCGGCAGAGCGGCCGCGGGCCAGGCAGTGGGAGCAGGGCACACAAATTGAGCGACAGCGCCGGGGCAGGTGGAGCTGCCCTGGGCAGTGAGGCCGCACCTGGGATGGAAACCGGGGCAGGCGGAGCTGAGGCGGGCAGCGAGCCGGGACCCGGGACAGGCGCCTGGGCCGCGAACGGAGGGGGCAAGACCTGCAGAGGATCCCACTCTCTTTCTGATTTTTCCTCTTGTTCCTCTCCCTTTCATTTCCCTTTGTCTTTTCTTGTTATGTCTCGGATGTTTCTGATACTTGAAAGATTTTTATTCTCCTAAAATCTCCTGTCTAACATATGGCATATTATCCTTCTTCTAAATTAAATGAGGTTTTTTAACTAACAAATCCAGGAGTCCCTGGGTTGGGTTTTTTGGGGATGTTTGGAGAATGAATAAGTCCAAGGCTGAGTGGAAAAGGCCCCTTGGGGGAACACTGGGGGTGGCGGTGGCGGCTGCCGGCAGAGGCAGCCTGGAGGAGCAGAGCCCTGTGTCCCCCAGGAGCCCAAAGGGGGGAGCCCAGAGAGGGGGGAGTGCTGCCATTGGCGGGAGCCTCAAGAGCCTGGAGAGGGACAGGGGGGACTCCTTGGAGCTGCTGCAGCCCAGAGCAGAGAATGAGGGGAGAAGGGAGCCTGGGAGCCCAAACAGCCCCGGCATCCCGAAATGGGGAGAGCGAAGCGGGGGGAGCTTTTGACATTGCTGGGACTGCCAGCAGCCCGGGCAGGGTGGGCACCGAGGAGAAGGGGGACCCCCAATCCAAGCATGACCCTCAAGCAGCTGGGACGGGCGGAAACCCCTGAACACCAGAGGGGTGGAACCAGGGACGGGGAACTTTTGGGAGGCGTTTTCAGGGCTGAATCTGGGTGTTTGGGAGGTTTTTGTGGAGCCCTGATGGCCGGTGACTTGTAGAGATGGACTCGGGCAGAGGGATCTTCAAACTCAATGTGTTTAGGGGAAGATGAAACAGGAAAACCTTATAAATATGATTGTCTAGGAGAAGATTTTGGGAATATGGGAAGAATAAGGAAGATTGAAATGAAAGCAAGCTTTGAGATACCTTAGTTAGTGAACAACTGGAAACAATGGTGTGGCCCAACTGAAGGTAATCCCCTTTTGATGAAACAATTCCCTCTGCTTGCAGACAGATCCAAGGGTCAGAGCAGACCCTACTGGCTCAGCAGAAGGGGTCCAATGAGGAGTTTTTAGGGTTTAAAATGTAACACAGTATGGTGATCTAATGATTTTTACTGGCTGTATGTAAATGCTGTAGGATTTGCATCTGATTCTAGATTGGTTAGTGAGAAATAAAATATTCAACAGAGAAGAAGATTGATTGTATTGTAATGGGAACCTTACTCTCTTATGCTTTTGCTCTCTGTTACCCTCTCATCCTCTCTACCCCTCTCTTCTCTCAGGCCTGCTCCGAGCTGTGCCTGGCAGCTCCAAGCAGGGCCCTGCACCCAGGCCCTTTGCAATAAACCGCAAGTTCCACGCCCTGGCTGCAGAGCTCTCTCGTCTCCGTCGGTCCCGACCGTCCTACCCCCCAGTGCTCCTACAAACGCTCTCATCCCTTGTTTTCCCCAAAGCAGGATTTCCCATTGCCAAGGCCTGTGAGGCTGCGAGGAAGAGGAAGATGCCCCGGGACACTGAGACAGGTGAAGAGGAAGTCAGTGCCCCTTTCCCCTCTGTGCTGCTCCATCTCCCAGCCCATCACGGCCCCGGCTGCAGCTCAGCCCTGGGGGGATCTCCTTGCCCTTGCCTGTGGCACGGAGGCAAATCCCATCCTGTCCTTGTCCTTCCTCCCCCAGAGCAGGAGCTGAGCATGGAGAGCAGGGAGGACAAATGCCCACTGCAGAACCTGGTGGAAGAGGCCGTTTTGAGCGGCTCCACGGTGCAGGAAGCCAACGGGGAGGAAAAGCCCCAGAGATGCCGCACGAGGAGGGGCTGCAAACGCAGCTGGCGGGGATCTGAGGGGGAAAGAGCCAGCCTGGGCCGGGAAGGCGGCCAGAGACGGAGCCAGAGCTGGGAGCTGGTGCTCCATGAGCAGCTCCATGATGGGGAGAAGCCCCACACGTGCGTGGAGTGTGGGAAGAGCTTCAGGTGGAACTCCGAACTGATCAAGCACCAGAGGATCCACACTGGGGAACGGCCCTACGAGTGTGGGGAGTGTGGGAAGCACTTCAGCCTGAGCTCCAGCCTGATCAGCCACCAGCGGATCCACACTGGGGAGAGGCCGTACAAGTGTTCCGAGTGTGGGATGTGCTTCAGCCGGAGCTCCAGCCTGATCAGGCACCAGAGGACCCACACTGGGGAGAGGCCCTACGAGTGTTCCAAGTGTGGGAAGAGGTTTAAGACCAGCTCCCAGCTCCTCCGGCACTATCAGAGTCACATGGAGGAGAGGCCCTTCCAATGCCCCGACTGCGGGAAGGGATTCAAGCAGAACTCCGATCTCACCAACCACCGGCGCATCCACACTGGGGAGAGCCCCTACGAGTGTGATCAATGCAGGAAGAGGTTTCAGACCAGCTCCATTCTCCTCCTGCACTATCGGATTCACAGAGAGGAGAGGCCCTTCCACTGCCCCGACTGTGGGAAGGGATTCAAGCGCAACTCCCACCTCATCACCCACCGGCGCATCCACACTGGGGAGAGGCCCTACGAGTGTCCCCAGTGTGGGAAGAGCTTCTCCAGCAGCTCTAACTTGACCCGACACCAACGGAGGCACCGGTAAGGGAAGCCCTGCGAGTGCGAGCAGAGCTTCGTGCGCTGCTCCAGCTCCATCCCCCACTGGAGGAGGCACTTTGGGCACAGCCCTGGTCACTCACATTCCCTGTGATCCATGTTGGGAACACACCTGGCTGCTTCGCCTTTTGGTTTGGGCTTAATTTTCCTCTGCTTCAACTTCATCCTTTAAAAACAGCCATAATTGGATTAAATGAAGGAAATTAATTGAATATATCTGAAGTTCCATAATTTCTCAGTTGTTTTAGAGGGAATTTAGGATTTGGGGACGCGTTCTGTGTCGAGTACTGCTGTTGCTAAGAGGAAGGATGTTAATGTCACCCTTCTTGTGTTGCTAAGAGCTGCTCCCCTGACCCAAACCCAAACTCCACCCTTGGGATGCCCTATAAAAACTGCCTTTTTCCTGTCTTTGAGGGGTAAGAAATGGATTCCCAAAGGATCAGCCCTTTTCCCACTGGATTGCAAAGGATCAGCCTCATTCTCCACTGGATTCCTAGAGGATCAAGCTTTTCCCACTGGATTCTAAGAGGATCAGCTCTTTTCCACTGGATTCCCAAAGGATCAGCTCTTTTTCTACTGGGTTCCCAGGGGATCAGCCCTTTTCCCACTGGATTCCAAGAGGGTCAGCCTTTTTCACTGGATTCCCGGAGAATTCTGACTCTGTTGTTTTTTTGTTTGTACTACTGCATTCGTATTTTTAATTTTTCCTAATAAAGAACTGTTATTTCTATTCCCATGTCTTTTCCTGAGAGCCCCTTAATTTCAAATTATTATTATTATTAGTAGTATTAGTATTAGTATATTGTTATTACTATTATTATTAACCAAAGGGAGGGGGTATATAGTTTCCATTCCAGTGGAGGCTCCTGAAATGGGGAGACACCCCCAAGGATGGGCCATGTCAAATAGTTCCTCAAATAAGTAAATGAGTTTATGGTTATGCATGAGGGTCAATGAATATGCAACAGGCTGATGTAATCAAGCCTGAATAATTAAGGGGTTTCCCCGAAAATAACTGGGGGGTCTTGAAGGCCATAACAACCTTCGCCCCTTGGTCCTTGTCTCCCATGACATCAGCCTGTTGCATATTCATAGACTTTTTGCATATCCATAAACTCATTTACATATTCTAGGAACAAACAAAATTGGCTTCGTCCTGTTTGGGGTCCCACCCCCGTCCCAGCTCAATTTAGGGTGTCCCATCCCTCTCCCAGCTCAGTTTCGGGATCCCATATCTCTCCCAGCCTAATTTTGGTGTCCCATTCCCCTCCCACCTCAATTTTGGGGTCCCAACCCTCTTTTCCCTGCTCTCCCTCCCCTTTCCAATTTTTCCGCCAGTCCTCTCCCCCATGTTTGGTTTTGGGTGCTCCAGGCCCCTCCTGCTCCGTTTTGGGGTCCCGACCCCATTTTGGATTAATTTGGGGTCCGCAGCCCATCCCCATGGTCACCTTCCCCCCCTCCCCATATCCGCTCCTGGCAACTGATGAGTCATCAGCGAGACACGCTCTGATTGGCTTGAAATTACCCCGCGCGGTCACTGAGTATTTACCGCAGTGAGAGGCCTTGGTCTGTGGCTGGCAAGTGATGAGTCAGAGTCGGGCCGGGCGCTGATTGGCTGAAAATCGCTGAGCGGGGCCAGGGCTCTGAGTTTGTGCGCAGCAAGTGGAACGTCATCGGTGTCGCGCGTTCTGATTGGTCGGGATCTGTTTTGGCGTGGGGACGGGAGGAACTGGGGTTTCTTGAGGTTTATTTGGGTGTATTTACGGTTTGTTTGGGGTTTATTTGGGGTTATTTATGGACTAATTGGGGTTTCTTTCGGGTTTTTCTTGGTTTATTTCTGTTTATTTGGGGTTATTTGGAATTATTTGGGTATTTTGGAAGTATTAGTGTTTGTTTGGGTTTATTTGGGTTTATGTGGGTTTATTTGGAATTATTTGGGGTTCTTGGGGTAATGTTGGTGTATATGGGGTTTGTTTTTGGTTCGGTGTGCTTGATATCATTTGGGTTTTTTTGGCTTTAAATTCGGGGAGGTTGTTTTCCTTTTTTGGGGTTCTTTGGATTTGTTTGGGGTTATTTGGGGGATTTCTAGGTATTGTTTGGGGTTGTTTGGGGATATTTGGGGTTTTTTTCAGGTGTTTTGGGGTTATTTGAGTTTTTTGAGGTCACGTAAGGTCAAAAGCTCCGGGTGATTTTTTACTGCAAAAATCGGGAATTTTTCCTTAAAAATCCGAGAGTTTTCCCCCAAGAAACCAGGAATGTTCCCTTAAAAATCCCGGACTTTTCCCACCCAATAGCAGCGCGCCCGGCCCCATACCAACCAATCACCGCGGGTCTACCCTCAGGAACACCAGCCTCTCTGTGCAACTATCCAACCAATCACTGCATGCCTCCCTTCAGACATGCCCGCCTGTCATACACGGAACAAACCTATCACCGCGTTCCTCCTCTCAGCTACTCTCGCCGCTCTCGACCTGAACCGACCAATCACCGGGCGTCTTCCCTCAGCAATTCCCGCCTTCTTTGCCTTTATCCAACCAATCACCGCGCGCCTGCCTTCAGCAGAGCCCGCCTGCCCCGCCCATCTCCTGTCAATCACCATGCCCCCACTCCCTCTACGAAACCAACCAATCACCGGGCGTCTCCCGTCACCAACTCCCGCGCTCTCCGCGCTGCTCCAGCCAATCAGAGACGAGCTGGAAGCAACGCCCCTTGACCCCGGGGCCGGGAATGGAGCGGGCGCCCCCTCCCCCCCGCCCCCGGGACCCCCTCAGGGACCCCCGGGAGCCGCCCCGGGCTCGGGCGGGTCCTGCGGGAGGCGCTGGAGAGAGCGGGGGAGGCGCTGGGAGAGGACGGGGGGCTCCGGGAGCTGCTGAGGAGGCGCAGGGACAGGTGAGGGGTCCTGGAGGGGTCGTGAGGGGAATTTGGGGAGGGGTCTTGAGGAGGCTTGGGGGGGAATTTGGGGAGGGTCTGGGGCGAACTTGAGGGGGTTTTAGCGGGGTCTGGGGATGCTGGAGGGGCTTTGGAGGGGAATTTAGGGAGGGGTCCTCAGGGGGTGTCACGATCCGTCGTCACGGACGGGTTTTACGATGGTTCGTGGATTTGATCTAAGGGTGCAAAAAGAACCAACATGGTACAAGGGGGTTTGCAATGAGAATCAAAACAAATGCACCTTTATTGAATGAGCACAGCAAAATGCGATAGAGGGATTAAGGGAGAGAAAAAGATGGGGGAAGAGAGAGAGACAAAAGAGAGAGAGAAAGAAAGAGAGAGGGAATAGAGCTACCAAATGTAGAGACGAAGTCCTTTGGTCCAGTCCAGTCGAGGACCCGCCTGTTGCATCGGGGAGGTCTCAGAGGCCCAGTTCATCTGGACCCCAATTATACTCTTTCTCATTGGGGCAAAGGGGATGGATTTTGCAGCTGAAACAAAGGTAGTTTATTGTATCTTCGGGGGGGGGTGGGAAATAAGGATACACACAGTCCAAGTTTGGCAGCAGGCGAGAGTCATTGATTTCATTGTCCACTGCCTACACCTGCAACCTCCACCTTCCTTTGGGCAGCTTTCCTTCCTCGCCCTGTACACCTCCCCCGAGTTGGGGCTTTCAGTCCCAGTCTCTGGAAGAAGGTGAGAGGGGCCTTCTCACATAGGGATTTCATGTCTCAGTCCCTTGATGAAGAGGTTTCTTACATCTCTACTTGTCTGTCACAGTGGTTATGAATGGTCTTCTCTTGGAGGAGGGGACCACCCTAAAGCTCAAACCAGCCAGGCTGAGAGGTAGGGAGGATTCCAGAGCTATTGTGCAAAAGGGCAGGATGCCCTGTGAGCTCAGTGTAGCGTATAACAAACAACATCTGTGAAAACAGCAACTTAGCAACGCTTTCAGGCCTCAGGCACATGACTTTCCCGGCCACCGGATCAGCAAACGAGGGTTTTAATTTTTTGGTGGTCTCTCTCCGTGACAATCGTAAGGCAGACGAGGGATATTTCAGACAGACTCTCTCAACACGGATCACACTTGTTCCCCCAGCTCCAGAAGACTCGATGCAGCAACAAAAACATTCCTGCAGGAACCACCAAAGGCCAAGGGCTGTTTGGCCACTTTCCTTTTCACACCGCATGCTCGGGCAAATTGCGCAGACCAAGCAGCCTTTCCCCTCTTCCCCATTGGCCTGAAGACACTCTGCACCAAGAGAAAGCTCCTGGACACCCGGCTATCCAACAACAGCAATTTAATGTTCCTCGAGTGGGTGAAGGGAAAGGAAGTGCTGGCAGAGGAGAGGTGTTCCCCGCAGGCTCAGGCGGCCCCAGCAGACGCAGCCTCCCGGCTCAGTTCTGCACAGCGCCGCGGCAGGACACTCAGCCACGGGCACACAGGAAAGGCCGCGACTTCCAGAGGCGGCGGAGTTGGTCTCGCATCCTCTGGAGCCGGGAGGAGGGAACGCTCTGTACAGCTAAAAGGATGTGCAGAGCTTGAAGCGCCAGGCATGAGATGGCAGGGCTGCTGTCATCCGTCATGTCCTGAAGGGCTGCAGAGAGAGAAACAGAGGCACAGTCAGAGGCTGGATCTGCGGGGAGCTGGGCGGAGCCTCCAGCCTCGTCCGTGCCACGCAGCTCCTGGCACGGCCTGGAGGAAGCAGGAGCCAAGAAGGACGAGCTGGCAGCTGCTGGCCAGGAATGTCCCGCAGGCCCCTGCAAGGTGTCTGCGCTGTGGCCCCGCTGCCCTTGGGGCGCGCAGGGAGCGGAGCCGTCGGCGGGCGGGCCAGGGAACGCAGCTGCCAGCGGCAGCCCCCGCCGAGAGCCCGCGGGCCTCACTCACCGCTGCAGATGATGCGGAACTGCGGCTGCTGCCCTGTCAGGTAGCGCCCGGCCAGCCCTGGGGAACACAGAGCGTGTCCTGCCTTCAGAGGCACAGCTGCCGCCCACGGGCGCTGCCAGCCCTGAGGCCACACGCCCTGCTGGCCCGGCAGGGCTCAGCCCGGGCCCCTGGCGCACGCTGCCGCCCCAGGGCACGGCTGCCAGAGGGCGGCAGCAGCAATGCCCAGGCCAGCGGGGGCTGCCCATGCCCGCGCCCGGATCCTGCTGCCGGCACAGCAGGCGGGGCCGGGGCCGAGCTGCGGCAATGGGGCGGGCCGGGGAGGGAGCCGGGCTTGGCGCTCACCAATGAACCTGACGGCCGCCTCTCGCAGGGGCTCCTGTGCGCTCCGCAGGTACGGCAGGGCCCGGCGCAGGTGCTCGGCCTCTCGGCTCCTGTCCTCTGCCAGCTGCAGAGAGCGGCAGGGCACGGAGGGAAAGGGTTGATGCGGGCCCTGCCCCTGGGCGGGGCCCTCCCTAGGGCCGGCGCTGCTCCCCCTGCCCACAGAGCCCCGAGGCCCGGCCAGCAGCCGCAGGCGCCGGGCTCGGCACAGGGCACAGGGTCCGGCGAGCCGCGGTGCCGCCCCGCAGCAGAGCCCGGCTGGCTCGGGGCTCCGTCGGCACCGGCCGTGGGGCCACAGGAGCCTGGAGCAGAGCCCACACGGCCCAGGGAAGGGAGCGGCGTGTGGGGCGCAGGCCGGTGCCCCTGCGTGCGGCACTGGGCAGGGGCCACAGCTGCCAGCCCCACAGACTGGGCACCGTGGGCAGGCGGCTGCTCCGGGGATTGGGCTGGGCATTCCAGGCTGTCCTTACCAAGCACTCAGCAAATCTCCACATCTGATCCATCTGCAGTGGCTGCTTGAGATCCTTCCTCTTCAGGAACCTCACTGCAGAAAGCAGCGTTTCCCGAGAGGCCTTCAGAGCAGCAGAGACCCAGAGATGGCACCGCAGCCCAGGGCACAGGAGCCAAATCTCTGTGCCAGGGCTGGGAGGAGGCTGGAGCCCGTCAGGTGCCAGGGGGTGGGGAGACAGCTGAGCCCCCTTCCATGGGGACACCCAGGAGGCCTCACCTGTGCCACACACCGGTTCTCATCGTGGCAGTGGAAGAAGAGTGGGAGCAGGCTCTGGCTCACAGGCTTCTTCAGGGTCATTTCTCCCTTTGCCACTACTAGCGTGATCACATCTTGGAAGAGGCGAATGGAGAGCAGCTGCACAAGGCCGTTGTCCTGTTGGAAAGGAAGCCAAAGCCCTCCACATCCACTGCTCCAGGCCCCCCTGTGCCAGGCCCAAGGCAGCACCCAAGTGCCCGTGGCTGGGGGCACAGAGCCTCACATTGTCAAAGAGGTGCCAGAGCGCCTCAGGCAGCTGCAGGGCGATGGGGCTGGCTATTGCCAGGTCTTCCTGCAGCATCAGGAGGATGAGCACAATGAGGGTCTTCTCCACGATGTCTTCATCCCTATCCCACAGTAGCTTCACAAGGCTTTCAGTCAGGCTGTACATGCTTGGATCCTGTGTGCAACACAAGGCTGGGCAACCCCACGCTGCTGCTGCTGCTGCTGCTGCTGCAGGGCTCAGAGGCCGAAGGCCTGTCCCGAAGTGTCGGAAGTAGGGAGACCAGGACACCAGGTGGTCATCAACAGGTCCTGTTTATTGCAGAAAGCATCAAACACTTTTACAGCAAATAATAAGCTTATGAATATTCTGTAAGCCAAGCGATCTGTTGGTTAAACTATACCATCAATTGTTCGTCATTCCTTTGGGCCTACGTTCTCTACTTCTCATAACGAGTATCATAACGAAGTCTCTCTGTTCACTTCGTTATGATACTCAGCTAGGCCCAAGGACACGCTATCTTGCAGGTGCAGGACTTGGAATTAGCCATGGCCTTGTACTTTTCCAGTCTCTAGTCAGCTAAATTCCCAACACCGAAGCACTCAGGCAGCTGAACAGCGAGCCTGGAGAGCTGGGAGCAGCTGCCACAGCTGCCAAAGCCCAGCTAAGCCCAAGGGGCTGCTTGCCCCAGCCCCACGCTGCCAGCACAGCTTCAGCTGCTGCCTCCTCCTCACCATCGAGGTGAGCACCACAAGGCCTCGGAGCGCCACGCGACGCATCTCCCTGGACTGGCTCTGCAGGTGCCTTGTCAGGATCTCCAGGACTTGTTCAACGCATTCGCTCAAGTCCAGGCAATCCAGGAGCTGCAAGGCACAGAGCAGGCACAGAGGTGCCAGCTGGCAGGAGCTCAGAAGTGCACAGGGCCGAGCCAAGGCAGCAGCACAGGGCACAGGCAGCGTCCCAGGCAGCTGCGGCTACGAGAGGGCAGAGGGCTGGGAGGCAGCTCAGCCAGGCAGCGCTGGCCATGGGGCTCACCTCCACCAGGAAGGCCAGGGCGGGCAGTTCCCAGTCTGAAATGCCTTGGCTGAGCAGCTCAAAGAGGCAGGATGCCATGCTGCAGCACCAGATGATGGAGACACGGCGCATCTCCCTGGCAGGGAGGAAAAGGCACCATTGCTCCTGGGCCGGGCGGGCAAACCTCTCCCAGGGCTGACTGGCAGAGCTCTGCTCTGCTGCCGAGCACCACGGGGGCACTTTGGGAGGTGGCTGTTCCCGGGCACCCTCCTCTGCCGGCCCTTTCCAGTCTGCTCATCCCTCCCTTGGTGACAAGGCCCCGCCGCCCACGAGCACGGGGACTGTGTGGGGCGTTGCGGGCACAAAGGAGAGGGGCGTTGGGGAGAACGAGGTCTCACCTGGCCAGCAGACCCACTGCACAGTGGTGAGTGTCGGCATGGAGCAGCGTGTCCCAGGCATGCTTGTGTTCCATGGACAGCACCACGTGCTCATAGCGCATTGGGCAGAGCAGGGCCTTCAGGGTCTGCAGCGCAAAGCTCTGTGCAGAGCAAAGGCCGGGTCACACTGGGAGCCCCGGCTCCTGCCCTGGGGCATGGGAGGGACGGGGAGACTGGGAGGACTGGCACGGAGCACCTGTTGGGGTTGGCGGAGAGGCCGTGTTGCTCCTGGCATCCCTGCCAGAAGGTCTCAACCTCTTCTGGCATCTACTGCATGCTGATGTAAGCTTGGAAGAGCAGATGCAGAAAGAGACTGGGGAAATACTCCAGCACGACAGGCGAGCGCCAGGCCAGATTGAAGATTTTCCACAGTGCCACGGTTCCCTGCAAGAAATAAAACAGCCAGAGACAACACTCAGTGGCCAAGACATCCACGTGGCAGGGCCCGAGCGTGCAAGGGAGAGGCCGGGGGAGACACAGGGGGAGCAGCCGGCCTGGTGCCCCTGAGCCCTGCCCCTAAGGCAGGATTCAGCCCAGTGCCTGAGGCAGGGAGATGCAGCTGGGGGGAGCACAGAGAGCTGGCTGCTGGAGAGGCGGCCTGGGGGCTGGCAAAGGCCGGCACCAGAAACTCACAGCCCGGGCAAAGACTCCTGCGTCGTCCCCGTCGGAGGTGCACACGCTGTGCACGGGCCAGGCCCTCAGCACATGGAGGAGCAGCTGCAGCGCTGGCTCCACAGTCCTGCTCGAGGACATGATGGTTCCGCACATGGTGGCGGCAGCTCTGTGGGGTCAGAGCTCTGTGTCAGGGCGGGCTCGGCCACAGCGCCGTGGCCTGGGCAGCTGCAGGGCCCCACGCTGGCCCTCAGCCCTGCCTCTGCCCACTGCCCCTGGCCGGCAGCGGCCAGCCAGCCCACGTGGGTACAGGCCCGGAGGGGCAGGGAGGGAGCGTGGCACCAGGCTCAGGAGCTGACATGGCAGCACTGGAAAACAGAGGAGCCAGAGGATCCTGGAACTGCCCGCCTGTCTGGCAGTCAGCAGGGACAGGCTCTACAGGGTGATGGCCGGTGAAGCCTAAGCCCTCAAGGTACGTGGGGCTGCCCTACCTGTCACACGATGGGGCCCAGCGCAAGAGGGTGATCAGCACGTCACAGGGGTGTTCCTGGGTCAGCTCCAGAAGGGCCTTGTCCAGCCTGTGTCCAGCAGACTCATTGGCCGTGAGCCACTGGTGGATGTACCTCACCATCAGGGCCAGGGCCCTCAGCCCGCCTTCGGAACAACCCCGGGGCCTCCTGTCCCACCCAGTGACCCCCGTGGCTCTCCCAGTCCGTCCCAGTCCATCCCTGAGTCTGCACGGTGTCCATCCCGGTTGTCCGTGTAGCCGGCTCCTTTCAGCCAATGAGAGTGCGTCTCTCTGGTGACTCATCGGTTGCCATGCAGAGTCCCTGGCGCTGAAATCCCGAGGGCGCCGCGCTGGAGTCGGCCGCCCAGTGCCGCGCACTTCATTCCCAGTTAATTCCAGGGCCACCAAAATCCCTCTGAGTGCCATCCTAGTCGCTCTCAGTACTTCCAAAGTCCCTCCCTCCTCTTCTCAAGCTATTCCAAATCTATTCAAAATTAATTCCCAGTTCATTCTCCGTTCAAGACCGGACGTCCAACATCCGTCCCAGTGTGCCCCACCCTGTCCCATCTCTCTCAGCGCCACCCCAATCGCTCCCAGTCCCTCCCTAGCCCATTCCCAGTCCCTTTCCAGCCAAACCCAGCCCTCTCCTCTCTCTCTCCCAGTGCCCCCCAGCGTGTCCACCTCGCTGGTGCCCCCCTCAAGCTCCCAGCCCGGCCCCGGCCGCCTGCTCTGCTCCGTGATGGATTTCTACCCTGCTGCCATCCAGGTGAGGTGGTTCCAGGGCCAGCAGGAGCTCTCGGAGCACGTGATGGCCACCGACGTGGTCCCCAACGGGGACTGGACCTACCAGCTGCTGGTGCTGCTGGAAACGCCGCCCCGGCGCGGGCTCAGCTACAGCTGCCAGGTGGAGCACGTCAGCCTGGAGCAGCCCCTGAGGCGGCACTGGGGTACGGGGGAGCCCCTGGGAGCGCTGGCAGAGCCACTGGGCTGTGCTGGGAGCCACTGGGAGGGAGCTGGAGAGAGCCGGGCTGGAACTGGGAGAGGGGCTGGGGGCTGGGCAAGGGCTGGGCAGGGGTTTGGGGGATGCTGGGGAGGGTGGGATGGGGTTGAAGGGGTCGTGGTGGGCAATGGGAGGGAGTTTGGGGGCGCTGGGTGTGACTGAGAGTGAGTTTGGAGGCGCTGGGTGCAAAGGGCAGGGGGTTTAGAGGATGCCGGTTGCTACTGGAAGGAACTGGAATGAGCCTGGAGGGGGCGCTCGGAGCGCGTTGGTGTGTCCCTGAGAGGTTTTGGGGGTGCTGAGCCCTGCGGACCCCCCTGCGCTCCCCTAGAGATGCTGCCGGACGCCGTCCGCATCAAGATATTGATGGGGATTGGGGGCTTCGTCTTGGGCGTCGTCTTCCTGGCGCTGGGGCTCGGCTTCTCCCTGCGCAAGAAGGTCAGGGCAGGTGCCGGGGGTGGCGTCCCCGCCGTGGTGGAGCGTGTGCGCTCCCGCCGGGGCCCCCAGCCCGGTATCACCCCCTCTTCTCTACGCACAGAGCTCCTGCGGCGGCCGCAGCCCCTCCCCGTGGGCTCGGGCCCGGCCGGGACCCCCCGCTCCGTCCCCGCTCCGCTGATTTTGGGGGGGTCCCGTGTCCCCCCAGCCCCGCTGGCGCTCTGCTCCCGCCCAGTGCCTGCTCCCAGAGCTCCCAGTAAAGCTTCCCAGTTGGGCCCGGGGCCCTTTATTGGGGGGCGATGGAAAGGGGTTTGGGGGGGGGCAATGGGACGGATTTGGGGAAAAGGAGGGGGACAAAGGGTGGGGGCTGGGCCCGGGGGGAGGGGTCGCTGCCCGCGGATCCCGCAGTGCCCGGTGCAGGATGAGCTCCGTGCGCCGCTCCATCTCCATCCCCCGTGGGATGATCCGCGCTGGATAATCCCGGGTGACCCCCAGGGTCAGAGCCCCGTGTTGGGAACACTCCTGGCTGGGGGCTCCACATCTTCCTGGCCCCCCCGTGGACACCTCGATGAAGGCCGGGGGATCCCCGCTACTTTTCCCGTTTCTGCTCCTCTCCTCATCTCCTTCTCTTCCCCCGGGTCAATCGCTCCCCCCCGCCCCACCCTCCCCCGCTCCTCCTCCCGCCTTCTTCCCCTCTTCTCTCTCACATACCCTGACCCTTCCTCCATGGTTTCTTGAAGGGTCCAGTTCCATCGTTCCTTTCCTTGGCTACAGCCCTGAGGGCTTTTCCAGCTGACTTCACTACTGCACTCAGACTGAGAGCAGGGAATCTTGGTGCTTGGTTTCCTCATTCCAGCTGCCTTTGACAGGGTTTGTTTCTGTCCTCAGCTGGTTTTGGCCTCTGCGCTCAGCTCAGCCCTGAGCAGGACCAGCGCAGCTCCATGGTGGGCACTGCTCACTGGATGGCCCCAGAAATTGTGACCAGATCTCTTTATGGCCCCAAGGTGGACATCTGGGCCTTTGGCACTGTGACCATCAAGATGGTGGAAGGAGAACCTCCTTACTTCAGGGAAACGGCGGCCATGGTAAGAGGCAAATTCTGCAGTGGCTGCAGAGGCCTGTGAGCACAGGGGGACCCTGCACTGGGAGCAGCAGCTGGAGGTTTCTGCACATGGGAAGGGAATTCCCAGAGGACTCCAGCCCCAACACAGAAGAATATTCTTCAGTCTCCAGCAACAATTTGCTTTGGGATTTATGTTGTTGCAGCTCATCTGGCTGTGAGGATGACCTGAAAATGTGAAGCAAGTGCATCAGGTCTAATGTTACCTTGCAAGAAAACCCCACATCAACCCCACATCCCGCCCCCAAATCCAACAAGATTTCTGCAGCAGTTTCTAAACGAGTTTTGTGAGATGATTTCCCCCCTGATTCTTCTCACTGGGAAACTTGTTGAAAAAATGAAGATGATTGTTTAACATCCTCATAGTCTAACATATTTCCTTCCTAGTCCAAGCTACTTTCTCTGTGTCACCAAGCCTGAGCTTTCAGCATCACAAACCTCCTGTTTCGTGCCTGGCAGTTTCTGGGATGGGGCATCAGGAATGCATTTACTTGAGTGTCAGTGGCACTGCAGAGATGCACTTGATGTAAGAATCCTCTGAAATAACACAGGCAGACCACACTGACTCTGGAAATGGCCTGTAAATCTGGTGTCCCCATTTGGAGAAGCAAAATGGGCTATTTCTGATGGAGTTTCCTACTGACAGAGTCAGCCAATGAAACTGGCACTCAAGGCAAGATCATTTGGATGTTGCAGTGGTTGTGGCAGCCCCAGGGTTTGGGTTTTTTGGCTGGCATAGCAAAATGAGCTCTGAGCAGCATCTGTGGCAGGGAGGAAAGTGCCCCTGGAGCTGGGGCTGAGGCCCCGGGGTGGATGTGAGCCCGTGTGGGTGTGAAGGGAGCTGGCAGAGCGCTGAGTTTGCTTTCCCTGCAGGCTCGCGCTCTGATCCAGCAGAACGGGACGCCGCAGCTGCAGGAGCCCCGGCGCCTGTCGGCTCTGCTGCGGGACTGCCTCGAGTGCAGCCTGGAGCCGGACGAGGAGCGGCGCTGGGCTGCCCAGGAGCTGCTGCAGCTGAGGGCCAGGGGCTGCAGGGGAAGCAGCAGCGCCAGGGAGGGGTTTTCTTGTGGGGCCCCCTCCGACAGTCTCCAGTCTGGCTGCGTTCCACACGCAGAGCAAGCAGAATCCTCGCCTGCTGTGGCTTGGCAGGCTCCTTTGGAGCTCATCTGGGCCTGGTGCCCCACAGCGAGCAGGGACATCTTCAAGCAGCTCAGGGGGCCCAGAGCTCTGCCTGACCTGAGCTTGGATGTTTCCAGGGAGGAGGCACCTCCCACATCTCTGGGCACCTTCTGTCAGTGTTTCCCCACTCTGCTGGTTAAAAAATTCTTCCTTAGATCTAATCTGAGCTTGCTTCCCCCTCCTGAATTTCAAACCATTTCCCTTTGTCCTGTTGCAACAGATCCTTTAGGAACTTCACTTTGCAAAGTAACAGTTCATTTCTTTCCTTTTTATCCTTTGGGCAGCACCCATTTTTATCATCAGCCAAGCCTCTCTCCAGCCTGACCCCCCTGACCACTGCAGCAAAGCAACTGAGGGAGCATCGGAGGACATGACAATTGACAATTTGGGTGATGTTGGGGGTAAACAGCGTCACTCTTCCAAAAGTGCACGGCCCTCTGATCAGACCAGAGGGGAAGCCTGCCCACGCTTGGTCGCCACAAATCAAAAACGCTCCCCTGGGAAGGGCATAAGGGATCTGTCCAGTGGTAGTGGGACTGCTGATCTTTAATACGGCTCTGCACCACTGACTCGCTTGATATTCCTTTTTAGTTTGCTGGACCACCTCCACGCCCTTCTTTATAGGAGCTAAAGTATAATTGAACTGAAAACAGATAGAGAAGTTGGCAGAACCGAGAAGATGTAATTCTGTGGGCTCGGAGGCTAAAGGATCCAGCCTAAACACTCCGTCGCTCCAGGCGTTACTAGAATCAAAACTGAGGAGGATAGTAAGGCTCTGGGCCAAAATAGGGAAAAAGGCTGACTGAAAGGCAGGGGGAAACTCGCCTGGAGGGAAAGGGATCCCCACAAGACAAGATGACATCAGGTCCTCTGCTGTGCTGGTGTTGAGGCAAATGTGGTCTTGTCCTAAAGACTGAGCCAAGGCACGCCAGACATTGACCTTTGGATGGGGGATGACCCACGGTTTCGAAGATGGCAGCAGGATTCCGTAGGTTGCCAGCAGTAGCAGTAGAATGCCCGGGTTGGGAGCCGTTGGTGACGATGCGGGGGCCATCGGGGAGTTGTACTAAAACAAAAGAGAAATGGTGAAAGTATAAGGAAATCACTCTGATGGTTTTGCCCCAAACAACCAACTTAAATCTGAAGAAGACGGGGAGGAAACAGGAGATGAGGGTCGAGACTCACAAACTAATGGAAAATTGGAAGGAGAAGGAGAAGAGGGAGAAGAGGGCTCTGCTTCAGGAATGGGAGAAAGTTCGGAGAAAAAGGAAGATGTTATAGTGGAGGGTTTCCTCCGCCACCACCAACACACTACCTGGACCTGTGGCACAGCCCCTTTCTGCGTCCCCTGCTTCGGGACGAAGGGCCTGACCCATTTTGAGGGTATCCAGCGGGGGCCTGAGGGACACGCAAGCGTATTCTCTCCCCCAGGTCACCAGGTCAAATGGCCCCTCCGTTCGCCAGGTCTCCAGATCCTTGATAAGGACTGGCGGCCTGGCTTTAGGCTGCAGCTGCTGGTGACTGCCGAAGTGCTGGACCACCGGAGGGTTGGGGTTGTCAAAAGAGCAATTGAGGAAGTTGAGGGTGTAAAGTGCTCTTGACAACCGGATGTGGGGGGTCTCCACCTTCACAGCCGCTTGCTGCCTATCTAAGATCTTCTTCAGGCTCTGGTAGGCCCTCTCCACCATGGCTTGGGCTACTGGGGAATAGGGGATGCCGGTCTTATGTTCCATTCCCCATTGCTGCAGGAAGCTCCGCAGTTCCTTGGACATATACGCTGGGCCATTGTCAGTTTTGATGGCCCTAGGGATGCCCAAGACAGCGAACGCCAGAAGCAGATGCTCCTGGACATCCGCGGCCTTCTCCCCTGTGTAGGCAGAGGCACAGATAGCTCCAGAGAAGGTATCCACTGAGACATGGACGTAACACAATCTACCAAAAGAAGGGATGTGTGTCACGTCCATCTGCCACACCTCACAGCTCGCCAAGCCCTGGGAATTAGCCCCCAAGGCAATGGTGGGCATCTGGTCTCGCTGGCATTGGGGACATGTGGCCACGATCACCTTGGCCTGGTCTTGGGTCAGATGGAATTGCCGGACCAGGCCAGGCACATTCTGATGGAAGAGCTGGTGGCTGATCTTAGCCTGGCCGAACACGTCTGGGAGTGGGCCCACCGTGACTGCAGCCGCAGCCAGGGAATCGGCATGATGGTTGCCCTCAGCAATGAACCCAGGCAGTTCAGTATGCGATCTCACATGCATTATAAAGAACGGATGCTCACGGTGGGAGACTAAATCGACGAGCCTCGTAAGTAGTTCAAATAATTTTTGGTTTGAGACCTCCTGCAGAACTGCTGATTGAGCTCTGGACACTACACCGGCGACATACGCAGAATCTGTTACCAAATTGAAAGGTCCCTGGAACCTCTGGAATGCCCTGATGACTGCGTCTAACTCAGCAATTTGTGGAGAACCCTCCATGATAGCAACATCTGTCTCCCACTGCTGAGTCTGAGGATCCTTCCAAGTCATAACTGACTTTGTGGGATGCTCCCGACGCCTCTGTAAAAACTGTCACGGCATCTAGAGGCTCCTTACTTTGAACCTTTTTGAGTGATAATTTAAACTCCTAATTAAAAAATTTGCGGGCCAGCCGATTTACTGCAATACACCCAGTGTAACTGTCCAACACAAACTGAAGGTTCTCATTAGTTTGCAGCAGTTCATTGAATGTCTTCATTTTTAGTTGGCTCGACTCCAATTCAATTGGTATGTAAATACATTCGAAATCGCATCCTGCCAACTCCCTGATCCTCGATGTTGCTTGGAGGATCAGTTCAGCTACCAGCTCCTGTGCCCTTGTCATTCTTTTAGACTGATGGTGGCTGAGAAAGACCCACTCTGTGAATAAGAGCTTATCTCCCCAGCCTTGGTCCTTCAGCGTCCTGTCCCACTGGTGGATAATGCCATGGAGGTGTGGCAATTTTCCCAGTATTAAGAATCTGAATGGCAAGCCCGGGTGATAACGGTGGGCCTGCCTGGCCGAAATAGCCTTTTGGATCTTCTCCAGAGCTACCTGAGCCTCTAGGGTGAGAGTCCTAGGGGAACTAAGCTCCTCTCCCCCTTTCAACAAATTGAAAAGGGGGGCCAGGTCCTCGGTAGAAATGCCCAGCCAGGGTCTCACCCAATTTAAAGGCCCACACAGTTGATGCACATCCGCAATGATCTGGACATTAGTCCTTATCGCCAATTTCTGCAGCACAATGGTCCGCTTGGTAATTTCAAGGCCCAGGTACCTCCAAGGTGGCATCCGTTGAATCTTGTTCTGCTGGAGCTTGAACCCTGCAGCAACCAACACATTGGTTGTCAGGTCAAGCGCACGGGCAAGGAGACTATCGTCGGGCGCACACACGAGGATGTTGTCCATATAATGATGAATCACGATGGCATCCCCGAGGGCTGCAAAAATGGGGGACAGCAGAGAAACAACGTACCACTGGCAGATCACTGGAGAGTTCTTCATTCCTTGCGGAAGGACCCGCCAGTGGTAGCGCTTGTCTGGGGACTCACGGTTGATGGAAGGAACTGTGAACACAAAACACGGGGCATCGTCAGGGTATAGGGGAATTTGGAAGAAACAATCTTTGATGTCAACAACAGCCAAATTCCAGTTTCGGGGGACCATTGCTGGGGAGGGCATCCCTGGTTGGAGAGACCCCATGTCTGCTATTTTTTCGTTAATTGGCCAAGGTTGGTCAGGAGCCGCCACTTATGTTTATTGGGCTTCTTGATCACAAAAACTGGAGAATTCCAGGGAGACATAGTCTCCACGATACTGCCCTTAAGTAACTGCTCCTGAACAAGCTCGTTGAGCGCCTTCAATTTTTGTTTGTTTAGTGGCCACTGCAAGACCTGTACTGGTTCATCAGTCCGCCATTCCAGCTTCCAGGTCCGGCACTCTTCAGTGGCCACTGCCCAAAAAACCTGGGGAGCCTTGGGAAGGTCAATTTTGGCTCCCCACTGGGCTAAAAGGTCTCTCCCCCAGAGAGGCTCGGTGTAATCTAATACGAACGGGCGCACAGAAGCCAATTGCCTGTCTGGTCCCATAATTTGTACAATGCTCCTTGATTGCTTGGCCAATTGGAGACCCCCTACACCTTGGATCGTTCCAGCCGCGTTTTGCAAGCCCCAATGTGACAGTCACTCCCGAGAGGGAATGATCGTCACATCTGCCCCTGTGTCCCACAGATCCCTCACTATTTTTCGATCTCCCCCTAAAGAAAGTTGACAAGTTAGTCGGGGTTTCTCCCTCCCCACTACCTGTGCCCAGGCCACAGTTGGAGGCGATGTATCTTGGATAATCTTTGCCAGTGCGTCTCCTCTGGCACTGGAATGGCCTGGGCAATAATCTGACCTTTGGGGAGGAAGAGTGGGGGTCGGACATAGTACAGCCCCACCACGCAATGGTCCCGGTCTGTAGTAACCAGCCCCAGGATGATGTGAAGTTCACGTGGTGTGTGCTTTGTATCACCGACAATGGTCCATCTGCACCGTCCTAATTTCCTCCAGCGACTGAGATGTTGCAGATTGGCAGACATCAGCTGAAAATCGCTGTTGGGAAGATAGATTTCCCTAGTTAGCTGCAGCCTGTAAGGGGAAGCAGAGACAAGGTGGTAAGAACAGGTTTAGGCTACAACTCACAGGTGCTAAATGCCAAATCCGATAATAGATAAGTCAAATCCGGTAGCGTGTATGGCGGCTCTCCCTTTACTCCTCCCTCCCCGCTGGATGTTAATTGGCCCGCCTTATTTTTGTCCTGGCGCAGGGAGGGGCTGCGCTCATAAGTTAGTTTTTTGTTCGCTACCTCCCTCCCCATCCTTTTTTCTCAACTCAAGAAACCTGTGCCGCAGGGGACATTGCAGCATCCAGTGCCCCATCTTGACACAGAGATGACAAGGATGGGTTGCCATCGTCCTCCTGCTGGAACTTGGTGTTAAACATCTGTTCGCAGCAGCAGCTTTGGCTTCAGGGCATTTGATGAATGGAAACACTGCAAAAGCCACTGATGTTCTCTAGGGCACATCTTCGGATCCTGAAGGGGAACCTTCCTCGCACAGACTTCTATCATTTGTTCGACTGTAGGTCGAGGGCTCAGGGGGAGAGACCGGATGGCCCCCCTGCATGCCACATTGGCATTCAGGTAGGCCATCAGCCTCATAACATCCTCTCTCTCTCCCGCTCTTCCGGACCCTGAGCCCCTACAAACCAATACAGTCTATCAACAAACACGAGATAAGGCTCCTGTGTGCCCTGCTTCACCTCTTCCACTTCTAGCTGTGATGTGGCAGAGGGGAGCTTGTAAAAAGCACGCTCTGTGGCCTTGCAGGTTTCCAATAGCTGAGCAGAGAACAATACCTTTGCCTGCATCGCCCTGCTTGCCAAAGCCCCGGTGCCCACCAGATGGTCCGTGGATAGTACCAAGCCGTCTACATCGTGAGACATGGCCTGGCTTCCCCAGAGCACTGGGAGAACCTCCACAATCTCCCTCCCCCATTCTGCCGCCCAGACCCTAAACTCCATGGGCCCCAAAAGGCTAGAGGAGAGAGCCCTCAGGTCCGCCGGCACCAGGTCTCCCGGAGCAAGGACTGAGCAAAGGAGACCCCGGAAATACTCCGATTCCCAGAAGAGCTCCCTCTGGGCCTTGCACAGTTCCTTGATCTGGGCCTGTACAAGCGGCACCCACTGGGCCTGAGAACTCCCCTCCCCACTGAGGCAGTATGTAACTGGGGCAGCTTCCAATAAAGGTGCTTGCCCTGGCTTCCGGGCATCCACCACCCCCCCCCCCCACCCTCTGGAACACAAAGTGTGGGAACCGGAAGGAGGAGCGTGGGAACCGGAAAGCAGGGAGGCTGAGGCGGGGCTTGGCACTTAGGAGGGGCACTGGCTTGTGCCTGGCAAGTTGGTTTTCTCCACCTCCGGGGTGGAGTTCAGAGGCGGGGTGGAATAGGGAGGAGGGTTTAGGCAGGAGTTTGCGGGAGGCGGAGCCATGGGCGGAGTAGGGAGAGGAGCAGGGGGAGGAATGGAGGGAGGGGAAACAGGACAAGGGGATGGATCAAGGGAAGGATTGTGGGAGGGAGAAGGGGTCGTGGCGGGAAAAACCATGAGGTCTCCACCATTTTGTGCTCCCTGTGAGCCATCTTGAGCCAGTTCATCAAATCTGACAAACTTAGGAGTGGCAACTGGGGACTTAGGGAGAGGGGCAGAGGGATAGGGAGGAGGGCTCCAAAGAAACTGGCCAGGACTCTTCGGAGGAGGTGGCCGAGCCGGTCGAGAGGGAGCAGGGGCAAGGTGAACCCCCTGCTTCTTGTTGGCCTTAAGAATCCCTCCCAAGGGCTCCTGCCTGAGGGAAGAGGGTGAGGAATGAGGGATAGGAACACAACAACTGGGAGAACTGGGGACCAGACTTAAACGCGATGGACTTTCCTTCAGTTCCCCGGGCGGTCAGAGTGAGGTTAACACTCTGCCCACCCAGCATGCCACGACAGATAATTGGGTTTCCCCAGAGTCGACCGCCTGCTCTAATTTTGCTACAACAGCTGCCCAAAACCGTGGCTCCTTCGCAATTTCTGGGGAAACCTCGGGGAACTGAGAAAAGATCCACTTAATTAACATTTTCAAGTCCTTTTTGGGGGCTTGAGACCCTCCCCCAAGCAACAAACCCTTAACAACACAGCAAACTCTCGTTTGAGTCCTGATCAGACCTGCACCCATTGTCTAACCTCTCAGAAGCACCAGACAATGCTACCTTAAAGGGATCTAGAACTCTTGATGTTGCACTCCACCCGCCCAGGAAAACGAAAACTAAAGCACTTAGGTACATGCCACCGGCCCCTGCTCCCCTTGCTGTCCCAAAGTCTGGGGTTTCAACTCGAGGAAAGGAAGGATGTTGGGCAGTGAGATCTGGCCTGAAGTCTGGGGATTCAGACCCCACGGGAAAGGAAAAATAAAAAACAAGGGGGAGAGGGCTGTCCCCAAAAGACCGGGGCTCTGCCAGGGCTCCTAGGGAGACTGCGACCAGTACCGCCCGCACTGAAAGCCACGACGATGCCACCCCGCTCTGAAACTGTGCGAAAAGCAGTGGGGGGGGGGGGGGGGCGCACCGCGCGGGGGGGAGGTGGATGACCGCGCCATGCCGACCTGTGCTGAAAAGCCGCCCCACGCTGAAATACCCGCAGCAGCTGCTGAACGCCGCACCGAGAGAGCCCGAAGCCTGCCCCGGCGCCGCTGTACAGGGAAACCGCGCGCACGAAAAGCAGCAGAGGGCTCCACTGCGCGGCGCAGTGGGCAGAGTCTGCCGGGCTTCCTGCAGCGCACGAAAAGCAGCAGAGCCACGCGCACGAAAAGCGGAATTGGCAGGCAGTGTCTGCCAGCCCCCTGCCCCGTGCCACGCGGTAATGCCACGCGGCACCAGTGGAGACAGGGCGGGCAGCATCTGCCGGGCTTCCTGCAGCACGTGATCACCACGCGGGAGCTGAAACTGCTTGGGATTTCAGCCCTCTAGGGAAAAGGGTAGGGAGTGGTCCCCAGAGCAGGGCATAAACTCCAAGGGGGGGTTAAAAAGGCAGGGGGGAAACCACCAAGTCTGGGGCTTACCTGACCCAGCGGTGGCACAAGAGAAAACCCGGGCGAGTGACTCTCGTCTTCCGAAGTCCTCCACGGGTGCGGCGAGTTCTGACTTCAGGTCCCCCAGGAGCGCTACCCCTAAAACGGAGTCTGCTGCAACTGAGGGTAGTCTGGCGGCCAGTGGACTCTAAGGAATCTGTCCGTGGGGTCCGTCGGTCCAAACAGCAAGGCGTCCGGCCGTAATCCAGGCCCCAACATTGGACGCCAAACTGCAGCGAGGTGTGGCCTTAAAGTCAGGTATCCGGCTGGCAGAAGGGTGGCCAACACCCAGCTGCAAATGTGGGAGCACCCCTCGGCGTCAGAAGGCTTCGGGCTGTGCTCACAACGGATGGAATCGCTGCTGGCCAACGAGAGTAAAGAGTCCGGACACTCTGTACTTGGGAACTTGTCAGATTTATCGTCAACCAGGGAGTGACAGACACCCAGGTGTTGAATCTAACACGTCTACCAGCGTGTGACCAAGAACAAAGAGTGCAACAGGGTTATAAAGGGGAGGAGGGATCCCAGGGAGGGGTTTACAAAGGACCAATAGGGGAAGGTAGGGGAGCGAACTTAGGATAATTGACATGAGGAAAAACCCAATAGAAACAATGTAAAGGAGGGGCCCCGGAGCCATAGCCAATCAAGTCTCTCTAAGCACAGAAGATTCTGGCAAATGAGGAGGAGTGGGGAGTGATTGACTGGGCCCAGGGAGGAGAACAAATTCATATATAAGGAAACACAGGGGAGGGGAAATCATATAACAGAGAGGATTGACATAAACTGTGGCAGGAGTAACCAAGGTAACCAAATGACAGACAATATCATGGCGAGAGTTGCCATGGGAACATAATAACTGACAGAGCTAAGGTGGGCAAAACTGGGAGGGAAGAACCATTACAGAAAATGGGGGAGCAATTAAACAAACTAATAGAACACACTACAACAAGATATTGCTACAGAATTAGGATTATCAAAATGTTGGATTTGTGGAGGTCTACAAATGGCTGAAAGATGGCCGTGGAAAGCTGAGAGCTTAGCTCCAGAGCAATTTTTAAAATGGAACCATACCTAAATTTCTGGAACATTGAAGAGACCTGAAGGATGAATTTTAAGCCATCAAGTAATTGGAATCATTTGTATAACTCGAGAAGGAAGGAAATTTAATAAAATAATAGGGCATATTCCTTGTAAATCCACACTGGTGGTTAATACAGATAATCGTTCAAAAATTTAGTGACCTGAAAACCCCGTTGGATATTGGGGACCAATAAAAGAAATAAATTGTGAATGGGATGAACAGATTAATTTATGCTGGTACAGAAGTCCTGGAGCTAACCCCCACCAATCCATCGACAGCCTGAGGTCTTATTGGGAACAACTGGAGAAAACTGATAAGAAATGGAAAGCCTCAGATGGGATATATTGGATTTGTGAGCAACGAGGATACAGTGTGTTACCTCAAAAATGGGGAGGAACCTGTACTTTGGGAGTAATACAACCCTCCTTCTTTGTTCTACTGAGGTCTAGGAGCAATGTGCTAGGAACTCCACTGTATGAAACCCTGCAGTGGAATAAAGGAGATTTGAATTTAAATTTTCCAACAGCAGGAGGGAATCAAAAATGGGAGGAGGACGAATGGCCTGCAGAACAAATTATAGCATATTATGACCCAGCAACATGGGCTTAGGATGGGTCATGGGGATATAGGACCCCAATTTACCTGTTGAATAAACTAATAAGGCTCCAAGCACTAGTGGAAGTGGTGTCAAATCACACCTCTGATGCTTTAAAAATGTTGGCCAGGCAATATACACAAATGCGGGCGTTTGTGTATCAAAACAGGATCGCCCTAGACTATCTGTTAGCAAAAGAAGGAGGAGCTTGTGGGAGATTTAATGAATTTAAGTGCTGTGTAGAAATTGATGATTATGGGGAAGCTACCACAAAACTTGTAGAGGAAATTAAAAGAGCAGCTCATGTGCCACTACAAAAGTGGAATTCAATCTTGAAAGCAGATTGGTGGGGTAACCTCTTTGGAAATGTTTGGAGAAAAAAGTTAAAGTTCATGTTGTTATGCTCAATTCTGGGACTTCTGTTTCTGCCTTGTATGATTTTGTAACTATTAGGCTAATCTTTTGAATCAGTGATTCAAAAGATGCAGATTACAACGTCTCTAGATTCAGAATCAGCAGAAAAAGGAAAATCAAGATCTATAATGGTATTAAAAGCTAAATCGACCCCTGTTAAAGAACAAGGACCTAAAAAGATTGAAATAGACCAGGAAATGCTAACTAAACTTGAAAGAGTGTGAAAGACTAGAAGCAGTAATAGAAATGCTGGGAAAGTTTGAAGATGAAAAGAGACAACGAGGAAACAAAAATTCTGAAAAATATAAAAGATATCAGGGCACAGCTTTTTAAATACAGCACAAATAATAATGATCAAAAAGAGAAATGGGGGATTTGTGATAAATAGGTATGATTCATGCTGATAAAAATTGAAACAGTAATCAATATTGATACAGTAATTAATATTTGAGAATAATAAAATAGTTAATAGTTAAAAGTTGTAATGCCAAGGAGGAGAGGGAGAGGAGAGGCTCCACCCCCCCCTTCCCAGCAGATGTTTTTCAAGGACCACAGGAAAGAAGCTGAAGATATAGTTGCTAAAAATGACCAAGAACCTCAGTCAGTCACAGAAAACGCTAATTATAAGGGATTTTTTGCCTTGATATGTAGATGCAGTGATACGTTAGTCTTGGCTTACATTGTACTGGCTTGGTGCGCATGTGTAACCCAAAGGTGAATTAAAGGACAACGAAGAAGACTATAGGGCCTTCATCAGTGACGACCCCCAAAGACTTGTGCGACCACCAAACCGAGTGGTGGCGCAAGCGTGGTAAAGGTGGTGAGGAGGGTGGAGACAGAAAAGTGACGAACAGAAAATAGGAGGAGATGGCATTGACGCATGGCATATAAGGGGTGACTTTCACTTGGCAAGCTTGTACGTGAAGTGGCAAGGGTCATTGAACCCTGCCCTCCGTACCCCGCGGTTGTTTTTGCTTATGCGTTATTATTTGAACCATATTATCCCTTATTTATATATTTTCTAAACTATTTAATTAAAATTGCTGCTACCTTAAATATTGTTTGGGGTTTTTTTATGATGGGATAATTGGGCAAACATAACACCTGCAAGCACAGAAGGACACCTGTCAGGGCTGGGCTGGCTGCTGAGAATGCCTCGGGCAGGAGGATCCTCCGGCAACGAGCCCAGAGCCACTCTGGGCACTGAGGCCTCCGTGTCCCATAGCAACGGGAACACCACGGGGACGTGGCACTGTTCCTGAGACATCCCAGCAGCAACTCACGCAGAAACCGCCTGGAAGGTTCTCCTGTGTCACAAAGGAGCACAAAGAACCCTCCCAGGGCACAGCCTATGGCCCAAAGGGTGCAAGAGGAACTCGGAAAATGAAGCAAACAAGGACACCCCATAGCCCAGCCTGAACACTGAGGAGGAGCAAGGACGGCACCAAACCAAAGGAAACGTGACCTTTAGTCACTGATACTTCTGACTAAAAGCAGCAAGCCTTGTTTCGTCTGGGATCTTTGTTCTAGTTCTAAATGCAAGCAAGTTTCTCCACTCTAAATACACAGAAGGCAGGAACTGGGGAGGAGGTGGGATTAGGAAGGAGGAGGAGGAGGATGGAGAGAGGAAAAGGAGGAGCAGGAAGAGGAGGAGCGGGAGCAGGAACAGGAGGAACAGGAGGTTCCAGTGCCCCCTGTGGCCGCAGCCACGGGACCATCGCCCCCAGCTCACCCTGCACGTGAGCGGGGAGGGGGAGCTCGTCCCAAATCCATTGGGGGGTCCCGGTGAGGGTTTTTTATTGGGGTGTGTTTGGAGCTCACAGATTGTGAAGTTGACCCCAAATATCATCTGGTGACCCTGGGAGGTTTTTTTCTGTGTGTGTGTAGGTTTGGATCTTGCAGGAGCCCAAAGCTGAGCCCCTTGGGGGATCTTTGGGGGCCCATGCGGCCATTGCCCAGTATGGGCAGGGGAGGACATTGGTCCTGGGGACCCCCGGGAGAGCAGAGGAGGGAAACCCCTGGGACCCCCAGAGTGGGGAGAGCAGAGAGGGGCAATCCCAGAGCAGGGGGACCCCGGCAGACTGGAAAGGGGGGGAGCCTGGAGAGGAGGGATCCCTGGGATCCCTGGGATGTCAAAGCAGAGCATCAGGGTAGAAGGGACCCCATGGACTCCCAAAAGCCCCTGGATCATCCCTAAGCAGGACGCCGGAGAATGAAGAACCCTTGGAACCATTGGACCCCTGTGATCCCAAGGAAAGGAAACCTCTGGAACCCCAAAAGTGGGGAGATCTGCAATAGGGAACTCCTGGGAGAGTTTTTTTTGGGGCTGAATCTTGATATGTGGAGCTTTTCATGGACACAAGACTCCTGCTGAGTTCTAGAGATGGACCTGGCCAGGAGGAGCCGCTACTCCAAGGCGCTCCCATCTTGGTTTCCCCCAAACCAGGGTTTGTCATTCCCAAGCTGTGGCCAGATGGAGGAGGAGGAAAAGCCCCAGAGATCCCTCACAAGGAAGGGCTGCAAACCCAGCCCAGGGAGGTGTGGGGAGGAAAGAGCCCCCCTGAGCCAGGAAGGCGGCCGGAGATGCAGCCAGATCTCAGAGCTGATGGAGCCTCATGGCAGGGAGAAGCCCCACAAGTGCTTGGAATGTGGGAAGGGTTTCAGCTCCAGCTCCACCCTGATGGAACACCTGAACATCCACATTGGGGAGAGGCTCTGTGAGTTTGGGGAATGTGGAAAGAGCTTCAGTGGGACCTCTGACATCAGCAAGCACCACAAGATCCACACTGGAGAACGGCCCTAGGAGTGTTTGGAATGTCAGAAGAGCTTCAGGTGGGATTCAGAGATCGTCACTCACCAGCACTTCCACACCAGGGAGAGGCCCTGCGAGTGTCCCGAGTGTGGGAAGAGCTTCGTGCGCTGCTCCAGCTCCATCCCCCATGGGAGGATCTGCGTTGGACGATCCCCAGTGACTCCCGTTGGGCAGAGCCCTGGTGACCCCTGTTCTGGCTGATCCGTGTTGGGCAGGGGGAAGGTGTTGGAGAGATTTCTTTTCCTTCTCCTTGTGCTGCTGTGATTTGGTTGGTAATAAATTCCCTCCGTGTGCCCAGGCCGGGTCTGTTGTGCCCGTGCGGGATTTGCTGAGGAATCTCTCCCGGTCCTTGTCCCCAGCCAGGAACCCTCGGTTCCATTTTCCTGTCCCTGTGCGGCTGCGGGGGCAGGGACAGAGCGGCTCTGGGGGTGCCTGGCATCGGGCCAGCGTCACCGCTCGCCACGGGCAGCCCTGAGATGCCGCGAACCTGGGCACGCATTGCTGGGCTCACCTGAGCTCCCACCTGCCCTGCGCCCCAAGGTTCCCCCTGCCCAAAAAACCTCCAGCCCGGGGCTGCAGCGTCCCGGAAAGGCCTCAGCCAATGGCAGCGCAGGCAGGAGGCAGCGCAGCCAATGAGAGGTCGGGGCGTTGGATTGCCTCATCGGTTGCCGGGCAGAGCCCGTGGCCGATCGCTGCCCAGAAGAGGCGGCAGCCAATGAGAGCGCGCGGCGCTGCCGAGCCCGCCCTGCTCCGGACTGGCGCTCCCAGCGCAGCGCGGCTGCTTTGGGGCTGCTGCTCCCTGCCCGGCCCCGGCCATGGGGCGAGGGGTGGCAGCTGGGGCCCTGCTGGTGGCACTGGTGGTGGTGGGAGCCCCCCCGGCTGCGGGCGCGGAGCTCTCGGGTGAGCGGGGGCGGGAGGCGCGGGGACGGGGGGGAGAAGGGGGAAAAGAGGGGAAGGGAGGAGCCCGGAATGGAGGGGGAGGAGGAGGGGACCCCCAAAGGGAGAGTGGGAGGGGCTTAGGGGTGGGGGGAGGAGAGGGAGGGGTGGGAGAGGGTGAAGAAAGGGGGAAAAGGGGAGGGGATGACCCCAAAACTGAGCCCGAGAAGGCCGGAGATTGGGGGATTTATGGGGAAATGGGGCTAGAAAAGTGATTTGGGAGTGGCTGGATGTGGGAGAGGATGTGGAAGGGGAAATGGGAGAAGGGCGGCAAAGAGGAAGCAGCAGCGCGGGCAGGAGGGTCCCGTGGCGGCCGTGGGGCACAGGGGGTGCTGAGTAAGGATCCGGGATGGGCCCCGGTGCTCTAGGGGTGATGCTGGGGGTGCTGAGGGGAGCACATCCCTGAGCTGTGTGCTGCACTCACAGGGGTGTTCCAGTGGATGCATAAGGCCTATTGTCTCTTCATTAACGGCGCTGAGAAGGTGAGGTTGGTGGTAAGGTTCATCTACAACCGGGAGCAGTTCGTGACGTTCGTCAGCGACGTTGGGCACTTTGTGTGGTTCACCCCCTTAGGGGAGAAGAATGTCAAGAAGTAGAACAGCGACCCGGCTATAATGGAGTTCATGCGGGCTCACGTGGACAGGTGCCGGCACAACTACGAGATTGCTGCTCCGATCACCGTGGAGCGCCGAGGTGAGCGTGGAGCAGAGCGTGTCCCCTTGGTCCCTGCCCTCCCAAGGACCGTGGAGCCCCTCAAAACCTCCCCAAGAATCGCCCCAGAGCCCTCAGCCCTCCTTGTGCCCATCCCCGGGGCCTCCGGTTCCCCCCATTCCCTCCCAGTGCCTCCCAGGGCTCCCTCCCGCGTCCATTTCAGCGACGCATTCAGCTGAGGCTTCCCAGCCAATGAGATCGCGTACCGCTGATGACTCATCTGTTCCTTGGTAGATCCCCAGCGCCGAGTGCCCCGCGCTGGACGCGGCCACCCAGTGCCGCGCACTTCATTCCCAGTTGCTCCCAGTGCCACCACAGCCCCTCCCAGGCCTTCCCAGTCTCATCCATGCTCCCCAAGTCAATTCCCAGTCTATTCCCAGTTCCTTCCAGTAGCCCCCAGTCCCTCCCAGTCCATTCCGAGTCCCTCCCACTCTATTCCCAGTTCCCTTCCAGCCCATCCCAGCCCTCCCCTCTCTCTCCCAGCGCCCCGCAGTTGATCCCAGTGTGTTCCTGCTGTCTCTTTCTCTGTCTCTCCCAGTGCCCCCCAGCGTGTCCATCTCGCTGATGCCTCCCTCGAGCTCCCAGCCCGGCCCCGGCCACCTGCTCTGCTCCGTGATGGATTTTTACCCTGCTGCCATCCAGGTGAGGTGGTTCCAGGGCCAGCAGGAGCTCTCGGAGCACGTGGTGGCCACCGACGTGGTCCCCAACGGGGACTGGACCTACCTGCTGCTGGTGCTGCTGGAAACGCCGCCCCGGCGCGGGCTCAGCTACAGCTGCCAGGTGGAGCACGTCAGCCTGGAGCAGCCCCTGAGGCGGCACTGGGGTACGGGGGAGCCCCTGGGAGCGCTGGCAGAGCCACTGGGCTGTGCTGGGAGCCACTGGGAGGGAGCTGGAGAGAGCCGGGCTGGGACTAGGAGAGCGGCTGGGGGCTGGGCAAGGGCTGGGCAGGGGTTTGGGGGATGCTGGGGAGGGTGGGATGGGCTTGGGGGGGTCCTGGTGGGCACTGGGAGGGAGTTTGGGGGTCCTGGGTGTGACTGGGAGGGATCGCAGTGAGCCCCGAGGGGCTGGAAGGAGATCGGCGATGGCAAAGCGGGGCTCGCCATGAGCTCGGTTGTGCTGGGCACAGACTGGGAGGGCTCTGGCTGAGTCCTGCTGGGGCTGCCAAGGGACTGTGAGAGGCTTTGGGGGTCCTGGGGCGCTGGGGGCATCTGGGAGGGGGCTGTGGGATGCTTAGAGGGACGGGAGGGACTTTGGTGGCTCCTGGCCAGGACAAAAAGTGATCGGAGGGAGGTTTCAGGGGGTCCTGGCTGGGCTGGGGGCCACAGGGAGGGCTCTGGGAGGGGCTCGGGGTGTCGGTGAGAGCTTTTGGGGGTGCTGAGCCCTGCAGACGCCCCAGAGATGCTGACGGGCATCGGGGGCTTCGTCTTGGGCTTCGTCTTCCTGGCGCTGGGGCTCGGCTTCTCCCTGCGCAAGAAGGTCAGGGCGGGTGCCGGGGGTGGCGTCCCCACCGTGGCGGAGCGCGTGCCTCGCCGTTTTTCCACCCCCCCAGAGCTGCAGCCCCCCCGGCCCCGTCAGCATCTCTCCCTCCCCATATCCTGCACTGAGTAGGGAGGGAGAGCTCAACCCTTGTTAGGAATATCTAATTAATTTAAAATAACTAATACTTTTTAATTTTAATAAAATGTTATTTTATTTATGAAAACATCATATAACTTAAATTTATATAATTTAAAAAATAATTTTATATTTGTGAGAGAGTTGGTTCCGAAATTTCCCTCATCTGCCTCAGGATCGTCATTTGGGGACCACTAAGAAAAGACCGCCCCTGTCTTAAATCTCTGGCTCCAAAGGAGAAAGTCACATGCCAACAACGCCCTAGATCTGAGAGCGTTGCTAAGCCATTGTTCTCACAGGTGTTGTTTGCTGTGTGCTACACTGAGCCCAAGGAGAAGAAGAAGGGGGCGTCACAGACATTTCTTCACAGAAATCCTTTCTTTCGGATTTCTGCGTCTTCTGGAGGCCAGAGGCCTCAGAAGAGAAGGTAAACAATTATTATCAGATGCTGTGGAATGCAACAGGGGTTTCTTGATTGGCTCATGCTTCTTGTTTATAATTAAGGGCCAATCACATAATGCAAGCTGGGGACCGAGTCCTTGGGCACAACTTTGTTATAGATTCTTTCTATCTAAGCTTAGCTTAGCAGCTCTGCAACCTCTCTCTTTATTCTTATTAGTATAGTTATAATGTATTATATATTATATATCAATAAATTCAGCCTTCTGATCTAGAAACAAGATTCACCGTCTCTCTCTCACCAGCAGCGACCCACTCAGGACGCTGTAATAAGGGGGCACCGTGCCCTTTGTGCAACAACAGCCTTGGGAGCTGTCCCACCTCTCGGCCTGGCTGGACTTCTCCTGAGTTTCAGGTGGTCCCCCCACAGAAGACCCTCACCTGTTTTACAACCACCGTGACAGACAGACTGAGATGGAAGGAGCCTCTCCATCAAGGACTGAGACACGGAACCCCCATGTGGAAAGGCCCCTCTGCTTCTTCCAAGGACTGGGACTGAAACCCCCAGCCCGGGGAGGTGTGTGGGGGAGGCAAGCTGACAAAAGCGAGATGTTTGCCTGCAGGTTGTGACCCCTGGACCAAGAAGACAGTGGCTCTCATTTACTGCTGAACGCATGGACTACCTGTTACATTTGTTCCTTATTGTATCCGTTTCCCCCCCCTCACAATTTCCAATGGAGTTATCATAATATAAACTCTGAGTTAGCGAGAGACTTCAAGATCTCCCACACGTAACAGGCGGATCCTCGACTGGACTGGACCAAAGGACTTCATCTCTACGTTTGGTATCTCTATCCCTCTCTTTCTCTCTCTCTCTCTTTTGTCTCTCTCTTCCCCCATCTTTTTCTCTCCCTTAATCCCTCTATCGCGTGTCGGTTCTTTGTGCATCCTGAGATCAAATCCATGAACCATCACAAAACCCGTCCATGAGAACGGATCGTGACACCCCCCGAGGACCCCTCCCCAAATTCCCCCCCAAAGGCCCCCAGCACCCCCAGACCCCGCTAAAACCCCCTCAAGTTTCCCCCAGACCCTCACCAAATCCCCCCCAAGTGTCCTCAAGACCCCTCCCCAAATTCCCCTCACGACCCCTCCAGGACCCCTCACCTGTCCCTGCGCCTCCTCAGCAGCTCCCGGAGCCCCCCGTCCTCTCCCAGCGCCTCCCCCGCTCTCTCCAGCGCCTCCCGCAGGACCCGCCCGAGCCCGGGGCGGCTCCCGGGGGTCCCTGAGGGGGTCCTGGGGCTGGGGGGGGAAGGGGGGGGGGGGTGCCCGCTCCATGCCCGGCCCCATAGTCAGGGGGCACCTCTTCGGGCTCGGCTCTCATTGGCTGGAGCGGTACGGGGAGGGCGGGAGTTGCTGAGGGGAGTTGGCCGGTGATTGGTTGCTTTCATAGAGGGCACGGTGATTGACATTAGATGGGCGGGGTAGGCAGGCTTTGCCGAGGGGAGGCGCGCGGTGATTGGTTGGATAGAGGCAAAGAAGGCGGGAGTTGCACAGGGGAGACGCCCGGTGATTGGTTGGTTCAACTCAAGAGAGGTGGGAGTAGCTGAGGGGCGGCGTGCGGTGATTGGTTGGTTTGGGGCGGGGTGCGCTGTGTTAATTAATTTGGGAGATGAAGCGTGGTGATTGGATGGTTCGGAGCGGGGCACGTCGCTATTGGCTGGGAAATGCCCAGCATTTTTTAGGGAACACACCTCATTTTTTGGCAAAAAACTCTTGGATTTTTAAGGAAAAATTCCCGTTTTTTTCAGCAGACACATTTCCAGATTTTTTGAACCCACGTGACCCCAAATAACCCAAATAACCCCAAAACACTCGAAATAAACCCCAAAGAACCCCAAAAAACCCCAAACAAATCAAGATAATCCTAAAAAACAAACAAAAAAGTCAACTTAAACCCAAAAATCCCCAAATGATTTCAAGTACATCTAAAAAACCCCCATATACACCAACATAAACCCCAAGAACCCCAAATGATTCCAAATAAACCCACATAAACCCAAATAATCCCAAACAAACACAAATACTTCTAAATACACCCAAATAATTCCAAATAACCCCAAATAAACAGAAATAAACCAAGTAAAAACCAAGATAAACCCTAAATAGTCCATAAATAAACCCAAATAAAGCCCAGTTCCTCCCGTCTTCACCCCAAACCAGATTCCGACCAATCGCAACGCGCGGCATTGATGACAATCCAGTTGCTGGGCACAAACTCAGGGCACTGGCCCCGCGCTCCTATTTTCAGCCAATCAGCGCCCGGCCCGACTCTGACTCATCAGTTGCTGGGCTCACACCAAGGCCTCTCACTGCGGTAAATACTCAGAGACCGCGCGGGGTAATTTCCAGCCAATCAGAGCGTGTCTCGCTGAAGACTCATCAGTTGCGAGGAGCAGAATTTGGGGGGGGGGGAGGTGACCCTGGGGATGGGCTGGGGACCCCAAATTAATCCAAAACGGGGTCGAGACCCCAAATCGGAGAAGGAGGAGCCTGAAGACCCTAAAACCAAACAATGGGGAGGGGACTGGGGGAACGATCAGAAAGGGGAGTAGTGGGGAAAAGAGGGGGGTGGGAGACCAAATTTGAGCTGGGAGGGAGATGGGACCCCCAAGTTGAGGTGGGAGGGGGATGGGATCCCAGAACTGAGCTGGGAGGTGGATGGGACACCCCAAATTGAGCTGGGAGGGAGGTGGGACCCCCAAACAGGATGAAGCCAATTTTGTTCCTAGAATATGTAAAGTACTTTATGGATATGCAAAAAGTCTAGGAATATGCAACAGGCTGATGTAATGGGAGACAAGGACCATTGGGCGAAGATTGTTATGGCCACCAAGGCCCCCCAGTTATTTTCGGGGACACCCCTTAATTAATCTGGTTTTAATTACATCAGCCTGTTGCATATTCATAGACCCTCACACATATCCATAAACTAATTGACATATTTTAGGAACTAGTTCACACGGCCCATCCTTGGCGGTGTCTCCCCATTTCAGGAGCCTCCACTGAAATGGAAAATGTAACCCCCCTCCCTTTGATGATGATGATGATTATTAGTAGTAGTATTAATAATAACAATAAACAACTATAAAAATAATAATTAATTTTGAAATTGAGGAGCTCTCAGGCAAAGATGTGGGAGTAGAAATAACAGCTCTTTATGAGGAAATATTAAAAATACAAATGCAGTAGCACAAACAAAAACAACAGTGAGAGAGTGTCATGGTTTGACACTGGCATAATGCCAGTGCCCCCATGAAAATACCCTCTCCCTGGTTTCTACTGTGAGATGTGACCAGGAATAAGCAAAGCAGGCTCCCACTTAGAAATAAAGAAGAATTTATTAACTAAACTACAAGGGGAAAAAAAAATAAACACACAAGGAAAATGAAAATTTTACAAATACATCTCCCCCTCCTCCCCACCAACTCTCCAATACAATACAATACAATACATTCCCCAAATCACCAACTCTCGGTCCGGCACCACCCTTCAAACAATCAATCTTCAGTTCATCAAGAGGAGAGGAGTCCTTCTTGTGCCATGGTGACCTCTTCCTTTCATGTCCAGTGCTCTCACCACTGAACACAGACCAGAGCTGCTTCCAGGGTCATCTTTTAAGGATGCCTTGTCCCATTCCAAAAAGGGCACAGTCTCTCCTTCGGGACACCTGCCCCTCCCAAATTATTCCCCCTGGGGCCGAGGGGCACCAACACTGAACCCTCTTGGCTCCAGGGCATTGCCCCCCCTGGATACAGTCTCTGTATCACAAGGAAACATGGTTCTGTCCATGGCTATACAAAAAGAGTCCAGCAAAGCAGCCACTCCATCATCTCTTCCACCCGAGTTCTTCTCTATTCTTTTCATATCTCTCCCTTGCTCAGACCTTCAACACTTGCTCAGTTCCCTCTTCATCTTCCACTCCATCTCCCCTCCAGGAAAGGTCAATGCTCTGCAATGTTTTCATTGTCCACAAAGGGGTTAAAAGCTCCTGCAAGCAGCCAGACACCCAGGCAGGCTGTGCTGGCAACACCTGATATCAAATTTCAAGATAACAGTCCCTGGCACGGCTCTCTCTCTCTCTCCCTTCATCTCTCTGAGGGGGGGGGGGGGGTGGGCAGGAAATACCTCTCAGTACTTCTTCCATTCTTCCACCCTTGGGCCAGGCCTACCTCCCATCTCTGTCCCAGGCCCGGCCACCTCACGGCCGTGTGGCTCCCCATCCCCCTGCCAAGCCAGCAGCCGGGACAGGGGAAGAGATCCAAACCCTTTTCCCACCGGAAATCCAAAGAGAGCCTCCCAGGGGAGAGCTCTGCTTTAAACCCTTGTGTTCTCGGAGGCGGATCTAATGTCCCAGGGGCCAAACCAGGTGCCAATATTAAAATCTGAGCACCCATTGGTTTGACCACAACATCCTAGACAACCTGTTTCCCGTCAAATCACCACACAGAGTCAGAATACTCTGGGAATCCATGAAAAAGGTTGATCCTTTGGAATCCAGTGGGAAAAGATTTATCCTCTAGGAATGCAGTGGGAAACGGTTGATCATCTGGGAATCCATTGGAAAAAAAGGTTGATCCGTTGGGAATCCAGTGGGAAAAGCTTGATCCTCTAGGAATCCAGTAGAGAATGAGGCTGATCCTTTGGAATCCAGTGAGAAAATGACTGATCCTCTGGGAATCCAGTGGGAAAAGATTTATTGTCTGGAAATACACAGGAAAAAAGGTTGATTCTTTGTGAATTCAGCGGGAAAAGCTGAAATTTTGAGAATCCACTGGGAAAGGGCTGATCCTTTGGGAATCCAGTGGGAGAAGATTTATCCTCTGGGAATCCAGTGGGAAAAGCTGAAATTTTGGGAATCCAGTGGGAAAAGGGCTGATCTTCTGGGAATGCATTTCTAACCCCCCAAGGACAAGGCAAAGGCAGAGCCGTGGAATTTTTATAGGGTATCCCAAGGGTGGAGTTGGGGTTTGGGTCAGGGGAGGAGTTCTGAGAAACACAAGAAGGGTGATATCAAATTCCTGCCTCTTAGGAACAGCAGCACTCCACACAGAACGTGTCCCCAAATTCTAAATACCATCTAAAACAACTGAGAAATTATGGAACGTCAGATACATTTGATCAATTTCCTTCATTTAACCCAGTTTTGGGTGTTTTTAAAGGATGAAGGTGAAGCAGAGCAAAATTAAGGCCAAACCAAAAGGAGAAGTAGCCAGGTGTGTTCCCAACATGGATCACAGGGAATGTGGCTCACCTGGGCTGTGCCCAAAGTGCCTCCTCCAGTGGGGGATGGAGCTGGAGCAGCGCACAAAGCTCTGCCCGCACTTGGGGCACTCGCAAGGCTTCCCTTAGTGGTGCCTCCGTTGGTGTTGGGTCAAGTGAGAGCTGCTGGAGAAGCTCTTCCCACACTAGGGACGCTCATAGGGCCTCTCCCCAGTGTGGATGCGCCGGTGGGTGACGAGGGTGGAGTTGCGCTTGAATCCCTTCCCACAGTCGGGGCATTGGAAGGGCCTCCCCTCTGTGAATCCAATAGTGCCGGAGGAGATGGGTGCTGGTCTTAAACCGCTTCCCGCACTTGGAACACTCGTAGGGCCTCACCCCAGTGTGGGTGCGCAGGTAGGTGATGAGTTTGGAGTTCTCTTTGAATCTCTTCCCACAGTCGGGACATTGGAAGGGCCTCCCCTCTGTGTGACTGATAGTGCTGGACGAGACGAGAGCCGGTCTTAAACCTCTTCCCACACTTGGAACACTCACAGGGTCTCTCCCAAGTGTGGGTCATCTGGTACTTCATCAGGCTGGAGTTCTCTCCGAAGCACATCTCACACTCGGAACACTTGTACGGCCTTTCTCCAGTGTGGGTCCTCAGGTGCCTGATCAGGTTGGAGCTCTGGCTGAAGCTCTTCCCACACTCCTCACACTCGTAGGGCTTCGCCCCAGTGTGGATCCTCTGGTGCACAATCAGGTCGGAGCTCAACCTGAAGCTCTTCCCACACTTGGAACACTCGTAGGGCCTCTCCCCAGTGTGGGTCCTCTGGTGCTTCATCAGGTTGGAGCTCTCTGTGAAGCTCTTCCCACACTCCCCACACTCGTATGGCTTCTCTCCAGTGTGGGTCCTCTGGTGCCTGATCAGGTGGGAGCTCCGGTTGAAGGTCTTTCCACACTCCCCACACTCGTAGGGACGTTCCCCAGTGTGGATCCTCTGGTGCACAATCAGGTTGCAGTTCCACCTGAAGCTCTTCTCACACTCCACACATGTGTGGGGCTTCTCCCCATCATGGAGCTGCTCATGGAGCACCAGCTCCCAGCTCTGGCTCTGTCTCTGGCTGCCTTCCTGGCCCAGGCTGGCTCTTTCCCCCTCAGATCCCCGCCAGCTGCGTTTGCAGCCCCGCCTCGTGCGGCATCTGCGGGGCTTTTCCTCCCCGTTGGCTTCCTGCACCGTGGAGCCGCTCAAAACGGCCTCTTCCACCAGGTTCTGCCGCAGGCATTTGTCCTCCCTGCTCTCCATGCTCAGCTCCTGCCCTGGGGGAGGAAGAGAACAAGGACAGGATGGGATTTGCCTCTGTGCCACAGGCAAGGGCAAGGAGATCCCCCCAGGCCTGAGCTGCAGCCGGGGCCGTGCCGGGCTGGGAGATGGAGCAGCACAGAGGGGAAAGGGGCACTGACTTCCTCCTCACCTGCCTCAGTGTCCTGGGGCATCTTCCTCTTCCTTGCAGCCTCCATGGGGCTGGCAATGGGCAATCCTGGTTTGGGGAAAACAAGGAATGAGAACATTTGCAGGAGTGTTGGGGGGTAGGATGGTTGGGACGGACGGAGACGAGAGAGCTCTGCAGCCAGGTCGTGGAACTCGCGGTTTATTGCAAAGGGTCTGGGTGCAGGGCCCTGCTGGGAGCTGCCAGGCACAGCTCGGAGCAGGCCTGAGAGAAGAGAGGGGTACAGAGGGTGAGAGGGTAAGAGAGTAAGAGGAGAAGAGCATAAGAGAGTAAGGGTCCCGTTACAATACAATAAATCTCCTTCTGTGTTGAATATTCTATTTCTCAGTAACCAATCAAGTACAAGATACAAATCCTATAGCATTTACATACAGCCTATAAGAATCAATACATTACCATATTGTGTTACATTTTAAACCCTAAAATCTCCTCTTTGGACCCCTTCTGCTGAGCTAGTAGGGTCTGCCCTGACCCTTGGATCTGTCTGCAAGCAGAGGGTATTGTTTCATCAAAATGGGGATTACCTTCAGTTGGGCCACACCATTGTTTTCCAGTTGTTTACTAATGGAGGGATCTCTTTCATTTCAATCTTCCTTATACTTTCTATATTCTCAAAATTTTTTCCAGACAATCATATTTATAAGGCTTTCCTGTTTCATCTTCCCCAACACACATTGACTTTGAAGGTCCCTCTGCCTGAGTCCATCTCTACAAATCACCAGCCATCTGGGCTCAAGATCCACCTCCCAAACATCAAGATTCAGCCCTGAAAAAGCCTCCCAGGCGCGTTCCCCAACCCTGGTTCCTCCCCTCTGGCATTCGGGGGTTCCCCCCTGTCCCAGCTGCTGGGGTCACACTTGGATTGGGGGTCCCCATTCTTCTCAGTGCCTGCCCTGTACAGGCTGCTGGCAGTCCCAGCAATCCCAAAAGCTCCCCCCGCTTCGCTCTCCCCATTTCAGGATGCCGGGGTTGTTTGGGCTCCCAGGCTCCCTTCTCCCCTCATTCTCTGCTCTGGGCTGCAGCGGCTCCAAGGAGTCCCCCCTGCCCCTCTCCAGGCTCTTGAGGCTCCTGCCAATGGCAGCGCTCCCCCCTCTCTGGGCTCCCCACTTTGGGCTCCTGGGGGACACAGGGCTCTGCTCCTCCAGGCTGCCTCTGCCGGCAGCCGCCAACGCCACCCCCCGATGTCCCCCCAAGGGGCCTTTTCCGCTCAACCTTGGACTTCTTCATTCTCCAAACATCCCCCAAAAACCCCAACCCAGGGATCCCCCGGGATATCCGGGCCGAGCTCCCCCTCTCTGCTCACCGGCGCGATTGGGGGGCGATGATCCCACAGGTGGGGGCTGCGAATTCAGGCAGGGATCGACAGCGTGGTTTCCTCAGCTCAGCCTTGATCTGCCTTTGTCCCTCCTCTTCCTCTTCCTCCCACTCCTCCCCTTCCACCCCCCCTCATCCTCCTCCTCTGTCTTATCTTCACATCCTTCTCCTCTTCCATCCCTCCTCTTCCATCCCTCCCCCTGCTCCTCCCCATAACACCACCTCTTCTTCCCCCTTCATCCCTGCCCTTCCCTGCCTCCTCCTCCTCCCCCAGCAGCAGCCACACCCTCGCTGCCCCGTTCCTGCAGCCCTCGCAGCCCGCGGCAGGAGCGGGGATGGAGCCGGGACAGGTCGGGATGGGCAGCGCGGGGCTCTCGGCTGCTCCAGACAGTGCGGGCGGGGGGAACCCGGCCCGGGCCAGAGGAGAGGCAAACTGGGCAAACTGGGGGCTGCACATCCAAACTGGGCCTTGCTGGGGACCCTGCCTGGGCACTGCCAGCCCTTGGGGCTCCTCTCGGCACATCCGCCGGGGGGGAACGCACACAGGGCTGGGGGATCCCAACAGTGGCAGCACTGCCAGGGACTGGGCTGGACTGGGATTGTACTGGGAGTGACTGGGAGTGTACTGGGCTTGTACAGATATCATACTGGGATTGTACTGGGAGTGACTGGGGCTGTACTGGCCTTGTACAGATATCATACTAGGATTGTACTGGGACTGTACTGGGATTGTACTGACATCATACTGGGATTGTACTGGGATCATGATGGGACTGTAGTGGGTTTGTACTGACATTATTCTGGGATCATATTGCCATGCCAGGGCAGACTGTGATCGCACTGATGGACACTGGGATCATTCTGGGATCATACTGGGAGTGACTGGGACTTTACTGGCTTTCTACTGACATCCTATTGGCATCATACTGGGATTGTACTGAGTTTGTACTGACTCCATGCTGCCATCATACTGGGATCATGCTGAGATCACACTGGGAGTGAGTAGGAGCCTGGGGGGGGGGCAATTGAGACCATGTTAGGGGTAAATGGGATATACTGGGATGAACTGGGATGGTGCGAGGATGGCTAGGATCATACTGGCAGTGAGTGCCACTACACTGAAGCTGACTGGGAGTGCTTGGGAGCAAATGGGATCATACTGGAAGGAACTGGAAAGATGGTGGAGGGAACTGGGGTACCCTGGGAATATACTGGGACTGACTAGAAGGAAAATGATGGTGAAAGAGAGGAACTGGAACCATGTGGAGCACAACTGGTACATTCTGGCAGAGAGTGGGAGCACACTGGGCTCATATTTGGATCATACTGGGAGTGACTGGACTAATACTGGGAGGAACTGAGTGTCACAGTGAGCACTCCCTGCACATCATCCCCCATACTGGGCCTGACTGGGAGCAACTGGGAGCAAATGGCATCATACCAGGACTCACTGAGTTGATTGAGGAAGCAACTGGAACCATGCTGGAGACAGCTGTGACTAAACTGGGAGAGATTGGAAGTAAGTGGGATTATACTTGTAAAAAATGCATATTTTGTGATTGGGTTTTCCCAAATATTAAAATGAATATTATATGTCTTGTGTTAGAAAGTAATGCTGTATTAATTCTCTTAAGTAGTGGGTTAAATATAGTTTTAGGTTATTAAAAAAATATTAAAATAGAAACTATGCTTGGTAAGAGGCTTTTTTCCAAGAAATGACTTGCAGCGAGACAGCAGTCACAGGACACCTAAATCTTTCAGAGAAAAAGAATTTATTGCTCTCTTGTCAGAAGAAATGAACTTCTTCCCGCCTCGAAGGCGCTGTTAGGATTCAGAGGAAGAAGGTGGCACTGACCAGACAGAATCCTGTGTTTGAATGGAATTTATGCAACATGTATGAAGTGTATGAATATGCAACAGGCTATTGTTTTTAATAGTTAATCCTGTGTTAACGGGTGTCCTTTTTCAGGCTCGGGTGTCCTTTTTCAGGCTTGTGCTGCCCAGAAAAAGGTACCCAGACATCCGTAACTCTTTGTATTTCTTGTCTCATATTGTCCTAATTCGATTTCTCCAAATTGTTATTACTCTAATTGAATTACAAATTTTTATAACCATTTTATTACTATTAAACATTTAAAATTTTAAAAGCAAGTGATTGGCGTTTTTCACAATTTTGGTAGCAGAGGATGGTTACTAACACCTCGCTGCCGGTGCTTGAGGAGAGTCAGTGTCGGGAAGGCGCGCCCTGCTCCATTGGCAGCCTCGCTCTGTCTCCCCGAACCTCGCTCTCTTACTCTCGTACCCTCTCACACTCTCTACCCCTCTCTTCTCTCGGGCCTGCTCCAAGCTGTGCCTGGCAGCTCCAAGCAGGGCCCTGCACCCAGGCCCTTTGCCATAAACCACAAGTTCCACGACCTGGCTGCAGAGATCTCTCGTCTCCGTCCGTCCCAATCATCCTACCCCCCAACACTCCGACACCCAAGAGCATCTGGGGTTGGGCAGTACAGCTGGGTTGAGGGATATCCAAGAGCACCGGAACTGGCCAGAAACACCTAAAATTGTAATAGGTGATGTGAAAGTGTAGTATATGGTAGAGATAATTCATGCTATTAATGTATAAAATATTGTAAAATCCACATTATGTCTTTTGACCATCCTGGCCAGGAGCAGTGTCTTATTCATATACATCTAGTTCCTGGACATGGTTGAGATAAACATCGGGGGTTTTAATGAAAGAACAGAAGCTTCTAGGGCGATAATCGCTGGCTTTCCGGGGTCACCAGGTCCAGCCAAGAGTGATTATTGCCTCGACGATTACAGCTACCACAGTGATCCACAGCCACCCTGATGCATGTGAATGCTGACTTCCCCAGAGTCTACTGACAACATCAGACACCGGGACTGAGTCTTTGTCCACCTCTGCACAGGTAAAGACACGGTTATGCATGGGAAGAGACACAAAGAACATTCGGTCATCTCGGCCTCGAGCAGAATAAACTGTAAAAGAACTCGCTGCGTCAGGCAGCATTTGTGAACAGGGGGAGACTGACATTCGGAGCTCAGATCTGTGTTCACCCAGCACCAAACCCGGGCTCAACGCTGACCCTTGGCTGTGGTAGTGTAGATGACCGAACTTTAGACTTGCAGGAAAATTAATAAATCTTTGCTACATTTTCCTATAAGTTTGGCTCTCGATTTGATAATTTATAACAGAAGGTGCCTTATTGTTGCCTTGTTGTGTGTGAGAGTGAGTCACACACAAAATCAGCCTCAGCTTCCCGGGCGGGTGGGAAGGGGGGCTGTGGAAAGAGGAGTGTGAGACCCACAAATAAGCCATTGTTCTCCTGGGCATGTGGAGGCTGTGGCATAAGGTACAGGTGACCTGCAAAGGGGCCATTGTCCCCAGGGCATGTGAGGGGGCCGTGGCTAAAGAGGGTGAGTGACACACAAATCAGCCTCACAGGTGAACTGCACCGGAGGCAGCAGAGTCAGGGCCCTCCCAGGAGGCCCGGAGATACTGAGACCCAGAGGCCAACCCCAAGGTGAGGGGGGCCACAGGGACCCGCAATTCTCTGTCAACAGGGATCCACTCTGTGTCCTGAGGGTGGGAAAGAATGTGTGGAAGTGAATGAGAAAAAAAAGTGAGTGAATGTAAACGAATGAAAGTATAGGTAATGTAGATTCTGTATTTTAAGCTTCACTCTATTTCCTTCAAGGGAGATGTATAGCATTGAAAGTAGTGTCAGAAAAAGATTTTTTATTTTCAAGAGTGTAGTTGAAAGAAAAGTGGTATTTAGGTTGTTAGTGAATGTGAAAAAGAGTGGCAGAAGATGAATAGATAAGATCTTGAAAAATGAGACAGAAAACCAGTAAGTTGGACACAGGGGAAAAAAAAGAAAAAATATAGTCCTTTGGGAGTTTTGTTAGCTAACAGAGATAAAACTCCTTGCAAAAGGAGAAAATACAGGGTATGTACTAGTTGATGGGAAAAACATGCAAACTGTGGAAAAAGTGAAATTACTGTTAAACTAGTAAGCTCAAACTTGTGATTTATGTACTTTAAGAAGACCATTAGAATATTTAACACAAAACAAAGGAACTATATATACAGATTTAAGGTATGCCTTTAGAGTGATACATATTTTAAAAAATTTGGAAAGGAACAAGATAACTTAATTCAAAAAGAAAAAGACTAGTACACGAGGAACTTATTTTAGAGGTTTTAGAGGCATTACAATCACCTAAAAGAGATAGTTATAGTACATCTTAAGAAATCCCAATAGGGAAAGATCCCAAAAATAGGAGGAAATAATTTGGTGGATCACGAAACTAAGGCTGCAGCAGAAAATGGAGCTGAAAGAGTTATGTTAATATTGACTCCAAATCAGGAAAAACTGGAAATGCCAAAGATTAGGGAAGCCGAGAAAAAAGAATTAAACAAGATAGGAAGTGAACAAGAGAAATCAGGGAAATGGAAACTTCTTGATGGAAGACAATTACCTAATAAAATGTGCTTACTAGGAAAATATTAGAAGATATGCACAACAAAACCCACTGGGGTACTCAAGCTTTGTGCGATCATTTTTTATGGAACTATGGGTGCATTGGGACTTTTGGAGTAGCAAAGCAAGTAAATAAAAGATGCTTAATTTGCCAAAGGATAAATAAAAAGGTGATAAGAAAAACAACATTAGGAGAATGTGAATTAGCTCATCGACCATTTCAATGTATCCAAGCAGAAGTTAGATTTCTTAGGCTCTGGATTTATTTGTAAAAAAACCCCATTTACCTAGAAGAGAATATGCAATATGTTAGACAGAGAATTTTAGAAGAATAAAGATCTTTTAAGTATGAGAAACCTCTGAGAAAAAAACAAGAAAAGAAAAAGGGGAAATGAAAGGGAAGGGAACAGGACGAAGATTAAGAAAGAGAGTGGGATCCTCTGCAGGTCTTGCCCCCTCCGTTCGCGGCCCAGGTGCCTGTCCCGGGTCCCGGCTCGCTGCCCGCCTCAGCTCCGCCTGCCCCGGTTTCCATCCCAGGTGCCGTCTCACTGCCCAGGGCAGCTCCACCTGCCCCGGCGCTGTCGTTCAATTTGTGTGCCCTGCTCCCACTGCCTGGCCCACGGCCGCTCTGCCGGCCATGCTGGGGAAGATGGGGGTTGCTCTGTCCTGCCGCCTGCTCCGAGGTCACCGCGCCCACCGCACCCAGGGGGGGTCCCAGCCATCCCATCCCCGGCTGCCCTGCCCGTGCCACCTGCGCTGGGCACCGCCGCTGCTGCCGGGCTCTCCCACCTGCCTTTGCTCTGCCGGCAGCTGCCGGATCAGCCACCATCAGCCATGTGGGGGTTACCCACGCTCCGCCTCGGGCTCCACGGGAAGATCCCCCTCTGCCGATTTCGACAGCAGACCCTGCCCACACTCCCACAGAGCCTCGGCGGGATATCCTCCCCTGACACCGTCCTGCTCTGAGTTACGTCCCCGTGGTAACCACAGCTCCGGCTGTTCAGGGAAACTCTCTCTCTGTACAGGAAGCACCTTATCAAAACACTAGGAGCTCAGTTAAAAGGCAGCCCTCTACAAATTCTTTCTCAAAACACGGGAGAAAGGCTAGAGAAGATAAAAAAGTGAAAGAGTTACATGAAGGGATTGCTCTATTTCCGTTCAGAGAGGTTCCCATGGGAGGGATGCGTTGCCCCGCCCCGCGAGAGCCACCAGCGCCCCTGCCGTCCGTGCCTGGAACTGCACCCAAGGGCAAAGCGCCGCAGCCCAAAGGCCGGGACTGGGTCCGGGCTCTGTTTGCTGTCAGTGCCGCAGCTGTTGGTGTTTGTTTGCTTTATTATACACACTAGTAAACAACTGGTATTCCTATTCCCATATCCTTGCCTGAGAGCCCCTTCATTTCACTAGTCTAAAAATTAAGAGGGAGGGGGTTTGCATTCTGCATTCCAAGAGAGGCTTTTTCTGCCTTCCCGAGCAGACACCTCTCTTGTAAAGCAAGACAAGCACCCACAGGCACTGAGGGGGGCTGCAGGAGGGGCACAAGAAGGCCCTGCGGCACTTGGGCACAAAGGCACAGCAGGTGAGTGCAAGAAGGGAGCAGCAAAAGGCCAAGCTGAAGGCAAAGGCCAGGGCACAGTTCCTACAGCCCCCGAGGGATCAACCCCAGGGCCCAAGGGGGCCCCAGCACCCAGGGCACGGCTCGGCCACAAGCACCTGGCAGAGGCATTGCCCTCCTCGGCAGGGGAGAGCCCACCCAAACAGCCCCTGGCAAGGAACCAGGGCTCAGGCTGCAGGGCACAAGGACACTGCAAGCACAGACAGCAGCACCCTCAGGACCAGCAAGTCCACCCCTTGATGGACATGGATTGGCAGGGCTGTCACAGCTCCCATCACACCAGGGACCCTCCACACTGCAGCCCTTGAGAACATTCAGCGTGGGTTTGCATTGAGAGGAGGCATTTTCTGATGGACACAGGGGCCTCCCAATCCACTCTGAATCTTAGACCTAAAGGGGAAAATAGTAAAGGAATGTTATAATTTTTAAGGGAATGAATGGGAAAGATGAGCAGGTATGATTTGCTCAACCACTATTAGAAGCTGTGGCAGATAGGTCTGAAATAAATGAATTGCTTTTTCTTCCTGCTGTGATTGTCATTAACTAGGAAGGATTTTGAGAGCTGGATTTTAATACTGTAAAAGGGCATACAGAGGCTAGTTCTCTTCTACCTTTGTGCCAAAATCTGACAAGGCCCATGCTGAAGTTAACCCCCAAAGTGTGGGCTGCCCCAGGGAAAGAGGGTAAATTAGATATGGAGCCTCTACAAGTTACTTTAAACCAACCAGGACAAGCAATACCCTGTTCCAAGAGAGGGAAGGCAGGGCTCACAGCCTGGTATTGAGTCCCTGTTAAAGGCAGGGCTTTTGGAGCCAGGGATGTCTCCCTAGAACACTCCTATCCTGCCAGTCAACAAACTAGATGGATGGACAGGAGGAGGAAACACAGAATTTTCAAGTGCTAAAATGAAGATTAACTGAGGCGGCTGGCCTTGGCCTTCCAGACAGGGAAAAAGAATTTGAATTATAGGTGGATATTAAACAGGGTCTTGCCAAAGGAATTCTTGTGCTAAAATATTTAACTCTATGTAGGATCTCCTACAGTTCAAGTCTGGCATCAAGGTAAAGCTTTGACAACCAAAAGAGCCTCTAAATGGATGAGCAGGGCTCGGTTATTACAGTATGAAACTTGTTCAATGGCACAGGAGGATTTAGAACTGAGGACAGGGGAAGGATTTAACCCAGCCTCCTGTCTGAACAGCCTGGAGAGGGGCTGGCAAGGAACCCAGGACTGCACTCAAGGGACAGAGCTCCAGACCCAGGCTGGGACAGATTGATGGGACATTCCCTGGCCTGAGGGAGAAAATGTGCTTGTGGATGACTCTGCAAGGGCAGCAGAAGGGAAAAGAGCAACAAGACAGGCTGTTATTAAGGAAGGGGAATCAGACACAGCGCAGGTCACCGCCCCATGCTCAGCTCAACCCGCGCAGCTGTGGGTGCTTGTGAGAGCCTGGCACTGAAATGCCCTGAGCAGGAAGGCTTCAATATCTTCTGCTGACACCATGGCACCTAACAGGGGGGCAAAAGCAATTCTCACTGCTTCAGCAACCACTGGAGCAGATATCAAGGCACATTCTTCCACAGGAAGCTGGGCTGGCACAGACCCTGCCCTGGCACTTTGCTGCTGCCAACACCCAGCCAGGACATCGGCTCCTGCCTAAGGAGTGCAAAGCAGCACCACTGGTGGCCAAGGGGCCCATGCCAAGTGTCCCTGAGGCCAGAAACAGCCGCCAGCACAGCTCAACACGGGGGGACCCCTCAGCCTGGCCTCAAGGGCTCTGAAGCCCCGGAGATTTGCACTTCCCGCCCGCAGCAGGAGGATGGGAGGCCGTCCCTGAGCCTGCCCTGAAGGCAACGCAGCAGCAGCCAGGGCTCCACAGCGGGCCAAGCCCCTGCGCCTGCCCACAGATCCTCGCCTGGAATCCTCTGCAATCCTGGCCACCCTCCTCTGCCATCTCCAGCCCCTGGGGCCAAGCCTTGCTGCCACTGCTGCAGCTTCAGCGCTGGCTGGGCCTGCACTGCCACAGCTGCTGGGGAACACCAGGGCACAATTCCACTCTGGGGCTCACTGACACCCACACTCTGGGCTGCCTGCCATTGCACTGCTGCAAAATGTACCGAGTTTCGCTCTTTTAAACCTTATTTCTCTAGTTAGACTTGGTTTTCTTTGCCTTGGGGAAATGAATTTTAAAGCTTTTATTTAAAGGGTGTTACACTGCTCAATGGAGATGAGTTTAACACCTGAACAGACTGGGAACAGCCCATAAGACACCCACAGAGATAACGACCAGCAACAAAACATCAACATTGCCCAGCTGTTGCCTTCTGATGCAAGGCGAGGTGACCTGGTTTTGAGGAAACGGCACGGCGACCTAAACTCTCCAGGGTCACTCGGGCCAAGAACACACACAGACACCAGTATGGTGGACGGTTCAAGACCTTTATTGTCCTGTCTCGTCGGGTTTTATACCGGGAAAGATTTTCCCTACGTCAGGGGGTCTTACTTTACTGTAATTGGTTAGTAAGGAGTAGAAAGTTACTAATGTTAGGGGGGACTACATTCTTGGGTGATCCCTTATCACTAGAAGTTAGGGGGAGAGGAACTCTACTGCTTTCCGTAACATCGCGAGATTTTCCGAGCGCCTGACCCTATCTACTACATCTCCCCCCGCTTTTTTACAAATGAACAAAGTAGTCATATACATGGGTACTGAGCTGAGGCATGGGGTTGTCGACAGACAAAGGGGTTTGGTGAACCTGGGTAGAAAATCTTGTGACTGGCTATGTTCCCTGGTCGAATTCACAGCAGTGAATTGCCAGCCTATGAACAGGATGTTGGCCCGTTCTAGGCGGGTCTGAACGAATGAGACTAGCTTGTTCAGCAGGCATGGTCCGAAGGTGACAGCTAAAAGTAGCATTGCCAATGGACCTGTTACTATTTCTCTTTTGTGGAGCCGACTGGGTTCCTCAAAATGGTGATACACTTCTTCATCTGCGCGGCACAGGGCCCTAGGAACAATCAGAACTTGGACACAAGAGTCGTTAGAGTCATTGAAATTGGCAAGGAACACACAGGGACTCACTCCGGATCGCTGGCAAACCCACATCCCAGACGCGGATGGGACTAACCACTTATTGTTTTTCCCGTTGGGTTTGACAACTTCGGTGCAGACGTTGTCTTTCCGCCTAGCTAGGGTTGCATTGCCAAAGCATCTGCCCTGGCCTGTGACTTGACTCAGGGTGATTCCTTTGCAAGGGGTGTCCCATCTACATTGGTTGGTTGCATCTGCTGTGGAGTAACTGCAGGGAGTGTTTAGAGCGACTCCTTTGTAAAAGGGAGGTTCGACATCGTAACAAAGCCAGCAGGATTCGGTTAGGTTAGGGTTAGATTCGTTCAGGGATAGGAAGGTAGCTTCTAACATACGGAGGATTGGGTCTAAGTCTGACTCGGCTAAACGGTCTATCTGAAAGACTTCCACATGGCCGGTCGGGATATCAGCAACCCTTGTGGGCAAGGCTTTGGGGTGGGTCACGTTTCTCCCTTTCGGCACGCTTTTAATCACTTTGTTGGGTCCGACCGCTCGGGGTGCCGACGGTTGGAGCCTAATAATTTGCACATTCGCTCTCTCTTTTGACCCTTGAAGGACTACTGTCCACGCTCTGCCTATTGCCCAGCTAGGGTGATGTGGCTGCAAAACTGTCATGTTGTAGCCTGTACATTTTCGAAATTTGGGGATTTTATGGTGGTTTCAATAAAAGTTACCGTGGAGGAAGACGGGTGTTTTGCAACCTGTGGGTGCCCAGGTGAACTGTAAGAATTTGTCAGGCTCTTGTGGATCCCACCCAGGCCCCGACGGTCTGGCATCTGTGACAATGGTTTTGCAGCCCAAGTGCCCACAATGTCCCCACCCTGGGTGATTGCAGTAGCTTTTCCCAGGGTTTGAAGCTGGGCACCAGTAGGATAGGTACATGTGTGTGGCGTGTGGGGAATGGGGGTCTACCTTTGGTCGTCCTGGAAACAGGTCGGTAATGTGGAGCACGAAGGATGGGGCATTCGGTGTGGTGATTTCTTTGAGCACCTTGTCACTACTAAGGTGTCGTATGACCCACCTGAATGGCCGATGGGGGTAGTGATCTGGGCTGGCTTGCCCTCTGGCAACAAGCCCCAACAGCAAAATCACACAGAAACACCATTGACGCTTGGGTCTCACCCGTGCGGGTCTCTCAGGCGCTGCCTGGTGGCTTGGTGGTCTGTCGCTTTCCTCTGGAATGGGGATGTACGTGTCACGAGGACGTCCCACAAGCATGTCCTGTAAACAGAAACTCGCAACTCTCATCAGTCTCATTCTGCTCACTACGGGGGTCCAGCTTAATTGACTTAAGTGGACACCACCTAATTTGCCGTCCTTTTTGACAGCTGTGTACCCTCTCCCCGTGAGCATCAACCTCCAGCCCCGTTCCCATTTGCCTAGCTGGTTTCTAATTACCACCTGTGGGCCCTCCACTCCTGTTTCTGCTCCCAGGCCTTCTGATCCTCCCTTTTTCATCTGCTCCAGTCGCTCCAGCTGCCTCTGGCCCTCCTGGTACAGCTCCTCAGCCCTCAATGCCCGCTCCTCTACATTCTGCTCCATCTGTTTCACAATGCCCTGCCGGGCTCTCATCAGCTCCTGCTTCCTCTGGCGCTCCAGCTCCTCCTGGACCTCCATGCCCATCTCCCGTTCCATTTCCATCATCTTGTTCAAGCGCTTCTCTTCCTCCGCCAGTTCCTCAAGGATCATCTGCTTCTCCAGGACTTGCTTGTCTCAGATCATGTTGCACTTGGCATTGAGGAACAGCGCGTTCAGTTCCTGCGCATCTTCCTCCTCCTCCAGCTTCATCCTTGTCGCTCGCTGCGGCAGCTTCTGCTTCCCCTGCTGCAGCTCCTCATCCACGTCTCTCCCGTGGTCCCTCTCGTCCTCAAGCTCTGCCTTTCTCTGCTCCTCGATCTGGGCCTTTTTCCGGGCTTCCAGATGCAATGTCCAGATGCCTTTCGCTGCGGCGTCCGCTTTGTCGTTGCCGATCTGGAAGTAGCCTTTGAATGGGCTGTGGCTGTTGATGTGAATGACTGACACGGTGTCCTGTCGCGAGGAGAGTGCTTTTTCCAGCATTAGGGCTGCTGCTGATGTTGGCACTCCTGGTCCCATTTTTGTGTGAAGTGTTAAAGCCACCAGCTGGGTGCTTTTCCACGCCCGGGACTGCCCTCCCACTCCGTTCACTGGAGGGACTTCTTTGAATTGCCAATGTCCGGGCCAATGAGCTTGGGGAATAATCGTGCAGTCTGATCCCGTGTCCGCCCAAAATTGGAGCCCTATGACGTAGGGATCCTGACTGCCGTAAAGGCGGCATGTCCCCCACACCATCAGGGGTTCCTTCCCTATTTTCATGGCCAGGGCTACCCAGGGATCCCGCTCTGGGGCGCCTCCTGCTGGCCCTGTACCACCAGCGCAGCTTGCAGCGGCGGGGGGTGTGAGGGTACTGAGGGTGCTGCATAACTCTGCCATTGTGCTGCTGGCGGGGATGCGAAATTGCTCCCTGTGAGGGCATGGGGTATGAGGGTCCCCTGCCCCACTGGGGGTTGGCATAGATGGGCCGTCTCACATTTGCAGCGGGAGGAGGCTGAGTGTGGCCCACGCGCCCCCTCCCTCTCCAGTTTCCCCGGGGCCGGGATCTACAGTCCCTAGCGAGGTGTCTTCCCGCAGCTCCTACAGGTCCCTCTCGGGCGTGCTTGGAGTGAGGGTGCTGCCAGGGAAAGCTGTGCCGGCTGGGGACTGCTCGCTGAGTTGCTGCCCTTCCCCAGAAGCCTGGGCTAACACGATTGTCCTGCCACTCCTGCTTAAATACAATCCGCCCCGCCCCATCGAAAAGCATGCGGCTTATTTGCGTAATATCAAAAGTGAGCAGATCGTTATTGCTAGAAAGGTCGTCCTCAAGAGTGGGTACTACAGCTGAGTTGATCCCTATTTCTGAAATCGCTTTGGCTTCTTTTGGGTTAACTGGGGTATATGCCCTTTGTTGGTTCCCCCGTGCTCCGGCAACCCCCCCCGGGAAAGCGTGCATGGAGGCTGCTCATACCCGGTCCCCACAAGCTGCTTTTATTTTTCCCCAATCGGTGAGTTTGTGTTGTGATTGTTTCCCGATATTGTTTAAAGCTTTACTCGGTTTCGCTTGAAACTGCATTAATTCTGCTCTCTCGGTTTCCGAGTCTTTTGGTGCTCCATGGCCGCTGGGGACACTGGGGGGACGCCTTGGGGACACTGGGAACACTCCAGGAGTGCTGGCAGAGGGAGGTGACACTCCCAGGAGACACTCTGAACACAGGCAGGGTTGGGGGGGCAGGTAGGGAGAGGTGGCGTCACCCCTGGCCCCCCCCCACTGCCCCTCCCTTGAGAGGCCATCGTGGGTCCCAAATGTGCCCCCAATGCTCCCAAAAGGATCCCAATGCCCACTGAGTGTCCCCAACAGTGCCCAAGTGTTCCCAAAATGTCCTCTTGGGGACAATGGGGGACACACTGGGTTCATGTGGGGACACTGTGGGGACATGCGGGTCACCACAGAGGTGGCACCAGGGACAGTGCAGTGGCACCAGTTCAATTCCTGTGCCACCAGCCCAGTGTCCCCACTTCCATCCCAGTGCTCCCAGTGTCATCCCAGTGTTCCCACTGCCAGCCCTGTGCCACCATCTCTCATTGTCCCCATATCAATGTCACCATTCCAGTGTCCCCACTTCCATCCCAGTGTCCCCTCCAATGTGACAGTTCAATCCCAGTGTCCGCATTCTGGGGCATGGGAAGGTCTCTGCTGGTCTGTAGAGCTCCATACTGGTCTGAACTCGTCTCTACTGGTCCAAACTGGTTTTCGGCATCCCCTGCTGCCCCTGCTCCTCTTTACTGGTCCATACTGTTTTATATTGGTCTGAACTGGTTCATACTAGTCAGGGCAGAGGAAAGTCTCTGTTGGTCTGTAGATATTCATACTGGTTCATACTGGTCTGAACTTGATTGTTCTGGTCCATACCAATTTGAACTGGTCCCCACTGCTCTGAACAGGTCCATACTGCACTATACTGGTTCATACTGGTCTATACTGGGCAGGGCAGGGGAAGGTCCCACCTGCTCTGAAGAAACTCATACTGGTCTAAACGGGTCTGAACTGATCCCCACTGCTCTATACTGACCCATATTGATCCTTACTGTTCTATAGAGTCTCATACTGGTCAATACTGGACTGAAGTGGTCTGTACTGGCCTGTACTGGTCAGCATAGGGAGAAGTCTCTACTGGTCCGTAGATATTCATACTAGTTTACACTGGTCTGTACTGGTTTATACTGGTCTGAACTGGTCTATATTGGTCTAAACTGTTCAGGGCAGGGGTGTCACAGTGCAACCAGTCTGAAGCTGCCCCCCTGATTCAACCAGCCTAGAAGTAAAAAAGTTCCTGAGTGAAGAAGAATAGGTTGGATTCAGTTCTATACAAGGACCCTCAGCCAATGTCATTCAGCCCTAAATGCAGACCTATCATTGGCCAGGGAGCTGGACGGTGCTCAGACCCCAGCCAATCACATGTGTAAGCGAGGGAAATTTGAAGCTCCTATAAAAGGAGCTGAGAGAATAAACCTGAGGCTGTTTGTCACAAGGACCTTGGAGAGTTGGGCTGTTTGGATGTCGCCGATGAACGGCCCCCACTGTGATACGCAGTGATCCACGAAGTGATGCGACTCAGCCATTTTCTGTGTGCAGAGCAGAAGAGACTGAACCGTGTAGGAGCCGGGAAAAGCCAGTAAGGAAAGAAACCCAGACATTGAAGGAGGTGAGAATTAACATTAAAGCTAAAAAACTGAATGGTGTAGGAGTCAGAGAAAGAAAAAAGCTGAAAAACAGAAGGAAAACCTCACCAAAGAAAGAGGCAGATTAACCTCCATAGAGGAACAACCAGTCATTAAAGTATGAACTTTTATTTTACTTCAACGAGGAGAAAAGTATGATCAGCAAGCTCTGAAAGCCACAGTGGATGTTATAAAACTTTTGATGTTTATTTCAAACGCTCCTACTCTCATATTTATCTGATGTTTTCCAATAAAATCACAACATAACCTGGAAAGCCAAGAGCACGTTGGAAGCAGAAGATTGTCAATGGTAAGACAATCTGCCCATCACCTTATTCCAAGACTCAAATATTTACAACCCATGAGTAGTAATGTGTGTGGTTTTAATTGAACTAGTTTTGAGTTGAATTGTTTACTGTTTGTAGTGTTAAGTTGGAACTTTGTAACTTCTAAACATTAAGCCTGTGACATGCTAACCTAAAGAATTGTAATGCTGGTGGTTTTGCCTGACAGCTTGTGGATGTGAATGTCACAACCCCAGTGATACATGAGGTACATCACTAGCTGTGGGAGACTGGGCTTGCTGAGTTGGGTGGAAAAAGCCTTATTCAATTAGGCTCATAATTTAATTTTTTAGTCTAACCAAGAGGGTGAGTTGTCACATTGCAGCTGATCTGAAACTGCCCCCTAAACTCAACCAGCCCAGAAGAAAACAAGTCCCCGGATAAGGCAGAGATAGGCTGGAGTCAAACCCAAGCAAAGACTTCAGCCAACCCTTTTCAGGTTTAGATGCAGATACAGCAGTGGTCAGAGAGCAGGGCAGAGAGAGAACCCATCCCATCAGCTGTCTTAAGCCAGGAGATTCAAACCCCCTATATAAAGAGGGTCCGAACAATAAATGAGGCAGTTTGTCACAAGGACCTTTGAGAGTTTGAGTTGTTTCTGTGCCTCCAATGAATGATTCCCACCACAACACGTATGAGTGTAACTTTGTGTTTCAGTTGTGGAGTGGGATGTGATCCTTGGATATGGTGTGAGTGTAAAATCTGTCATGAGAGGTGGCACTGCACAGCAACACTAAAGAGTGCCTGGGGCCAGGAGTGGGAAAGAGTGGAATAGAGAGCCAGGAACTGGGCATTGATTTTTTTAAAATTACTGTAGGAAATAGTGTGTGGGAAAGTAGCATTTGCTTCCAGGAGCCTGAACAGTACCTGAGAGACACTGGGATAATACACGTGAAAGGCATAGAGTCAGATTTGCTTGGAAATTAAGAAAGAAGGAAAAAACAAAGGCGTGGGGACAGTGCCAGGATAAGCTGAGAAAATGGGACACAAAGCAAACAAGGAGAAAACCCCCAGGGGAAAGGGGAGCAGGGAAACATCCATGGATACACCTCCAAACAGCCTCCTAGAGATAAAAATGGCACGGTGGCTACGTAACCCTGACACAAAGAATGAAAATAGAATCAAAATGAAACATTATTATATGTTTCTAACTATTTTATAATAGACTAAACAGGAGATAAGATCTGATCATTTATCATTGATCCGATCTGGCCAAAATAGAGTTCCTTTGAGGGGTGGATGTGCCAAACTTTGAATATTCATGCGAATGCCAAAGAACCAGTCAGTCAGGAAAAAACAGATTCTGCTGCCAGTTGGAAGGGCAAGGTTTTCCTGGGGGAGGCAAACACATTTAAATTAAAAGACATTAAAACCTGGGACCCCTTAGAGCATCTGTCCCCTCTATATCTGCCAATGCACCCCCTGCAACCCCTGATGGACCCAGCCGGGATAACAGGGACAGAGCAGTCCAGCGAGAGGAATGGAAAAAATGAGAACCAAGCAGTGGCACTAAACCCCCTCTGGGAAGTGCCATTGGGTGGGGCACACAGGGAATCAGGTTTGTCACTGCCCCGCTTAATTCCTCCAAAGTGAGAGCATTTAAAAAGGAATTAAAATGTCTACGTGAAGATCCAATTGGATCAGCAGAACAAGTAGACCAATTTTGGGACCCAATGTTTATAACTGGGACAGAGTGCAATCTAGAATTAACCTTTTGTTTACACCTGAGGAAAGACAAATGATCCAACTAGTGAGGATGTGGATTTGGGAAAGGTACCCTGCACAACATAGACCCCATGGGGAGCAGAAAATGCCCCTGCAATGCCCTAATTAGGACCACCATAACTCTGGAGGAAGGTAAAACATGGAAGATTATAGAGCATTAATTATCAGGGGAATTAGGGAGGCTGCTCCACCAACTCAGAACGACCACGGGGCATTTGCTGAACAACAAAAGAAGGATGAGACTCCAACTGAATGGCTGGAGAGGTTAAAAGAAATGCGAGACAATACTCAGGTACAGACTGATACAATAGCTGGACAAGCTTTATTGAAAATAACATTTGTCATGAATGCTTGGCTGGATATAAGGAAAAGCTGCAAGACTGGGGGCGTGGCAGGATAAGGGATTGAATGACCTGTTAAAGGAAGCCCAAAAGGTCAATGTACGGAGGGAGGGATGAGGAGAAAGCCAAGGGGAAAGCAAAGATAATGGAGCCACTATTGATGAGGGGAACCCGCGTGCAAGGAGCCACCCCCAGAGGGAAGTGAGACCCTGTCAGGGCAAGGCAAACGGGACCAGGGGGAGGAGAATGGGACAGAGCTCTGTGGGGCAGAGGCCCTAAAAGGGAAAAGGGCAATTGAACAGCTGAGGCCCAATCTGTCACCAGCACAGGGAAATTGGGCATTGGAGGTGAAACTGCCCAGGGAGGGAAAGGGACCTGAAGGTTTTTGAGGAGGCTTGATAAACAGTCTGCTGTACCTATGGTGGAAAGCTGCTTCATTCATCCCCCCAACCCACTGCTGAGTGGCCCTGAGTGGCCCCAGAGTGTCCCAAGAGCAACCCCAGTGACATGACCCCAGGAATTCCCATCAGGATTTGGGGCAAATGTAATGAAAATTCCCAGAAAATTCCCCAATCTTGTCTCAAATCTCACATAGGGAGGAGGGAGTGGACAGGTGACACCAGTGATGTCCCCAATGATTTCACCGCCCTTGATGGCATCACAGTGGTGGCATCACTGTTCCTGCAGCAGCCTCGGGATGTCCTTGATGGCTTTTTGGCACTGCATGGCCACCACAAGGCCACTGAGAGAAGAAGCCTGCGGATGTCCCTAAGTGTTCCCAGCAGGTGACGCTTGGCCAGGAGGCTGCTCGCCTTCCACAGCTGCTCAGCCTCGGCCACTTTGGCCATCAAGGCCTCGGGGACATCAGGGGATGCCTCATTTGTCCCCTTCAGGGTGGCCTCGATGACCCTGAGCCGGCGCTGCTGCTCCCGGGGGAACGCGGTGGCTTCGTCACACGCAGCCACCAAGCGTCCCAGCAGCCCCAGGGCCACCTCTGCTCGCTGTCCCCTCCTGGTGGCCGCCCCCCCCTCGCTTCTGGCCACCGCAGCCTCTTCCGTGGCCTTGGTGGTCGCCTCCGACTCCTTGGCGGCGGCTGCCACCTGAGCCTCGTGCGCAGCCTCCGCCGAGGCCATCTTCTCCTTAGCCAGGGCCAGCAGCGGCTGCCAGGCTTTGGCCACCAGGTTGTCCTGAGCTCTCCGCCAGCGGGTGGCCTTGTCCTGCAGGTCTCCAGCCAGGGCGCTGCTGGTGGTCACAGTGGTGGCCTCGGCAGTGGCCGCATTCCTGCAGGCGTCACGGAGCTCGGTGGCCTCTCGGGCCAGCCGGGCCCAGCGGTCCTTAAGTGTAGCCACCGCGTCCCGCCAGGCACTCGCTGCGGCTGTCACATGGGCCCAGGTGGCCCCCGGGGTGGCCCCAAAGGCAGCCAGGGCCTCGGCCAGGGTGCTTCAGGGTGTCCTGGAGGTGACCGATGAAGGTCTCCAGTGCCTTGTGCAGGGACCTTGGGGACACATGCAGCAGCACATCCCCGTACGGCCCGGCCACAGTGGCTGCCAGCTCACCAAGCGTGGCCACCACGTCCACCAGTGCCTCCAACAGCTGTGGAGGGGACAGGGGAGGTGTCAGGGACTTTAGGGCACTTGTGGCCTCCTGTGGTGCCCCCTGTACCTTCCCTGGGTTCCCTTTGTCCCCTCCCTGGAGAGCTCTGCTCTCCCTTCTCTCCTTTTGTCAGCCCCTCGTTGCCTCTGCCACCTCCTGCCACCCTCCACTGTTCCCCCCTGCCACCCTCGGTCCCCTCCACCCCTCTGTCACCTTATCCTCGTCCTGTGACACCCCTGCTCCCTTTGCAATCCCCTGTCCCCTCTCACTCCCACCCCCCACACCACACCTGGATTGCCATACCTCACGGGGCTCCATGGCCTCAGGGGACAGGATCGGGACACGCCCGGGGGACACTTGGGTGACACACAGGAACGTTGCACGGCGGCAGTAAACAGGAAGAGGTGACGTCACACTCCTGGCCCCGCCCCCCCACCTGCGGGGTGCCCGATGTCCCCTTGATGCACCTCCATGTCCCCTCAGGGTCCCCACATGGCCCTAGTGTCCCCTGAATGTCTCCAAGAGGCCTTGATGTCCCCCCATGTCCCCAACAGGGCCCAAATGTCGCCCGATGTCCTGCTGGGGACACTAGGGGACATTGTGGTGACCCAAAACAGGACAGGGGACGTCAGGGTGGCCTGGGGGTACCCAAGGGAAGGACACAGGGGTGTGTCCAAGGGCCCCAATGTCCCTCAGGGTGTCCCCGTGCCCCAGCGGTGACAGTGCCACCCCCACGTCCCCAGCCTGTCCTTACCCCTGCCCTACCAGTGCTCTATACGCCACCTCCAGCCTCAGTGTCACCTCCTTGTGACCCCCCCGCCATCTCGCCGAGCCCTCTATGATCTCCCTGAGTGCCTCGGCCACTCTGTGGAAGCCCTGTCCCCGTGTCCCACACAGCATCACCTCCCTGTCCCAGGTGACAGCAACCACCAATGTCTCCAGCGCCTCCATCACCTCCTCCAGCCGCCCCAGCACATCCGCGGTGACCTCGTTGGTGGCCGCGGCAGCCTCAGCGCTGGCCCTGGCGGCCGCCACCTGCCGGGCACGGTCATGCAGGCGCTGGGCCATGTCCCGCTGGTGGCCCGCAGCAGTGGCCAGGTGACGCCGTGATGTCCCTAAGCCCCGCCAGGCCACCTCGCAGGACACGGCCACCACGGTCAGGGCCAGCAGCAGTTGACCGTCCTCGGTCACCCCCAGGGCAGTGCGGGCTGAGTCCAGGGACACTGCAGGGACATGGGGACACCGGACATGTGACATCAGGGACGCCCAGTGCCACCTGTCTAGTGGCACCAGGACTACCCCGGTGTCACCACCCCAGTGTCACCAGCTCCATCCCAGTGCCACCAGTTCTGTCCCACTGTCACCACCTGAGTGCCACCAGCCCAGCATCACCAACACAGTTGCAGGACCAGTGTCCTCAGTCCTGTCCCAGTGCCACCATCTCAGTGTCCCCAGTTCCATCCCAGTGCTTCAAGTGTCACGCCAGTGCCACCACCCCATTGTCCCCATACCATTGTCACCATCCCAGTGTCACCAGATCCATCCAAATGTCACCATCCCAGTGTCCCCAGTTCCCTCCCAGTGTCCCCAGTCCTGTCCCACTGTCCTCCACCCTGTCCCAGTGTCCCTGTCCCAGTGCTCCCAGTTGTGTCCCAGTGTCATCAGTTCCATCATTGTGCCACCAGCCCAGTGTCTCCAGTCCTTTCCCAGTGTCACAAGTCACCTCCCACTGTCCCCAGTTCCAGCCCAGTGTCCCAGTCCTGGTGTCAGCAGCCCAGCGCCGACAGGGCTGTCCCGGTGCGGCCAACCCAGTGTCACCAGTCCTCTCCCAGTGCTACCAGCCCAGCACCACCATCCCAGTGCTCCAAGTGCCAGTCCAGTGCTCTCAGTTCCAGTGCAGTGCCACCGCCCCATTGTCCCCATACCATTGTCACCATCCCAGTGTCACCAGATCCATCCAAATGTCACCATCCCAGTGTCCCCAGTTCCCTCCCAGTGTCCCCAGTCCTGTCCCACTGTCCTCCACCCTGTCCCAGTGTCCCTGTCCCAGTGCTCCCAGTTGTGTCCCAGTGTCATCAGTTCCATCATTGTGCCACCAGCCCAGTGTCTCCAGTCCTTTCCCAGTGTCACAAGTCACCTCCCACTGTCCCCAGTTCAAGCCCAGTGTCCCAGTCCTGGTGTCAGCAGCCCAGCGCCGACAGGGCTGTCCCGGTGCGGCCAACCCAGTGTCACCAGTCCTCTCCCAGTGCTACCAGCCCAGCACCACCATCCCAGTGCTCCAAGTGCCAGTCCAGTGCTCTCAGTTCCAGTGCAGTGCCACCGCCCCATTGTCCCCATACCAATGTCACCATCCCAGTGTCCCCAGTTGTGTCCCCAGTCCCATCCCAGTATTCCCAGTCCCTTCCTGATGTCCCCATCCCAGTGTCCCTTCCCAGTGTTCCCAGTTCCATCCCAATGCCACCAACCCAATGTCCCCAGTTCCATCCCAGTGTCCCCAGTTGTGTCCCTGTGTCCCCACTCCCCTCCCAGTATCCCCAGTTCCATTCCAGTACCACCAACCAAGGGAGTCATCCCAGTGTCACCAGTCCCATCCCAGTGTCACCAGTGCCACACATGGCACCAGCCCAGTGTCACCAGTTCAATCCTAGCGTCCCCAGTTTCTCCCCAGTGTCCCCCATTCTGCCCCAGTGTCCCCATCCCAGTGTCACCAGTGCCACCCCAGTTTCCCCAGTCCTGACCCAGTGTCCCCTACCCCGTCTCATGTCCCTGTCCCAGTATTCCCAGCCGTGTCCCAGTGTCACCAGTTCCATCCCAGTGCCACTAGTTCTATCCCACTGTTAGCACCCAATTGTCCCCAGGGCTGCCTCAGTGCCACCACACCCATGTCATCATTCCAGTGTCACCAAACCAGTGTCCCCTGTTCCCATTCCAGTGCCATCACACCCGTGTCATCATTCCAGTGTCACCAACCCAGCGTCCCCTGTTCCATCCCCATGCTCCCACTGACAGCCCCGTGCCACCACCCCATTGTCCCCATACCAATGTCACCATCCCAGTGCCACCGCCCCATTGTCCCCATACCGATGTCACCATCCCAGTGTCACCCGTCCTGTCCCAGTTTCCCCAGTCCTGTCCCAGTGTCCCCATCCCAGTGTAACCAGTTCCATCCCAGTGTCCCCATCCTGGGGCAGGGGAAGGTCTCTATTTGTCGGTAGGGCTCCAAACTGGTCTGAACTGGTCCGTACTGGTTCCCTGCATCCCCTGCTGCCCCATGATGCTCTACACTGGTCCAAACTGGTCTATATTGGTCTGAACTGGCCTATACTGGTCAGGGCAGGGGAAAGTCTCTCTTGGTCTGTAGATATTCATACTGTCCATACTGGTCTGAACTGTTTTATACTGGTTCATACTGGTCTGAACCGGTCCCCACAGCTCTGTACTGGTCCATACCGGTCTATACTGGTAAGGACAGGAGAAAGTTCCTCCTGGTCTGTAGAAATTCACACTGGTCTGACCTGATCTGAACTGGTCTGATCTGCCTCCCATTGTTCTAAAAAGATGTATACTGATCTGAACTGGTTTATACTGGCCTAAACTGGTTCATAATGGTCTCTACTGGTCTATGCTCATCCACGCTACCTCCCACTGCTCTAAACTGCTCCACACTGCTCTATACTGATCAATGCTGGCCTATAATGGTTTATACTGGTCCATACTGGTGCATACTGGTCCATACTGGTTTTTACTCACGCACGGTCCCACACAGCCCCATCAGCCCCATGGTCAGCCCGTGCCCAGCCCGCAGCCAGCGCTGGCACCGCCGTGCCCGTCGCTCCTCGCGTTCCAGCGCCGCTGCCTCCTCCTCAGCCTTGGCCCCAATCTGCCGCAGCCGCTGCTCGTCCTCGTCCCCCAGGGTCCCCAGGGCCACTGCCGGGGCCACCGCGGCCTCCCGGGCCCCCTGCAGCCCCTCCCGGGCCACCCGGGCCTCTCTCAGTGCAGCCTCGGCCTCAGCCAGTGCCATGGGGATGCTGTCCGGTGTCCCCAAGGCCTCGGCCAGGGCCACCAGGGCCTCCAGGGCCCGGTGCTGTGCGGCCATCGCCGAGGCCACCTCGGGAGGGAGGGCAGGGGGGGACACCTGGGGACAGGAAAAGGGGGTTAGGGGATGGAGGGATGGGTTTGGGGGGTTCGGGGAGGGGAGTTTGGGGGGTCGCTGGTGGGGTTTGGTGGTTCTGGGGGAGCTTTTGGATGGTCCAGAGGGGTATTCAGGGGGTGGCCCAGGGGGGTTGGGGTGTCTCAGGTGACATTTTTGGGGCAGGGGGGGCCCCAGATGAATTTTGGGGGATCCTGAGGGGGCTTTTGGGGGTCCTGGAAGGGTTTTGGGGGGGCTCCACGTGGGGTTTTGGGGGTCCCTGGTGAGGTTTTGAGGGTCCCAAGTGAACACGGGGCACAGCACAGGGTAGTCAGGGTGGACAGAGGGGTCAAGGGAGTCCCAGGTGAGGTTCGCAAGAGACTGAAGGGGTCCCAGATGAGGTTTTGGGGGTCCCAGGTGAGGTCTTGGGGCTCTCAGTCAAGGTTTTGGGGATCCCAGCTGTTGTTTCCCAGGGATTTGTGGCTTCCCAGTTGAGAATTCTCAAAGATTTGGGGTTTCCCAGATGCCCAGGTGAGGATTTGGGGGAGTCCCAGGGGGCCAGGTGAGGATCTCAAGGGACTCCCAGATGAGATCTGGGTGTCCCAGATAAGAATTCACAAGAATTTTGGGTTTCCCAGGTGTCCCAGATGAGGCTCCAGGGAGGTTTTGGGGTTCCCAAGTACCCAGGTGAGATTCTGGGGGGTTCCACCTGAATCCCCGCAGGAATTTGGGGAGTCCCACCCCCTTTTTCCCCCTCCCTGGCCCCTCTGAACTCCCAAGTCTCCAAAACTTTCCAGTTCTCTTTGCCCTCCCAGCTGCAGCCCTGGCCCTGGGGATTCCCAAACTTCACCAAATCCCCCCCAAATCCTCCCAGATCCCCTCGGGTGCCCACTGGGGGGGATCCCGGGGTTTTGGGGTTCCCACCTTGAGCTCCATCCCGGTCCCCATCCGGAGGCTGCGGCCGGAGCTCTGAGGGCAGAGGGCGTCGAGGCTCAGAGGAGGGAGGGCCCCACACCCTGATCCTCCCCCGAGGGGCAGAACTGGGCCTGCCAGGACCTCAGGGAACCTTTCGGGGCTGGCTTTAACCCCTCGGGGCCTGGATCCATCCATCAGGGCTCCATTTCCCTGCCAGGACCCCAGTGACCCCTCAGGGCCCTGATTTCCCTGGACAGGACCCTGATTTACCCCCATTCATCCTTTCAGGACCCCACTTACTCCTCAGGGCATTCATTTATCCCTCATGAACCATTTCCCCCTCAGGACCCCATTTATCCTTCCAGGACCCCATTTACCCCCTCAGGGCCCATTTACCCCACACAGGGCTCTGATTTCCCCACCCAGAACCCGGATTCGGAATTGGTTTTAGGGATTGTTTATGAAGATCCAGCAGGATTTGGGGTCTGGGATTTGGGATTGTTTGAGGACCTAGGACTGGAGATCTTTTAGGATCAGATTTGGGTTATCTGACAGCATTTGGGATCTGGGATTTTTTGGGATTCAGGGTTTGGGATTTGAGAGCATTTAGAATTGGTTTTGAGTGTCCAGTAGGATTTGAGATTTTTGAGTGCATTGGGGTTGTTTGGGATCCAGGATTTGAGATAATTTGGGACTATTCCTATCAATGGAGGGCCCTGGGGGGTTCTGAGGGGGGACATGGTGGGTGTGGGGCAGTCCCATGGATTGCGCGGTCCTCGTCAGTGGGGGTGTCTGGTGAGTGTGAGGGGATCCCAGAGATGGGGAAGGGGCAGTGAATGCGGGATCCTGGTGCACAGGGGGAGGGTTCATGGACCAGGGGAGTCCAAGCACTTTTAGGGGTTGGTGAAGGGCGGGTCCTGGTGCGAGGGGGGATCCAGTAAATTCGGGGGTCCCTGGTGATAATGGGGGATCCTGGCTGATAACAGGGGGGGGTCACAGGATCGAGCCCTAAGGGACCCCCCCGGTGTTGGGGACCCCCCCTGTGCTCCCCCAGCGCTCAGAGCCCCCCCGGTCTCACTCTTGGGCCTTCCCTGGTCCCGGTGCTGTTCCCAGGGGATTCTACAGCTCTGGGATGTCAAAGGGGAGGGGGCAGAACCCCTAGGATGGGTGGGGAGGCACAGAGGGGGTTCCAGGCCCGGTGCATGTGGGGGTTGGTACAGGAGAGGGGGGCTCAGCCCCAGTCCTGGAGCTCGATGATTGGGGCAGTGCTGTCAATGCACGGGGGTGTCCCAGTGCCTGGTGGCACCTGAGTGTCCACAAGGCTCCCCAGTGACATCATTACCGCAATGACATCACAGCAGTGACATCACTGTTCCTGCAGCACCCTCAGGATGTCCTCGATGGCATTTTTGGCGCTGCTTAGCCGCATGGGCTACCGTGGCCTCCGTGGCCACCATAGCAACTGAAGAGGAGTTTGTGGATGTCCCCAAGTGTCCTCAGCAGGTGACGCGTGGCCAGGTGGGCGCTGGCCTCCAACAGCCACTTGGTTTCTGCCACTTCGGCCACCATGGCCTCTGGGACATCGGGGGATGCCTCATTTGTCCCCTCCAGGGTGGCCTCAATGTCCCTGAGCTGGCACCGCAGCTCCCGGGGGAACGCGGTGGCCTCGTCACATGCAGACACCAAGCGCTCCAGTGGCCCCAGGGCCACCTGTGCCTGCTGTCCCCTCCTGGTGGCCACTCTCAACCAGCTGGTGGCCACCATGGCCTCTCTCATGGCCTTGGTGGCCACCTTCTCCTCACTGGTGACCGCTGCCAGCCAGGCCTCAAGCACGGCCACTGCCTCCTTGGCCAGGGCCACCGACGGCCTCTGGGCTGTGGCCACCAGGTTGTGCACAGACGTCCCCCAGCGGGCGGCCTTGTCCTGCAGGTCCTAGGCATGGTTTGTGGCGACAGTCTCAACGGTGGCTGCAGTGATGGCAGCAGTGGTGGCTGTGTCCCTGCAGGTGTCACGGAGCTCGGTGGCCAGCTGTTCTTGAGACATCCGACGAGTCCCACTAGGCCACCAGGTGCTGCCTGCAGCTCTCATATCGGCCCAGGTGGTCCCAGGGTGGTGCCAGGGCCTGACCCAGGGAGGGGACACTGGAGTGGCCTAGGAAGGTGACAGCGTGATAGTTGAGGGTCTTATGGAGGTACCAGGTGAATCTCCCCAGGTTTGCACTCAGGGACTTTGGGGACACGCGCTGCCACATGCCTCTCTGTGGCCTGGTCACAGTGGCTGCCATCTTGCCCACGGCCACCACAGCCTCCAGGCACTGGGAAGGGAACAGGAGAGGTGTCAGGGACCTGGTGGCACTTGTGGCCTCCTGGGGTGGCCCCTTTGTCCCCTCCCTGGAGGCGTCTGCTGTCCCCTCTGTCTCTTCGTCAGCCCCTAATGCCATCTGCCACCCCCCGCTTTCTGCCCCGCTGCCGCCCTCAGTCCCCTCCACCCCTCTGTCACTTTCCCCCTTCCTGCCACACCCTCCTGTCCCCTTTGAGACCCCCTGTCCCCTCCCACCACCCTCTGTGTCTCCTCCATTCCCCCGTGTCCTCTCTGTCACCCTCATGTCCCCCCTGTCCCCTCTGTCCCCTGTGTCACCACTTGTGTCCCAGTGTCACCAGTTCCACCCCAGTGCAACCAGCCCAGTGTCCCCAGTCCCTTCCTAATGTCCCCATCCCAGTGTCCCCTCCCAGTGTCTCCAGTTCCAGCCCAGTACCCCTATCCCTGTGCCACCAGTCCCCTCACACTGTCCATAGATCCATCCCAGCGGCACCTGCCCAGTGCCACCAGGGTAGCCCTGGTGTCACCACCTGTGTCCCCAGTTCCATCCCACTTTCACCACCCCAGTGTCCCCAGGGTTGTCCCAGTGCCACCAGCCCTGTGTCATCATTCCAGTGGTACCAACCCAGTGCCACCAGTTCTGTCCCACTGTCACCAGTGTTTTGGGGGTCTTGGGGGATCCCAGGCAGAGTTTGGGGAGCTCCTGGGGGGGGGGGGGGTTGAGGTGTCCCGGAAGCATTTTGGGAGGTCTCAGGTGAATTTTGGAGTTCCCAGGTGAGGTTTTGGGGATCCCAGGTGAGCTTTCCAGGGAACTGGGTAATCCCAGTTGAGAATTCCCAAAGATTTGGGGTTTCGCAGGTGAGAACACGGGCCGGGGGTTCAGGGGGGCTGAGGGACTTGGGTCTGGGAGCATTTTGGGGGCTTCAATCAATGGGGAGGGCCTGGGGGGTGCCGAGGGGGAGGCGTGGTGAGTGTGTGGGGGGCTCTCATGGATTTGATGCCTCAGGTTTTGGCTTTTCTGGTTTTCAGGTTCTGTGCTGCTTTACTCTGTGGGTCTGGGCTTCATATTAAGGGATGCTGAGCTCTGTTCACAGAGCAGGGAGACAAAACAATTCCTTTCTAGCTGTGAACCTGTTGCCTTCTGGTATAAGGCAAGGCGACTTGGTTCTGAGGAGCAGCAGGGCGACCCAAACTCACCAGGGTCACTCGGGCCAAAGAGCACGCAGACACCAATGTGGTAGATGGTCAAAGGCCTTTATTATCTCTTCTCGTGGAGTTTTATAGTCTAAGGGGTCTCTCTACGTCAGAGAGGAGGTCTGCAATACCATCTATGGTTAGTAAGGAGTGGAAAGTTACCAGCATTACTATCGTTAGGTGGGCTACATTCCTAGTTACATTCCTAGTTACATTCCTAGGGTGGTCTCTTATCTTAAGGGATTAGGGGAGAAGGAGTCCTGCAACTTTCCATCACATCGCGTGATCTTCCGATCGCCTGTCCCTATCTACCACACTAGACCGGGATTGTCGCACCTCTTGGTGCTCCATGGCCGCTGGGGACACTGTGGGGATGCCTTGGGGACACTGGGAACACTCCAGGAGTGCTGGCAGAGGGAGGTGACACTCCCAGGAGACACTCTGAACACAGGCAGGGAGGTGGGGGAGCGGGGGGGGAGGCAGGGAGAGGTGATGTCACCCCTGGCCCCGCCCACTGCCCCTCCCTTGAGGGGCCATCGTGGGTCCCAAATGTGCCCCCAATGTTCCCAAAAGGATCCCAATGTCCCCTGAGTGTCCCCAACAGTGCCCAAGTGTTCCCAAAATGTCCTCTTGGGGACAATGGGGACACACTGGGTTCATGTGGGGACACTGTGGGGACATGGGAGTCACCACAGAGGTGGCACCAGGGACAGTGCAGTGGCACCAGTTCAATTCCTGTGCCACCAGCCCAGTGTCCCCACTTCCATCCCAGTGCTCCCAGTGTCATCCCAGTGTTCCCACTGCCAGCCCTGTGCCACCATCTCTCATTGTCCCCATACCAATGTCACCATTCCAGTGTCCCCAGTTCCATCCCAGTGTCCCCTCCAATGTGGCAGTTCAATCCCAGTGTCCGCATCCCGGGGCATGGGAAGGTCTCTACTGGTCTGTAGAGCTCCATACTGGTCTGAACTCATCTCTACCGGTCTCTACTGGTCTGTACTGGTTTCCTGCATCTCCTGCTCCTCTTTACTGGTCCATACTGGTTTATACTGGTCTGAACTGTTTCATACTGGTCAGGGCAGAGGAAAGTCTCTGTTGGTCTGTAGATATTCATACTAGTTCATACTGGTCTGAATTTGTTTATACTGATCCATACCAATCTGAACTGGTCCCCGCTGCTCTGAACAGGTCCATACTGCTCTTTACTGGCTCATACTGGTCTATACTGGGCATGGCAGGGGAGAGTCCCACCTGCTCTATAGAGTCTCATACTGGTCAATATTGATCTGAACTGGTCTATACTCGTCAGCATAGGGAGAAGGGTCTACTGCTCTGTAGATATTCATACTCGTTTATTCTGGTCTGTATTAGTTTATACTGGTCTGAACTGGTCTATATTGGTCTAAACTGTTCAGGGCAGGGGTGTCACAGTGCAACCAGTCTGAAGCTGCCCCCCTGATTCAAGCAGCCTAGAAGCAAACAAGTCCCTGAGTGAAGAAGAATAGGTTGGATTCAGTTCTATACAAGGACCCTCAGCCAATGTCATTCAGCCCTAAATGCAGACCTATCATTGGCCAGGGAGCTGGACGGTGCTAAGACCCCAACCAATCACATGTGTAAGCGAGGGAAATTTGAAGCTCCTATAAAAGGAGCTGCGAGAATAAACCTGAGGCTGTTTGTCACAAGGACCTTGGAGAGTTGGGCTGTTTGTATGTCATCGATGAACAACCCCCACCGTGATACGCAGTGATCCACGAAGTGATGCGACTCAGCCATTTTCTGTGTGCAGAGCAGAAGAGACTGAACCGTGTAGGAGCCGGGAAAAGCCAGTAAGGCAAGAAACTCAGACATTGAAGGAGGTGAGAATTAACATTAAGGCTAAAAACCTGAATGGTATAGGAGTCAGAGAAAGAAAAAAGCTGGAAAATAGAAGGAAATTCTCACCAAAGAAAGAGGCAGATTAACCTCCATAGAGGAACAACCAGTCATGAAGGTATGAACTTTTATTTTACTTCAACGAGGAGAAAAGTATGATCAACAAGCTCTGAAAGCCACTGTGGATGTTATAAAATTTTGATGTTTATTTCAAACGCTCCTACTCTCATATTTATCTGATGTTTTCCAATAAAATCACAACATAACCTGGAAAGCCAAGAGCACGTTGGAAGCAGAAGATTGTCAATGGTAAGACAATCTGCCCATCACCTTATTCCAAGACTCAAATATTTACAACCCATGAGTAGTAGTGTGTGTGGTTTTAATTGAACTAGTTTTGAGTTGAATTGTTTACTGTTTGTAGTGTTAAGTTGGAACTTTGTAACTTCTAAACATTAAGCCTGTGACATGCTAACCTAAAGAATTGTAATGCTGCTGGTTTTGCCTGACAGCTTGTGGATGTGAATGTCACAACCCCAGTGATACATGAGGTACATCACTAGCTGTGGGAGACTGGGCTTGCTGAGTTGGGTGGAAAAAGCCTTATTCAACTAGGCTCATAATTTAATTTTTTAGTCTAACCAAGAGGGTGAGTTGTCACCTTGCAGCTGATCTCAAGCTGCCCCCTAAACACAACCAGCCCAGAAGAAAACAAGTCCCCGGAAAAGGCAGGGATAGGTTGGAGTCAAACCCAAGCAAAGACTTCAGCCAACCCTGTTCAGGTTTAGATGCAGATACAGCAGTGGTCAGAGAGCAGGGCAGAGAGAGAACCCATCCCATCAGCTGTCTTAAGCCAGGAGATTCAAACCCCCTATATAAAGAGGGTCCGAACAATAAATGAGGCAGTTTGTCACAAGGACCTTTGAGAGTTTGAGTTGTTTCTGTGCCTCCAATGAATGATTCCCACCACAACACGTATGAGTGTAACTTTGTGTTTCAGTTGTGGAGTGGGATGTGATCCTTGGATATGGTGTGAGTGTAAAATCTGTCATGAGAGGTGGCACTGCACAGCAACACTAAAGAGTGCCTGGGGCCAGGAGTGGGAAAGAGTGGAATAGAGAGCCAGGAACTGGGCATTGATTTTTTTAAAATTACTGTAGGAAATAGTGTGTGGGAAAGTAGCATTTGCTTCCAGGAGCCTGAACAGTACCTGAGAGACACTGGGATAATACACGTGAAAGGCATAGAGTCAGATTTGCTTGGAAATTAAGAAAGAAGGAAAAAACAAAGGCGTGGGGACAGTGCCAGGATAAGCTGAGAAAATGGGACACAAAGCAAACAAGGAGAAAACCCCCAGGGGAAAGGGGAGCAGGGAAACATCCATGGATACACCTCCAAACAGCCTCCTAGGGATAAAAATGGCACGGTGGCTACGTAACCCTGACACAAAGAATGAAAATAGAATCAAAATGAAACATTATTATATGAGAAAATAGACTAAACAGGAGATAAGATCTGATCATTTATCATTGATCCGATCTGGCCAAAATAGAGTTCCTTTGAGGGGTGGATGTGCCAAACTTTGAATATTCATGCGAATGCCAAAGAACCAGTCAGTCAGGAAAAAACAGATTCTGCTGCCAGTTGGAAGGGCAAGGTTTTCCTGGGGGAGGCAAACACATTTAAATTAAAAGACATTAAAACCTGGGACCCCTTAGAGCATCTGTCCCCTCTATATCTGCCAATGCACCCCCTGCAACCCCTGATGGACCCAGCCGGGATAACAGGGACAGAGCAGTCCAGCGAGAGGAATGGAAAAAATGAGAACCAAGCAGTGGCACTAAACCCCCTCTGGGAAGTGCCATTGGGTGGGGCACACAGGGAATCAGGTTTGTCACTGCCCCGCTTAATTCCTCCAAAGTGAGAGCATTTAAAAAGGAATTAAAATGTCTACGTGAAGATCCAATTGGATCAGCAGAACAAGTAGACCAATTTTGGGACCCAATGTTTATAACTGGGACAGAGTGCAATCTAGAATTAACCTTTTGTTTACACCTGAGGAAAGACAAATGATCCAACTAGTGAGGATGTGGATTTGGGAAAGGTACCCTGCACAACATAGACCCCATGGGGAGCAGAAAATGCCCCTGCAATGCCCTAATTAGGACCACCATAACTCTGGAGGAAGGTAAAACATGGAAGATTATAGAGCATTAATTATCAGGGGAATTAGGGAGGCTGCTCCACCAACTCAGAACGACCACGGGGCATTTGCTGAACAACAAAAGAAGGATGAGACTCCAACTGAATGGCTGGAGAGGTTAAAAGAAATGCGAGACAATACTCAGGTACAGACTGATACAATAGCTGGACAAGCTTTATTGAAAATAACATTTGTCATGAATGCTTGGCTGGATATAAGGAAAAGCTGCAAGACTGGGGGCGTGGCAGGATAAGGGATTGAATGACCTGTTAAAGGAAGCCCAAAAGGTCAATGTACGGAGGGAGGGATGAGGAGAAAGCCAAGGGGAAAGCAAAGATAATGGAGCCACTATTGATGAGGGGAACCCGCGTGCAAGGAGCCACCCCCAGAGGGAAGTGAGACCCTGTCAGGGCAAGGCAAACGGGACCAGGGGGAGGAGAATGGGACCAGAGCTCCCTGGGGCAGAGGCCCTAAAAGGGAAAAGGGCAATTGAACAGCTGAGGCCCAATCTGTCACCAGCACAGGGAAATTGGGCATTGGAGGTGAAACTGCCCAGGGAGGGAAAGGGACCTGAAGGTTTTTGAGGAGGCTTGATAAACAGTCTGCTGTACCTATGGTGGAAAGCTGCTTCATTCATCCCCCCCAACCCACCGCTGAGTGGCCCTGAGTGGCCCCAGAGTGTCCCAAGAGCAACCCCAGTGACATGACCCCAGGAATTCCCATCAGGATTTGGGGCAAATGTAATGAAAATTCCCAGAAAATTCCCCAATCTTGTCTCAAATCTCACATAGGGAGGAGGGAGTGGACAGGTGACACCAGTGATGTCCCCAATGATTTCACTGCCCTTGATGGCATCACAGTGGTGACATCACTGTCCCCGCAGCAGCGTTGGGATGTCCTTGATGGCTTTTTGGCACTGCATGGCCACCGCAAGGCCACTGAGACCAACAGGACCACCAGGGGTAATCGAGAGAAGCCTGCGGATGTCCCTAAGTGTTCCCAGCAGGTGACACTTGGCCAGGAGGCTGCTCGCCTTCCACAGCTGCTCAGCCTCGGCCACTTTGGCCATCAAGGCCTCGGGGACATCAGGGGATGCCTCATTTGTCCCCTTCAGGGCGGCCTCGATGACCCTGAGCCGGCGCTGCAGCTCCCGGGGGAACGCGGTGGCTTCGTCACACGCAGCCACCAAGCGTCCCAGCAGCCCCAGGGCCACCTCTGCTCGCTGTCCCCTCCTGGTGGCCGCCCCCCCCTCGCTTCTGGCCACCTCAGCCTCTTCCATGGCCTTGGTGGTCGCCTCCGTCTCCTTGGCAGCGGCTGCCACCTGGGCCTCGCGCGCAGCCTCCACCGAGGCCATCTTCTCCTTAGCCAGAGCCAGCAGCGGCTGCCAGGCTTTGGCCACCAGGTTCTCCTGAGCTCGGCCCCAGTGGGTGGCCTTGTCCTGCAGGTCTCTAGCCAGGGCGCTGCTGGTGACAGCAGTGGTGGCCTCGGCAGTGGCCGCATCCCTGCAGGCTTCACGGAGCTCGGTGGCCTCTCGGGCCAGCCGGGCCCAGCTGTCCTTAAGTGTAGCCACCGCGTCCCGCCAGGCACTCGCTGCGGCTGTCACATGGGCCCAGGTGGCCCCCGGGGTGGCCCCAAAGGCAGCCAGGGCCTCGGCCAGGGAGGCATCACCAGGGTGCTTCAGGGTGTCCTGGAGGTGACCGATGAAGGTCCCCAGTGCCTTGTGCAGGGACCTTGGGGACACATGCAGCAGCACATTCCCGTATGGCCTGGCCACAGTGGCTGCCAGCTCACCAAGCGTGGCCACCACGTCCACCAGCGCCTCCAACAGCTGTGGAGGGGACAGGGGAGGTGTCAGGGGCTTTAGGGCACTTGTGGCCTCCTGTGGTGCCCCCTGTACCTTCCCTGGGTTCCCTTTGTCCCCTCCCTGGAGAGCTCTGCTCTCCCTTCTCTCCTTTTGTCAGCCCCTCGTTGCCTCTGCCACCTCCTGCCACCCTCCACTGTTCCCCCCTGCCACCCTCGGTCCCCTCCACCCCTCTGTCACCTTATCCTCGTCCTGCGACACCCCTGCTCCCTTTGCAATCCCCTGTCCCCTCTCCCTCCCACCCCCCACACCACACCTGGATTGCCGTACCTCACGGGGCTCCATGGCCTCAGGGGACAGGATCGGGACACACCCGGGGGACACTTGGGTGACACACAGGAACGTTGCAGGGCGGCAGTAAACAGGAAGAGGTGACGTCACACCCCTGGCCCCGCCCCCCCCACCTGCGGGGTGCCCGATGTCCCCTTGACGCACCTCCATGTCCCCTCAGGATCCCCACATGGCCCTAGTGTCCCCTGAATGTCTCCAAGAGGCCTTGATGTCCCCCTATGTCCCCAACAGGCCCAAATGTCGCCCGATGTCCTGCTGGGGACACTAGGGGACATTGTGGTGACCCAAAACAGGACAGGGGACGTCAGGGTGGCCTGGGGGTCCCCAAGGGAAGCACACAGGGGTGTGTCCAAGGGCCCCAATGTCCCTCAGGGTTTCCCCGTGCCCCAGCGCTGACAGTGCCACCCCCACGTCCCCAGCCTGTCCTTACCCCTGCCCTACCAGTGCTCTATACGCCGCCTCCAGCCTCGGTGTCACCTCCTTGTGACCCCCCCGCCATCTCGCCGAGCCCTCTGTGATCTCCCTGAGTGCCTCGGCCACTCTGTGGAAGCCCTGTCCCCGTGTCCCACACAGCATCACCTCCCTGTCCCGGGTGACAGCAGCCACCAATGTCTCCAGCGCCTCCATCACCTCCTCCAGCCGCCCCAGCACATCCGCGGTGACCTCGTTGGTGGCTGCGGCAGCCTCAGCGCTGGCCCTGGCGTCCGCCACCTGCTGGGCGCGGTCATGCAGGCGCTGGGCCATGTCCCGCTGGTGGCCCGCAGCAGTGGCCAGGTGACGCCGTGATGTCCCCAAGCCCCGCCAGGCCACCTCGCAGGACACGGCCACCACGGTCAGGGCCAGCAGTAGTTGATCGTCCTCGGTCACCCCCAGGGCAGTGCGGGCTGAGTCCAGGGATACTGCAGGGACATGGGGACACCGGACATGTGGCACCAGGGACGCCCAGTGCCACCTGTCTAGTGGCATCAGGACTACCCCGGTGTCACCACCCCAGTGTCACCAGCTCCATCCCAGTGCCACCAGTTCTGTCCCACTGTCACCACCTAAGTGCCACCAGCCCAGCATCACCAACACAGTTGCAGGACCAGTGTCCTCAGTCCTGTCCCAGTGCCACCATCTCAGTGTCCCCAGTTCCATCCCAGTGCTTCAAGTGTCACGCCAGTGCCACCACTCCATTGTCCCCATACCATTGTCACCATCCCAGTGTCACCAGCTCCATCCCAGTGTCCCCAGTCCTGTCCCACTGTCCTCCACCCTGTCCCAGTGTCCCTGTCCCAGTGCTCCCAGTTGTGTCCCAGTGTCACCAGTTCCATCATTGTGCCACCAGCCCAGTGTCTCCAGTCCTTTCCCAGTGTCACAAGTCACCTCCCACTGTCCCCAGTTCCAGCCCAGTGTCCCAGTCCTGGTGTCAGCAGCCCAGCGCCGACAGGGCTGTCCTGGTGCGGCCAACCCAGTGTCACCAGTCCTCTCCCAGTGCTACCAGCCCAGCACCACCATCCCAGTGCTCCCAGTGCCAGTCCAGTGCTCTCAATTCCAGTGCAGTGCCACCGCCCCATTGTCCCCATACCAATGTCACCATCCCAGTGTCCCCAGTTGTGTCCCCAGTCCCATCCCAGTATTCCCAGTCCCTTCCTGATGTCCCCATCCCAGTGTCCCTTCCCAGTGTTCCCAGTTCCATCCCAATGCCACCAACCCAATGTCCCCAGTTCCATCCCAGTGTCCCCAGTTGTGTCCCTGTGTCCCCACTCCCCTCCCAGTGTCCCCAGTTCCATTCCAGTACCACCAACCAAGGGAGTCATCCCAGTGTCACCAGTCCCAACCCAGTGTCACCAGTGCCACACATGGCACCAGCCCAGTGTCACCAGTTCAATCCTAGCGTCCCCAGTTTCTCCCCAGTGTCCCCCATTCTGCCCCAGTGTCCCCATCCCAGTGTCACCAGTGCCACCCCAGTTTCCCCAGTCCTGACCCAGTGTCCCCTACCCCGTCTCATGTCCCTGTCCCAGTATTCCCAGCCGTGTCCCAGTGTCACCAGTTCCTTCCCAGTGCCACTAGTTCTATCCCACTGTTAGCACCCAATTGTCCCCAGGGCTGCCTCAGTGCCACCAGCCCCATGTCAACATGCCAGTGTCACCAACCCAGTGTCCCCTGTTCCCATTCCAGTGCCATCACACCCGTGTCATCATTCCAGTGTCACCAACCCAGCGTCCCCTGTTCCATCCCCATGCTCCCACTGACAGCCCAGTGCCACCGCCTCATTGTCCCCATACCAATGTCACCATCCCAGTGCCACCGCCCCATTGTCCCCATACCGATGTCACCATCCCAGTGTCACCCGTCCTGTCCCAGTTTCCCCAGTCCTGTCCCAGTGTCCCCATCCCAGTGTAACCAGTTCCATCCCAGTGTCCCCATCCTGGGGCAGGGGAAGGTCTCTATTTGTCGGTAGGGCTCCAAACTGGTCTGAACTGGTCCGTACTGGTTCCCTGCATCCCCTGCTGCCCCATGATGCTCTACACTGGTCCAAACTGGTCTATATTGGTCTGAACTGGCCTATACTGGTCAGGGCAGGGGAAAGTCTCTCTTGGTCTGTAGATATTCATACTGTCCATACTGGTCTGAACTGTTTTATACTGGTTCATACTGGTCTGAACCGGTCCCCACAGCTCTGTACTGGTCCATACCGGTCTATACTGGTAAGGACAGGAGAAAGTTCCTCCTGGTCTGTAGAAATTCACACTGGTCTGACCTGATCTGAACTGGTCTGATCTGCCTCCCATTGTTCTAAAAAGATGTATACTGATCTGAACTGGTTTATACTGGCCTAAACTGGTTCATAATGGTCTCTACTGGTCTATGCTCATCCACGCTACCTCCCACTGCTCTAAACTGCTCCACACTGCTCTATACTGATCAATGCTGGCCTATAATGGTTTATACTGGTCCATACTGGTGCATACTGGTCCATACTGGTTTTTACTCACGCACGGTCCCACACAGCCCCATCAGCCCCATGGTCAGCCCGTGCCCAGCCCGCAGCCAGCGCTGGCACCGCCGTGCCCGTCGCTCCTCGCGTTCCAGCGCCGCTGCCTCCTCCTCAGCCTTGGCCCCAATCTGCCACAGCCGCTGCTCGTCCTCGTCCCCCAGGGTCCCCAGGGCCACCGCCGGGGCCGCCGTGGCCTCCCGGGCCCCCTGCAGCCCCTCCCGGGCCACCCGGGCCTGTCTCAGTGCAGCCTCAGCCTCAGCCAGTGCCGTGGGGATGCTGTCCGGTGTCCCCAAGGCCTCGGCCAGGGCCACCAGGGCCTCCAGGGCCCGGTGCCGTTTGGCCACCGCCGGGGCCACCTCGGGAGGGAGGGCAGGGGGGGACACCTGGGGACAGGAAAAGGGGGTTAGGGGATGGAGGGAGGGGTTTGGGGGGTTCGGGGAGGGGAGTTTGGGGGGTCACTGGTGGGGTTTGGTGGTTCTGGGGGAGCTTTTGGATGGTCCAGAGGGGTATTCAGGGGATGGCCCAGGGGGGTTGGGGTGTCTCAGGTGACATTTTTGGGGCAGGGGGGGCCCCAGATGAATTTTGGGGGATCCTGAGGGGGCTTTTGGGGGTCCTGGAAGGGTTTTGGGGGGGCTCCACGTGGGGTTTTGGGGGTCCCAGGTGAGGTTTTGAGGGTCCCAAGTGAACAGGGGGCACAGCACAGGGTAGTCAGGGTGGACAGAGGGGTCAAGGGAGTCCCAGGTGAGGTTTGCAAGAGACTGAAGGGGTCCCAGGTAAGGTCTTGGGGCTCTCAGTCAAGGTTTTGGCGCTCTCAGTCAAGGTTTTGGGGCTCCCAGCTGATGTTTCCCAGGGATTTGGGGCTTCCCAGTTGAGAATTCTCAAAGATTTGGGGTTTCCCAGATGCCCAGGTGAGGATTTGGGGGAGTCCCAGGGGGCCAGGTGAGGATCTCAAGGGACTCCCAGATGAGATCTGGGTGTCCCAGATAAGAATTCACAAGAATTTTGGGTTTCCCAGGTGTCCCAGGTGAGGCTCCAGGGAGGTTTTGGGGTTCCCAGGTACCCAGGTGAGATTCTGGGGGGTTCCACCTGAATCCCCCTAGGAATTTGGGGAATCCCACCCCCTTTTTCCCCCTCCCCGGCCCCTCTGAACTCTCAAGTCTCCAGAACTTTCCAGTTCTCTTTGCCCTCCCAGCTGCAGCCCTGGCCCTGGGGATTCCCAAACTTCACCAAATCCCCCCGCAAATCCTCCCAGATCCCCTCGGGTGCCCACTGGGGGGGATCCCGGGGTTTTGGGGTTCCCACCTTGAGCTCCATCCCGGTCCCCATCCGGAGGCTGCGGCCGGAGCTCTGAGGGCAGAGGGCGTCGAGGCTCGGAGGAGGGAGGGCCCCACGCCCTGATCCTCCCCCGAGGGGCAGAACTGGGCCTGCCAGGACCTCAGGGAACCTTTTGGGGCTGGCTTTAACCCCTTGGGGCCTGGATCCATCCATCAGGGCTCCATTTCCCTGCCAGGACCCCAGTGACCCCTCAGGGCCCTGATTTCCCTGGACAGGACCCTGATTTACCCCCATTCATCCTTTCAGGACCCCACTTACTCCTCAGGGCATTCATTTATCCCTCATGAACCATTTCCCCCTCAGGACCCCATTTATCCTTCCAGGACCCCATTTACCCCCTCAGGGCCCATTTACCCCACACAGGGCTCTGATTTCCCCCGCCAGAACCCGGATTTGGAATTGGTTTTGGGGATTGTTTATGAAAATCCAGCAGGATTTGGGGTCTGGGATTTGGGATTGTTTGAGGACCTTGGACTGGAGATCTTTTAGGATCAGATTTGGGTTATCTGGCAGCATTTGGGATCTGGGATTTTTTGGGATTCAGGGTTTGGGATTTGAGAGCATTTAGAATTGGTTTTGAGTGTCCAGTAGGATTTGAGATTTTTGAGTGCATTGGGGTTGTTTGGGATCCAGGATTTGAGATCATTTGGGACTATTCCTATCAATGGAGGGCCCTGGGGGTTCTGAGGGGGGGCATGGCGAGTGTGGTGGGAGTCCCATGGACTGGGGGGTCCTCATCAGTGAGGGTGTCTGGTGAGTGTGAGGGGATCCCACGGATGGGGAAGGGGCAGTGATTGCAGGATCCTGGTGCACTGGAGGGGGTTCATGGACCAGGGGAGTCCAAGCGCTTTTAGGGGTTGGTGAAGGGCGGGTTCTGGTGCGAGGGGGGGGCCCAGTAAATTGGGGGGGTCCCTGGTGATAACAGGGGGTCCTGGCTGATAACAGGGGGGGGTCACAGGATCGAGCCCTAAGGGACCCCCCGGTGTTGGGGACCCCCCTGTGCTCCCCCAGCGCTCAGAGCCACCCTGGTCTCACTCCTGGGCCTGCCCTGGTCCCGGTGCTGTTCCCAGGGGATTCCGCAGCTCTGGGGGGTCAAAGGGGAGGAGGCAGAACCCCTAGAATGTGTGGGGAGGCACAGAGGGGGTTCCAGGCCCGGTGCTTGTAGGGGTAGGTACAGGAGAGGGGGGCTCAGCCCCAGTCCTGGAGCTTGATGATGGGGGCAGTGCTGTCAATGCACGGGGGTGTCCCAGTGCCTGGTGGCACCTGAGTGTCCACAAGGCTCCCCAGTGATGTCATTACCCCAATGACATCAGAGCAGTGACATCACTGTCCCTGCAGCAACGTCAGGATGTCCTCGATGGCATTTTTGGCGCTGCTTAGGCGCATGGGCTACCGTGGCCTCCGTGGCCACCATAGCAACTGAAGAGGAGTTTGTGGATGTCCCCAAATGTCCTCAGCAGGTGACGCGTGGCCAGGTGGGCGCTGGCCTCCAACAGCCACTTGGCTTCTGCCACTTCGGCCACCATGGCCTCTGGGACATCGGGGGATGCCTCATTTGTCCCCTCCAGGGTGGCCTCAATGTCCCTGAGCTGGCACCGCAGCTCCCGGGGGAACGCGGTGGCTTCGTCACATGCAGACACCAAGCGCTCCAGTGGCCCCAGGGCCACCTGTGCCTGCTGTCCCCTCCTGGTGGCCACTCTCAACCAGCTGCTGGCCACCATGGCCTCTCATGGCCTTGGTGGCCACCTCCTCCTCACTGGTGACTGCCACCATCCAGGCCTCAAGCGCGGCCACTGCCAAGGCCACCTCCTCCTTGGCCAGGGCCACCGACGGCCGCTGGGCTGTGGCCACCAGGTTGTGCAGAGACGTCCCCCAGTGGGCGGCCTTGTCCTGCAGGTTCCAGGCACGGTTGGTGGCGACAGTCGCAACGGTGGCTGCAGCAATGGCAGCAGTGGTGGCTGTGTCCCTGCAGGTGTCACGGAGCTCGGTGGCCAGCTGTTCTTGAGACATCCGACGAGTCCCACCAGGCCACCAGGCGTTGCTCGCGGTCTCATATCGGCCCAGGTGGTCCCAGGGAGGTGCCAGGGCCTGACCCAGGGAGGGGACACTGGAGTGGCCCAGGAAGGTGACAGCGTGATAGTTGAGGGTCTTATGGAGGTACCAGGTGAATCTCCCCAGGTTTGCACTCAGGGACTTTGGGGACACGCGCTGCCACATGCCCCTCTGTGGCCTGGTCACAGTGGCTGCCACCTTGCCCACGGCCACCACAGCCTCCAGGCACTGGGAAGGGAACAGAAGAGGTGTCAGGGACCTGGTGGCACTTGTGGCCTCCTGGGGTGGCCCCTTTGTCCCCTCACTGGAGGCATCTGCTGTCCCCTCTGTCTCTTCATCAGCCCCTAATGCCATCCGCCATTCCCCGCTTTCTGCCCCGCTGCCGCCCTCGGTCCCCTCCACCCCTCTGTCACTTTCCCCCTTCCCGCCACACCCTCCTGTCCCCTTTGAGACCCCCTGTCCCCTCCCACCACCCTCTGTGTCTCCTCCATTCCCCCGTGTCCCCTCTGTCACCCTCATGTCCCCCCTGTCCCCTCTGTCCGCTGTGTCACCAGTTGTGCCCCAGTGTCACCAGTTCCACCCCAGTGCAACCAGCCCAGTGTCCCCAGTCCCTTCCTAATGTCCCCATCCCAGTGTCCCCTCCCAGTGTCTCCAGTTCCAGCCCAGTTCCCCTGTCCCTCTGCCACCTGTCCCCTCACACTGTCAATAGATCCATCCCAGCGGCACCTGCCCAGTGCCACCAGGGTAGCCCTGGTGTCTCCACCTGTGTCCCCAGTTCCATCCCACTTTCACCACCCCAGTGTCCCCAGGGCTGTCCCAGTGCCACCAGCCCTGTGTCATCATTCCAGTGGTACCAACCCGGTGCCACCAGTTCCATTCCAGTGTCACCAACCCAGTGCCACCAGTTCTGTCCCACTGTCACCAGTGTTTTGGGGGTCTTGGGGGATCCCAGGCGGAGTTTGGGGGCTTCTGGGGGGTTTGAGGGTTCCTGGAAGCATTTTGGGAGGTCTCAGGTGAATTTTGGAGTTCCCAGGTGAGCTTTGGAGTTCCCAGGTGAGGTTTTGGGGATCCCAGGTGAGCTTTCCAGGGAACTGGGTAATCCCAGTTGAGAATTCCCAAAGATTTGGGGTTTCCCAGGTGAGAACACGGGCTGCGGGTTCAGGGGGGCCGAGGGGCTCCGGCCTGCGAGCATTTTGGGGGCTTCAATCAATGGGGAGGGCCTGGGGGGTGCCGAGGGGGAGGCGTGGTGAGTGTGTGGGGGGCTCTCATGGATTTGATGCCTCAGGTTTTGGCTTTTCTGGTTTTCAGGTTCTGTGCTGCTTTACTCTGTGGGTCTGGGCTTCATATTAAGGGATGCTGAGCTCGGTTCACAGAGCAGGGAGACAAAACAATTCCTTTCTAGCTGTGAACCCAAGGACACATAATCCAAACTTCAGGCCCAAGAGTATAAACAACGGGCACTGAAGAGAGAAAAACAAGAAGGATGGGACTTCATCATCTAAAGGCATAATTGGACGATTAACTCCAACATGCAAATGGAGCAGAACTTATAAAAGTGAGAGACCTCATGACTGGCCGTCCATTTTGTGGCCATTTTGGTTCATCTTGGGTGTAGCCCTGGCTGGGTTCTTGTTCTGTCCAAGGTGTATCCACGGAGGCCTTTTAACAAATGCCTGCTTTATTGTGTAACCGTGTCTGGCCTCTGTTCTAGGTCAGCCTTGTGAAGGCCTCAGTTTGTGGCGAGCACGAAGGGAGCCGAGGCACCTGGGCAGGGCTGGAGCAGAGGCAGAGGAAGGTGCAGCTGCTGCCCCCAGCCCGCGGCACTGGCGGGGCCCAGGTGCGGGGCAGAGGGTGCGGGAGGCCGAGAAGCTCGGGAGGAGCGAGAGAGGCGTGAGCGGCTGCAGGGGCGCTGTGTTTATCGGGTGAGCGTGGTGGGAAGGGGCGTTTTGTGCCCGGGAGCGCAGCGGGTGCGGGGCTTGCTGTGCCCCAGGCCGGGGAGGGCGGGCGCTGTGAGCAGCGGGGTTGGATTGCGGGGCTGGGCTGAGCCTGGGGCCGGCAGTGCTGGCGCAGGGATCGTTCCCGCATCGCCGCTGAAAATTAGGGACAAAGACTCTCTAACTAGTTAAAGTTAGAAAGTGGTATGTTTATTATGCTGGTGGGTGGCCTGGAAGGGGTCATTCTTGAAATGCGTGACTGCACCACACAGGGATTTTTGCCTTCTATTTATTTCCCAAAATAATATATATGCATAACGCCAGCACTTCCCATCCCCGCTTTGTATTAAAATGAGGTTATTAGTCCTTCACGTGTGCGCAATTCTTCTCTTGAATTCGGTCAGTAGTCCCAAATTGGGTCAGTGATCCCAGGGAGGTAGTCAGGAAGGTCTTGGTCAGGTCTCTGTGACCCTCTGGCACAATCCAAGGCCCCCTGCTTTGTGATGGATTGACACAGCGTCCAGGTGCTGGGCATTGTTCTGCTGGTTTCAATATATTCCTATATTGGTTCACTTGCTCCTCTTCCTTCTACGAATGAGCTCCTAATGTAACAATTAACTTTAACTTAAGCATCTAATAATCATTAACCAGTTGTTGGTGTATCTGACTTCAATATGAATTGGTTCTAACCCTCAGCTAAAATCTTAAATTTTTTAAATCATAATTTTAAATCATAATCATAATTTATGAATTAAATTCATAAATCATAATAATAAATCATAATTCCACCTACTCCTTCTTCAAGGTTGGTAAATTCTTTCACTAACATATAGGTTCTTCTTTATTGAGCCAACTTATGTGGTAAGTGTTTCTTAAAACCGTACCATATGTTCTCAATATTGAAGTTAAAGCTGCTACTTGCTGCAACAGTCTCTAATTCTAAATAAGTACTGTAATAGACAAAATCAAACTTGTACTAACCAAGAGAAGTAAAACAATAATTGGATGAACGAAGGTACTGAGCAAGTCAGCTGCCATTGGAGACTGCTCACAAAGCACATCCCACTAATGATGGGATGGGCCTTTTTCCAATCTTTTAAGTACTTTCCGTATAGTCTCTGTGTCATGGTGTATTGTAATCAAAGTTCTTTTCCTTTTATCTTTAACTTTTTAAAGAATTTTCTTGAATTCATAATGTTTCAACAATTTGGTAACCAAAGTTAAGTTCATCCCTATGGGCACAGGCAATATTTCTTGGACAGTGATCAAATTCACCTTTCTATGTTGGTATGATACGACAGGTGCCTGATAGGAAAAAGCACATCCTTTGATTTTGACAAAGTTACAAATGCACAAGTTAAATTGAGTTTCCTTCACTGTCATCTCATCTACTATTATAGTGGGGCATGGTGTTCTGAGGCAGATACAACCTTGTCTTGTATACACAGGCAAGGTTTTTTGGTTAATGGGATGCATTTCAAAGTCAGAAATACTTTTCTCTGTATCTAAGTCTAAACCCAGTGCACTTAATTAAGCATTTGTCACGGTATTTAGGATTCTTGATGAGATTCATGGAATCTGTCTTGGACAAACACATATTTACATCCCCAACCATTTCTTCTTTCTTACACAGTTGCATTTGTAATTTTTAGCATTTGACCCAGAGACTTTTGGGTGTTAAAATCATAGGCTTTCCCTTGGCACTTATATACTGGTCACATGATATGGAAGTGGTGCTGCATTAGCTGTGGTTACAGCAATAATCATAACTGCCACAACTGTCTAAACTACACCTACTTGATTATCTATTTCAACGACAAGTCGTTCTGTTCTTTGGGGGATTATTACACTGTGCTTATCATTTTACTCACACTCGATTTATTTTCTCGAGAAAGTTTTAATTTCAGTTTGTTGTTACCCATTGTAACTTTCTAAAGTGCCTCAGGAGCCTTCTTCACTCGGGAATGATGGATCTAGGTGCTTTGTTCCTTAATCTTGATTGCAGTAAAGGTGGTGAGGAGCACTTGGGCGGTCACCAGATGTCGCTGTAGGACACGAAAGAACACAAGCACGCAACCGTTCTCAAGGTGAAGGAAAAAAGGGAAGTTTATTTTCTGAGTCCAATATTTATCGTTTTAAAAAAGTGACAGCGGATTGGAGGGTGACAGTGACACCTCTCCAATGACACTGGTTAAACCAACAGTCCATCAACTCTCTCCTCCTCCATCAAGGAATGCAAAACAATGAGTTATTTACAGAAAGTGTGTGAGAAAGTTCACTACAAGAATGTCAACATCAGAAGGCATAGAAAATCCTAAAAAACCAGGGTGACACACCCCTTGTAGTTGTATGTCTGTTTTGATTAGTATTATTGTATTATGGCTTACCTTCGAGGAAAATCTCTCCATAATTACCTCACTCTTTGCTGCTTTCTTTGCCTCTCCATCCGCCAGCTCATTTCTTTCCTCCAATTTTAAGCTCACTCTCTGGTGTGCCTTAATATGCTTTTTCAGGTAGCTGAACTGCTTCCAGCAGCCGGTTTTTCTCTTCTTCCCTTGTGAGCTGAGTAGTCCCCTCTCCTTCCAGATGGCTCCATGCGCATGCACGACTCTGAATGCCTTTTGCTTTTCTAAGGCATGGGTCCATGCATTTATCTCAGCCTTTTGTGCAGAGGTACCTGTTGGTAAGGGTCCAGACTCTATTACCTCTCTGCAGGTAGTCACTGTGTACTTTGCATGTCTCTTTCCGCTGGCAATGTAGCTGCTCCCGTCAGTGAGCCAGGTCTCTGCATCGTCCAAAGGAGTGTCCTTTAAGTCTGAGCAGCAGGAGTAGGTAGCTTCAATGGTCTCCAGGCAATCGTGGTGTACTGCTTCTCCTTGATTCCACTGAGAAAAGAGGCTGGGTTGACAATATTAGTCACCACTATCTCTACATCATCTTGCTCTACCATGATGGCCTGGTATTTCAGAAACCTCTGTGGTGAAAGCCAGTGGCCACCCTTTACTTCCAGTACTGTGGACACTGTGTGGGACACTAGCACAGTCATTTCTGTCCCAGGTAGACTTGGGTGCTTCTTCAATATTCAGCACAACTGCTGCTACACCTCTGAGGCAACCTGGCCATCCTTTGGCTGTTGCATCTAGTTGGTAGAGAAGTAAGCAACTGCCCTTCGGTAGGGACCCAAGTCCTGAGCCAGTATTCCCAGGGCAATTCCTTGCATGGAAAAATAGAAAGAATGGTTTACTTACATCTGGAAGTCTCAAGGCTGGAACTGACATAAGGACACTCTCTAGCTGGTGAAAGGCCCGTGTGGCTCCTTTTGTCCACTGGAGATCTCTGTTTCCATCGGCAATAAGAGCATAGAGGGGTCTGACGAGCAGTGCATAACTATAAACCCACAGCCGGCACCACCCTGCCATGCCTATGAAGGTTGGGAGTTCCTTCGTTGTTTGTGGTTTCGGGGTTTGGCATACGGCTTTCCTGCCTTAAAGCCTGCTGCTCAGCACTCACTTCTTACCCCAGGTAGATTACCTTCTGTTTCACTACCTGTGCCTTTTTCTTTGAGACTCTGCGTCCTTGGAGTCCTAGGAAATTCAAAAGGCTTACCGTCCAGGCTTCCCTCGTCCGAGTGGCTACTGGAAGATCATCCACATACTGCAACAGCCTCCTTTCCTCTTGTGGAGCTTCCCGGGACTCTGGGTCTATGCAAGCTGTTCTCCAATCGGAGTGGGGAATTTTGAAGCCTTCAGGCACATGGACCATGTGAGCTGTGTTTGAATGCAAAAATTTTCTGGCTGGCTTCGTGGATAGGGAGGCAAAAGAAGGCATCTCTTAGGCCTAAAACAGTGAACCAGGTTAGCTCAGGTGTTAAACAAGTTAGTGAAGTCTATGGATTTGCTACCACAGGGTATAAATTCTGTGTTATCTTATTGACAGCCCTCAATCCAGTACTATCAATTATTGGGCTGATTCCTTCCCTATCGTCCTTTTGAGGGTACTGCTCAATTCTCACTGGTTGTGTTCTTTCCTTAAGCTTGATTACTATGTGGGGGCATTTTTCACCCTCCCTGCTACAGCAGAGGCCCATACCCTCAAAAACACTTATTTACTTATTCTAGTATCTCTTTACTAATGTCTTCCTTAATTTCAATGACTGTTAATGTGAAGCCTAACATCTTTATATCATTTGCCTCCTGAGTAACCTTTCTCATTTGAGAATGTTTAGCGAATGGAGCGAATTTTACAAAAGCTTCTAAGTACACATAGTACACATGTTACTTTAAGGGTTTGCAAAAGTATGCCTTCTCGGACTGGCCAGTTGTACCCCGCACTACAACCTAAACATTTTCCACAAGTACTAAAGCTTTATTTAAAACTGAATATATGGCCCTTGTGTTGACTAAAATTCTACCCTTTTCTTTCTTCTGATCTCACTGCCTCTTGCAGAGGGGTCTGTTACATCCTAGTTCTGGATGAAATTGAACGGCCAGGAGGGGGATGGGTTCAAGTGGGTATACTTTTGGAGCCTAAGCCTTCTTCCCTTTTGGGGAGGTCATCTTTATCCTTCCTCCCTTACCTTAGGAGGAGCCTTTACAAATCATATGTACTCATTTTGCGAACTGTAATAATTTTGCATTTCAGCATGATAATCTTTGTTTGACTTCATATGTTGCTATCTTATGCTGTATGCTGAACAACACGTTTGATTTGCTTTCTCTTTGCCTTGTCTTCCTTTTCAAGGGCCAAGACCAGGAGGCGGTCTGATCTCACAGTCTCTTTGCCATTCTGGGTGATTTCTTAAAACAAAAAGACATATCAGCATACAAAACCCCATCCCATTTACCTTCCTATTTTAAAACAGTATTAACTGCAATGAAGTATTATAAACCTTCTTATTTTCTGAGCTGTTCCTACTGGCAGCCTTCTCCCAGTGAGCCCCTCCTAAAAGGGGCTAGTTGAGCAACCTCTTTGCTCTGGTCAGTTCTCTTTATCTCTTTCTCCTTGCCCTATCTCGCTTCCACCCAAACTTCTCTTTACAAAGCTTCACAGTAGTTTCTCAGTCTTCCTCCTACACACACACACACACACACACACACACACACAGAGCTCCAGGTGGCAGGTATCAGATGTGATTTCCCACACACGAGATTTAAGATCTTAGGTTCTGAATCAGCTTGATCAGAAACCTTTAATTTACACTCTGGGCATGTGCCCTGACGCTTATTAGAACAGCAATACCAGCGTTTCTCACAAACACCGCACTGCAATAATACTAATGCAGCGTGCCAGCCTCTTGATGCACCGAAGGAATTGCCCACAGAGGCAGGCTATTCTGCTTATTACAGAGAACTCTAAATCCCTACAGCAGGCTGTTCCCAGTCCAGACTTACTATAGTACCAGCTGAAGTCTCATAAACTCATTCATCTCTTCTATCTAAACTCCGTTTTACAAAATATCAGTCCTTCCTAGTTCTCTTCTTGCACAATCTAATTAAGCACTGTGTCTACTTACACTTGTTTTACTGCCTTGCAGAAAGGCTGTGCTTGTCACAGCAGAAACTCTGATACGCCCACAGACACAGACACATGCACCCCCCCCCTTTATCTCAAATTCACTAGAGCCAGGGCTTGAATTGCTGTGAGGGGAGAATTCTTGGAATTCCTTTAATTTGCTTTACTATAATTAAACATAAATCACCATACCATAGTTCTTCTGTGTAAAATGCTACTCTTGTTGCAAACAAAATCTTAAAATCTCCACAAACACCACTATACAATCCGAGAATCAAATTACCACTATGCAGTGGAAGAAAATCACCACACAAAATCACTGGGAAAGGGCATATCTCTCAAAGTGCCCACTTCTGTCAACACAACATAGCATACCATAATTCAGCATTTACTCACATCAGTTTTCCCTGGACACAAATCAAAAAAACAGCACACAGTCCAGAGATCAAGTCCAAACATTCAGGGCAAAGGAACTCTCTGAGCTCGTACTCACGGTTAAAATGTACCAAATCTACACAAATCACTACATTTAAACACAATAAATACCGTCACTGATGTTTCTCCACCCGCTTCTCCGCGGGGCACTTCTCTCCCTGCCCCCGCAGCCTGCTGCAGCCGGCGCCTCAGGCGTCACTCGGCTGCTTCAAACACGGGTAGTACTCACCCTCCCCGCACTGTAGGGCACTGTAGATCTACTCTCTTTTTTACACCATACACTTATACACTTGCACGATTAGAAACACAGTGCACTGACCACACAATGCATTAACCATACAGCGACACAGTGTTTGACACACACATGCATATAGAGATCCATTCGAGCCACCCCCAGGGTCGCTAGCGGCTGGTCTATCAGACAATGAACCCCCAATACAGTGTCCGGACACTACACACATACACACACATAGACGTCCACTCAACCCACCCCCAGGGTCGCTAGCAGCTGCTCTATCAGAACAATGAACCCCCGTCTCTAATCCAGCTGATCCACCAGCTACACCCAGACGTCTCTGAGTGATTTACTCCCTAGCTCTCTTTTCTCCTGGGGGCCCCTCAGTACATACCGTATTCTCCTCCGCAGCCAGCAGGTCCTTGTCTGTCCTCGCAGGAGGCAAGTCGAGATGAGCGGAGCCCCACTAGGAAAAATCTTAGGGAGAACCTTGGAGGTCTGTCTATCCCCCCGCCCCTGCAGGGACAGAGAGCTCCTGCCTTGGCTCACCATAATGTTTTGCGGAGAAAAGAAGAAAACTCTACAACTTTGTCAAAGTTGTAAAGTTGGTATGTTTATTACAGCGCTGGATGCATGCGGAGATTGCTGTCTTCAAAAAAGGCATGCGTACCTCTGAGAACTTCAGGTCTCTTTTTATCTCTCTCTTAAATACATATGCATACAGTTTCACAATAGGTTCATACATATTCATTTTTATGGGTTTCTTGTGACATTTACCCCTAATTCCTTTGTATCAGAAAAAATTCCGAGGTCAGGTTGACTTGCCCTTACAGCAGTCTCTGTCTCCTTCTATCATCTTCTGTATCCCGCCTTTATCTCTGTCCTTTGCTGAAGTAACTCCACTGAGCTTAGACCTTGCAGTCTAGCTAAATAACTATGGTTTCTAACTACAGACTCAACTCAAAAATGTACATTTCACTTAAATTAAAATGGATTTCTATCCTGGAAAATTTTCAATTTGCTTCACTCACCCTGGGCTCTGCCTCGAGCTGTGCAAATTCCATCAGTGCAAGCAGGCAGAGCTTGGGGTGAGGGGCAGAGGGAATCAGCCCAATTCCTGCCCCAGGCAACGGACCCAGGTACATTGTCCACACTTTGCCCAGCAGTGTTCATTTGCATTTCTAAAGCTGCTCTGCAGGCTGCCTGGAATGAAGCTTCTCTTCCAGGGCAGCCATCTGGTGAGTCACATGTGGCCTCCCCAGAATCTGCTTTTTAAAAAAAATGTATTAACTATTTATGTTCAAAGTATTACAGTTAAATCTCTTCGATTTTGCAAAATGCAACATAAAGGCGAACATGGGAAAACCCAGACCAAAAATTGATTCTCACACTTCTGTCCAAAACCCACCTGACAATATAAAGTGGGAATATTATGAAAAATTTTTCCCATGTTGTAATTTTGTCACTGAAACTTCAGGGAAAACAAAAACTCTCCAAGAATCTCTTTAGTGTTAGAGAGTCAATACATTCCTTGGTTCTGGCCAGGATGTGCAACAGAAATAATTTCTTTCACAAATAGCCCAACTGTGCAGAGAAAATCATTCCATGCCATGTGAGATTTACTAAATTTTTCCTAAACTTTATGTAGTCTGGACCAATCTAAATCCACTGGTTTAATGCTCATTGCTTCCAAGTTGTATAAGTTTTTAGTATTTGGTTGCCTGTTGGACCCGGATTTCTTCCCCTCTGATGTGTGAATTCAGTCTCCACACTCCTGGATTTCCTTCTCAGCCTTTTCCAGCCCAGGTGTCTCCAGCTCTGCCGGGGGCAGTGCCTGGGGTAGTTGTTGGTTGTTGTTTGCTGATGATTATTCCCAGTCTGTTTGAATGTTAAAGTCATCTCCATTGAGTGGTATAACACCCTTTAAATAAAAGCTTTAAAATTCATTTCCCAAAGGCAAAGACAAACCAAGCCTGAGGAAAGAAATAAGATTTAAAAGGAACAAACTCGGTACATTTTGCAGCAGCGCAATGGCAGGCAGCCCAGAGAGTGGGTGTCAGTGAGCCCCAGAGCTCAGCGGCTGGAGATGGCAGAGCAGGGTGGCCAGGATTGCAGAGGATTCCAGGCGAGGATCTGTGGGCAGGCGCAGGGGCTTGGCCCGCTGTGGAGCCCTGGCTGCTGCTGCGTTGCCTTCAGGGCAGGCTCAGGGGCGGCCTCCCATCCTCCTGCTGCAGGCGGGAAGTGCAAATCTCTGGGGCTTCAGAGCCCTTGAGGCCAGGCTGAGGGGTCCTCCCCTGTTGAGCTGTGCTGGCGGCTGTTTCTGGCCTCAGGGACACTTGGCATGGACCCCTTGGCCACCAGTGGTGCTGCTTTGCACTCCTTAGGCAGGAGCCGATGTCCTGGCTGGGTGTTGGCAGCAGCAAAGTGCCAGGGCAGGCTCTGTGCCAGCCCAGCTTCCTGTAGGAGAATGTGCCTTGATATCTGCTCCAGTGGTTGCTGAAGCAGTGAGAATTGCTTTTGCCCCCCTGTTAGGTGCCATGGTGTCAGCAGAAGATGTTGAAGCCTTCCTGCTCAGGACATTTCAGTGCCAGGCTCTCACAAGGACCCACAGCTGCGCGGGTTGAGCTGAGCATGGGGTGGTGACCTGTGCTGTGTCTGATTCCCCTTCCTTCCCTCCCCTGGAACAGGGTGTTGCTGCTAGACGCCACTTGTCCTGGTTGCTTCAGAGTACTTTGGAGAGGCTCCATATCTAATTTTCCTATTTTCCTGGGGCTGCCAGAACTTCAGGGTTCACTTCAGCATAGGCCTGGCCAGACATTTGACATAGAGGTACAACAGAACTGGCCTCTGTATCCCTTTTTATAATATTAATTTGTGTTACGAGTTCAGCGATCAAATCCCTTCCCAGTAAATCACGATAACAATTAGGAGCAAATAAAAATTCACGCATTTCAAACCCATCTCCCAGATCTACTTAGAGTGATTGAATAAAACCATACATCTTTCCCACTTATCCCCTCACTAATTAAACATATTTTTAGCATTTTCCCCCCCTTAGGTCTAAGATTCAGAGTGCATTGAGAGGCTCCTGTGTCTACCAGGAAATGCCTCCTCTCAATGCAGACCCACCCTGAATGTTCTCAAGGGCTCCACTGTGGAGGGTCCCTGGTGTGATGGGAGCTGTGACAGCCCTGCCAATCCATGTCCATCAAGGGGTGGACTTGCTGGTCCTGAGGGTGCTGCTGTCTGTGCTTGCAGTGTCCTTGTGCCCTGCAGCTGGAGCCCTGGTTCCTTGCCAGGGGCTGTTTGGGTGGGCTCTCCCCTGCCGAGGAGGGCAATGCCTCTGCCAGGTGCTTGTGGCTGAGCCGTGCCCTGGGTGCTGGGGCCCCCTTGGGCCCTGGGGTTGATCCCTCAGGGGCTGTAGGAACTGTGCCATGGCCTTTGCCTTCAACTTGGCCTTTTGCTGCTCCCTTCTTGCACTCACCTGCTGTGCCTTTGTGCCCAAGTGCTGCAGGGCCTTCTTGTGCCCCTCCTGCAGCCCCCTCAGTGCCTGTGGGTGCTTGTCTTGCTTTACAAGAGAGGTGTCTGCTCAGGAAGGCAGAAAAAGCCTCTCTTGGAATGCAGAATGCAAACCCCCTCCCTCTTAATGTTTAGAATAGTGAAATCAAGGGACTCTAAGGCAAAGATATGGGAATAGGAATACCAGTTCTTTACTAGTGTGTATAATAAAGCAAACAAACACCAACAGCTGCGGCACTGACAGCAAACAGAGCCCGGACCCAGTCCCGGCATTTGGGCTGCGGCGCTTTCCCTTTGGGTGCAGTTCTGGGCACGGCCGGCAGGGGTGCTGGCGGCTCCCGCGGGGCGGGGCAGCGCATCCCTCCCATGGGAACCTCTCTGAACGGAAATAGATCAATCCCTTCAGCTAACTCTTTCACTTTTTTACCTTCTATAGCCTTTCTCCCGTGTTTTGGGAAAGAATTTAGAGAGGGCTGCCTTTTAACTGAGCTCCTAGTGTTTCAATAAGGTGCTTCCTGTAGAGAGAGAGAGTTTCCCTGAACAGCCGGAGCTGTGGTTACCAAGGGGACGTAACTCAGAGCAGGACGGGGTCAGGGGAGGATATCCCGCCGAGGCTCGGTGGGAGTGTGAGCAGGGTCTGCTGCTGGAATCACCAGAGGGGGATCTTCCCGTGGAGCCCGAGGCGGAGCGTGGGTAGCCCCTGCATGGCTGATGACAGCTGATCCGGCAGCTGCCGGCAGAGCAAAGGCAGGTGGGAGAGCCCGGCAGCGGCGGCGGTGCCCAGCGCAGGTGGCACGGGCAGGGCAGCCGGGGATGGGATGGCTGGGACTCCCCCTGGGTGTGGTGGGCGCGGTGACCTCGGAGCAGGCGGCAGGACAGAGCAACCCCCATCTTCCCCAGCATGGCCGGCAGAGCGGCCGCGGTCCAGGCAGTGGGAGCAGGGCACACAAATTGAGCGACAGCGCCGGGGCAGGTGGAGCTGCCCTGGGCAGTGAGGCCGCACCTGGGATGGAAACCGGGGCAGGCAGAGCTGAGGCGGGCAGCGAGCCGGGACCCGGGACAGGCGCCTGGGCCACAAACGGAGGGGGCAAAACCTGCAGAGGATCCCACTCTCTCATTTTTCCTCTTGTTCCCTTCCCTTTCATATCCCTTTTTCTTTTCTTGTTTTTTCTTGGAGGTTTCTGATATTTTAAACATTTTTTTCTTCTAAAATCTCGTGTCTAACATATGGCATATTCTCTTCTAGATTAAATGGGTTTTTTTACAAATAAATCCAGAGCCTAGCAAATCTAAACTTCTGCTTGGATACTTTGAAATGCTCAATGAGCTAACTCATGACCTCCAAATGTTGTTTTTCCCATCACCTCTTTATTTATCCTTTGGCAAATTAAGCATCTTTCAGTTAATTGTTTCCAAATCCAAAAATTCCAGTGCACCCATAGTTCCTTAAAAAATGATCACAAAAATCTTGAGTACCCCAGTGGGTTTTCTGATGCCTGTCTTCTAATATTTTCTTAGAAGCACATTTTATTAAGTAATTATCATCCATCATGAAGTTTCCATTTCCCTGATTTATCTTGTTCACTTCCTGTCCTGTTCAATTCTTTTTTCTCGGCTTCACTAAACTTTGGAATTTCCGGTTTTTCCTCATTTGGAGTTAATATTAACATAACTCTTTCACCTCCATTTTCTGCTGCATCCTTAGCTCTGTGATCTGCCAAATTATTTCCTCTTCTTTCTGGGGTCTTTCCCTTTTGGAGTTCCATTATATGTACTATAGCTATCTCTTTTAGGTAATTGTAATGCCTCTAAAACCTCTAAAATAAGTTCCTCATGTACTAATCCTTTTTTTCTTGAATTAAGTAATCTTTTCCCTTTCCAAATTTTTAAAGGTATGTACTACTCTAAAGGCATACCTTGAATCAATATATATAGTTCCTTTATTTTGTGTTAAATATTCTAGTGCTCTTTTTAAAGTATATAATTCACAAGTTTGAGCTTACTAGTTTAAGGTTAATTTCCCTTTTTCCATAGTTTGCATGTTTTTCCCATCGACTACTGCATACCCTGTATTTTCTCCTTTTGCAAGGAGTTGTATCTCTATTTTTTTTCTTTTTTTCCCCCTGTGTCCAACTTACTGGTTTTCTGTCTCATTTTTCAAGATCTTATCTATTCATCTTCTGCCTCTGTTTTTCACATTCACTAACAACCTAAATACCACTCTTCTTTCAACTACATGAAGAAAAATAAAAAACTTTTTTCTCACACTACTTTCAGTACAATATACCTCCCTCCAAGGAGATATAGTGAAGCTTAAAATACAGAATCTACATTACCTATACTTTCATTCGTCTACATTCACTCACTTTTATTTCTCATTCACTTTCACACATTCTTTCCCACCCTCAGGACACAGAGTGGATCCCTGTTGACAGAGAATCGCGGGTCCCTGTGGCCCCCCTCACCTTGGGGTTGGCCTCTGGGTCAGTATTTCTGGGCCTCCTGGGAGGGCCCTGACTCTGCTGCCTCCAGTGCCGTTCACCTGTGAGGCTGATTTGTGTGTCACTGACACTCTTTAGCCACGGCCCCCTCACACGCCCTGGGGACAATGGCCCGTTTGCAGGTCACCTGTACCTTATGCCACAGCCCCCACACGCCCAGGAGAACAATGGCTTATTTGTGGGTCACACACTCCTCTTTCCACAGCCCCTCCTTCCCACCCGCCCGAGAAGCTGAGGCTGATTTTGTTTGTGACTCACTCTCACACACAACAAGACAACAATAAGGTACCTTCTGTTATAAATTATCAAATCGAGAGCCAAACCTATAGGAAAATTTAGCAAAGATTTATTAATTTGTCTGTGAGACTAAAGTTCAGTCGTCAAAACCACCACAGCCAAGGGTCAGCGTCGAGCCTGGGTTCGGTGCTGGGTGAACACGGATCTGAGCTCCGAATGTCAGAGTCTCCCCCTGTTCATAAATGCTGTGTGATGCAGCGAGTTCTTTTACAGTTTATTCTGCTCGAGGCAGAGATGACCGAATGTTCTTTGTGTCTCTTCCCATACATAACCGTGTCTTTACCTGCGCAGAGGTGGACAAAGACTCAGTCCCGGTGTCTGATGTTGTCAGTAGACTCTGGGGAAGTCAGCATTCACATGCATCAGGGTGGGACTGTGGATCATTGTGGTAGCTGTATAATCGTCGAGACAAAAATCACTCTTGGCTGGACCTGGTGACCCGGGGAAGCCAGCCATTATCGCCCTGGAAGCTTCTATTCTTTCATTAAAAACCCCGATGTTTATCTCAACCAAGTCCAGGAACTAGATGTATATGAATAAGACACTGCTCCTGGCCAGGATGGTCAAAAGACATAATGTGGATTTTACAATATTTTATACATTAATAGCATGATTTATCTCTACCATATACTACAGTTTCACATCACCTATTACAAGTTTAGGTGTTCCTTGCCAGTCCCCGTGCTCTTGGATATCCCTCAACCCAGCTGTGTTGTCCAACCCCAGATGCTCTTGAGCATATCCTCAATCCGGCAGAATTCTGCCCAACTGTTGATGCTCTTGGAATGGCAATTCCTCAATCCAGCAGGTTTTCATTCTGGATGCTCTTGGGCTCTCTTATCCCTCAAACCAACAGCATTTTTAGTAGCCTTTTTTGTCCCGTTTCCTAGTGGATTTGGCTCGGAAACTCCTCTGCTCCCTTCCTCCGAGGGGTCCACCCCCTCTCTGAGACCCAGTCCCAGTTTCCCGGGGGATTCTCTCACTCCTCTTATCATTCGCTGTGTCTCTTTACTGGCTGCTTCCCTCAAGGAAAGTTGGAAACGCAGCGTGGGAGACTCCAGCACTCACTTGGCAGGTCTGGGACAACCAGCCCTCGTCTCATTCACAGCCCAAAGCAGAGAATGAGGGGAGAAGGGAGCCCGGAAGCCCAAACAGCCCCGGCATCCCGAAATGGGGAGAGCAAAGCGGGGGGAGCTTTTGGCATTGCTGAGACTGCCAGCAGCCTGGGCAGGGTGGGCACTGAGGAGAAGGGTGACCCCCAATCCAAGCATGACCCCCAGCAGCTGGGACAGGGGGGAACCCCCGAACGCCAGAGGGGAGGAACCAGGGGCGGGGAAGTCCTGGGAGGCTTTTTCAGGGCTGAATCTTGGATGTTGGGGAGGTTTTTCTGGAGCCCAGATGGCCAGTGACTTGTAGAGATGGACTTGGGCAGAGGGACTTTGGGATCTCAGCACCTCAGGACAGAGGTGCAGAGTGGCCAAGAACACCCTTGGGGGGCTCGTGAGTCCTGGAATGTTGCCAGAAGTGTCTGGTGGCAGGACTTTGATCCTACACAGGAGATGACACCTGTATGAGGACTGGGAGGATTTCACTGGGGTGAATGGTGAAGGGATAAGTTAATTAGAGTGTAAAACACAGGGTTTAGGATTTCTGTACAGGGGGGTCTAAAGAAGTAAGATGGAGGAATTGGGGCGTGTCCTGTTCTTCTTCTTCTTCTTCTTGGCCTCCATCTTCTGTGGTGATGGTGGCACTTTGGGATTGGTCTTTACTAGAAGTGCACCGGTTAATAAGAGTAGAAGGTATTGGGGAAAAATTATAAATATTGTATACGTAACTTCGGGTATAAAGATAAGTGACCGCCCCAGGGGTTGCAGAGTGTGCCCATGGCTGACTTGCTGTGCAGACCTCTGTCGGGCTGAAAGAAAATCTTTTAGATAAACAATTAATAAACTCCGAGACCGAAACAAGATCAGAAGTCTCTCCTCGTCCTTTGAAGCGCCGGGCTGTCCAAGGCCACCCTGGGCCTTTCCAGGCCACCTAAACAGCCGAGAAACCGAGCAAGTGGCATCCCTGAGCTATCTCCGGTAATAAATCAGCAAAGAGAAACAATGAAAACCGACAAGTGGCGTTCGCTGCGTGGGCTACTCCCCACCAACCCTTTCAGGGGGGGATCAGTCCTGAAGAGCTGAAGAGCTGAAGAGCTGAAAAGCCAAGAGGGCAGCCCCAATCTAGGACGAGTTCCCAGGAGAGCACTGATAGCTCCTGAGGAGAGAAGCCTGAAGAAAAAAAAAAGAAGAAAAAAAAACGGCCAGAAGAGTCTGCAAAAAACAGCAGTCACTGAGAATTCCATCTCTCAGCTTCTACCGAAGACAGTTCGTAGCAGAGCAGCCCGGAAAGGAACCAGGAAAGGCCCCTCTGGATCCACCCCTCGTGACCCGCTGGACGGACACTGGGAGCCTTCGGACAGCTCTGACGACAGATTCGGTGAGAAGGTCAAAAAATAAGAACATAATTGCACACTCTCCCAAGAACAACGGGAAATTTTGTCCGCCTTACAAGGCGTGGCTCAAACACACACAGAAGGGATCCCAAAGAAAGAATTAAAACAGCTATTGTTGTGGGCAAGGCTTAATTACCACTTGCCGAATCATGCCTGCTATTCGAAGTGGGGTTTTGGCAGGAAATCAATAGGCACTTATATTTCTTAGCGACAAAAAAAGACGAGACAGCGTTAAAGCTGCTCTTGCCGGCAAGAGTAATGCTAGAAAGGCATTTCAGTACAGTCGAAAAGACTGGGAGAGCAATGAAAAGTTGCGGCACCCTCGGAAGGAGGGGGGGGAGCAATGCTCCAGAAAAAAATTAGCTCTGGCCTCAAGAAGCCAGGGGGAAAGGGCTCTCGAGAAAAGAGAGCAGGAAATAATATTAAAACCCCCGGTCCCAAAACCCAGAAACCCCAGGAAGCTCCTAAAGCGTCCTGAAACTCCGGAGAGTACAGGGGAATCAGGATCGGAAGGGGGAGTGCAGGGGGCAGAGAAGGGATCGGGGGGGGCGCTTACTCGCGGGGGGCACGGCACGGCAGCGGCGGAGCCGGCGGGGAGCGTGGGTGAAGAGATACCGGGAGACACATGTCCCGGTGCGGCTTTTGTCAGTGCAGTGCCGGGGGGTGGCGGCCGCCCTGGCTGGCAGAATAGCGGAGATGCGCGCGGCAGGCAAAACTCGCAAGAACCGGAGGGGGAGTCACATACCAGCGCGGGGGCGGTAAACACGGGCGGCGAAATGGGGGATATTGCGCAGCCCCAAAGGGCCACCGTAGTGAGACGCGGGAGGCGCGCGATTGTGACGTCAGACCCGGTGCGGAGGTCCGCTCGGATTTTGGAACGCGCTCGGGTGCTGGCGGGGGGCGGGCTGTACACACCGGCGGGAGGAGCCAGGGACACAGCGTCAGAGGGGGAAGAGACAGAGTCAGGGACAGACCGAGGGGAGGAAGCCTCGGAGGTGGAACAAGGGGGGGAGAGTGACATCAGCTCGGGAGAGACAGGGAGCGGCTCGGAGAGCACGCATGCGCAGAGAGTAGAGCGCGGGCGGGGGTGGGCCCGATCCCCTGTGACGTCTCGGGCGAGGAGGGGCCGTGCTCGGGATCCTATGTCCGAGGGGCTCCACACCCTCTTCAGACTTGCTACCTCTGGATGAAAACCCTCGGAGTTCCAGACTCATCCCTTCAAGGGAGACGTTCTGGTGTTCAAGCTCCATTCCCAGCTGAATTAAAATCCAGGCAGACACAGTCTCAAAACGAGATCACGAACACGGCAGTCGACAGGACGAGGGGCAGTCGAGCTCATGCTGTCATCCGAGCTGGGGAGGCCGGTGACAGCGCCGCCTAGTGGGGGGCAAGGGTTTCGCTTGTATCTCCACAGAGCGAGGTCTGACGTGGGTGTCGGCACGACACGTGAAACCATTTTGAGTGCGAGAACATGAAAACGCAGATCCGAGAAACAATGATCCAAGAAACAAAGAGACGAGTACTCAGACAGGAGTCGAGACTCAAACTGCACAAGACGACTCGGAAGAGAAATAAAAAAAAGCTAAAGACTTTGGGGGAATTTTCTCTAGGGTCTTGGATGAAAACCAGAATAATGATTTCACGCAGAAGCGGAATTATGGGTTTCATGATGCTTATGTGCATCATTCTTTCATTCATTGCAGTAAGCAATGGGGGTAATTTACCTATTACTCAACCAAGGCAAAATGTATGGGGGACTTTGGCTCAGGGAGCAAATTTAGATAGTATTTGCCTGACACATTTGAGGCCAGGAAAACCATTTTCAGCATGCATGGTTGGGTTGCCAGTGGACGAATGGCCAGTTCCAGGGCACTCCGCAGTTAACATTTCGCAGGTCATTAAAGATCCTGAGAAAGAGTGGTGTGCTTGGACACATCTACTTCCTGTGGCTTCAATGGAACTCTGCGTGCAGTTTGAGGCTCCGAATGTCACAAAGGCGAAAACTGTCGATTTGACTCCCATTCATGAATTCTATAAGAATGCGTCAGCATGGTGTAAATATACAGAAAAAACTACCAAAGGATCGGTCCAAGTCCCAGTGCAATTGCCATGGGGTTTGTTTTTAATTTGCGGGGACAGAATTTGGCACGGCATTCCTGCTAATGCCACGGGAGGTCCATGCAGCATTGGGGAAATTTCAATGCTATCGCCTGATTTGAACATGTTAAGGGAGAGAAAACGCAAAGAAAAAAGATCAATAGAACAATATGCGGCAGATTGCAATGATAAAATATTTTCTTGGGACAAGAAAGCGAGTATTGCTATAGCAATCTTCTCACCTCAAACAGCATCAGGGGTGGCCTTGACTCAAGTCGACCGCATGGGTTGTTGGTTGAGCAAACATGCACGGTCTGTGTCTGTCTTACTGGATGACATGTTAAAAGACATCAGTGGTGTAAGACAGGCGACTCTTCAAAACAGAGCGGCGATCGATTATCTATTGCTCGCTCATGGACATGGATGTGAAGAGTTTGAAGGGATGTGCTGCATGAATCTCTCAGATCATTCAAGGTCAATTCATGAAAGTATCAAAAATATAAAAGACAGCATAAATAAACTTGGCGAGATCACAGGATCATGAATCGATCAGCTGGTAGACTTCTTTGACATCTCTCCCATTTGGAGAGGAATTTTAAGAGTAGAGTTGTATGTTTTAATAGTTCTCCTAGTCCTCATACTTGTCGTCCCATGCATATTTGCATGTTTAAAACACGCTATGAATCGGATAGCAAAAGAGGTCTTCCTGGTGCAAACAGAAGGGGGAGATGTGGGATCTCAGCACCTCAGGACAGAGGTACAGAGTGGCCAAGAACACCCTTGGGGGGCTCGGGAGTCCTGGAATGTTGCCAGAAGTGTCTGGTGGCAGGACTTTGATCCTACACAGGAGATGACACCTGTATGAGGACTGGGAGGATTTCACTGGGGTGAATGGTGAAGGGATAAGTTAATTAGAGTGTAAAACACAGGGTTTAGGATTTCTGTACAGGGGGGTCTAAAGAAGTAAGATGGAGGAATTGGGGCATGTCCTGTTCTTCTTCTTCTTCTTCTTGGCCTCCATCTTCTGTGGTGATGGTGGCACTTTGGGATTGGTCTTTACTAGAAGTGCACCGGTTAATAAGAGTAGAAGGTATTGGGGAAAAATTATAAATATTGTATACGTAACTTCGGGTATAAAGATAAGTGACCGCCCCAGGGGTTGCAGAGTGTGCCCATGGCTGACTTGCTGTGCAGACCTCTGTCGGGCTGAAAGAAAATCTTTTAGATAAACAATTAATAAACTCCGAGACCGAAACAAGATCAGAAGTCTCTCCTCGTCCTTTGAAGCGCCGGGCTGTCCAAGGCCACCCTGGGCCTTTCCAGGCCACCTAAACAGCCGAGAAACCGAGCAAGTGGCATCCCTGAGCTATCTCCGGTCATAAATCAGCAAAGAGAAACAATGAAAACCGACAAGGGACCTTCAAACTCAATGTGTTTTGGGGAAGATGAAACAGGAAAGCCTTATAAATACGATTGTCTGGCAAAAGATTTTGTGAAGATAAAAAGTATAAGGAGGATTAAAATGAAAGCAAGCTCTGAGATACTTCAGTTAGTGAACAACTGGAAAACAATGGTGTGGCCAAACTGAAGGTAATGCCCTTTTGATGAAACAATTCCCTCTGCTTGATGACAGATCCAAGGGTCAGAGCAGACCTTACTAGCTCAATAGAAGGGGTCCGAAGAGGAGTTATTAGGGTTTAAAATGTAACACAGTGTGGTGATGTAATGATTTTTACAGGCTGAATGTAAATGCTGTAGGATTTGTCTCTTGTACTAGATTGGTTAGTGAGAAATAGAATATTCAACACAGAAGAAGATTGATTGTATGGTAACGGGAACCTTACTCTCATATACTCTTCCCCTCTTACTCTCTCACCCTCTAACCCTCTCTACCCGTCTCTTCTCTCAGGCCTGCTCCGAGCTGTGCCTGGCAGCTCCAAGCAGGGCCCTGCACCCAGACCCTTTGCAATGAACCGCAAGTTCCACGACCTGGCTGCAGAGCTCACTCGTCTCTGTCCGTTCCTACCGTCCTACCCCCCGACACTCCTACAAATGTGCTCATCCTTTGTTTTCCCCAAACCAGGATTTCCCATTGCCAAGGCCTGGGACGCTGCAAGGAAGAGGAAGATGCCCCGGGACACTGAGACAGGTGAGGAGGAAGTCAGTGCCCCTTTCCCCTCTGTGCTGCTCCATCTCCCAGCCCAGCACGGCCCTGGCTGCAGCTCAGCACTGGGGGATCTCCTTGCCCTTGCCTGTGGCACGGAGGCGAATCCCATCCTGTCCTTGTCCTTCCTCCCCCAGAGCAGGAGCTGAGCATGGAGAGCAGGGAGGACAAATGCCAGCGGCAGAACCTGGTGGAAGAGGCCGTTTTGAGCGGCTCCACGGTGCAGGAAGCCAACGGGGAGGAAAAGCCGTGGAGATGCCGCACGAGGCGGGGCTGCAAACGCAGCTGGCGGGGATCTGAGGGGTAAAGAGCCAGCCTGGGCCGGGAAGGCGGCCGGAGACGGAGCCAGAGCTCGGAGCTGGTGCTCCATGAGCAGCTCCATGATGGGGAGAAGCCCCACACGTGCGTGGAGTGTGGGAAGAACTTCAGGCGGAACTGCGACCTGATTGTGCACCACAGGATCCACATTGGGGAGAAGCCCTATGAGTGTGGGGAGTGTGGGAAGAGCTTCAGCCAGAGTTCCCACCTGATCAGGCACCAGAGGATCCACACTGGGGAGAGGCCATACAAGTGCTCCGAGTGTGGGATGTGCTTCAGCCAGAGCTCCGGCCTGATCACGCACCAGAGGACCCACACTGGGGAGAGGCCCCACGAGTGTTCCAAGTGTGGGAAGAGGTTTAAGAACAGCTCCTGTCTCCTCCAGCACTTTTGGATGCACAGGGAGGTGAGGCCTTTCCAATGCCCCGACTGTGGGAAGGGATTCAAGCACAACTCCACCCTCATCACCCACCGGCGCATCCACACTGGGGAGAGGCCCTACGAGTGTGATAAATGCAAGAAGAGGTTTCCGACCAGCTCCAGTGTCCTCCTGCGCTATCGGATTCACACAGAGGAGAGGCCCTTCAACTGTCCCGACTGCAGGAAGGGATTCAAGCACAACTCCCACCTCATCAGGCACCGGCGCATCCACACTGGGGAGAGGCCCTACGAGTGTCCCCAGTGTGGGAAGAGCTTCTCCAGCCGCTCTAGCTTGACCCAACACCAGCGGAGGCACCGCTAAGGGAAGCCCTGTGAGTGCCCCGACTGCGGGCAGAGCTTCGTGCGCTGCTCCAGCTCCATCCCCCACTGGAGGAGGCACTTTGGGCACAGCCCTGGTCACTCACATTCCCTGTGATCCATGTTGACAACACACCTGGCTGCTTCTACTTTTTGTTTGGCCTTAATTTTCCTCTATTCTCCATCTCTTTGCACTGCAAAAGCCAAGAGGAATGGATCTGTCACCTCAAAATCACTCAAATCCCAGTGAAAACAGCTCAATCTGACCCCAAAAAGAGCTCAAACCCACCTCAAAAAACTCAATCCCATGCCAATTTCACTCAATTCCGCAGCCATCAGGCTGAGATGAGGTTGGGAAATGATTTAGAGTCATGGGGTCTCAATCAGAGTGGTGGGATGGAAATTGTGTGGGCTGGGTGTGTGGGATGTATTTGACAGCAAATAAATCTCTGAGACTTATTGATTTCTCTCCCGTTCATGTTCAGTCTGTTGCAGTTCTGTTTGCAGAGTGCCGCCTTCTCAGCTCATTGTCTCTGTGTCCCTTTTCTCTCCTGTCTCTCTTTGCCTGCTCTGTTTCTCTCTCAGTGTCTCCATGGGCCCACGGACCACCAGAACCCTGCCCTGATTTAATTGACCCAGGCACCCGCAGAGACCCTCCCTATATTTAAGTGCCTCAGGGACCACCCAATACCCTCCCCTGATTTATTGCCCCAGTGCCCGCCAAAGACTCTCTCCTGATTAAATTGACCCCTCCCCTGGTTTAATTTACCTATCCCTGTTTTAATTCCCCTTCCCCTGATGTAATTGACCCCTGCCCTGATTTAGATGACCACTCTGTCCCCACAGACCCTCCCCTGATTATTTATTATTTTATTTCCCAATTATTATTTTAATTCCCAGTCCCAGGAGCTGAACTCCTGAAGGCTGGCAGGGAAATGTCTCTGTAGGATTTTGCTCCATTTCCCTTCAAGGGCGGGAACATATTTTCCTGGCTTGGAACTGGAATTGCAAACTTCTGGAATGTGTGCAGGGCAACACGGACTGGGATCAAACATGGACTAGGATCAAATAGGGATTGGGATCAAATATGGACTAGGGCCAAACAGGGACTTGGATCAAATAGGGACTGGGATCAATAGGGACTGGGATCAAATATGGACTGGGGTCAACTATTCACTGGGATCAATTATTGATTGGAATCCTACAGTGTGAGATAAACTGGACTGAGCTTATATAGACTGGGATCAAATACAGGCTGGGATCAAATATGAATTGGGATAAAAAATGGACTGGGATCAAATATGGACTAAAATCAACTATGGACTGGGATAAACTGGACTGGGATCAAATCAGGACTGGGATCAACTTTGGACTGGGATCAAATATGGCCTGGATCAAATATGACAGATTTTATGGACTGGGATCAAATGTGGACTAGGATAAGCTATGGACAGGGATCAAATATGGACGGGGATCAAATATGGATTGGGATCAAATGGACTGGGTTCCTACAGACTGGGATAAACTGGACTGAGATTATATAGATGTCGTGGTTTGAGAGGAAGTTAGTTTCCTGGGATATGAAGTGGTCAGGCCAATAGGTGCTCACATTTGAATATTGGCACCTGGTTTGGCCACTGGGGACATTGGATACGCCTCTGAGAACACAGGGGTTAAAAAGCAGAGCACTCCCGGGGGAAGCTCTCTTGGGTTCCAGCGAGGGAAGCAGGTTGGACCGCCCCTGCCCAGTTCCTGGCTGGTTTGGGGCTGGGTGAGGTAGGCCTGGCCCGAGGATGGAAGGGTGGAAGAGCACGGAGAGGCATCGGGCAGCCAAACCTCCCCCCCAGGAGACAGAGAGAGAGAGACAGAGCGCCTGTGCCACCGTGAAATTTGATATCCTGTGCTGGCAGCACAGCCAGAGGAGAAGGGCGGGGGGGGGGGGGGGGATGCAGCCTCTTGTGGGAGCTTTGGGTGGGCAGAGCCCGAACTTTTAACCCTTTTTTGGACAAGGAAATCTTTGCAGAACATTACCCTTTCCTAGAGCAGAGATAAGAGATGAAATGGAGCAAGGAAATGTGCAAGTGTGAAGGTCTGGGCAAGTGAAAGATGTCGGGAGAGTAGAGAAGAATCTTAGGTGGGAAGAGATGATGGAGTGGCCTTAGCTGGACTTTTCCTGTATAGCCATGGACAGAACCATGTTTCCTGTGACACAGAGACTGCATCCAGGGGGAGGCAATGGCTCAGAGCCAAGAGGGTTCAGCGTTGGTACCCCTCGGCCCCAAGGGGTGAAATTTGGTGGGGATAGGTGTCCCAAAGGTGGGACTGTGCCCTTTTTGGAACGGGACAAAGCATCCTTAAAAGGACAACCCTAGAAGCAGCTCTGGTCCATGTGCAGTGGTGAGAGCGCTGGACATGGAAGGAAGATGTCACAATGGCAGATGTTCTCAGGGCGGTGCCACGAGTGACGTGGAAAGACACGAGGTTTCAGTGGTGTTTCCTGGGGAAGCCTGTGGCACAAGAGGGACTCCTCCCCTCTTGATGAACTGAGAATTGATTACCTAAAGCATGGTGATGGACCGAGAGTTGGAGATTTGGGGGGTAGATGTATTGGAAATTTGATGGGAGGGGGAGGAAATGTTTTTGGAAAGTTTTCATTTTCCCTGTGTGTTTCTTGTTACTTAGAGTTGTAGTTTAGTTAATAAAGGTTTCTTTTCTTTATTTCTAAGTGGGAGCCTGCTTTGCTTATTCCTGGTCACATCTCACAGCAGACACCAGGGAGCATATATTTTCATGGGGACACTGGCGTTGTGCCAGCATCAAACCGTGACACCTATGCTGCCAGTTGGCCTTTTTCCACCTCTCCAGCCATCCCCACAGAACATTGGCTACTGTCCATGAATCAGTGTAGAGGTAGAGCTTTGGCCATTTCTCTCCCTTAGCATTGTCCAGGGCCAGCTGAACAGCTTTGAGTTCTGTAAGTTGACTTGATCCACCTTCTCCTTCAGCAGCCTCTGCAACCTGTCATGTGGGGCTCCATATGGCTGCTTTCCACTTCTGGTTCATCCCTGCAATGTGACAGGAACCGTCAGTAAAAAGAGCGTAGCGCGTTTCCTCTGGGGGCAGTTGGTTATAGGGAGGAGCCTCTTCAGCCCGTGTCACTGGTTCTTGTTGCTCTTCATCAGTAAGACCAAAGTTCTCACCTTCCAGCCACTTTGTAATTATCTCCAAAATCCCACGGTGATTCAGGTTTCCAGTACGGGTGCACTGTGGGATAAGAGCAATCCATTTACTCCATGTAGCGTCAGTGGTGTGGTGGGGGGTGGGAACCTTTCCTTTGAACATCCACCCCAGCACTGGTAGTCGGGGTGCCAGGAGGAGTTGTGCTTCCATGCCAATCACCTCTGAGGCAGCCTGGACTCCTTCATAGGCAGCCAATGTTTCCTTCTCTGTGGGAGTGTAGTTGGCTTCTCACCCTCTGTAGCTTCGACTCCAAAATCCCAGTGGTCGGCCTCGAGTCTCCCCAGGCACCTTCTGCCAAAGGCTCCAGGACAAGCCATGGTTCCTGGCTGCAGAGTAGAGCACGTTCTTCACCTCTGGTCCTGTCCTGACTGGGCTGAGGGCAACTGCATGAGCAATCTCCTGCTTGATCTGTGCAAAGGCTTGTTGCTGCTCAGGGCCCCAGTGGAACTCGTTCTTCTTGCAGGTGACCAGGTAAAGAGGGCTCATGATCTGACTATACTCAGGAATGTGCATCCTCCAAAAACCTATGGCACCTAGGAAAGCTTGTGTTTCTTTCTTATTGGTGGATGGAGACATCACTGTGATCTTGTTGATTATGTCTGTAGGAATCTGATGCCATCCATTAATAAGGCCTCCGATCAGCCTTATCATGAAGCAGAGCCTTGGTGCTCAGGATCTCAGTCCCTGAGGAGGGACCGGGTCCCGAAGCCAGCTCAGGCCAATGCCGGGGGGCTACCTTTCTAGCAAGCCTGGTGATATTCAGCTCTATAGTGATTAGCAGCTCTTAGGACCTCAGCTCTTTTCTTGCTGGGTAGTGGAGCCCCGGGCTTGAGGCAGCAGCAGACGGAGAGAGGAGAAGGAGAAGGCAGAAGCTGTTCCACAGAGAAGGCTTTTTTTGGGGGTCTGCGAAGGGTCTCAGCTCTTCTTCTTCTGAGCTAGTAGGGTACAGAATGCTACTTTTATAGGCTTGGCAAGTATCCCAACTTGACCAATGGCAAGGGATTAGGGGGACCATAAAATGACCGATAGGTAAAGGCCACCATGGCATTGCCTTATATGGTTATAAAGACAGGTTATAGGGCAGATGTCCATGGAGTCAGGAAGCTTCCTTGCTGCTGTGTCAGCATTCCTTTTGTTAGATTCTCCATGGTGCTTTTGCTAAATGTATGGGGTTTACTACAGTCCATCTTGCCACTTCCCTCCCAGGAACTGAATCTCACGAGCTGGTCCCTTTACCTTGACTTTTTCATGGCAAAACCAGCTCCCAGGGGGATTTGGATGATTTCCTTCCCTTTCTCAAACACATCCACAGCTGTGTTCCCCCACACAATGATGTCATCAATATACTGCAGATGTTCTGGAGCCTCTCCCCTTTCCAGTGCAGCTTGGATCAGTCCATGGCAGATGGTGGGGCTGCGCTTCCACCCCTGGGGTAGTCGGTTCCGGGTGTACTGCACTCCCCTCCATGTGAAAGCAAACTGAGGCCTGCATTCTGCTGCCAGAGGAATGGAGAAAAATGCATTGGCAATGTCTATAGTGGCAAAGCACTTTGCTGCCTTGGACTCAAGCTCATACTGGAGCTCTAATATGTCAGGCACGGCAGCGCTCAGTGGTGGAGTCACTTCATCCAATGCACGATAGTCCACAGTCAATCTCCACTCTCCTTCAGATTTTCGCACAGGCCAAATGGGGCTGTTGAAGGGTGAGTGGGTCTTGCTGACCACCCCTTGGCTCTCCAGCTCTTGGATTATCTTTTGAATGGGGATCACAGCATCTCAAGTGGTTCTATACTGTCGTCGATGCACTATGGAAGTGGCAATTGGCGCCTGTTGCTCTTCTCCCTTCAGGAGTCCTACTGCACATGGGTTTTCTGACAGTCCAGGCAAGCTGTTCAACTGCTTGACACCCTCTGTCTCTACAGCAGCTATTTCAAATGCCCATCTGAGTCCCTTTGGGTCTTTGAAATAGCCACTTCGGAGGAAGTCTATACCTAAAATGCATGGGGCTTCTTGGCCAGTCACAATAGGGTGTTTCTTCCATTCATTTCCAGTCAGGCTCACCTCAGCTTCCACCAAAGTAAAATCCTGTGATCCCCCTGTCACACCAGCAATAGAAACAGACCCCGTCCCCACATGGAATCCTCCCGTAAGCCACGAAGGTCCTTCAGGGAAAAGGACTCAATATTTGCATCTGATCTTGCACCTGCTGCTTTGACTCCTGATTTTATGTCAGGAGGCATTGAGGTTCCTTCTCCTTCATCATCATCATCCTCGTCATCCACTGGTCGATTGGTCTTTTCCGTGCATTTCCCACTTCTAGTACTGGCAGCAACAGCCATTGGTTCAGGATAATTTTCTGGTTTAGCTTCTGGCTTAGGCTCACTATCTGGTTTAGCTGCTGGCTTCGAGCCTGGGCTGTTGGCTGCAGCCTGAGTCACCGGGATAGTTGCTGATTTATCTCCCTGCCCCCCTGCCTCTGTCTGCTGCCCGACAGGATCTAGCAGTGAGCGATGAGCACAAGCCAGGGCCCAGCTCACTGCAATGACTTCCTCTCCTTAGGCTCATCCTGGTACTTCTCTTTCAGATATTTTCCCACCTCAGCTGGGTTCTGAATTTGCTCATGGGGAAAATCCCAGACTATAGGGTCAGAGAATTCCTTCAGGATTTGGACCATATCCTTCCATTTCCCACACCACTTAGGATTTTCCACACCGGGGTCTACTCCTGAGTCAGGAGTCTCATCAGCCCGTCTAGAAATCTCAGCCCTCATCCTATAGAAGCAGCAGGCTGTATAGAGGAAGGTTACCAGATTGAATACCAGAAAGATGGTCTCTTTAACATTCAGGGGAAACTCAACATCAACTCAACATCTGTTGCAATAGTGATGCCACAGATTCATAGGAGAAGAAGGAAAGCAAAGGCTGAAAAGCCTCATCCCCTGCTGCTCCTCCTCTAATAAACTGGATGCATAACCATAGCCATGAACCATTCATACCTGGGGCAGACCTCAGCATGTTTATAAACTTTTTACACATGATTACCACCAAGCCCATCAGGATAGCTATTCTGGTCACTGCCCCTCTGCTATAAAAACTACATATTAGGGACAATACTAGAGCTATTTCTGGGTAAGAAAATAAACCTAGGGACCACGGAGTTATTAAAATCTCAAAAAACCCTCGGGACCAGAAATGCATGCAAGCCTTCACCCCAACAGACATTATGAATTCAAAAAGCATGGCTATTGACTGCTTTATACAAACACAGAGTAATGGCAACCAAAATGCACTCAAAACAGGGTTTTTCCACTCTCGCTCAAGCCCCACGTGTTGGGTGCCAAATTTTGTCCTGGTTTAGGGCAAATTTGGTAGAGAATCTCCAAAGGGGGTCCCTCCAGAAAGCAAACCCACACGGCCCCTCCCCGCAACCGGTTTGGGAAGGATTCCTCAGAGAGAAGTGGAAAGAACCTGTTTATTTAACAGGCACAGCACCCCCAGCACACAGAATGAACAATACCAGATGACACCACTCTGAAAAAGGTGACAAATTCAGAAAGTCTCTCTCGGGGGTGGTCGCTCTGTTCTCAGTCCCTCCGGCGCTGGGGCAGCTGCTGCAGCCACAAGGTGCAAACTCTCGATGTTCCCAGGTCCCACTCCGGAGCAGGTTTGAGATGGTCGAAAAAGAGGAGAGGACAAACAGTCCAGGAAGGAATTTGGACTGTTTAGCTAAACTAGTTAATGAGCAGGAGCAAAAGCAAGCAGAAGCAAGAGCAGAGAGAGAGAGAGCGAAGCAAAAAGCAAAAGCAGCAAAATCAAGACCTGCAGTCTCTCTGTGTCCCACCAGGCTGATAAGAATACCCAAACAAAACTTTCACTCTTCGGAGCCAGTCTTAAAGGCACAGAACATGATATCCAGCATTAAGAGAACACATGAATGGGGACACAAGCATCATAACATCACCCTAGGACACCTTCAAAATCTGGTGCAGGAGCAGTTGGACCCGGGTCATCTGGAGACTTCTACCAGTCCCTGGAACACTCCTATCTTCTGCATCAAGATAAAATACAGGAAATAGAAGTTGTTACAAGGCCTCCAAAAGGTCAATGCCATGATGGAAAACATGGGAACATTGCAGGCGGGCATGCCATTGCCCACCATGCTTCCTGCAAACTGGCCGGTCCTCATCGTGGATCTGAAGGATTGTTTTTTGCAATTCCTTTGCATCCTGATGACAGACCAAAATTTGCCTTCTCGGTGCCAGCAATTAACAATGCTGAGCCCACACAGCGATATCAATGAAAAGTTTTGCACCAAGGAATGCGAAATTCTCCGGCCATATGCCAATGGTATGTGGCCTGTGTCTTGTCTGGAGTTCACAAGCAGTTTTCTGATGCCCATCTTTACCACTATATGGACGACATTTTAGTGGCTGCATCCAGGACGAGCTGCTGAGGATTAAGCCTCAGTTGCTCAATGCTTTGTATTCTCATGGGCTGCAGGTGGCTCCAGAAAAGGTTCAACAACGACCTCCTTGGAAGTATTTGGGGGTCAAAATTCTGGAATAGACAATCCGACACCAGGAGGTGCAATTTGTACATTTGGTGAAGACACTGAATCTGAAGACCCAGAAACTGGTAGGTGTCATCACTTGGTTACGTCCGTACTTGGGACTGACCAACACACAACTGTCTCCTCTGTATGATTTGTGGAAAGGAGACAGTGGTCCTGCTTATGCATCACAGAAGATGTGGCAGTTCCTGCAATTGTGGGGTGTGTCGCACAGGTTTGGTATCCCTCATGCTCCAACTGGTCAGGCTATTGTAGAAGATGCTTGTGGTACTCTGAAGCGGGTTCTTCAGAAACAAAAATGGGGAATGTAGGGTAAAACCCCACACAGTCAGTTGGCAAAAGCTTTGTACATCATCAATCATCTTACTGTGCCACAGAACTCAAAAAATCCTGTCATTTTGAATCATCACCTTTCGTTGCAGGCTCTGGATGAGACATGTCAGCCTCAAGCAAAGGTTCAGATGTGGAATTTAGTCACCAAACAGTGGGAAGGTCTCTATGACCTTATCACTTCGGGGCATGGGTATGCTTGTGTATCCACAGATACTGGGCTATGCTGGGTACCTTTGAAGTGTGTTCGTCCTGACCTGCGACTGCAGAGACAGAATCCAGCACACGGGCAAAATGGAAACCGTGACCAAACTGAAAGTCATCAAGTGGATGAATCGTTGAGTGATGACTCAGATACAGATGGTGTGAGTGATCACTCCGATGATTCCTCCATGAGTGTACCCTGAATGTTGTTCATTTTTCCTTTTAACATTGTTTATCCTTCTTTATTTTTTTTTTAAAGGAAAAAGGGTGAGATGTCACCCTGTTCTTTGAAGGTTCTTCTAAGCCTTCTGATGTTTACATTTTTGTAATGGAGTTTTTTACACACTTTCCATGTAAATAATGATTGTTTTGCAGTCCTTTCTGGAGGAGGAGAAAATTGATGGACTGTTGGTTTGACCAGTGTGGTTGGAGAGGTGGCAATTTCATCTTCCAATCCTTGGATGCTTTTGGAATTTTATAAATATCGAGGTCCAGAAAAAATTGTGCCTTTTTTGCCTTGGACATCTCAGGGTTTGAGTGTCGTTCATTTTGTGTAGTATTGCGACACCCTACCTCTCTAAGCAGCTGGATGCAGCAGCTAAGGGGTGGCCAGGACGCCCCAGAGCTGTTGTGGCAGTGGCAGTGAACATCCAGGAAGCACACAAGTTCAGCCTGGGCCAGAAGATGACAGTGCTGGTGTCCCACACAGTGTCTGCAGTGCTGGAAGTAAAGGAGGGACATTGGCTCTCCCCACAGAGATTCCTGAAATACCAATCCATAATGGGGGAACAGGATGATATAGAAATTGCAGTAACTAACATTGGGAACCCAGCTTCTTTGCTCAGTGCTTGTATGGGAGAATTGGTGTGTGACAGTGGTCACAATGATCGCAGGATGAAGAGAGAGGCGAGAATGTTGACCTCATGTTCAGAAGGCTTGATTTATTATTTTATGATATATATTACATTATGACTATACTAAAAAGAATAGAAAGAGGGTTCTCAGAAGGCTAGCTAAGCTAAGAATAGGAAAGGAATGAATAACAAAGGTGCTGTGTCCCGGCAGAAAGCGAGAACAGCTCTGCTGTGAGTGGTCAGTAAATCCAAACATCCACCAGAGACCAATCATGGATCCACCTGTTGCATTCCACAGCAGCAGATAACCATTGTTTACATTTGTTGCTGAAACTTCTCAGCTTCAGCAGGAAAAATCCTAACGAAAGGATTTTAATGAAAAGATGTCTGTGACATGTCAGCTTTTTAATTTAGTTTAATTAAAAAGAAAAAGTGTTTGTAATTTTCTCTGCACAGCAGAGAAAATTATTGTGGTTATCTGTTGCCAATCAAAACTTCACTCAAGTGCTGGTGTGGAATGAACAGGGAATTTCTTCACCTGTAGAACATACAATTCTATCAAATCACCAAAACAATTTTACAATATAAGAAAATGCAAAAACAATGCAAAGGAAGTTCAAGCCCAAACAGCTGAGTTTCAGGAAAAAGTCCATGGACTGAAGATGTTCCTCTTTGCCATCTCTGAAAGTCCTTTTTGGTCCTGAAACAGGCTCGCTGCAGAAAAGTCCATCAATAGTTATCAAAAGCCATTGACAGTCATCAAACAATTTCAAACTATTTGAGACAACTTCTGGAATGTCCTGCCACAGCCCTTTATTGAATAACTTTGGGCTGAAGCTAATTTTTGGCCCTTCAATGCTTCAGAGCTGCTGCCAGCTATTTCAACGCTTTTCGTTTTTTTGTTTTTTTTTTTTTTTTTTTTTTGGTGATCAAAAAGAGCAGCAGCAGCAGAGCAGCCAAAGAAAGTCCCTGGGGAGCCCTGGCCCATGTGGAGGGATCAGGAACCCCAGATCTGGCCCACAGAAAGGCAGACCAGGACCGATAGGGAGAAGCAAAACCACCAAACCCATCAGGAGGCTGGGAGGTGGCCCTGGCCCAGGGACCCGAGCCCAACAGCCCAGGCCCAACATGGCAGGCGGGCTCTGCCTTCCCACAGCCTGGCCCCACGCTGCCAATGGAATGGTGACCAAATGCTTCTTTTCCCCAAAATCACCAAGGCATGCCAGCAGCAGGGAAATAGAAGAAGCCCCAAGAACCCTCATCTCGTGTCTAGGAATGTTTTTTCTCCACAGCGAACAAGCCATGATCGCTTCCCGCTGTGCCCTCCTTAATGCAATGCAACAGGTGTGTCTCCCATCTGCCTCACGGCACCACCCCCTCTGGGCTGGGGACCAAAGGCAGAACTCTCGGCACCCACCTGCCCCTTGCCACTGGGGTGCGAGAGGGGCAGCAGAGCGATTTGCACCCCCCAAGGGAAAGCAACCGACCAAACACTCCCCAACCCGCCAAGAATGCTGATTTTGAACGCAGGCAGACGGGCTGCACCCACAGCCAGCTGTCGGGCCATGCCTCCTCCACAGAAAGGGAGGCCGGCGCCCTCTTCCCCTGTCCCAGCTTCCCCCGCAGGGGCAGCCCCGGGACAGCCCGAAAAACTCGGGGGAGAAGCCACGCTGGGTGCAGGAGCAGCTGTGGGCTGCTCCAAGGGTCCCGTGGGTTCGGTGCCATCTTCAGCATCATCCTGAACAGGCACCGGCTCGGTTTGAGGCGGTGGGGCCGGAGAGGGGGCTGGTGGACGCAGCAGGACAGCCGGGGGGGCGGTGCCGAGTCGCTGGTGTCGCCAAGGGCGTCTCCTACCAACAGCGACGCAGCCGCAGGGAGCAGTGTTTCTGAGCTCTCAGGCGCAGGCGGTGAAGCCACGGGCAGGACCACCCGGGGAGGCAGCTGCGGGGCAGGTCGGGGAGGAGGCCCTGCAGGCCTGGCAGGCGGGACCTCGGAGACCAGTGCTGCCCCCATCTCTGAGCGGGGCAGGGCCCAGGAGGTCGGCCAGGGCGGGGCCTGCAGGGCTGTAAGGACCAGTGCAGCCCACTCCCATCCCCCCCGAGAGAGAGAAGGAGGAGGAAGGGATGGCTGCATCTGACCATGCTCCAAAGACGCAGTAAAATAATCTTCGGCTCCTGGCGAAACTTTCCCCCCCACTGCCGGGATGCAGGGGGGCTGGGAAGCAACAAATCATCCCCCTCCAAAGGATCTTCTCCCACTGGAATCAGAGGAAATGGGACGAGCCCATTGCAGTTGGCAATCCAGGGAAAAACAGCTGCTCTCCGGTTCAAAACTGGAAAGTACATCCTAAATGCTGGATAAATCTGGGGGTATCCAAACCCACGGTCCAAAACGAATTGGAAAATGCAGTCCATGCACTCCCATACGAAAGCATCAAGGGCACAGAGCACATCCGTAAAGAACCCAAAAATCTTTGCCCATCAAAAAAACTCATAGAAATCTGTCTCCAATAGGCAAAGTCCATCCTCTTCACTCCATTTTTGACAGAGGGCAATAAGCTTCTCCTCTGAAGGGGAGAACCGAACCTCCTCCTCTATGGGGGAAGCACTCCACATAAGTAGCCACAAACTACAAAGGGCCACATTTTCAGGAAGGGAAAAGCCAACAGTACCTTTTGAAAGAGTCCAGCATGCTCTGGCCAGCCCCACAGTGCTGCTGCACTTTCCAAACATCTTCCTGGAGGCTTTTCAGAAGGTTCTCTTTGTGGTCAGCCTTGCTGTGAACTCCAAATCAGGATTTTCAGTTCTTCAGCTCTTGGCTAGAATGCACTTCTGTGGTCACTTGTGAAGCAACCATCAATGCCACACATTCGGGGTTTACCCAGTGCAGCAATTGTTCCTCTGGGGGTCTCTCCAAGTAATTTGCTCTTCAGACGAGGGGTCACCAATTGATGGTTTTGTCCTCCTCACTCACTCAGGGTTCACCAATTGTCACAGTGGTCACAAGGGTCTTCAGGGTATAAAGAGAGACAAGAATGTTGACCTCATGTTCAGAAGGTTTGATTTATTATTTTATGATAGCTATTACGTTATTACTCTACTACAAAGAATAGAAGGAAAAGTTCTCAGAAGGCTAGCTAAGCTAAGAATAGAAAAGAATGAATAACAAAGGTCTGTGCCCCGGCAGAAAGTGAGATCAGCTCTGCCAGGAATGGTCAGTAAATCCAAACATCCACAGGAGACCAATCACGGATGCACCTGTTGCATTCCACAGCGGCAGATAACCATTGTTTACACTTTGTTGCTGAGGCCACAGCTTCTCAGAAGGGAGAAAAATCCTAAAGAAAGGATTTTTATGAAAAGATGTCTGTGACACCCCACCTATCTCTCTAACCCTCAGATGCCTTGCCTGCCTTTTAGCCATGGATCTTGTCCTCTGAGAGCTCTGTCATTGTCCTCGTGTGAGGGTTGCTGTCCGGTCCCACCAGGAGGGTTCCGCTCTGGTCTCGCTGTCAGGGTTGCTGTGTTGTGCTGCTGTTGAGGAAAAGGCTGTGCTGTTGTTAGGGGGGCTGCTTAGGCTGAGGTGAGGGCTGGGCTGAGGGCTGGTGCACCTGTACCCTAACTTGCCTCCTAAACTGTTCCCTGTAGCCCTGATCTCCAGTGCACTGTGCAGCCCTCAAGCCTTCTTCCTTGACCCCTCAAACCCTCCCTCAACCCTCAGGCTCTGTCTGTCACCCTCAAACCCCCCTTATGCCCCTCAAGGTCCCTCTCAGCTGCCCCTCATCCTGTGTGTCACCCTTAATCCCTCTCTTTGCCCCTTAGCCCCCAGCTTCTCAGTGTCACCCTCCAGCTGCTTCTGCCACCCTCAGCATCTCTGTGTGTCACCCACTGTCCCCTCTCCCTGCTCCTCCCTCAGCTCCCAGCCTCTGCCACCCTCCAGCCCCCACAGTACCCCTCAAGCTGCCCCTCAGCCTCTGTCATGCCCTGAAAGGACCCTAAAAAACCCTCTAAATTGCCTAAAAAAAGGGCATAGTTTTCAAAGTGTCCTAAACACCCCTCAAAAACATGGAAATAACCTCAGAATACACTAAAAATACCCTACTTTTAAAAAGCCCTGAAAACACCCCTAAAAATCCCCAAAGAACCTTTTGGGACTTTTTAGAGATTTTTTAAAGAGCTCTGAGAATACCCCTAAAATCTTGAAAATGCCCTGATAAGACCCTAAAAAAGCCTGAAAAAATTCCCCCCAAAACCCTAGAAATACCCTAGTCATAAAAAAGTTCTCCATATACCCTCAATACTCCTCAAAAAGCCCTAAAACCTTTTAAGTAGTCCTAAAAAATACCCCCAAAATATCCCAAAACACCCCTAACAATTCCAATTAGTAGTAAGACAGCCCTTAAAATGCCCTAAAATGTTCTTTTAAAAGTCCTGAAAAAGCCCTAAATGTTCCTAAACATTGCCAGAGAATTCCTAAAAAATTCCTGCAAAAAGCCCTCTAAAATATCCTTTAAAAATCCTGAAAAAAAAAAACCTAATAAAACCCCTAAAAGGCTGTTCAACTCCTACCTGTAACTCTGTGGCCTCCAAACCTCATCTCTGCCTTCCAATCGGGGTAACTGCCTGCAGCTGCTGGGAGGGCTCTGGGGCTGTCCCAATATGAGGGTGGCATGTGTACCCTAACCCTGCCTGGTACCCCGTGTCCTGTGCACCCCAACCCTCAGGGTCAGCTCTCCAGCTGTCCAGCCCCCCCATCTTTGCCCCTCAGCAATGTCTGTGTGTCTCCCAGAGCCGCGTTCAGGATCCCACGTGCTGCTGCAGGGAGTCACCGGTGGGCAGTGGGGGAAGTGAGGGATGGGGCAGGGGCGACCTGGATTTCAGAACCCCAGCAGATGGCCGGGCACTCAGCACCACAGGCACCCGAACACCAATGCCACCATTGTTCCTTGCCCACGAAACTCATCAGGCCAGGTTGCTGATGGCAGATTGCAGGAGCCACTTGGCACTGTCAAACCAACCCAAGTGGACACTGGTGCCAGCTTGAGTCTGGGAGGCATCCTGTGCAATGTGGAATTTCAGCAGCCAGCTGGCCACTCCGGGACACAGGCCCCTGAACAGCAATGCCAGCCATTTTCCCTGGAAACAAAACTCACCTGGCCAGGTCCCTGATGGCAGATTGCAGGAGACAATTGGCACTGCTAAACCAGCCTTCCATCCTGCAGGGGCCTTCACCTCCCTTCTCTGTCCAAGGCCCGGCTCCTCTCACCCGGCCTCATGGCTTCCCCTCCCGCACCCAGCCCGCAGCCGGGCAGGGCAGCTCTGAACCTTTCACCCACCTGAACCAAGAGAGCTTCCCCTGGGAGTTCTCTGCTTTTAACCCCCTGTGTGCTCAGAGGCATATCCATGTCCGCAGTGGCCACACCAGGTGCCAAAATTCAAATCTGAGGACCTATTGGTTTGACCTATTAGTTTGATAAAACCACACATTGGTTTGATCCCAAAAAACTCACTTCCTTTTCAAACCAGGACAGCGGGACAAAGGGATCCGAACAGAAAATCCTGAACGAGCTCAGTAACCAAAAAATTGGGGTTAAATATGAAATGAGCGGCTCTGATTGGCTGGTCCACCACAGCCCGCGTCTCTCCATCCCCGCCCCCACCTGCCCAGCGCCTCAAGGTTCCCCCTGGCCAAAAAACCCCCAGCCCGGGGCTGCAGCGTCCCGGAAAGGCCTCAGCCAATGGGAGCGCAGGCAGGAGGCGTCTTAGCCAATGAGAGCTCGGAGCGTTGTATTGCCTCATCAGTTGCCGGGCAGAGCCCGTGGCCGATCGCTGCCCCCAAGCGGCGGCAGCCAATGAGAGCGCGCGGCGCTGCCGAGCCCGCCCTGCTCCGGACTGACGCTCCCAGCGCAGCGCGGCTGCTTTGGGGCTGCTGCTCCCTGCCCGGCCCCGGCCATGGGGCGAGGGGCGGCAGCTGGGGCCCTGCTGGTGGCACTGGTGGTGCTGGGAGCCCCCCCGACTGCGGGCGCGGAGCTCTCGGGTGAGCGGGGGGCGGGAGGCGCTGGGACGGGGGGGAGAAGGGGGAAAAGGGGGCGAAGGGGGGAGCCCGGAATGGAGGGGGAGGAGGAGGGGACCCCCCAAAGGGAGAGCGGGAGAGGCTGAGGGGTGAGAGGAGGTGAGGGAGGGGTGGGAGAGGGTGGGGAAGGGGGGAAAAGGGGAGGTGGGACACCATATCTGAGCATGAGGGGCCTGGGGTTTGGGGAATTTTTGGGAAAATGGGGAATAGGGACCTAAAATTGATTTTGGTGCGGCCGGAGTGGGAGGGGAGAGGATGTGGAAGGGGAAATGGGGGAAGGGTGGCAAAGAGGAAGCGGCAGCGCGGGCAGGAGAGTCCCATGGCGGCCGTGGGGCACAGCGGGTGTGGAGCGGGGAATCCAGGGTGACCCCCGGAGCTCTGCGGGTGCTAGGGGTGCTGGGGCACCCCCTGAGCTGTGTCCTGCACTTACAGCGGTGTTCCTGCACATGGGAAAGCAGGAATGTTACTTCATTAACGGCACGGAGAAGGTGAGGTCCGTGGAGAGGCTCATCTACAATCGGGAGCAGTACCTGGTGTACGACAGCGACGTGAGGCTGTACGTGGGGTTCAACCCGTATGGGGCGATGAATGCCAGGCGTTTAAACAACGACCCGATGTGGCTGGAGTACCAAAGGACTTCGGGGGAGTGGTTCTGCAGAGTCTGGTACGAGGGGTCTACCCCGTTCATCACGGAGCGCCGAGGTGAGCACGGGGCCGAGCGCGTCCCCTCGGGCCCTGCCCATGACCCTGAAGCCCCTCAGAATCTCCCTGGGAATCGCCCCAGAGCCCTCAGCCCTCCTTGTGCCCATCCCCGGGGCCCCTTGTCGCCCTCAGTGACCCCCTTATCCCTCCCAGTGTCCCCCCCGCGCGTCCATTTCAGAGACGCGTAAAGCTGACACTTTTCAGCCAATCAGATCGCGTCTCTTTGATGACTCATCTGTTGCCGGGCAGATCCGCAGCGCCGAGTGCCCCGCGCTGGACTCGGCCTCCCAGTGCCGCGCGCTTCATCCCAGTTCTATGAAAGTTCCTCCAAGGCCGTCCCAGTCCCTCCCAGTCCATTCCCAGATCCCTCCCAGTGCCTTCTCAGTCCCTCCCACTTCTACTCAGGTCCTTCCTTGTCCTTTCCCAGTTCATTCCCAGATCACAATCCTCAATCCCTTGGCCCCTCACCCCTTCCTATTTCTCTCAATGCTGCCCCAGTCCCTCCCAGTCCTTCCGAGTTCCACCCAGCCGCTCCAAGTCAATATCCAGTCAATCCCAGTTAATTCCCAGTTAATTCCCAGACCTCCACCCTCTCTCCAACTACCCCCCATCCCCTCCCACCTCTCTCAGTGCCACTAATCTCCCTCCCAGTCTATTTCTAGTGCCTCCCAGTATATTCCCAGTCCATTCCAGTCCCTTCCAGTCCATCCCCAGTCTCTCCCACTCCATCCCAGTCCATCCCCAGTCTCTCCCACTCCATCCCCAGTCTATCCCCAGTCTCTCCCACTCCATCCCCAGTCCATCCCCAGTCCCTCCCAGTCCACTCCCATTCCCTCTCCAGCCCACCCCAGCCCACCCCTCTCTCTCCCAGTGCCCCCCAGCTGGTCCATCTCGCTGGTGCCCCCCTCGAGCTCACAGCCCGACCCCGGCCGCCTGCTCTGCTCCGTGATGGATTTCTACCCTGCTGCCATCCAGGTGAGGTGGTTCCAGGGCCAGCAGGAGCTCTCGGAGCACGTGGTGGCCACCGACGTGGTCCCCAGCGGGAACTGGACCTACCAGCTGCTGGTGCTGCTGGAAACGCCGCCCCGGCGCGGGCTCAGCTACAGCTGCCAGGTGGAGCACGTCAGCCTGGAGCAGCCCCTGAGGTGGCACTGGGGTACGGGGGAGCCCCTGGGGGCGCTGGCAGAGGCGCTGGGCTGTGCTGGGAGCCACTGGGAGAGGAGCTGGAGAGAGCCGGGCTGGGACTGGGAGAGGGGCTGGGGGCTGGGCAAGGGCTGGGCAGGGGTTTGGGGGATGCTGGAGAGGGTGGGATGGGCTTGGAGGGGTCCTGGTGGGCACTGGGAGGGAGTTTGGGGGTTCTGGGTGTGACTGGGAGGGAGTTTGGGGGTCCCGGGTGTGACTGGGAGGGATCGCAGTGAGCCCGGAGGGGCTGGAAGGAGATCGGCGATGGCAAAGCGGGGCTCGCCATGAGCTCGGTTGTGCTGGGCACAGACTAGGAGGCCTCTGGCTGAGTCCTGCTGGGGCTGCCGAGGGACTGCGAGAGGCTTTGGGGGTCCTGGGGCGCTGGGGGCACCTGGGAGGGGGCTGTGGGATGCTGAGAGGGACGGGAGGGGCTTTGGTGGCTCCTGGCCAGGACAAAAAGGGATCGGAGGGAGGTTTCAGGGGGTCCTGGCTGGGCCGGGGGCCACAGGGAGGGCTCTGGGAGGGGCTCGGGGTGTCGGTGAGAGGTTTTGGGGGTGCTGAGCCCTGCGGACCCCGCAGAGATGCCGCCGGACGCCGCCCGCAGCAAGATGCTGACGGGCATCGGGTGCTCCGTCTTGGGCTTCGTCTTCCTGGCGCTGGGGCTCGGCTTCTCCCTGCGCAAGAAGGTGAGGGCGGGTGCCGGGGGTGGCGTCCCCGCCGTGGCGGAGCGTGTGCGCTCCCGCCGGGGCCCCCAGCCCGGTGTCACCCCCTTTTCTCTGCCCACAGAGCTCCTGAGCCGGCGGCGGCCGCAGCCCCTCCCCGTGGGCTCGGGCCCGGCCGGGACCCCCCGCTCCTTCCCCGCTCCGCTGATTTTGGGGGGTCCCGTGTCCCCCCCAGCCCCGCTGGCGCTCTGCCCCCGCCCAGTGCCTGCTCCCAGTGCTCCCAGTAAAGCTTCCCAGTTGGGCCCGGGGCCGTTTATTGGGGGTGATGGGGAGGGGTTTGGGGGGGGGCGGATTCGGGCAAAGGGAGGGGGACAAAGGGTGGGGGCTGGGCTCGGGGGGAGCGGGAAGAGGAGGTGGAGAAGGAAGAAGAGGAAGAGGAAGGATCAGGAGAAACGCCGGACAGAGGAGGAGAAGGAGGCAGGATAAGAAATGAGGAGGAGGTGGGGGAAGGAGGAATTGGAAAGAAGAAGAAGAGGAGGAAGAAGAGCAGCAGCACCAGAACCTCGCCGTTTTTCCACCCCCCCAGAGCTGCAGCCCCCCCGGCCCCGTCAGCATCGCCCCCTCCCCACATCCTGCACTGAGCAGGGAGGGAGAGCTCAACCCTTGTTAGGAATATCTAATTATTTTAAAATAACTAATACTTTTTAATTGTAATAAAATGTTATTTTTATTTATGAAAACACAATATAACTTAAATTTATATAATTTAAGAAATAATTTTATATTTGTGAGAGAGTCGGTTCCGAATTTTCCCTCATCTACCTCAGGATCGTCATTTGGGGACCACCAAGAAAAGACCGCCCCGTCTTAAAACTCTGGCTCCAAAGGAGAAAGTCACATGCCAACAACGCCCTAGATCTGAGAGCGTTGCTAAGCCATTGTTCTCACAGCTGTTGTTTGCTGTGTGCTACACTGAGCCCAAGGAGAAGAAGAAGGGAGTGTTGCAGACATTTCTTCACAGAAATCCTTTCTTTCGGATTTCTGCGTCTTCTGGAGGCCAGAGGCCTCAGAAGAGAAGGTAAACAATTATTATCAGATGCTGTGGAATGCAACAGGGGTTTCTTGATTGGCTCATGCTTCTTGTTTATAATTAAGGGCCAATCACATAATGCAAGCTGGGGACCGAGTCCTTGGGCACAACTTTGTTATAGATTCTTTCTATCTATTCTTAGCTTAGCTTAGCAGCTCTGCAACCTCTCTCCTTATTCTTATTAGTATAGTTATAATGTATTATATATTATATATCAATAAATTCAGCCTTCTGATCTAGAAACAAGATTCACCGTCTCTCTCTCACCAGCAGCGACTCACTCAGGACGCTGTAATAAGGGGGCACCGTGCCCTTTGTGCAACAACAGCCTTGGGAGCTGTCCCACCTCTCGGCCTGGCTGGACTTCTCCTGAGTTTCAGGTGGTCCCCCCACAGAAGACCCTCACCTGTTTCACAACCACCGTGACAGACAGACTGAGATGGAAGGAGCCTCTCCATCAAGGACTGAGACATGGAACCCCCATGTGAAAAGGCCCCTCTGCTCCTTCCAAGGACCGGGACTGAAACCCCCAGCCCGGGGCAGGTGTGTGGGGGAGGCAAGCTGACCAAAGCGAGATGTTTGCCTGCAGGTTGTGACCGCTGGACCAAGAAGACAATGGCTCTCATTTACTGAGAGCATGGACTACCAGTTGCATCTATTCCTTATTGTATCTGTTTCCCCATCCTCGCAATTTCCAATACAGTTATCATAATAAAAACCTCTGAGTTAGCGAGAGACTTCGAGATCTCCCCGACGCAACAGGCAGATCCTCGACTGGACTGGACCAAAGGACTTTGTCTCTACGTTTGGCAGCCCTATTCCCTCTCTTCCTCTGTCTTTTTCTCTCCCTTAATCCCTCTATCGCATTTTGCTGTGGTCATTCAATAAAGGTGCATTTGTTTCAATTATCATTGCAAACCCCCTTGTACCGTGTTGGTTCTTTTTGCACCCTAAGATCAAATCCATGAACCATCACGAAACTCGTCCGTGATGACGGATCGTGACACCCCCCGAGGACCCCTCCCCAAATTCCCCCCCATAGCCCCCCCAGCACCCCCCCGCTAAAACCTCCTCAAGTTCCCCTCAGACCCTCCCCAAATCCCCCCCAAGCATCCTCAAGACCCCTCCCCAAATTCCCCTCACGACCCCTCCAGGACCCCTCACCTGTCCCTGCGCCTCCTCAGCAGCTCCCGGAGCCCCCCGTCCTCTCCCAGCGCCTCCCCTGGTCTCTCCAGCGCCTCCTGGAGGACCCGCCCGAGCCCGGGGCGGCTGCCGGGGGTCCCTGAGGGGGTCCCGGGGACGAGGTGGGGGGGAAAGGGGGCGCCCGCTCCATGCCCGGCCCGTGGTCAGGGGACGCTGCTTTGGGCTCGGCTCCGATTGGTTGGAGACGCGCGGGGAGGGCGGGAGTTGCTGAGGGGAGGCGCTCGGTGAGTGGCTGGTTTGATAGAGGACGCGGTGATTGACAGGAGACGGGCGAGGGAGGCGGGTTTTGCCGCGGGGAGGCGCGCCGTGATTGGTTGGTTCAGCTCGAGAGAGGCGGGAGTAGCTGAGGGGAGACCTGCGGTGATTGGTTGATTCGGCATGCGAGAGGCGGGCAGTGGGGAGGCATGCGGTGATTGGTTGAATCCGCGCACGGGAAGGCCGGTGTTCCTGAGGGAATACCCGCGGTTATTGGTTGGTTTGGGGTGGGGTGCGGCATGATTCGTTAGTTTGAGAGATGAAGCGTGTTGATTGGGTGGTTTGGGGTGGGGCGAGCTGCTATTGGCTGGGAAAAGTCTGGGCTTTTTTAAGGACTTCCCCGGTTTTTTGGGGAAAAACTCTCAGATTTTTAAGAAAAAATTCCCGGATCTTTGCAGGAGAAGCATTCCCGGGTTTTTTGACCCCACATGACCCCAAAAAACCTAAATAACCCCAAAACACTCGAAATAAACCCCAAAGAACACCCAAAAAACTCCAAATACCTGAAAATGCCCCAAATAACCCCAAACAAATCAAAATAACCCAAAAAAAAACAAACAAAAAAACCCAAATTAAACTCAAAGACCCTCAAATGATTTCAAGTACACCGAAAAAAATCCCACATACACCAACATAACTCCCAAGAACCCCAAATAATTCCAAATAAGCCCAAATAAACACAAACAAACCCAAATACTTCCAAATAAAAACAAAGAATTCCAAATAACCCCAAATAAACAGAAATAAACCAAGTAAAACCCAAGAAAAACCCTAAAGAGTCCATATCTAACCCCAAACAAACCCTAAATAAACCCAAATAAACCTCAAGAAACCCCAGTTCCTCCCGTCCCCACCACAAAAAAGATCCCGACCAATCAGAACGCGAGGCACTGATGACGATCCACTTGCTGGGCACAAACTCAGAGCACTGGCCCCACCCAGCGATTTTCAGCCAATCAGCAACCGGCCCGACTCTGACTCATCACTTGCCAGCCACAGACCAAGGCCTCTCACTGCGGTAAATACTCAGAGACCGCGCAGGGTAATTTCCAGCGAATCAGAGCGTGTCTCGCTGATGACTCTTCTGTTGCCAGGAGCGGATTTGGGGAGGGGGGGAAGGTGACCCTGGGGATGGGCTGGGGACCCCAAATTAATCCAAAATGGGGTCGGGACCCCAAAATGGAGCAGGAGGGGCCTGGAGCACCCAAAATCAAACACAGGGGAGGGGACTGGGGGAACGACTGGAAAGGAGACAGCGGGGAAAAGAGAGTCGGGACCCCAAAATAGAGCTGGGAGGGGAAAGGGACCCCCAAATTTACCTCGGAGGGGGATGGGACGCCCAAACCCAAAGACAGGGCAAAGGCAGAGCCGTAGAGTTTTTATAGGATATCTCAAGGGTAGAATTGGGGTTGGGGTCAGGGGAGGAGTTCTTAGCAATACAGGAAGGGTGAGATCAAATTCCTGCCTCTTAGCAACAGCAGCACTCCACACAGAACCTGTCCCCAAATCCTAAATTCCCTCTAAAACAACTGAGAAATTATGCAACGTCAGATATATTCGATCAATTTCCTTCATTTAATCAAGTTTTGGGTGTTTTTAAAGGATGAAGGTGAAGCAGAGGAAAATTAAGGCCAAACCAAAAGGAGAAGCAGCCAGGTGTGTCCTCAACATGGATCACAGGGAATGTGAGTGACCAGGGCTGTGCCCAAAGTGCCTCCTCCAGTGGGGGATGGAGCTGGAGCAGCGCACGAAGCTCTGCCCGCACTCAGGGCAGTCGCAGGGCTTCCCTTAGTGGTGCCTCCGCTGGTGTCGGGTCAAGTTAGAGCTCCAGGAGAAGCTCTTCCCACACTGGGGACACTCGTAGGGCCTCTCCCCAGTGTGGATCTGCCGGTGGGTGACGAGGGTGGAGTTGCGCTTGAATCCCTTCCCGCAGTCGGGGCATCGGAAGGGCCTCTCCTCCCTGTGAATCCGATAGTGCTGTAGGAGATGGGAGCTGGTCTTGAACCTCTTCCCACACTTGGAATACTCATAGGGCCTCTCCCCAGTGTGGGTCCTCTGGTGCGTGATCAGGCTGGAGCTCTCTCTGAAGCACATCCCACACTCAGAACACTTGTACGGCCTCTCCCCAGTGTGGATCCTCTGGTGCCTGATCAGGTTGGAGCTCTGGCTGAAGCTCTTCCCACACTCCCCACACTCGTAGGGCCGTTCCCCAGTGTGGATGCTCTGGTGCCTGATCAGGTCGCCTTTCCACCTGAAGCTCTTCCCACACTCCACGCACGTGTGGGGCTTCTCCCCATCATGGAGCTGCTCATGGAGCACCAGCTCCCAGCTCTGGCTCCGTCTCCGGCCGCCTTCCCGGCCCAGGCTGGCTCTTTCCCCCTCAGATCCCCACCAGCTGCGTTTGCAGCCCCTCCTCGTGCGGCATCTCTGGGGCTTTTCCTCCCCGTTGGCTTCCTGCGCTGTGGAGCCGCTCAAAACGGCCTCTTCCACCAGGTTCTGCCGCGGGCATTTGTCCTCCCTGCTCTCCATGCTCAGCTCCTGCTCTGGGGGAGGAAGGACAAGGACAGGATGGGATTTGCCTCTGTGCCACAGGCAAGGGCAAGGAGATCCCCCCAGGGCTGAGCTGCAGCTGGGGCCATGCTGGGCTGGGAGATGGAGCAGCACAGAGGGGAAAGGGGCACTCATCGCCAGCTTGGGGCTGTGTGCAAATCACAAACAGGACTGGACTGCTGGGAATGCATCCTGAGCTGTGTGATTTTCCAACATCTGTCTCATTACTTGGTTATGACAATGGCAAAATGTCAGCAGCTCATATCACAAGTAGTAGAAAAAGAACTTCACATTAAAATTTACTTTAAAAGGTTTTTGACCAATTATGCAAAGCAAAAGCATATTGACATTAGTTCTATCCAAGCACTATACGCTTAACTATATTGACGGTTAAAACAATGCTTGCTTATTTCAAATACAATACCTGCTTGTAAGCCTTAAAACACAATGCACAGAGCTCCATTATTAATCTTGGAACTTCCCAATATCTTGCTAGATACACTTTTCAGCAGGTTAGGGAGTTATTCTAGATAAGCGTTAATGCACACAGACCATTGTTCTACTTCTCCTTAATTTCTACTTCTTATATAATGATTCTGCTGACCAATCAGTTCTAATCAAATCAGTTCTAATGTCTCTGAGGCTTGTCTTTTGCAGCTTTCCCACAACCCTCTGATTTTAAGAATCCAGAGACACTGACTTCCCCCTCACCTTCCTCAGTGTCCCAGGCATGTTCCTCGCAGCCTTCAAGAAGTTGGCAAAGGGAAATCCTGGTTTGGGGAAAAACAGGGATGAGAATGTTGAGTTTGAAGTTCCCTCTGTCCGAGTCCATCTCTACAAGCCACTGGCCATATAGGCTCCAGAAACACCTCCCAAACACCCAGATTCAGCCCTGGAAAGCCTCCCAGGAGTTCCCCGTCGCTGGTTCCTCCCCTCAGCTGGGACAGGGGTTCCCCCCTGTCCCAGCTGCTCGGAGGTCACGCTTGGATTCAGAGTCCCCCTTGTGCCTTGTGTCCGCCCTGCCCAGGCTGCTGGCAGTCCCAGCAATCCCAAAAGCTCCCCCTGCTTCGCTCTCCCCATTTCAGGATGCCGGGGCTGTTTGGGCTCCCAGGCTCCCTTCTCCCCTCATTCTCTGCTCTGGGCTGCAGCGGCTCCAAGGAGTCCCCCCTGCCCCTCTCCAGGCTCTTGAGGCTCCCTCCAGTGGCGTCGCTCCCCCCTCTCTGGGCTCCCCACTTTGGGCTCCTGGGGGACACAGGGCTCTGCTCCTCCAGGCTGCCTCTGCCGGCAGCCGCCACCGCCACCCCCGATGTCCCCCCAAGGGACCTTTGCCGCTCAGCCTTGGACTGCTTCATTCTTCAAACACCTCCCCAAAAACCCCAACCCAGGGACCCCCCGGGATATCCGGGCCGAGCTCCCTCTCCCCGCTCATTGGTGCGATGGGGGAGCGATGATCCCACAGGTGGGGGCTGCGAATTCAGGCAGGGATGGACAGCGTGGCTCCCTCAGCTCAGCCTCCATCTGCCTTTGTCCCTCCTCTTCCTCTTCTTCCTGCTCCTCCCCTTCCTTCCCCCCTCCTCCTCTGTCTTATCTCCACCTCCTTCGCCTCTACCATTCTTGCTCTTCTGTACCTTCTCCTCTTCCACCTCCCTAACCCCACCTCCTCCTCCTCCTTCCATTGCTGCTCTCTCTCCACCACCACCGCTTCTCTTCCATCCCTTCTCCCCCTGCTCCTCCCCTGTAACCCCACCTCCTCCTCCCCCTTCATCCCTGCCCTTCCCTCCCTCCTCCTCCTCCCCCAGCAGCAGCCACACCCTCGGTGCCCCGTTCCCGCAGCCCTCGCAGCCCGCGGCAGGAGTGGGGATGGAGCCGGGACAGGTCGGGATGGGCAGCGCGGGGCTCTCGGCTGCTCCAGCCGCTGCGGGCGGGGGGAACCCGGCCCAGCCCAAAGGAGAGGCAAACTGGGCAAACTGGGGAACATCACAGTAGAAGATGGAGATAAAAGAGTTATGTTATTAATAACTCCAAAGGAGGAAAAGCTGGAAATTCCAAAGTTTAGGGAATCCGAGAAAAAATAATTAAACAAGATAGGAAGTGAAAAAGATAAATCAGGGAAATGGAAACTTCTTGATGGAAGACAATTTCATAATGAAATGTGCTTACTAGGAAAATATTAGAAGATTTGCATCAGAAAACGCACGGTGATACTCAAGCTTTGTGTGATCATTTTTTAAGGGAGTATGGGTGCACTGGGATTTTTGGAGTAGCAAACACAGAACCTGAGACATGCTTAATATGCCAAAGGAGAAATAAAAAGGTGAAGAGAAAAACAACATTTGGAGGTCATGAGTTAGCTGGTTGACCATTTCAAAGTATCCATGCAGAAGTTTAGATTTGTTAGGGTCTGGATATATTTGTAAACAAAACCCGTTTAATCTACAAAAAAGACAATATGCCATATGTTAGACAGGAGATTTTAGGAGAATAAAAACCTTTAAAGTATCAGAAAGCCCCGAGAAAAAAACAAGAAAAGAAAAAGGGGAAATGAAAGGGAGAGGAACAAGAGGAAAAATCATAAAGAGAGTGGGATCCTCTGCAGGTCTTGCCCCCTCCGTTCGCGGCCCAGGCGCCTGTCCCGGGTCCCGGCTCGCTGCCCGCCTCAGTTCCGCCTGCCCCGGTTTCCATCCCAGGTGCCGCCTCACTGCCCAGGGCAACTCCACCTGCCCCGGCGCTGTCGCTCAATTTGTGTGCCCTGCTCCCACTGCCTGGCCCGCGGCCACTCTGCCGGCCATGCTGGGGAAGATGGGGGTTGCTCTGTCCTGCCGCCTGCTCCGAGGTCACCACGCCCACCGCACCCAGGGGGGGTCCCAGCCATCCCATCCCCGGCTGCCCTGCCCGTGCCACCTGCGCTGGGCACCGCCGCCGCTGCCGGGCTGTCCCACCTGCCTTTGCTCTGCCGGCAGCTGCCGGATCAGCCGCCACCAGCCATGTGGGGACTACCCACGCTCCGTCTCGGGCTCAACGGGAAGATCCCCCTCTGCCGGTTCCGGCAGCAGACCCGGCCCACACTCCCACCGAGCCTCGGCGCGATATCCTTCCCTGACCCCGTCCTGCTCTGAGTTACGGCCCCTCGGTAACCACAGCTCCGGCTGTTCAGGGAAACTCTCTCTCTCTACAGGAAGCACCTTATTGAAACACTAGGAGCTCAGTTAAAAGGCAGCCCTCTCCAAATTCTTTCCCAAAACATGGGAGCAAGGCTATAGAAGGTAAATAAGTGAAAGAGTTAGATGAAGGGATTGCTCTATTTCCGTTCAGAGAGGTTCCCATGGGAGGGATGCGCTGCCCCGCCCCGCGGGAGCCACCAGCGCCCCTGCCGGCCGTGCCCAGAACTGCACCCAAGGGCAAAGCGCCGCAGCCCAAAGACTGGTACTGGGTCCGGGCTCTGTTTGCTGTCAGTGCCGCAGCTGTTGGTGTTTGTTTGCTTTATTATACACACTAGTAAAGAACTGGTATTCCTATTCCCATATCCTTGCCTGAGAGCCCCTTCATTTCACTAGTCTAAAAATTAAGAGGGAGGGGGTTTGCATTCTGCATTCCAAGAGAGGCTTTTTCTGCCTTCCCGAGCAGACACCTCTCTTGTAAAGCAAGACAAGCACCCACAGGCACTGAGGGGGGCTGCAGGAGGGGCACAAGAAGGCCCTGTAGCACTTGGGCACAAAGGCACAGCAGGTGAATGCAAGAAGGGAGCAGCAAAAGGCCAAGCTGAAGGCAAAGGCCAGGACACAGCTCCTACAGCCCCTGAGGGATCAACCCCAGGGCCCAAGGGGGCCCCAGCACCCAGGGCACGGGCTCGGCTAGAAGCACCTGGCAGAGGCATTGCCCTCCTCGGCAGGGGAGAGCCCACCCAAACAGCCCCTGGCAAGGAACCAGGGCTCCAGCTGCAGGGCACAAGGACACTGCAAGCACAGACAGCAGCACCCTCAGGACCAGCAAGTCCACCCCTTGATGGACATGGATTGGCAGGGCTGTCACAGCTCCCATCACACCAGGGACCCTCCACACTGCAGCCCTTGAGAACATTCAGGGTGGGTCTGCATTGAGAGGAGGCATTTCCTGATGGACACAAGGGCCTCTCAATCCACTCTGAATCTTAGACCTAGGGGGAAAATAGTAAAGGAATGATTTAATTTTCAAGGTAATGAGTGGGAAAGATGAGCAGGTATGATTTGTTCAACCACTATTAGAAGCTGTGGTGGATAGGTCAGAAAAAAATGAATTGCTTTTTCTTCCTCCTCTGATTGTAATTAACTAGGAAAGAATTTGTGAGCTGGGTTTTAATACTGCAAAAGGGATACAGAGGCCAGTTCTGTTCTACCTTTGTGCCAAAATCTGACAAGGCCCATGCTGAAGTGAACCCCAAAGTGCGGGCAGCCCCAGGGGAAGAGGGAAAATTAAATATGGAGCCTCTACAAATTAGTTTAAAGCAACCAGGACAAGCAATACCCTGTTTCAAGAGAGGGAAGGAAGGGCTCACAGCCTGGTACTGAGTCCCTGTTAAAGGTAGGGCTTTTGGAGCCAAGGATGTCTCCCTACAACACTCCTATCCTGCCAGTCCACAAACTGGATGGATGGACAGCAGGAGGAAACACAGAATTTGCAAGTGTTAAAATGAAGATTAACTGAGGTGGCTGGCCTGGGCCTTCCAGACAGGGAAAAAGAATTTGAATTACAGGTGGATATTAAACAGGGTCATGCCAAAGGAATTCTTGTGCTAAAATATTTAACCCTACATATGATCTCCTATAGTTCAAGTCTGGCATCACGTTAAAGCTCCAACAACCAAAAGAGCCTCTAAATAGATGAGCAGGGCTCGGTTATTACAGTATGAAACTTGTTCAATGGTGCAGGAGGATTTAGAACTGAGGACAGGGCAAGGGTTTAACCCAGCCTCATGTTTGAACAGCCTGGAGAGGGGCTGGCAAGGAACCCAAGACTGCACTCAAGGGACAGAGCTCCAGACCCAGGCTGGGAGAGATTGATGATGGGACATTCCCTGGCCTGAGGGAGAAAATGTGTTTGTGGATGGCTCTGAAAGGGCAGCAGAAGGGAAAAGAGCTACAAGACAGGCTGTTATTAAGGAAGGGGAATCAGACACAGCGCAGATCACCGCCCCATGCTCAGCTCAACCCACGGAGCTGTGGGTGCCTGTGTGAGCCCGGCACTGAAATGCCCTGAGCAAGAAGGCTTCAACATCTTCTGCTGACACCATGGCACCTAACAGGGGGGCAAAAGCAATTCTCACTGCTTCAGCAACCACTGGAGCAGATATCAAGGCACATTCTCCCACAGGAAGCTGGGCTGGCACACAGCCTGCCCTGGCACTTTGCTGCTGCCAACACCCAGCCAGGACATCGGCTCCTGCCTAAGGAGTGCAAAGCAGCACCACTGGTGGCCAAGGGGCCCATGCCAAGTGTCCCTGAGGCCAGAAACAGCCGCCAGCACAGCTCAACACGGGGGGACCCCTCAGCCTGGCCTCAAGGGCTCTGAAGCCCCGGAGATTAGCACTTCCCGCCTGCAGCAGGAGGATGGGAGGCCGCCCCTGAGCCTGCCCTGAAGGCAACGCAGCAGCAGCCAGGGCTCCACAGCGGGCCAAGCCCCTGCGCCTGCCCACAGATCCTCGCCTGGAATCCTCTGCAATCCTGGCCACCCTCCTCTGCCATCTCCAGCCACTGGGGCCAAGCCTTGCTGCCACTGCTGCAGCTTCAGCGCTGGCTGGGCCTGCACTGCCACAGCTGCTGGGGAACACCACGGCACAATTCCACTCTGGGGCTCACTGACACCCACACTCTGGGCTGCCTGCCATTGCACTGCTGCAAAATGTACTGATTTCGGTTCTTTCAAATCTTATTTCTCTGCTCAAAAAGGTTTGCCTTTGGGAAAGGAATTTTAAAGGTTTTATTTAAGGGATGTTACACCACTCAATGGAGATGAGTTTAACATCTGAACACACTGGGAACAGCCCAAAAGACACCCACAGAGACAACGACCAGCAACAAAACATCAACATTGCCCAGCAGCAAACAGCAACCAACAGATACCCCAGACACTGCCCCCGGCAGAGCTGGAGACACCTGGGCTGGAAAAGGCTGAGAAGGAAATCCAGGAGTCTGGAGACTGAATTTACACATCAGAGGGGAGGGAATCCAGGTCCAACAGGAAACCCAATACTAAAAACTTACACAACTTGGAAGCAATGAACATTAAAGCAGTGGATTTAAATTGGTTCTACATAAAGTTTATGAAAAATCGAGTAAAACTCACATGGCATGGAATGATTTTCTCTGCACAGCCAGGCTATTTGTGAAAGAAATTATTTCTGTTGCACATCCTGGCCAGAACCAAGGAATGCCTTGACTCTCTAACACTAAAGAGATTCTTGGAGAGTTTTTGTTTTCCCTGCAGTTTCAGTGACAAAATTACAACATGAGAAAAAATTTTCATAATATTCCCACTTTATATGGTGAGGTAGGTTTGGGACAGAAGTGTAAGCATCAAGTTTTGGTCTGGGTGTTTCCATGTTTGCCTTTATGCTGCATTTTGCAAAACTGAACAGCTTTAAAAGTAACGCTTTACACTCATAAATAGTTAATATGTTTTTTTAAAAAAGCAGATTCTGGGGGGGGGCACATGTGACTCACCAGATGGCTGCCCTGGAAGAGAAACTCCATTGCAGGCACCCTGCAGAGGAGCTTTAGAAATGCAAATGAACACTGCTGGGCAAAGTCTGGACAATGCACCTGGGTCTCTTGCCTGGGGCAGGAATTGGGCTGATTCCCTCTGCCCCTCACCCCAAGCTCTGCCTGCTGGCACTGATGGAATTTGCACAGCTCAAGGCAGAGCCCAGGGGGAGGATATCTGACCCTGCAACAGAAACGGGTGAAGCTGCAAAGGGAAACAGCACATGGAGAATGTTGGGAAACTTCACTATAAATAAATCGGGGGAATCATCCCTCTGCCCACTCCAATATGTGCTTTCACTGTCTGTGTTATGTAGGGTATATTAGAGCACCCAGGATTTTTTGCTACCAAATGTTCAGGGAAATCAGTTGGGAATCCAAGGATTTGATGATTTAATTAGAGAAAAGCAGTCAATTGATGCAGCCCTGGCTGAAGAGAGCGGCCAAAAATGGGGAAAAGATGAACGACCAGCAGAACAAATCCTACAACACTATGGACCAGCCCCTGGGAACCCGAACCAATTCATATCAGGAGCCACAGAACCCATTTCTCATTTCAATGGCATCATTAGATTATAAGCTGTCCTCGCAATAACCAACCAGACAGCTCCAGCTCCTGACCTTCCTGCTGAACAATCCACTGAAATGAGGAACACAACACTTCACCATGGGATGGGATCAGATCATCAGTTAGCAGAAAAAGGAGGAGTTTGTGGAAAATTAAATTACTCAAGCTGCTGTTGGTAAATAGATGACAAAGGAAAAGTGGTGGGGAAAAAGAAAACAAAACAACGGAAACAAGAAAGCAGCTCACGTACGGGTCCAAACGTGGAAAGGATGGGATTGGGACACGGTTTCGTGGCTCCCTGGCAGACCATGGGTTACACGAATGCTATTTCTCCTGTGAGGTGCTACAGCAACTCTCATCTTTTTACCATGCTCCACACCTTGAGAGTGCAGCTCATTCAGCAGCTGAGCGAGGGGCCAGGGACTTGTATATAAGGAAATAACGGGCGAAACGGCGAAACCATCAGCTTCAATAAATGTTACTAATTAACATGGATTGCTGCTCACAGAAAGTCCCGCTAAATTCCTGAATTTCCAGAAGAAAAATAATTTAACAGAGCCATGAATATATACTGTTATACGAAAGTAGGGATGCATATTAACGAGGACATGCAGTTGGGAAGTCTGAACCTTCCAAGTACCTCAGCCAGTGGGCAAAGGGAGAGGGAGATGAGGCTGGGAAAATGAGGATACAAAGGAGGCTGCGAACTACAACAATGGCAGAGAGCGCACGGCAAATGCCCCACGGCCTCTCCCTCTGCCCAGCAATAAAGTCACTTTTACAGGACTCCTCTGTCTCCTCTGCGCACAGAAACCTCCGGCCATGGAAATTTCCCCGCACAGCCCCGGGCACGGGGCAGCCCCCTCTGTCCCAGCCACAGCAACCGGGCCGAGCCAGCGCTGCTCCGGCAGCGGCTCCTGCCGAGGCAGCGGCCGCAAGGAGACCGCGGGCAGCCGCTCCCGCAGCGCCCTCACGCCAGCGGCAACACGCGCCGGACACGGCACAACGAACCCGCCCGAGCCCCCTGCCGCCCCCGAGGCCCGCAGCCAGCCTCGAGGCCCCGCACAACCCAGCGCGGCTCCCACCTGCGCTGCGGCCGCCTCCGAGCTCCGCCGCCGCCTCACCGCGCTCCGGCCGCTGCCGCCGCTCACGGCACCGCACACACGCTCCGACAATGGCGCCGCTGCCCAGCCACGGCCGCCCTCAGCCCGCCACCGGGGCCCTGCTCCGCCCCGCTCCCACCAATCAGCGCGCCACAACCACGACTGACGGCACCATCGCCCAATCCCAGCCAGGGGCAGGCTCTGCACATGGCACAGCCCCTCCCCGCTCTCTCAGGGCGCCCCGGGCTGCGTGAGGGCAGAGCCGGAGCTGAGGAACAGCCCTGGAATGGGCCCGGGCCCGAGGGGATTGAGCTGAAAACACAAACAAACTTCTCCGCACCTCCCGCCACGGCTTTCCCGGCACTGCGGCTCCGGTGGCTCCGACTCAGCGGGAAGCCCTGGAGCCTGACTTCTCCTACCCCTAATGAGGAGCATCAGTGCATCGCTTTGATTTCCCCCAAAAAGAGATAACCACCCCAAACCCTGTGGATGAGTGGGGGAGGGGAGAGATTTCTGAAAGAAAACTCCAAAAACTCAGAGCAGGATAATGAGAAGTAAGTGAAGACCCTTAAATCCAGCTTTCCCCCACGCCTCCCTCCTTCCAGCTGCACCTCCTACCCCGGCAGTGCCGCAGACAGGGAATGGTGCCGGGCTCAGTTCATGCTCCGGGGCTTCTCCCTCTGCTCAGGGACAGGAGTCGTTCCCCTGCTGCACCCTGGGCTCTCTCCCACCGGAGACTTCTCCAGGAACTTCTCCAAGCTGAGTCCATTCCCATGGGGCACAGCCCCCTCCAAGTGCTGCAGCGTGGGTCACTGTGCCCCGGGGTCAGTCCTGCCAGGACAGGCTGCTCCAGCGGGGCCCTCTGGCCGCGGGGTCACAGCCTCCTCTCAGGCATCGCCGTGCGGCAGCGTGGCTGCTCCGGGGGCTGCAGGGGGATCTCTGCATCCCCATGGATCTGCGAGGGGATCTCTGCATCCCCATGGATCTGCAGGGCGATTTCTGCATTCAAATGGATCTGCAGGGGGATCTCTGCAGCCCCACAGATCTGCGGGAGGATCTCTGCAGCCCCATGGATCTGCAGGCGGATCTTTGCTGCCCCGTGGATCTCTGTATCTGGCACCGCCGGTTTTGGAGGCACCAGGAATAGGCTGAGCTCTGCCTGAAGCTCTTCTCACATTCCCCAAACCCTTCCCAGCACAGGGAGGCTTTTAGCTCCTCACAGCTCCCCAGGCTGCGTTTGCAGCCCCTCCTCGTGTGGGATCTCTGGGCCTTATCCTCCCCGGTGGAGATGGGAAAGGAACGTGGATGGATGAAGGACAGAATGAGAAGAGGAAGGAGGGTGGACAAGGAGAAGATGGGATTTGCCTCCATGGCAGAGGGAAGGGGAAGGAGATCCCCCCAGTCCATCTCTGGCAGGATGGCTTTGTCAGTGCAGCTGTCCTGCAGCGATGCTGGGCTGGGAGATGGAGCAGCAGAGAGGGGAAAGGGGCAGTGATTCCTCCTGCCCTGCCTGGCTGTCCCAGCCTGGAGCGTCCTGGCGCTGCCGAGGCCCTTGGAGCGTCCGGCACTCCGGAGCCCGAAGCTCACGGCTGCTTTATAAAGCTGACAAAGTCGGCAGGATGGGTCTGGGTATGATCTGCAGCAAACTGGGTTTATTGGTACAGGAGCAGAGCACAGAGCTGAACAGGGCCCAGGGACAAAGACAGGGTGCAAGCTGAGGGCACAGGGGGTTTTTAGATGGGGTAGTGAGGGTGGAGCTGAGGGTCAGGGTCCAATGGATATGGAGGAAAATGGTGCAAAGGAGGGGTTAAGGGTCGGGTCAGCTAATAGGGAAACAGGGGCAGAAGAATGCAGTAAATTAGGGCCAATGGAAGGACAGAGAGGGAGAACATTCTAGGGACTAACCAAAGATGGGTAATAGGGGTTGAACTAGGGTAATTAGGCCAACAGGCAAATGGGGTAACATAACATTCCATAAATCAGCATGTGCCTGCAAAGGTCTATGAGAGAAGCAAGCTTCTCACCATAACCTTGAAATCTATTCTTCTTATTGGGGACCAGTCCCTCACGGGTGGGAGATTGAGACTCCCATGGGCCTCCACACCAGTGCATCTTCCTTTTCCTTGCAGCCTCCTTCTCCTCCATCCAGACAAAGTTTAGGATTGACAAATCCTGGCTTTGGGGGAAGAACAAGGGGTGAGCACCTTGGGTTTTGTGAGAAAGGAGCCTCACTCTTTAGAATTTTTGTAAGTTTAATAAGGAATAATAAGGGGCAAATCAGTAACAGCGCTGGGTGCTCGGCGATGGCCAGAGGCACACGGGTTAACCACAGCAACTCTTCTTGTCTGGTTTTTCCACTGTATTGTTCAAATACTCTTCATAATGGTTATACACATTCAAACATTTCTTTGAACTCGTTTACTTGTTCCAGGAATTCTTTAGGTTGGTTTGACCCCCAACTCGCCGTTTTAGAGCACGTGCAGGAATTGTGGATTGCTGTTTTGAGGGTTGTGTGTCACTCCCTCACAAGGGCCCCTGTTCTGTGGTTTCAGCAGGTGACAGTTATTGACAGTGGAAGGGTCAGTGACAATGTCCTTATCACATCCCATCCTTAAATGTTATCTGACCATTCAGACGGTTTTAGCTATTTCCACAAGTTCTTTAAATGAACATCAGCTATTTCACAGATATCTCTGAAGTGTTATTGTCAGTTATTTACAAAAATAAAGATATTAGTTATTATTTCGCAACTACAGCTACTTGTGCAAAAGTTAACATTCTAATGCACAACACATGGCATCCACTTTAATATTTTTCAAAAGTCAAAACTATAATGTATGTCTTTCATACTGTCTACAAACTAAAATGTCATCCATAAATGATGTTCTCAGGATATGAGCTACACAGTGGCCACGGCATTGGCCACAAAAAGCTGACAAATTATATTACAGCAAAAGTAGTTAAAAGTGATTACAAACTGTACTCTCTTGAAATCAGTGTGATTAAGAATAGATTGCAGAAGTCAATACATAATAGCAAAAGCAACACTACTTAGTTATTTATAACAAACCCAGGGCAGGTTTTTCCCTTGCATGGAGCACTTGGGCCTTCCCCGGGCCCCTTCTGCCCTGGTGCAGAGCCGGTGGCATTTTCCAGCACACCCAGTTTGTAACCAAGAGCCGGGTGCAGGCGAGAAGGCTCCAAGCGCCTCCTTCCAGGCTGACTCTGCAGGGGCCGAGGCTGCTCTGGGCTCTGCCAGGGCTCTGCTGGGGCTCAGCTCTGGGCCAGGCTGGGCCCGCTCTCCCCTCACATTGCTCCGGGCAGCTGAGGCACAGCGGGAGAAGGAAGGGACACGGCAAGGCAGCTGAGGGTTAAGAGAGTTTTTATTCAAACAACTGCCATAACAAACAGGCTGTCCTAACTGCCATAAATAAGTACCAGTGCTAACCACCATAACTAACTACCACTGCTAACTACCATAACTAACTACCACTGCTAACTACCATAACTAACTAGTTGTCCTTACTGCTGTAACTGAAAGCTGTCCTCAAGTGCTTCATCTCCTCCGCTTCTCCCTCAGTTGCTTTGCTGCAGTGATCAGAGGGGTCCGGCTGGAGAGAGGCTTGGCTGATGATAAAAATGGGTGCTGCCCAAAGGATAAAAAGGAAAGAAATGAACTGTTACTTTCCAGAGTCAAGTTCCTCACAGGCTCTGTTGCAACAGGACAAAGGAAAATGCTTTGAAACTCAGGAGAGGGAAGCAGGCTCAGATTAGATCTAAGGAAGAATTTTTTAACCAGGAGAGTGGGGAAACACTGACAGAAGGTGCCCAGAGATGTGGGATGTGCCTCCTCCCTGGAAACATCCAAGCTCAGGTCAGGCAGGGCTCTGAGCCCCCTGACCTGCTTGAAGATTTTATGAATAAGAAGCTGGACTAGGCCAATATTCAAGCAGCGATCAATCTATTATTTAATATGGTAAAGTATGAGCAATACAGTGCGGGAAATTTTCCCTTCAACTGCACACCGATAATTGATGGTTACACGTATTTATAGGGGTACTCATCAGTTTTTTCCTGCAGTTTCTATTTCCAATCTTTTACTCATCAGCAATTTTTATTCCAAATTATTACATCACAATTCTATACACTATTGTGATTTTAATTTCTCAGGATGTATCTCAAAGGAGTATCCCCAGATGTGATGGTCCAGTTTCCGAAAGAAGAAAGACAACTCCCATCTGGTGGGCTCCAGCTCCCCTGATGTGTGTCCACCCTTTAATTGCAGAGACTATAAATCTCATAGTGACATCCAGCTTTCCTTTGGTCAAAACCATAAACCCTTGAGGTGATACTCATGTTCCTTTCTCAAGCTGTTTTTCCCTGCTTCAATAAGGCTTGAGATAGGCATATTTCCTTTATATATATTCCAAAGCTATAGTTTCAAGGATACAAGTAATATTCTAAAATTTTACTTCAAAAGGTTATTATTGCAGAGCTTTTTATGGATTAAATGCAATCAAAAAGCAACATCTTTAACACCCTAATTCCAATGCTCCTAAATCAACTAGGGTTACTTGCAAACAAAAGATAGGTTCAAAGGCCTTTTTCCATGCTTTATTTTCCTATGTTATTAATGGAATTCACAGCTCTCCCATTGTCCGGGTCCACACATTTTTCGCATTCACAGATACACACATCGCCTGCTTGTACCTGAGACAAAACACAGCTTTGCATCTCACAAGATGTCCCTGCTCGCTGTGGGGCACCAGGCCCAGATGAGCTCCAAAGGAGCCTGCCAAGCCACAGCAGGCGAGGATTCTGCTTGCTCTGCGTGTGGAACGCAGCCAGACTGGAGACTGTCGGAGGGGGCCCCACAAGAAAACCCCTCCCTGGCGCTGCTGCTTCCCCTGCAGCCCCTGGCCCTCAGCTGCAGCAGCTCCTGGGCAGCCCAGCGCCGCTCCTCGTCCGGCTCCAGGCTGCACTCGAGGCAGTCCCGCAGCAGAGCCGACAGGCGCCGGGGCTCCTGCAGCTGCGGGGTCCCGTTCTGCTGGATCAGGGTGCGAGCCTGCAGGGAAAGCAAACTCAGCACTCTGCCAGCTCCCTTCACACCCACACGGGCTCACATCCACCCCAGGGCCTCAGCCCCAGCTCCATGGGCACTTTCCTCCCTGCCACAGATGCTGCTCAGAGCTCATTTTGCTATGCCAGCCAAAAAACCCAAACCCTGGGGCTGCCACAGCCACTGCAACATCCAAATGATCTCACGTTGAGAGCCAGTTTCATTGGTTGGCTTTGTTAGTAGGAACCTCCATCAGAAATAGCCCATTTTGCTTCTCCAAATATGGACACCAGCTTTACAGGCCATTTTCCAGGGTCAGCGTGGTTTGCCTGTGTTATTTCAGAGGATTCTTATATCAAGTGCATCTCTGCAGTGCCACTGACACTCAAGTAAATGCATTCCTGATGCCCCATCCCAGGAACTGCCAGGCAAGAAACAGGAGGTTTGTCACCATGAATGATGATGACCCTGTCACCTCCCTGAGCCAAGCCCTGGCTGCCTGCATGAGCACGCCCTGGATCTCCCGGAACCGTGTGACAATGGTGGCCAGCAAGTGGCAGGGGTTGGTGGCTGCACTTGTGGACAGCTGGACCGAGCTGGCCAGGAAGGCCTCTGAGCTCTGCAACACCTGGAGGGAGGTGGCTGCTGAGGCGTTCACCACCTGGGCCAGGGAGCTGCAGGATGCGGCTGCCCATGATGGGACAGTTCAGGAAAACATGGTGGAGCTGGGTCAGGCCCTGGGCAGGGAGGAGGGGGCCGAGGTGAGGAGAGAGGCCAGGGTGGCTGCCAGCGAGGCAACAAGGGTCACCATGGTGAGACAGCGGGTGGAGGTGGCCCCGGGGCTGCTGGAGCGCTTGGTGGCCGCGTGTGACGAAGCCACCGCGTTCCCCCGGGAGCTGCGGCGCCTGCTCAGAACATCAATGCCACCCTAGAGGGGACAAATGAGGCGTCCCCTGATGTCCCTGAGGACTTTGTGGCCAAGGTGGCGGTGGCCGAGCAGCTGTGGGAGGCCAAGATGCACCTGGTCAAGGATCACCTGCTGGGGGCAGTTGATGACATCATCAAGGTCTATTTCACTGGTGGTCCTGCCTGCCCCAGTGCCTGTGGGGTGGCCGAGCGGTGCCAAAGAGCCATCGAGGACATCCCGAGGCTCCTTCCACCCCCAGAGTGTCCCCAGAGCATCCCCAGTGTGTCCCCAGTGAGCGTGGAGCTCCAAGAGGTGCGATGGGGCGAGGGGAGAGGGGGACAGAGGGGACACTGGGGGGGAGGGGCAGTGGAGAATGGGGGGAGATGGGGAATGTGGTGGGAGGGGACAGGGGGTCGCAAAGGGGACAGGAGGCAGTGGCAGGAAGGGGAGAGGTGAAATGGTGTGGGGGCAGGGGGGGATGGGGGTGACACAGGGGGATGGGGACATGAGGGCTGGCAGAAGGGACAGCAGAGGCTGGCAGAGGCTACGAGTGTGGTGGCAGGGCCTGGCAGCAGGGACAGCAGGGAGGGTGGCAGGGGGTGGCTGAGGTGATGAGGGGGTGACAAAGGGACAGAGAGGACAGCAGAGCCCTCCAGGGAAGGGACAAATGGGATCCCAGGAGGGCACAGGGGCCACACAAGAGGCCACATGTGCCACCAGGTCCCTGACACCTCCCCTGTCCCCTCCCCAGCTGCTGGAGGCTGATGCCGAATTTTGCCCCAAAAGGCGAGAATAACTGCTTAAGAGACTCAGCCTAGGTCAAATAAGCAGGAGGTATTTTATTGCGACGCGTCGGAGAAATCACAAAATGGATTTCTGAGTTTCCCGTAACAAAGGCAGGCCTTTTATACAGTTTTAGAATATAGGATTACATCAGATCATATACATAATCAGATATTGGCATGAATATTCATATGGGGCGTGGTGTAGGCGGAGTGTGGGCGGGGACATCTCTTTTGAGGATCATCTCGGTGGTGGTTCTGGTTGCCTTCATCATGGGCTGGGGTCTCCTGATGAGTCTTCTTCCTTAAACTTTTGAACTTCTTTCCTAATTTGGCCAATTCCCGGTGTGCTTGGCTTGGTCCCTATGGCTTGGCAAGGTTCTTAGGGTCAGTTTGACATTGTTGGCTCTGAACATGCTTAGCCTATCAGTTCTCCTATCCCTATCTCTCTTTCCTGTCATTGTGTTTCATGCTTTAGCTGATTTATTGCTTTATGTGTTTCTTAATGCTATGCTTTCTTCAAATGCTTCACATTCTATGTTTTAACTCATTATTTCTTGAAGGCTATCTGTTTTGGGGCTTCAAGGCTCTGGTGTCCGTGGTGGCCACTCTGGTTGATGTGACGGCCACCGTGACCGGGCCACACCGGGGCGGGCGGCGCTGTGTGCCCCCAAAGTTGCTGCACGCGGCCCTGAGGATCTTCACCTGGAGCCTCCGTAAGGGCCTGGAACACCCCGGTGTCACCTCCCTGGGCCAGGCCCTGGCCACCTTTGGGGCCACCCCTGGGGCCACCTGGGCCGATGTGAGAGCCGCGGCCAGCGCCTGGCAGGAGTTGGTGTCTGCGTGTGAGGAGAGATGGAAACAGCTGGTCGAGGAGATCACCAAGCTCCGTGATGCCTGCGAGGACGTGACCCTTGCCTGGGCCAGGGACCAGCAGGACAAGGCCACCCGCAGGGGGACAGCTGGGGACAACCTGGCAGCCACAGCCCAACAGCTCATGGTGGCCCTGGACAGGGATAAGGAGGCCTCAGTGGGGGCCACACGTGATGCCCAGGTGGCAATGGCCACCAACGAGGCCATGGGAGAGGCTGTGGTGGCCTCCAGGCGGGTGAGGGCGGCAATCAGGAGGAGACATTGGGCAGAGGTGGCCCTGGAGCCACTGCAGCGCTTGGTGGATGTGTGTGACAGAGCCACTGAGTTTATCAGTTACATGGAGTGCCAGCTCAGGGACATTGAGGCTGCCCTGGAGGGGACAAAGGAGGCATCCCCCGATGTCCCTGAGGACTTGGTGGCGAAAGTGGCCAAGTTTGAGCAGCTGTGGGAGGCCAGCGCCCGCCTGTTCAAGCATCACCTTTTGGAGACACTTGGGGACATCCACGACCTCCTCTTGAGTCCCTATAGTGGCCACAGTGGCCCCAGTGGCCCTGGCAGTCATGCAGTGGCTGAGCAGTGCCAAAAAGCCATCGAGGATATCCCAAGGCTGCTGCAGGGACAGTGATGTCACCACTGTGATGTCATTGGTGCAGTGATGTCACTGGAGAGACTTGTGGACAGTCGAGTGCCACCAGCTCCTTGAGTGCCACCAGCTTCTCGTGTCATCAAGAGCACCTCCAGTGTCACCAGCTCCTTATGTCACCACGAGCCTCCGGAGTGCCACCGAATCCTCAAGTGCCACCAAGAGACCCCCGAGTGTCACCAGGCCTGGCCCAGTCGCTGTGTGGGGGTCCCTGGTGTCACCGGGATCTCTCTCTGTGTCACATGCCACCCTTGAGCACCCACTGGGACCCCCCTGAGCACCGGGACCCCCGAATTTCACCGTCCTCGTGCACCGGGACGCCCCCCTCAGGACCCCCCTCAGGCATCAGGACCCTCGAGTTTCCCTCCCTCTCCTCGTGCACCGGCACCACCGGACCCCCCCCCGAGGAACCGGGACCCTCCCCTGGTGCACCGGGACCACCGGAGACCCCCCCATCAATCAGTGCTGTCATCGTTCATTGGGACCCCCCCTCAGGCACTGGGACCACCAGAAACCCCCCCAAATCACCGAGCACCGAGACCCCCCCTCGGGCACTGGGGCCGCTGGAGACTCCCCCGAATCACTGAGCACCCCCTGTGCACCAGCACTGGGACTGGACCCTCCTCGTGCCCTGATCCCCCCTCACCGAGCACCGGGACAGGGACCGGACCCCCCCTCGTGCACCGACCCCCCCGAGCACCGGGCCGGGACCCCCCTTTGTGCCCCCCCCCATCACGGGGGTTCTGCCCCCTCCCCTTTGAGCCCCCAGAGCCGCAGGACCCCCGGGAGCAGCACCGGGACTGGGGGGAGCCGGGAGTGGGACCAGGGGGGCTCCAAGTGCTGGGGGGGCACAGGGGGGTCCCCAGCACTCGGGGGGGCTCTTGGGGCTCAGTCCTGTCCCCCCCTCCCCCATTATCAGCCGGGACCCCCTGTGAGAAACACGGGTCAGAATTGAAATATTTATAGAATTTTGTTAAAGGTTAAAATTCTGGTGCTAATTGCCAAAAGCTCACCTTTAATTAAGCCATGTTCTTTACGTCCTGTTACATCAAAGAGGTTTTCATGCATATTCATTAGGGTTTATGAATATTCATAATATAATGTTAATCAAAATATATATTAGTATTACATAGAGTAATACAATAGAAAAATTATATATTTGATAAAAATATTTACATTAATGTATTTTATACTAACAGAATTTATATTATACTTATGTATTATGAATATATTAACTAAAAATGTGCTCCTTTTTATATAAAATTATGCATATAATTTTCTATATTCTATATAAATTATTTTCAAACATTCCTGTGAGTTCAGATATTCTTTTGTTTGGTTTTAACCCTTGACTTGCCTCCACGCTATCTTGTGCATTAAACCAATTTATTTTATTTCTCCTTGCACGTAAATCGTGTCGTGTTTTCACTCTCTGGTGACGAGAGAAGAATTCATTAATTCTTCTTTTTTGCTGTTTTGCCACTGGGGTGGAACTGGGGACACTGGGACAGAAATGGGAGCACAGGACAGGGACACTGGGATAGGATGGGGACACTGGGATGGTGACATTGGTATGGGGACAATGAGGCGGTGGCACTGGGCTGGCACTGGGAGCACTGGGCTGGTGGCACTGGGACAGGACTGGGGACACTGGGCTGGCACTGGGTTGCTGATGCCAGCATTAATTAATTAATTAACCCCCCAAGCCCCGATTGTTTGCGAAGGCAAATCTCTTTTTGCATCCATCACTCAGGGGAACCCTTCCCATCGTTCCTTTGATCTCTCGGTGCCGGTTCGATCTCCCCGCAGAGCCAGAGCCGATGTCCAAGGAATCGCGCCCGCCGGAAAGGGGCGGGGCGAGGTGACGTCACAGCACCAGGCCCCGCCCCCCGTATGGCCACGGCCCGCTGGCGGCCCCGCTAGTGGCCAGGTGACACCGCGATGTCCCCTCCCCTGCTGGGCCACCTGGCAGGACACGGCCACCGCGGGCAGGGCCAGCAGCAGGTGACCGTCCTCAGCCACCCCAGGGACACTCTGGGGACACGGGGACACCGCACAGGTGGCACCAGGGACACAGCAGTGCCACCCATCCAGTGCCACCTGTTCAATCCCAGTGGCACCAGTTCAATCCCAGTGTCCCTGTGCCGCTGCCACAAGCCCTGTCCCCATGTCCCCAGTTCCATCCCAGTGCCACCAGTCCAGTGCCAGCAGTCCAGTGTCCCCAGGGCTGCCCCACTGTCACACTCCAGTGTCCCCAGTTCAATCCCAGTGCCACCAGGTTCATCCCAGTGCCACCAGCCCAGTTCTATCCCAGTGCTCTCAGTGCCAGCCCAGTGCCACCACCCCACTGTCCCCATACCAATGTCACCATCCCAGTCTTCCCAGTCCCCTCTCATTGTCCCCAGCTCCAGCCCAGTGTCCTCAGTCCTACTCCAGTGCCACCTCCCCAGTTCCATCCCTGTGCTCCCAGTGCCACCACCCCATTGTCCCCATACCAATGTCTCCATCCCATTGCCACCAGTTTCACCCCAGTGTCCCCCTTCCTGTCCCACTATCCCTGTCCATTTTCCTGCCAGGATCTTGATTTGAAATTGGTTTTTGTGGATTGTTTTTGGAGATCCAGTAGGGGTCTGGGATTTGGGATTGGTTTGGATCCAGGATTTGTGACCTTTTAGGATTGGATTTGGGGTATCCAGCGGCATTTGGGATCTGGGAAGCTTTAGATCCAGGATTTGGGATTTGAGACCATTTGGGGTTATTCCTTGGGATCCAGTAGGATTTGGGATCGCTTGGGAGCCTTGGTGTCCCCAACAACCCCCCAGTGTCCCCAAGGGGTCTCTCTTTCTCCCCTTCCCAGGCTCCGCTTGGAACCCCGCCCCTTTCGCACGCCCCATTCCTTGCTCGCCAGGCCCCGCCCAGTTTCGTTTCCTTTTAGGCCCCGCCTCTTTCCACGCCCCATTCCTTCTCCGTCAAGCTACGCCCACTTTTGTTTTCCTCCAGGCCCCGCCCCTTTCCCCCACCCCCATTCCTTGCCCGCTTTTTCCCGCGCTCCCCTTTTTCGCATCACAGGCCACGCCCTCTCCCCTCCCCATTGGCCGCCGCTCATAGGGCTCCGCCCCTTTTCTACGCTCCCATTCCTCGTCTTTCCAATCCCCGCCCCCTCCCCTCTCTGCCAGTCTCCATTGGCCGTCCCGCGGGGCCCCGCCTCCCCATGGGCGTGGCTACAAGCCCGATCGGCGTTGATTGACAGGCTCTGCTCAGCGGCGGCCCCACCGGGGCCCAACGCGGGCCGGGGGCTCGGGGGGGCCGGGGAGGGGCTGGGGGCGTTTCGGGGGGGTTCAATCAATGGAGGGGGTGCCGGGGGGGGGTCCTGGTGAGTGCGGGGGGGTCCCATGGATTGGGGGGGTCCTGGTGAGTGGGAGGACAGTGAGGGGTGGGGGGTGAGGGTCGGGTCCCATGGATGGTGGTGTCGGTGTCCTGGCGCACTGGGGGGAGCTCATGGATCGGCGGGTCCCAGCGCTTTGCGGAATCGGTGAAGGGAGGGAACAGTGAATGGGGGGGCCCTGGTAAATTGGGAGGGGGTCCTTGATGATAACGGGGCTGGGGGCAGAGGCAGGCACCTTCTGCCAAAGGCTCCAGGACAGACCATGGCTCCCGGCTGCAGAGTAGAGCACGTTCTTCACATCTGGTCCCGTCCTGACTAGACCAAGGGCTACAGCATGAGTGATCTCCTGCTTGATCTGGATGAAAACTTGCTGCTGCTCAGGGCCCCAATGGAAGTTGTTCTTCTTGCGGGTAACCAGATAAAGGGGTCTCACAATCTGACTATACTCAGGGATGTGCATCCTCCAGAAACCTATAGCACGTAAGAAAGCTTGTGTTTCCTTCTTATCAGTTGGTGGGGACATAGCAGTGATTTTGTTAATAACATCCGCAGGAATCTGACGCTGTCCATCTTGCCACTTCACCCCCAAAAACTGAATTTCTCGGGCAGGTCCCTTGACTTTGCTCTTCTTAATGGCAAATCCGGCTTCCAAGAGAATATGAATTATCTTCTCTCCTTTCTCGAACACTTCTATTGCCGTGTTCCCCCAAACAATGATATCATCAATATATTGTAAATGTTCTGGAGCCTCACCCTCTTCTAGTGCAGCCTGGATCAGTCCATGACAGATGGTAGGACTGTGTTTCCACCCCTGGGGCAGTCGGTTCCAGGTATACTGCACTCCCCTCCATGTAAAAGCAAACTGGGGCCTGCATTCTGCTGCCAGAGGGATGGAGAAAAACGCATTAGCAATATCGATGGTCGCGTACCACTTTGCTGCCTTGGACTCCAGCTCGTACTGCAGTTCCAGTATGTCCGGTACAGCCGCACTCAGTGGTGGAGTCACTTCATTCAAGGCACGATAGTCCACAGTCTTATTAGGCAAACAATAAATCGGTAACACAGTGCACACATCAACGGATAGATTATATTGTACCAGCAAGCAGCTGCAAGGGATTATCAGTCATCAGTATCAATATCAAGCACCATAGCAAAATACTGGTGATCAATAACAACAATTGCAAAAGCCAATACAGGAATTGCAAAAGCCAATTGTTATATTGTCATTTATAACGCAGCTCCACTGCAGCCACGGCGGAAAGCTGCCTCTGCTGAAGGCACCGAGGGGGCTCATTCACTCCCTGACCTGCTACCATGACCCTGCATGTCCCTGCGTGTCCCCAAAGTGTCCCTGTGTGTCCCTGAGCATCCCAAGTGACAGTACCCCAGGAATTCCCATCAGGATTTGGGACAATTTCAAAGAAAATTCCCAGAAAATTCCCTAAATTTGTCTCAAATCCCATGTGGGGAGTAGGGAGGGGACAAGTGACACCAGTGATGTCCCCGATGAAGTCACTGTCCCCAGTGACAGCACAGTGGTGACATCACTGTTCCCACAGCAGACTTGGGATGTCCTCGATGGCTCTTTGGCATTTCTCGACCACCTCACGGTGGCTATGGTTATCAAGCCAAGGGTCATAACAGGAAGCCCAGTAGATGCACTCCATGTCCCCGAGTGTGTGCAGCAGGTGATCGTTGGCCAGGCGGGCGCTGGCATCCCACAGCCGCTCGGCCTCGGCCCCCTTGGCCGCCAAGGTCACACGGAAGTCGCGGGTCGGCTCATTTGTCCCCTTCAGGGCAGCTTTGATGTCCCGAACCCTGCGCCACAGCTCCCGGGGGAATGCAGTGGCTTCGTCACGTGCGGCCACCAATTGCTCCAGCATCTCCAAGGCCGCCTCTGCCTGCTCTCTCATTGTGGTGGCCTCCTCCTCCTCCTCACTGCTGTCCACCTCGGCCCCTCCCATAGCAGCTTCTATGGCCGCAGTGGTGCCCTCACCGGCGACCACGTCCCTGCAGGCGTCCCGGAGCTCGGTGGCCTTCCCCAGCAGCTGGAACCAGCTGTCCACGAGTGTGGCCACCGACTTCTGCCAGGTTCTGGCCACCCTCGTCACCTGGGCCCAGGTGGTCCATGGGGTGCTCTCATAGGCGGCCAGGGCCTGGCCCAGGGAGGTGAGAGTGTACTTGCGCTCGAAGGTGACACCACGGTGCCACCAGGTGACGCCACCGTGGTCCAGGGTGTTCCGGAGGCGATTGGCAAAGCCCTCCAGGCCTGCGTGCAGGCACTCCGGGGGCCCATCCAGCACCTCATCGATTTTTTCCCGCAGGGCCGTGGTGTCTCCCACCTTGTTCAGGGTGGCCACCATGGTGACCAGCGACTCCAGCAGGGATGGGATCAGCTGAGGAGGGGACAGGGGAGGTGTCAGGGACCTGGTGGCTCTTGTGGCCTCCTGCGGTGGTGCCTTTGTGCCCTCCCAGGGTCCCATTCGTCCCCTCCCTGGAGGGCTCTGCTGTCCCCTCTGTCCCTTTGTTACCCCCTCATCCCCTCTGCCACACCCTGCCCCCCACTGTCCCCCCAACCCCACCACCCTCAGTCCCCTCCACCCCTCTGTCACATCCCCCCTTCCTGCCACACCCTCCTGTCCCCCTTGTGAACCCCTCTCCCCTCTTGCCCCCCCACCACCTTGGTCTCCTCTGGCCCCCCCGGCCCCTCCCGCCACCCCCTGTGTCCCCTGTGTCCCTTGTGTCCCCTGTGTCCCCTCCCGCCCCTGCGCCGGGATTGTCGCACCTCGCGGGGCTCCATGGCTGCTGGGGGAAATGCCGGGGACGCCTTGGAGACACTCTGGTGACACTTTGGTGACACTCCGGGGAGTGAACACACCCGACAGTCAGAGACTCGCCCGAATGGGGCGGCCGGGGGGGTGGGGAGGGGCGAGGGAAAGGTGAGGTCACCCCCCAGCACCGCCCCCCCGCCAGGGCGGGGCCCCCAATGTCCCGCCGATGTCCCCAACGAGACCCCAATGTCCCCTGAGTGTCCCCACATGGCCCTGATGTCTCCTCAGGGTCCTGAACAAGGCGCAAGTGTCCCCCGATGTCCTGTTGGGGACACTGCGGGGACATCAGGGACATTGTGGTGACCCAAAATGGGACAGGGGACGTCAAGTTGGCCCTGGTGTCTCCAAGGGAAGGACACGGGGGTGTCCCCAAGGTCCCCAATGTCCCTCAGGGTGTCCCCGTGCCCCAGCAGTGACAGTGCCACCCACGTGTCCCCACCCTGTCCCTACCCCTACCCTGCCAGCGCCCCCTGGGCCACCTCCAGCCTCTGTGTCACCTCCTTGTGCCCTTCCCCTGGTGTCCCCAAGGCCACCACGATGTCCCCAGGCATCTGGGCAGCGCTGGGGAAGCCCTGTCCCCTTGTCCCCCATGGCGTCACCTCCCTGTCCCAGGTGACAGCGGCCACCAACGTCCCCAGCGCCCGCGTCACCTCCTCCAGCTGCCCCAGCACATCCGCGGTGACCTCGTTGGTGGCCACGGTGGCCTCGGCGCTGGCCCTGGTGGCCCCGCTGGTGGCCAGGTGATGCTGCAATGTCCCCAGATCCCGCCAGGCCACCTTGCAGGACACGGCCACCATGGCCAGGGCCAGCAGCAGGTGACCGTCCTCGGCCACCCCCAGGGACACTGCAGGGACATGGGGACACTGGACAGGTGGCACCAGGGACACGGCAGTGCCACCAGCCCAGTGCCACCTGTTCAATCCCCGAGTCTCTGTGCCACTGCCACCAGTCCTGTCCCAGTGTCCCCAGTTCCCCAGTGCCACCAGCCCAGTGCCACCAATTCCACCCCAGTGCCACCAGTGTCACCACCCCAGTGTCCCTGAGGCTGTCCCAGTGCAATCACCCCTGTATCATCATTCCAGTGCCACCAACCCGGTGTCAACAGTTCTGTCCCACTGTCACCAGTGTTTTGGGGGGTTTAGGGGATCCCAGGTGGAGTTTGGGGTCTCCCAGGGAGTTTGGGTGAATCCCAGATAAAGTTTGGAGGGTCCTGGGGGGTTTGGGGGGATCCTGGAAGGTTTGGAGATCCCAGGGGAGGTTTTGGGGGTCCCAGGTGAGGTTTCCAGGGAATTGGGTCATACCAGTTGAGAATTCCCAAAGATTTGGGGTTTCCCAGGTGAGAACACGGGCTGGGGGTTCAGGGGGGCCGAGGGGCTCGGGCCTGCGAGCATTTTGGGGGCTTCAATCAATGGGGAGGGCCTGGGGGGTGCCGAGGGGGAGGCGTGGTGAGTGTGTGGGGGGCTCTCATGGATTTGATACCTCAGGTTTTGGCTTTTCTATTCTTCAGATTCTGTGCTGCTTTACTCTGTGGGTCTGGGCTTCATATTAAGGGATGCTGAGCTCTGTTCACAGAGCAGGGAGACAAAACAATTCCTTTCCAGCTGTGAACCCAAGGACAAATAATCCAAACTTCAGGCCCAAGAGCATAAACAACATGGACTGAAGAGAGAAAAACAAGAAGGATGGGACTTCATCATCTAAAGACATAATTGGTCAATTAACTCCAACATGCAAATGGAGCAGAACTTATAAAAGTGACAGACCTCGTGACCGGCCGTCCATTTTGTGGCCATTTTGGTCCATCTTGGGCGTAGCCCTGGCTGGGCTCTTGTTCTACCCAAGGTGTATCCACGGAGGCCTTTTAACAAATGCCTGCTTTATTGTGTAACCGTGTCTGGCCTCTGTTCTAGGTCAGCCTTGTGAAGGCCTCAGTTTGTGGCGAGCACGAAGGGAGCCGAGGCACCTGGGCAGGGCTGGAGCAGAGGCAGAGGAAGGTGCAGCTGCTGCCCCCAGCCCGCGGCACTGGCGGGGCCCAGGTGCGGGGCAGAGGGTGCGGGAGGCCGAGAAGCTCGGGAGGAGCGAGAGAGGCGTGAGCGGCTGCAGGGGCGCTGTGTTTATCGGGTGAGCGCGGTGGGAAGGGGCGTTTTGTGCTCGGGAGCGCAGCGGGTGCGGGGCTCGCTGTGCCCCGGGCCGGGGAGGGCGGGCGCTGTGAGCAGCGGGGTTGGATTGCGGGGCTGGGCTTGGCCTGGGGCCGGCAGTGCTGGCGCAGGGATCGTTCCCGCAGCGCCGCTCCGGAGCGCCGCGATCGGAATCTCGCTCTTTCTCTCTCTCGTTGGTTCTTTTAATTTCAGAGCTGTTAAAATTCCGTGTGTATATTCTGCTGCGAGTGCTGTAGTGGTAATATCCCGAGAGACAGTCTCCTGAGATTAGCACTGAGAAACTGGGGCACAGTGACCAACGCTGCAGCACTTGGAGGGGGCTGTGCCCCGTGGGATGGACTCAGCTTGGAGAAGTTCCTGGAGAAGTCTCCGGTGGGAGAGAGCCCAGGGTGCAGCAGGGGAACGACTCCTGTCCCTGAGCAGAGGGAGAAGCCCCGGGGCATGAACTGAGCCCGGCCCCATTCCCTGTCTGCGGCACTGCCGGGGCAGGAGGTGCAGCTGGAAGGAGGGAGGCGTGGGAGAAAGCTGGATTTAAGGGTCTTCACTTATTTCTCATTATCCTGCTCTGAGTTTTTGGAGTTTTCTGTCCGAAATCTCGCCCCTCCCCCACTCATACACAGGGATTTGGGGCGGTTTTCTCTTTTTGGGGGAAATCAAAGCGATGCCCTGATGCTCCTAATTAGGGGTAGGAAAAGTCAGCCTCCAAGACTCCCGGCTGAGCTAGAGCCACTGGAGCCGCAGTGCCGGGAAAGCCGTGGCGGGAGGTGCGGAGAAGTTTGTTTGTGTTTTCAGCTCAATCCCCCTCGGGCCCGGGCCCGTTCCAGGGCTGCTCCTCAGCTCCGGCTCTGCCCTCACGCAGCCCGGGGCGCCCTGAGAGCGCGGGGCGGGGCTGTGCCGCGTGCAGAGCCCTCCGCTGGCTGGGATTGGGCGATGGTGCCGTCAGTCGTGGTTGTGGCGCGCTGATTGGTGGGAGCGGGGCGGAGCAGGGCCCCGGTGGCGGGCTGAGGGCGGCCGTGGCCGGGCAGCGGCGCCATTGTCGGAGCGTGTGTGCGGTGCCGTGAGCGGCGGCAGCGGCCGGAGCGCGGTGAGGCGGCGGCGGAGCTCGGAGGCGGCCGCAGCGCAGGTGGGAGCCGCGCTGGGTTGTGCGGGGGCTCGGGGCTGGCTGCGGGCCTCGGGGGCGGCAGGGGGCTCGGGCGGGTTCGTTGTGCCGTGTCCGGCGCGTGTTGCCGCTGGCGTGAGGGCGCTGCGGGAGCGGCTGCCCGCGGTCTCCTTGCGGCCGCTGCCTCGGCAGGAGCCGCTGGCGGAGCAGCGCTGGCTCGGCGCGGTTGCTGTGGCTGGGATAGAGGGGGCTGCCCCGTGCCCGGGGCTGTGCGGGGAAATTGCCGTGGCCGGAGGTTTCTGTGCGCAGAGGAGACAGAGGAGTCCTGTAAAAGTGACTTTATTGCTGAGCAGAGGGAGAGGCCGTGGGGCATTTGCCGTGCGCTCTCTGCCATGATTGTAGTTCGCAGCCTCCTTTTTATCCTCATTTTCCCGGCCCATCTCCCTCTCCCTTTGCCCACTGGCTGAGGTACTTGGAAGGTTCAGACCTCCTGATCAGGTAAGTGCATGTCCTCGTTAATTTGCATTCCCACTTTTGTAGAACAGCCGATATTCACGGCTCTGTTAAGTCTTTGTTCTTCTGGACGTTCAGGAATTCAGCGGGACTTTGTCTGAGCAGCGGTCCATGTAAATTAGTAACAGTTTTTGAAACTGGTGTTTTTTCCCTTCCTTATGTAGGAGTCCCTGACCCAATCTCCAGGTAGATTCACTCAGTGATTTTTTTTTTCTTTTCCTTTTTTTTTTTTCTTTCTTTTTTCCTTGCTGAGTCTTCTTTGGTTTTGGGATTATTCGCAGTGCCCTCATTCCCTGTCCTTCTGTAGCCGTTTCTGGATCAGGAGGCCTGGCTGCCACCTGCATGCCCTCGCTCAGCTGCTGAATGAGCTGCACTCTCAAGGTGTGGAGCATGGTAAAAAGATGAGAGTTGCTGTAGCACGTCAGAGAAGAAACAACATTCGTTTAACCCATGATCTGTCAGGGAGCCACGAAACCATGTCCCCTTCCCATCCTTTCCACGTTTGGACCAATACATGAACTGCTTTTTTGTTTCCGTTGGTTTTTTTTTCACCACTTTTCCTTTGTCATCTCTTTGCCAACAGCAGTTTGAGTCATTTAATTTTCCACAAATTTCTCTTTTTTCTGCTAACAGATGATCTGATCCCATCCCATGGTTAAGTGTTGTGTTCCTCATTTCAGTGGATTGGTCGGCAGGAAGGTCAGGAGCTGGAGCTGTCTGGTTGGTTATTCCGAGGGCAGCTTGTAATCTAATGATGCCATTGAAATGAGAAATGGGTTCTGTGGCTCCTGATATGAATTGGTTCGGGTTCCCAGGGGCTGGTCCATGGTGTTGTAGGATTTGTTCTGGTGGACGTTTATGTTTTTGTAATTGTTTGCACTGCCTCAGGAGCCAGGGCTGCATCAATGGCCGATTTTCTCTAATTTAAACATCAATTTAAACTTGGATTCCCAGCTGATTTCGTTGAAGTTGGAGTAGCAGAAACACCCCAGTGCTCTAATATACCGTATATAGAATAGACATTGACAGCACATGTTGGAGTGGGCAGAGGGATGATTGCCCCCCATTTGTTTATCGTGAAGTTTTCACAACATTCTCCATGTTCTGTTTCCCTTTGCAACTTCACCTGTTTCTGTTGCAGGGTCAGATATCCTCCCCCTGGGCTCTGCCTTGAGCTGTGCAAATTCCATCAGTGCAAGCCAGCAGAGCTTGGGGTGAGGGGCAGAGGGAATCAGCCCAATTCCTGCCCCAGGCAAGAGATCCAGGTGCATTGTCCAGACTTTGCTAGCAGTGTTCATTTGCATTTCTAAAGCTCCTCTCCAGCCTGACTAGAACCAAAGCTTCTCTTCCCTGGCAGTAATCTGATGACTCCCCTCTTCCTTTCCCACCTACCTTCCCTTGCTTTTTTTTGATGCCTTTTTTTTTTCTTGTTTTTAAACAGTATTCTGTTAACTGTTTATGAGTTAAAGCATGACCTTTAAATCTCTTCTAGTTTTGTTGCCTGTCGTTATCTCTGTAGGTATCTTTTGGACTGTTCCCAGTGTGTTGAGATGTTGAAGTCAACTCTGTTGAGTGGTGTAACACCCCTTAAATAAAACCTTTGAGATTCATTTCCCCAAGGCAAAGAAAACCAAGCCTGAGCAGAGAAATAAGGTTTAAAAGAACCAAACTCATTTTGCAGCGCTGCAATTGCAGGCAGCCCTGCAATTGCAGGCAGCCCAGAGTGTGGGTGTCAGTGAGCCCCAGAGTGGAATCGTGCCGTGGTGTTCCCCAGCAGCTGTGGCAGTGCAGGCCCAGCCAGCGCTGAAGCTGCAGCAGTGGCAGCAAGGCTTGGCCCCAGTGGCTGGAGATGGCAGAGGAGGGTGGCCAGGATTGCAGAGGATTCCAGGCGAGGATCTGTGGGCAGGTGCAGGGGCTTGGCCCGCTGTGGAGCCCTGGCTGCTGCTGCGTTGCCTTCAGGGCAGGCTCAGGGGCGGCCTCCCATCCTCCTGCTGCGGGCCGGAAGTGCAAATCTCTGGGGCTTCAGAGCCCTTGAGGCCAGGCTGAGGGGTCCCCCTGTGTTGAGCTGTGCTGGCGGCTGTTTCTGGCCTCAGGGACACTTGGCATGGGCCCCTTGGCCACCAGTGGTGCTGCTTTGCACTCCTTAGGCAGGAGCCGATGTCCTGGCTGGGTGTTGGCAGCAGCAAAGTGCCAGGGCAGGCTGTGTGCCAGCCCAGCTTCCTGTGGGAGAATGTGCCTTGATATCTGCTCCAGTGGTTGCTGAAGCAGTGAGAATTGCTTTTGCTCCCCTGTTAGGTGCCATGGTGTCAGCAGAGATATTGAAGCCTTCCTGCTCAGGGCATTTCAGTGCCAGGCTCTCACAGGCACCCACAGCTCCGCGGGTTGAGCTGAGCATGGGGCAGTGACCTGTGCTGTGTCTGATTCCCCTTCCTTCCCTTCCCTGGAACAGGGTGCTGCTTTTAGAAACCACTTGTCCTGGTTGCTTCAGAGTGCTTTGGAGAGACTCCATATCTAATTTTCCCTCTTTCCCTGGGGCTGCCAGAACTTCTGGGTTCACTTCAACATAGGCCTGGCCAGACATTTGACACAGAGGTGCAATAGAACTGGCCTCTGTATCACCGTTTATAATATTAATTTGCATTCCAAGTTTAGTGATCAAATCCCTTCCCAGTGAATCATGATAACAATTAGGACCAAGTAAAAATTCATGTATTTCAAATCCCTCCCCCAGATGTACCAATAGTGGTTGAACAAAACCACGCATCTTTCCCACTTATCTCCTCACTAATCAAACATATCTTTAGCATTTTCCCCCCCATATGTCGAAGATTCAGAGTGGATTTAGAGGTCCCTGTGTCCATCAGGAAATGCCTTCTCTCAATGCAGACCCACCCTGAATGTTCTCAAGGGCTGCAGTGTGGAGGGTCCCTGGTGTGATGGGAGCTGTGACAGCCCTGCCAATCCATGTCCATCAAGGGGTGGACTTGCTGGTCCTGAGGGTGCTGCTGTCTGTGCTTGCAGTGTCCTTGTGCCCTGCAGCTGGAGCCCTGGTTCCTTGCCAGGGGCTGTTTGGGTGGGCTCTCCCCTGCCGAGGAGGGCAGTGCCTCTGCCAGGTGCTTGTGGCCGAGCCCGTGCCCTGGGTGCTGGGGCCCCCTTGGGCCCTGGGGTTGATCCTTCAGGGGCTGTAGGAACTGTGTCCTGGCCTTTGCCTTCAGCTTGGCCTTTTGCTGCTCCCTTCTTGCATTCACCTGCTGTGCCTTTGTGCCCGAGTGCTGCAGGGCCTTCTTGTGCCCCTCCTGCAGCCCCCCTCAGTGCCTGTGGGTGCTTGTCTTGCTTTACAAGAGAGATGTCTGCTCGGGAAGGCAGAAAAAGCCTCTCTTGGAATGCAGAATGCAAACCCCCACCCTCTTCATTTTTAGACTAGTAAAATCAAGGGGCTCTCAGGCAAAGATATGGGAATAGGAATACCAGTTCTTTACCAGTGTGTATAATAAAGCAAACAAACACCAACACCTGCGGCACTGACAGCAAACAGAGCCCGGACCCAGTCCTGGCCTTTGGGCTGCGGCGCTTTGCCCTTGGGTGCAGTTCCGGGCACGGCCGGCAGGGGCGCTGGTGGCTCCCGCGGGGCGGGGCAGCGCATCCCTCCCATGGGAACCTCTCTGAACGGAAATAGAGCAATCCCTTCATCTAACTCTTTCACTTTTTTACCTTCTCTAGCCTTTGTCCCATGTTTTGAGAAAGAATTTGGAGAGGGCTGCCTTTTAACTGAGCTCCTAGTGTTTTGATAAGGTGCTTCCTATAGAGAGAGAGAGTTTTCCTGAACAGCCAGAGCTGTGGTTACCGAGGGGATGTAACTCAGAGCAGGACGGGGTCAGGGGAGGATATCCCGCTGAGGCTCGGTGGGAGTGTGGGCAGGGTCTGCTGCCGGAATCGGCAGAGGGGGATCTTCCCGTGGAGCCCGAGGCAGAGCGTGGGTAGCCCCTGCATGGCTGATGGCGGCTGATCCGGCAGCTCCCGGCAGAGCAAAGGCAGGTGGGAGAGCCCGGCAGCAGCGGCGGTGCCCAGTGCAGGTGGCACGGGCAGGGCAGCCAGGGATGGGATGGCTGGGACCCCCCCTGGGTGCGGTGGGCACGGTGACCTCGGAGCAGGCGGCAGGACAGAGCAACCCCCATCTTCCCCAGCATGGCCGGCAGAGCAGCCGCGGGCCAGGCAGTGGGAGCAGGGCACACAAATTGAGCGACAGCGCCGGGGCAGGTGGAGCTGCCCTGGGCAGTGAGGCCGCACCTGGGATGGAAATCGGGGCAGGCGGAACTGAGACGGGCAGCGAGCCGGGACCCGGGACAGGCGCCTGGGCCGCGAACAGAGGGGGCAAGACCTGCAGAGGATCCCACTCTCTTTCTGATTTTTCCTCTTGTTCCTCTCCCTTTCATTTCCCTTTGTCTTTTCTTGTTATGTCTCGGATGTTTCTGATACTTGAAAGATTTTTATTCTCCTAAAATCTCCTGTCTAACATATGGCATATTATCCTTCTTCTAAATTAAATGAGGTTTTTTAACTAACAAATCCAGGAGTCCCTGGGTTGGGTTTTTTGGGGATGTTTGGAGAATGAATAAGTCCAAGGCTGAGTGGAAACGGCCCCTTGGGGGAACACTGGGGGTGGCGGTGGCGGCTGCCGGCAGAGGCAGCCTGAGGAGGAGAAGAGCCCTGTGTCCCCCAGGAGCCCAAAGGGGGGAGCCCAGAGAGGGGGGAGCGGTGCCATTGGCGGGAGCCTCAAGAGCCTGGAGAGGGGCAGGGGGGACTCCTTGGAGCCGCTGCAGCCCAGAGCAGAGAATGAGGGGAGAAGGGAGCCTGGGAGCCCAAACAGCCCCGGCATCCCGAAATGGGGAGAGCGAAGTGGGGGGAGCTTTTGACATTGCTGGGACTGCCAGCAGCCCGGGCAGGGTGGGTACTGAGGAGAAGGGGGACCCCCAATCCAAGCATGACCCTCAAGCAGCTGGGACGGGCGGAAAGCCCCGAACACCAGAGGGGTGGAACCAGGGACGGGGAACTTTTGGGAGGCGTTTTCAGGGCTGAATCTGGGTGTTTGGGAGGTTTTCCTGGAGCCCTGATGGCCGGTGACTTGTAGAGATGGACTCGGGCAGAGGGACCTTCAAACTCAATGTGTATTGGGGAAGATGAAACAGGAAAACCTTATAAATATGATTGTCTAGGAGAAGATTTTGGGAATATGGGAAGAATAAGGAAGATTGAAATGAAAGCAAGCTTTGAGATACCTTAGTTAGTGAACAACTGGAAACAATGGTGTGGCCCAACTGAAGGTAATCCCCTTTTGATGAAACAATTCCCTCTGCTTGCAGACAGATCCAAGGGTCAGAGCAGACCCTACTGGCTCAGCAGAAGGGGTCCAAAGAGGAGTTTTTAGGGTTTAAAATGTAACACAGTATGGTGATCTAATGATTTTTACTGGCTGTATGTAAATGCTGTAGGATTTGCATCTGATTCTAGATTGGTTAGTGAGAAATAAAATATTCAACAGAGAAGAAGATTGATTGTATTGTAATGGGAACCTTACTCTCTTATGCTTTTGCTCTCTGTTACCCTCTCATCCTCTCTACCCCTCTCTTCTCTCAGGCCTGCTCCGAGCTGTGCCTGGCAGCTCCAAGCAGGGCCCTGCACCCCGGCCCTTTGCAATAATCCGCAAGTTCCACGCCCTGGCTGCAGAGCTCTCTCGTCTCCGTCGGTCCCGACCGTCCTACCCCCCAGTGCTCCTACAAACGCTCTCATCCCTTGTTTTCCCCATAGCAGGATTTCCCATTGCCAAGGCCTGGGACGCTGTGAGGAAGAGGAAGATGCCCCGGGACACTGAGGCAGGTGAGGAGGAAGTCAGTGCCGCTTTCTCCTCTGTGCTGCTCCATCTCCCAGCCCATCACGGCTCCGGCTGCAGCTCAGCCCTGGGGGGATCTCCTTGCCCTTGCCTGTGGCACGGAGGCAAATCCCATCCTGTCCTTGTCCTTCCTCCCCCAGAGCAGGAGCTGAGCATGGAGAGCAGGGAGGACAAATGCCAGCGGCAGAACCTGGTGGAAGAGGCCGTTTTGAGCGGCTCCACGGCGCAGGAAGCCAACGAGGAGGAAAAGCCCCGGAGATGCTGCACGAGGAGGGGCTGCAAATGCAGTTGGCGGGGATCTGAGGGGGACAGAGCCAGCCTGGGCTGGGAAGGCGGCCGGAGACGGAACCAGAGCTCGGAGCTGGTGCCCCATGAGCAGCTCCATGATGGGGAGAAGCCCCACACGAGCGTGGAGTGTGGGAAGAGCTTCAGGTGGAACTCCGAACTGATCAAGCACCAGAGGATCCACACTGGGGAACGGCCCTATGAGTGTGGGGAGTGTGGGAAGAGCTTCAGCCGGAGCTCCAGCCTGATCAGGCACCAGAGGATCCACACTGGGGAGAGGCCGTACAAGTGCTCCGAGTGTGGGATGTGCTTCAGCCGGAGCTCCAGCCTGATCAGGCACCAGAGGACCCACACTGGGGAGAGGCCCTACGAGTGTTCGAAGTGTGGGAAGAGGTTTAAGACCAGCTCCCATCTCCTCCGGCACTATCAGAGTCACAGGGAGGAGAGGCCCTTCCAATGCCTCGACTGCGGGAAGCGATTCAAGCAGTACTCCGATCTCACCAACCACCGGCGCATCCACACTGGGGAGAGCCCCTACGAGTGTGATAAATGCAGGAAGAGGTTTCAGACCAGCTCCGTTCTCCTCCTGCACTATCGGATTCACACAGAGGAGAGGCCCTTCCGCTGTCCCGACTGTGGGAAGGGATTCAAGCGCAACTCCCACCTCATCACCCACCGGCGCATCCACACTGGGGAGAGGCCCTACGAGTGTCCCCAGTGTGGGAAGAGCTTCTCCAGGAGCTCGGACTTGACCCGACACCAACGGAGGCACCGGTAAGGGAAGCCCTGTGAGTGCGGGCAGAGCTTCGTGCGCTGCTCCAGCTCCATCCCCCACTGGAGGAGGCACTTTGGCCACAGCCCTGGTCACTCACATTCCCTGTGATCCATGTTGGGAACACACCTGGCTGCTTCGCCTTTTGGTTTGGCCTTAATTTTCCTCTGCTTCACCTTCATCCTTTAAAAACACCCAAAACTGGATTAAATGAAGGAAATTAATTGAATATATCTGAAGTTCCATAATTTCTCAGTTGTTTTAGATGGAATTTTGGATTTGGGGACGCGTTCTGTGTCAAGTACTGCTGTTGCTAAGAGGAAGGATGTTAATGTCACCTTTCTTGTGTTGCTAAGAGCTGCTCCCCTGACCCAAACCCCAACTCCACCCTTGGGATGCCCTATAAAAACTGCCTTTGTCTTGTCTTTGGGGGGTAAGAAATGGATTCCCAAACGATCAGCCCTTTTCCCACTGGATTGCAAAGGATCAGCCTCATTCTCCACTGGATTCCTAGAGGATCAAGCTTTTCCCACTGGATTCCAAGAGGGTTAGTCTTTTTCACTGGATTCCCGGAGAATTCTGACTCTGTCACTGTTGTTTTTTTGTTTGTACTACTGCATTCGTATTTTTAATTTTTCCTAATAAAGAACTGTTATTTCTATTCCCATATCTTTTCCTGAGAGCCCCTTAATTTCAAATTATTATTATTAGTAGTAGTATTAGTATTAGTATATTGTTATTACTATTATTATTAATCAAAGGGAGGGGGTATATAGTTTCCATTCCAGTGGAGGCTCCTGAAATGGGGAGACACCCCCAAGGATGGGCCATGTCAAATAGTTCCTCAAATAGGTAAATGAGTTTATGGTTATGCATGAGGGTCAATGAATATGCAACAGGCTGATGTAATCAAGCCTGAATAATTAAGGGATTTCCCCGAAAATAACTGGGGGGTCTTGAAGGCCATAACAACCTTCGCCCCTTGGTCCTTGTCTCCCATGACATCAGCCTTGTTCATATTCATAGACTTTTTGCATATCCATAAAGTCATTTACATATTTTAGGAAGAAACAAAATTGGCTTCGTCCTGTTTGGGGTCCCACCCCCGTCCCAGCTCAATTTAGGGTGTCCCATCCCTCTCCCAGCTCAGTTTTGGGATCCCATACCTCTCCCAGCCTAATTTTGGTGTCCCATTCCCCTCCCACTTCAATTTTGGGGTCCCAACCCTCTTTTCCCTGCTCTCCCTCCCCTTTCCAATTTTTCTGCCAGTCCTCTCCCCCATGTTTGGTTTTGGGGCTCCAGGCCCCTCCTGCTCCGTTTTGGGGTCCCAACACCGTTTTGGATTAATTTGGGGTCCCCAGCCCATCCCCAGGGTCACCTTCCCCCCCTCCCCATATCCGCTCCTGGCAACTGATGAGTCACCAGCGAGACACGCTCTGATTGGCTGGAAATTACCCCGCGCGGTCACTGAGTATTTACCGCAGTGAGAGGCCTTGGTCTGTGGCTGGCAAGTGATGAGTCAGAGTCGGGCCGGGCGCTGATTGGCTGAAAATCGCTGAGCGAGGCCAGTGCTCTGAGTTTGTGCCCAGCAAGTGGAACGTCATCGGTACCGCGCGTTCTGATTGGTCGGGATCTGTTTTGGCGTGGGGACGGGAGGAACTGGGGTTTCTTGAGGTTTATTTGGGTTTATTTAGGGTTTGTTTGGAGTTTATTTGGGGTTATTTATGGACTAATTGGGGTTTCTTTCGGGTTTTTCTTGGTTTATTTCTGTTTATTTGGGATTATTTGGAATTATTTGGGTATTTTGGAAGTATTAGTGTTTGTTTGGGTTTATTTGGGTTTATTTGGGTTTATTTGGAATTATTTGGGGTTCTTGGGGTAATGTTGGTGTATATGGGGGTTTTTTTTGGTCGGTGTGCTTGATATCATTTGGGTTTTTTTGGCTTTAAATTTGGGGAGGTTTTTTTCGTTTTTTGGGGTTCTTTGGATTTGTTTGGGGTTATTTGGGGGATTTCTAGGTATTGTTTGGGGTTGTTTGGGGATATTTGTGGTTTTTTTCAGGTGTTTTGGGGTTATTTGAGTTTTTTGGGGTCACGTAAGGTCAAAAGCTCCGGGTGATTTTTTACTGCAAAAATCGGGAATTTTTCCTTAAAAATCCGAGAGTTTTCCCCCAAGAAACCAGGAATGTTCCCTTAAAAATCCCGGACTTTTCCCAGCCAATAGCAGCGCGCCCGGCCCCATACCAACCAATCACTGCGGGTCTCCCCTCAGGAACACCAGCCTCTCTGTGCACCTATCCAACCAATCACTGCATGCCTCCCTTCAGACATGCCCGCCTCTCACACACCGAACAAACCAATCATCGCGTTCCTCCTCTCAGCTACTCTCGCCGCTCTCGACCTGAACCGACCAATCACCGGGCGTCTTCCCTCAGCAATTCCCGCCTTCTTTGCCTCTATCCAACCAATCACCGCGCGCCTGCCTTCAGCAGAGCCCGCCTGCCCCGCCCATCTCCTGTCAATCACCATGCCCCCACTCCCTCTACGAAACCAACAAATCACCGGGCGTCTCCCGTCACCAACTCTCGCGCTCTCCGCGCTGCTCCAGCCAATCAGAGCCGAGCTTGAAGCAACAACCCTTGACCCCGTGGCCGGGCATGGAGCGGGCGCCCCCTCCCCCCCCCACCTCGTCCCCGAGACCCCCTCAGGGACCCCCGGGAGCCGCCCCGGGCTCGGGCGGGTCCTGCGGGAGGCGCTGGAGAGAGCGGGGGAGGCGCTGGGAGAGGACGGGGGGCTCCGGGAGCTGCTGAGGAGGCGCAGGGACAGGTGAGGGGTCCTGGAGGGGTCGTGAGGGGAATTTGGGGAGGGGTCTTGAGGATGTTTGGGGGGAATTTGGGGAGGGTCTGGGGGGAACTTGAGGAGGTTTTAGCGGGGTCTGGGGGTGCTGGGGGGGCTATGGGGGGAATTTGGGGAGGGGTCCTCCAGGGGTGTCACGATCCGTTCTCATGGACGGGTTTTGTGATGGTTCATGGATTTGATCTAAGGGTACAAAAAGAACTGACATGGTACAAGGAGGTTTGCAATGATAATCGAAACAAATGCACCTTTATTGAATGACCACAGCAAAATGCGATAGAGGGATTAAGGGAGAGAAAAAGACAGAGGAAGAGAGGGAATAGGGCTGCCAAACGTAGAGACGAAGTCCTTTGGTCCAGTCCAGTCGAGGGCCCGCCTGTTGCGTCGGGGAGATCTCAAAGTCTCTCTCTAACTCAGAGGTTTTTATTATGATAACTCTATTGGAAATTGCGAGGGGGCGATACAGATACAATAAGGAACAGATGTAACAGGTAGTCCATGCTCTCAGCAGTAAAGGAGAGCCATTGTCTTCTTGGTCCAGCGGTCACAACCTGCAGGCAAACATCTTGCTTTGGTCAGCTTGCCTCCCCCACACACCTGCCCCGGGCTGGGGGTTTCAGTCCCGGTCCTTGGAAGGAGCAGAGGGGCCTTTTCACATGGGGGTTCCATGTCTCAGTCCTTGATGGAGAGGCTCCTTACATCTCAGTCTGTCTGTCACGGTGGTTGTGAAACAGGTGAGGGTCTTCTGTGGGGGGACCACCTGAAACTCAGGAGAAGTCCAGCCAGGCCGAGAGGTGGGACAGCTCCCAAGGCTGTTGTTGCACAAAGGGCATGATGCCCCCTTATTACAGCGTCCTGAGTGGGTCGCTGCTGGTGAGAGAGAGACGGTGAATCTTGTTTCTAGATCAGAAAGCTGAATTTATTGATATATAATATATAATACATTATAACTATACTAATAAGAATAAAGAGAGAGGTTGCAGAGCTGCTAAGCTAAGCTAAGAATAGATAGAAGGAATCTATAACAAAGTTGTGCCCAAGGACTCGGTCCCAGGCTTACATTATGTGATTGGCCCTTAATTATAAACAAGAAGCATGAGCCAATTGAGAAACCCCTGTTGCATTCCACAGCATCTGATAATAATTGTTTACCTTCTCTTCTGAGGCCTCTGGGCTCCAGAAGACGCAGAAATCCGAAAGAAAGGATTTCTGTGAAGAAATGTCTGCGACGGCCCCTTCTTCTTCTCCTTGGGCTCAGTGTAGCACACAGCAAACAACACCTGTGAGAACAATGGCTTAGCAACGCTCTCAGATCTAGGGCATTGTTGGCATGTGACTTTCTCCTTTGGAGCCAGAGATTTAAGACAGGGGCGGTCTTTTCTTAGTGCTCCCCAAATGACGATCCTGAGGTAGATGAGGGAAAATTCAGAACCGACTCTCTCACAAATATAAAATTATTTCTTAAATTATATAAATTTAAGTTATATGATGTTTTCATAAATTAAAATAACATTTTATTAAAATTAAAAAGTATTAGTTATTTTAACCTAATTAGATATTCCTAATAAGGGTTGAGCTCTCCCTCCCTGCTCAGTGCAGGATGTGGGGAGGGGGCGATGCTGACGGGGCCGGGGGGGCTGCAGCTCTGGGGGGGTGGAAAAACGGCGAGGTTCTGGTGCTGCTGCTCTTCTTCCTCCTTTTCTTCTTTCCAGGTCCTCCTTCCCCCACCTCCTCCTCATTTCTTATCCTGCCTCCTTCTCCTCCTCTTTCCGGCGTTTCTCCTGATCCTTCCTCTTCCTCTTCTTCCTCCTCCACCTCCTCTTCCCGCTCCCCCCGGGCCCAGCCCCCACCCTTTGTCCCCCTCCCTTTGCCCAAATCCGCCCCCCCCCCAAACCCCTCCCCATCGCCCCCCAATAAACGGCCCCGGGCCCAACTGGGAAGCTTTACTGGGAGCACTGGGAGCAGGCACTGGGCGGGGGCAGAGCGCCAGCGGGGCTGGGGGGGACACGGGACCCGCCAAAATCAGCGGAGCGGGGACGGAGCGGGGGGTCCCGGCCGGGCCCGAGCCCACGGGGAGGGGCTGCGGCCGCCGCCGGCTCAGGAGCTCTGTGGGCAGAGAAAAGGGGGTGACACCGGGCTGGGGCCACGGCGGGAGCGCACACGCTCCGCCACGGCGGGGACGCCACCCCCGGCACCCGCCCTGACCTTCTTGCGCAGGGAGAAGCCGAGCCCCAGCGCCAGGAAGACGAAGCCCAAGACGAAGCCCCCGATGCCCGTCAGCATCTTGATGCGGGCGGCGTCCGGCGGCATCTCTGGGGGGTCCGCAGGGCTCAGCACCCCCAAAACCTCTCAGGGACACACCAAGGCGCTCCGAGCGCCCCCTCCAGGCTCATTCCAGTCCCTTCCAGTCGCAACCGGCATCCTCTAAACCCCCTGCCCTTTACTCCCAGCGCCCCCAAACTCCCTCCCAGTCACACCCAGCACCCCCAAACTCCCTCCCAGTGCCCACCACGACCCCTTCAACCCCATCCCACCCTCCCCAGCATCCCCCAAACCCCTGCCCAGCCCTTGCCCAGCCCCCAGCCCCTCTCCCACTTCCAGCCCGGCTCTCTCCAGCTCCCTCCCAGTGGTTCCCAGCACAGCCCAGCGCCTCTGCCAGCGCTCCCAGGGGCTCCCCCGTACCCCAGTGCCGCCTCAGGGCCTGCTCCAGGCTGACGTGCTCCACCTGGCAGCTGTAGCTGAGCCCGCGCCGGGGCGGCGTTTCCAGCAGCACCAGCAGCTGGTGGGTCCAGTCCCCGTTGGGGACCACGTCGGTGGCCACCACGTGCTCCGAGAGCTCCTGCTGGCCCTGGAACCACCTCACCTGGATGGCAGCAGGGTAGAAATCCATCACGGAGCAGAGCAGGCGGCCGGGGCCGGGCTGGGAGCTCGAGGGGGGCACCAGCGAGATGGACACGCTGGGGGGCACTGGGAGAGAGAGAGGAGAGGGCTGAGTTTGGCTGGAAAGGGACTGGGAATGGGCTAGGGAGGGACTGGGAGCGATTGGGGTGGCGCTGAGAGAGATGGGACAGGGTGGGGCGCGCTGGGACGGATGTTGGACGTCCGGGCTTGAACGGAGAATGAACTGGGAATTAGTTTTGAATGGATTTGGAATAGGCTGAGAAGAGGAGGGAGGGACTTTGGAAGTACTGAGAGCGACTAGGATGGCACTCAGAGGGATTTTGGTGGCCCTGGAATTAACTGGGAATGAAGTGCGCGGCACTGGGAGGCCGACTCCAGCGCGGAGCCCTCGGGATTTGAGCGCCAGGGACTCTGCATGGCAACCGATGAGTCACCAGAGAGACGCGCTCTCATTGGCTGAAAGGAGCCGGCTACACGGACAACCGGGATGGACACGCCGGGCAGGCCCAGGGATGGACTGGGACGGACTGGGAGAGCCACGGGGGTCACTGGGTGGGACAGGAGGCCCCGGGGTTGTTCCGAAGGCGGGCTGAGGGCCGTGGGCTGATTCTCAGAGACGTTTTGAGGGGCTCCAGGGTCATTGGCAGGGCAGGGCCCGAGGGGACACGCTCTGCCCCGCGCTCATCTCGGTGCCCCGTGAGGAACGGGGCAGCAAGCTCGCAGCCGGCCCGGCAGAACGTGTAAACCGCAGCCCGATTATCCTCCAGTATTTCCGGGATTCCGTTGCAGCACCGAGCCTGTGTCTCCCCATAGGGGGTGTCTCCCACGAACACCCCCACGTCGCTGTCGAACATCATGTACTGCTTCCGGTTGTAGATGTACCTCCTCACGAACCTCACCTTCTCCGTACCAATAATGAAGTGACACTCTCTCGTTCTCATCTCCTGGAACACTCCTGTGAGTGCAGAACACAGATCCGGGGTTGTCCCCCCAGCACGCCCCCAGCGCTCCGGGGGCCACCCTGGATCCCCACTCCACACCCGCTGTGCCCCACGGCCGCCATGGGACCCTCCTGCCCGCGCTGCCGCTTCCTCTTTGCCGCCCTTCCCCCATTTCCTCTTTCACATCCGCTCCCCTCCCACCTCGGACCGCTCCCAAATGACTTTTGCGGTGCCATTTCACCACAAATCCCCCGATACTCAGCCCCCTCGGGATCAGTTTTGGCGGCCCACCTCCCGTTTTCCCCCCTTCCCCACCCTCTCACACCCCTCCCACCACCCCTCAGCCCGTCCCGCTCTCCCTTTGGGGGGTCCCCTCCTCCTCCCCCTCCATTCCGGGCTCCCCCCTTCGCCCCTTTTCCCCCTTCTCCCCCCCGTCCCCGCGCCTCCCGCCCCCGCTCACCCGAGAGCTCCGCGCCCGCAGCCGGGGGGGCTCCCAGCACCACCAGTGCCACCAGCAGGGCCCCAGCTGCCGCCCCTCGCCCCATGGCCGGGGCCGGGCAGGGAGCAGCAGCCCCAAAGCAGCCGCGCTGCGCTGGGAGCGCCAGTCCGGAGCAGGGCGGGCTCGGCAGCGCCGCGCGCTCTCATTGGCTGCCGCCGCTTGGGGGCAGCGATCGGCCACGGGCTCTGCCCGGCAACCGATGAGGCAATCCAACGCCCCGACCTCTCATTGGCTAAGCCGCCGCCTGCCTGCGCTGCCATTGGCTGAGGACTTTCCGGGACGCTGCAGCCCCGGGCTGGGGGTTTTTTGGGGAGGGGGAACCTTGGGGCGCTGGGCAGGTGGGAGCTCAGGTGAGCCCAGCAATGCGTGCCCAGGTGCGCGGCATCTCAGGGCTGCCCGTGGCGAGCGGTGACGCTGGCCCGATGCCAGGCACCCCCAGAGCCGCTCTGTCCCTGCCCCCCGCAGCCGCACAGGGACAGAAAATGGAACCGAGGGTTCCTGGCTGGGGACAAGGACCGGGAGAGATCCCTCAGCAAATCCCGCACGGGCACAACAGACCCGGCCTGGGCACACGGAGGGAATTTATTACCAACCAAATCACAGCAGCAAAAGGAGAAGGAAAAGAAATCTCCCAACACTTTCCTCCTGCCCAACACGGATCACCCAGAACAGGGGTCACCAGGGCTCTGCCCAACGGGGGTCACTGGGGATCATCCAGCGCGGATCCTCCCATGGGGGATGGAGCTGGAGTAGTGCACGAAGCTCTTCCCACACTCGGGACACTCACAGGACCTCTAACTGATGTGGAAGTGGTGGTGAGTGACTATCTCTGAATCCCACCTGAAGCTCTTCTGACATTCCAAACACTCCTAGGGCCATTCCCCAGTGTGGATGTTCAGGTGTTCCATCAGGGTGGAGCTGGAGCTGAAACCCTTCCCACATTCCAAGCACTTGTGGGGCTTCTCCCTGCCATGAGGCTCCACCAGCTCTGAGCTCTGGCTGCATCTCCGGCCGCCTTCCTGGCTCAGGGAAGCTCTTTCCTCCCCACACCTCCCTGGGCTGGGTTTGCAGCCCCTCCTTGTGAGGGATCTCTGGGGCTTTTCCTCCTCCTCCATCCGGCCACAGCTTGGGAATGACAAACCCTGGTTTGGGGGAAACCAAGGTGGGAGCGCCTTGGAGTAGAGGCTCCTCCTGGCCAGGTCCATCTCTGGAACTCAGCAGGAGTCTTGTGTCCATAAAAATCTCCACAAGGTCAAGATTCAGCCCGAAAAAGCTCTCTCAGGAGTTCCCTATTGCTGATCTCTCCACTTTTTGGGTTCCAGAAGTTTCCTTTCCTCAGGATCATGGGGGTCCAATGGTTCCAGGGGTTCTCCATTGTCCAGCGTCCTGCTTAGGGATGATCCAGGGGCTTTTGGGAGTCCATGGGGTCCCTTCTACCCTGATGCTCTGCTGTGCGATCCCAGGGATCCCAGGGGTCCCTCCTCTCCAGGCTCCCCCCCTTTCCAGTCTGCCGGGGTCCCCCAGCTCTGGGATCGCCCCTCTCTGCTCTCCCCACTCTGGGGGTCCCAGGGGTTCCCCTCCTCTGCTCTCCCGGGGGTCCCCAGGACCAATGTCCTCCCCAGTCCATACTGGGCAATGGCCAGGTGCGCCCCCAAAGATCCCCCAAGGGGCTCAGCTTTGGGCTCCTGCAAGATCCAAACCTACACACACAGAGAAAAAAACCTCCCAGGGACACCAGATGATACTTGGGGTCAATTTCACAATCTGTGAGCTCCAAACACACCCCAATAAAAAACCCTCTGAGGGACCACCCAATGGATTTGGGACGAGCTCCCCCTCCCCGCTCACCTGCAGGGCGAGCTGGGGGCGATGGTCCCGCGGCTGCGGCCACAGGGGGCACTGGAACCTCCTGTTCCTGCTCCTGCTCCTCCTCTTCCTGCTCCTCCTTTTCCTCTCTCTGTCCCTCCTCCTCCTCCTTCCTAACCCCACCTCCTCCCCAGTTCCTGCCTTCTGTGTATTTAGAGTGGGGAACCTTGCTCGTTTTTAGAACTAGAACAAAGATCCCAGACGGAACAAGGCTTGCTGCTTTTAGTCAGAAGTATCAGTGGCTAAAGGTCACGTTTCCTTTGGTTTGGTGCCGTCCTTGTTCCTCCTCAGTGTTCAGGCTGGGCTATGGGGTGTCCTTGTTTGCTGCATTTTCCGAGTTTCTCTTGCACCCTTCAGGCCATAGGCTGTGCCCTGGGAGTGTTCTTTGTGCTCCTTTGTGACACAGGAGAACCTTCCAGGCGGTTTCTGCGTGAGCTGCTGCTGGGATGTCGCAGGAACAGTGCCACGTCCCCGTGGTGTTCCCGTTGCTGTGGGACACGGAGGCCTCAGTGCCCAGAGTGGCTCTGGGCTCGTTGCCGGAGGATCCTCCTGCCCGAGGCATTCTTAGCAGCCAGCCCAGCCCTGACAGGTGTCCTTCTGTGCTTGCAGGTGTTAATGTTTGCCCAATTATCCCTTCATAAGAAAAACTCAAACAATATTTAAGATAGCAGCAATTTTAATTAAATAGTTTAGCAAATATATAAATAAGGGATAATATGGTTCAAATAATAGCACATAAGCAAAAACAACCGCGGGGTACGGAGGGCAGGGTTCAATGACCCTTGCCACTTCACATACAAGCTTGCCAAGTGAAAGTCGCCCCTTATATGCCATGTGTCAATGCCATCTCCTCCTATTTTTGGTTCGTCACTTTTCTGTCTCCGCCCTCCTCACCACCTTTACCACGCATGCGCCACCACTCGGTTTGGTGGTCGCACAAGTCTTTGGGGGTCGTCACTGATGAAGGCCGTATAGTCTTCTTCATTGTCCTTTAATTCACCTTTGGGTTACACATGCGCACCAAGCCAGGATAATGTAAGCCAAAACTAAGATATTACTACATTTTAGCATCAAAGCAATAAATCTCTTATAGCGGGCATTTTCCTGGGACCAAACCAGATGTTCACTTCTCTCAGTTAATTTTTAGTAACTGTTATCTCTTGCTTTTTCCTCCTATCCTTGAACATCTGCCAGGAGAGGGGGTAGAGCCCCTCCTCTCCCTTTCTTCTTTGGCATTACAACTTTTAACTGTTTTATTATTTCCAAATATTAATTACTGTATCAATATTGATGACTGTTTCAATTTTATCAGCATGAATCACACCTATTTACCACATTGTTCTCTCTCAGTGTGTGCAGGGCCCGGATTTCCTCCATTCCAAGCGGGTGATCCACAGGGATCTGAAGAGCTCCAACATCCTCCTGGGCAGGGACGGCTCTGTCAGGCTGGGTGGGTGTTCCTGGTCAGGCACGGCGCTCCCGGGCTGCGGGTGTGGGGCTGCTTCCCAGGGAGAGCCAGAGCCCCACAAGGGCTGCTGGGGGCACTGCCCGGCCCCTGCTGCCAGCTGAGAGCGGCTGCCCCTGCAGAGAGCTCAGCAGAGGAGCAGGGTGCCAGCAGTGCCTTTGCTCTGCCTATGGCCCTGCCAGAGGGGCAGCAGTGGGAATCTAAAGCTCCAAGGGAATCAGTAAAAGCCACTGCATGAAAGCTGAGGGTTTCTTGAAGGCTCCAGTTCCATCTTTCCTTGGCTTACAGCCCTGAGGGCTTTTCCAGCTGACTTCATGACTGCACTCTCAGATTGAGAGTAGGGAGTCTTGGTGCTTGGTTTCCTCATTGCAGCTGCCTTTGACAGGGTTTGTTTCTGTCCTCAGCTGATTTTGGCCTCTGCGCTCAGCTCAGCCCTGAGCAGGACCAGCACAGCTCCATGGTGGGCACTGCTCACTGGATGGCCCCAGAAGTTGTGACCAGATCTCCTTATGGCCCCAAGGTGGACATTGGGCCTTTGGCACTGTGACCATCGAGATGGTGGAAGGAGAACCTCCTTACTTCAGGGAAACGGCGGCCATGGTAAGAGGCAAATTCTGCAGTGGCTGCAGAGGCCTGTGAGCACAGGGGGACCCTGCACTGCGAGCTGCAGCTGGAGATTTCTGTACATGGGAAGGGAATTCCCAGAGGACTCCAGACTCAGCACAGATGAATGTTCTTCAGTCTCCAGCAACAATTTGCTTTGGGATTTATGTTGTTGCAGCTCATTTGGCTGTAAGGATGACCTGGAAATGTGAAGCAAGTGCATCAGGTCTAATGTTACCTTGCAAGAAAACCCCAAACCACCCCCAAATCCCAGCCCCAAACACAACAAGTTTTCTGCAGGAGCTTCTAAAAGACATTTTGCAAGATGATCTCTCCCCTGATTCTTCTCACTGGGAAACTTGTTGAGAACATGAAGATGATTGTTTAACATCCCCATAGTCTAACATATTTCTTTCCTAGTCCAAGCTACTTTCTCTGTGTCACCAAGCCTGAGCTTTCAGCATCACAAACCTCCTGTTTCTTGCCTGACAGTTTCTGGGATGGGGCATCAGGAATGCATTTACTTGAGTGTCAGTGGCACTGCAGAGATGCACTTGATGTAAGAATCCTCTGAAATAACACAGGCAGACCACACTGACTCTGGAAAGTGGCCTGTAAAGTTGGTGTCCATATTTGGAGATGCAAAATCTGCTATTTCTGATGGAGGTTCCTACTAACAGAGTCAGCCAATGGAACTGGCTCTCAAGGCGAGATCATTTGGATGTTGCAGTGGCTGTGGCAGCCCCAGGGTTTGGGTTTTTTGGCTGGCATAGCAAAATGAGCTCTGAGCAGCATCTGTGGCAGGGAGGAAAGTGCCCATGGAGCTGGTGCTGAGGCCCGGGGTGGATGTGAGCCCGTGTGGGTGTGAAGGGAGCTGACAGAGCGCTGAGTTTGCTTTCCCTGCAGGCTCGCGCTCTGATCCGGCAGAACGGGACCCCGCAGCTGCAGGAGCCCCGGCGCCTGTCGGCTCTGCTGCGGGACTGCCTCGAGTGCAGCCCGGAGCTGGACGAGGAGCGGCGCTGGGCTGCCCAGGAGCTGCTGCAGCTGAGGGCCAGGGGCTGCAGGGGAAGCAGCAGCGCCAGGGAGGGGTTTTCTTGTGGGGCCCCCTCCGACAGTCTCCAGTCTGGCTGCGTTCCGCACGCAGAGCAAGCAGAATCCTCGCCTGCTGTGGCTTGGCAGGCTCCTTTGGAGCTCATCTGGGCCTGGTGCCCCACAGCGAGCAGGGACATCTTTGAGCAGCTCAGGGGGCCCAGAGCCCTGCCTGACCTGAGCTTAGATGTTTCCAGGGAGGAGGCACCTCCCACATCTCTGGGCACCTTCTGTCAGTGTTTCCCCATTCTGCTGGTTAAAAAACTCTTCCTTAGATCTAATCTGAGCCTGCTTCCCTCTCCTGAGTTTCAAAGTATTTCCCTTTGTCCTGTTGCAACAGAGCCTGTGAGGAACTTGACTCTGGAAAGTAACAGTTCATTTCTTTCCTCTTTATCCTTTGGGCAGCACCCATTTTTATCATCAGCCAAGCCTCTCTCCAGCCTGACCCCTCTGATCACTGCAGTGAAGCAACTGAGGGAGCAGCGGAGGAGATGAAGCCCTTGAGGACAGCTTTCAGTTACAGTAGTCAGGACAACTAGTTAGTTATGGTAGTAAACACTGGTAGTTAGTTATGGTAGTTAGCACTGGTAGTTAGTTATGGCAGTTAGGACAGCCTGTTTGTTATGGCAGTTGTTTGAATAAAAACTCTCTTAACCCTCAACTGCCTTGCCGTGTCCCTTCCTCCTCCCGCTGTGCCTCAGCTGCCCGGAGCAATGTGAGGGGAGAGCGGGCCCAGCCTGGCCCAGAGCTGAGCCCCAGCAGAGCCCTGGCAGAGCCCAGAGCAGCCTCGGCCCCTGCAGAGTCAGCCTGGAAGGAGGCGCTTGGAGCCTTCTGGGCTGCACCCGGTTCTTGGTTACAAACTGGGTGTGCTGGAAAATGCCACCGGCTCTGCACGAGGGCAGAAGGGGCCCGGGGAAGGCCCAAGCGCTCCATGCAAGGGAAAAACCTGCCCTGGGTTTGTTATAAATAACTGGTTAGTGTTGGCTTTTGCTATTATGTACTGACTTCTGCAAGTTTTTCTTAAACACACTGATTTTGATAGAGTACAATTTTGTCGTGGTTTCACTGACAGGAAGTAAGGGGTTTTTTTTGGGATATGCTGTGGTTACCAATAGATGCTCAGGTTTTGACATTGGCACCTGATGTAGCCACTGAGGTTCGGAGACACGTCTGAGAACACACAGGGGTTAAAAACCAGAGCTGCTCCTCTGGGAAGCTGTCTTGGGACTTCGAGGGAAAGAGGTCGGATCTCCCTCTCCTGCCCAGCTGCTGCTGCTGGGCGGGAGAGGGGCAGCCATGTGGTAGGCCTGGGCCTGGACAGAGATGGGAGGTGAGGAGGCCCTTGAGGATGGAAGGGTGGAAGAGCGCCAAGAGACATCGGGCAGCCACCCCCCCCCCTCTCCCCGCAGGGCAGAGAGAGAGGGAGAGCCAGCATCTGAATTTGATAGCGGTGCCGGCCCAGGAGGAGAAGGAGGAGGTGCAGCGAGAAGGTGCCCGGCAGGGCAGTGTGCAGCGTGGGAGTTCCGGAGCTCCAGACAGGCACGAGACTGAAATTTTTAACCCTTTTCTTGCATGATAGAAACCTTGCAAATGCTGGTCCTCCTGGAGCTGAATGAGAAGAGAGATAAGAGATGAGATAAGAGGGGATGGGCCACAGGGAAGTGCAGAAGACTCTTGAGTGCGGGGGAGAGATGACGGAGTGGCCTTTTGGCTGGACTTTTCTTGTGTGGCCATAGATGGAACCATTTTTTTCCTGTGACACAGAGACTGCATTTAGGGGGAGGGCGTGCCTCAGAACCAGGAGGGTTCAGTGTGGGTACCTGTCACAGACATTTCTCCACAGAAATCCTTTCTTTTGGATTTCTGCATCTTCGGGAGGCCAGAGGCCCCCGAAGAGAAGGTAAACAATTATTATCAACTGCTGTGGAATGCAACAGGGACACCTTGATTGGTTCATTTCCTATGTTTATAATTAAGGGCCAATCACCAGTACAAGCTAGGGGACTAAGTCCCTGGACACAGCTTTGTTTGGGATTCTTTTCTATCTATTCTTAGCTTAGCTAGCAGCTCTGCAAGCCTCTCTCTATATTCTATTTAGTATAGTCATAATGTATTATATATTATATCTTAATAAATCAGCCTTCTGATCAAGATACAAGATTCACTGTCTCTCTCTCACCAGCAGCGCCCACACAGGTCGCTGTAATAGGTACCCCTCAGCCCCAGGGGTGCAAAAAATTTGGGGGGGACAGATGTCCCCAAGGAGAGACTGTGCCTTTTTGGAGTGAGACAAGACATCCTTGAAAGACAACCCTAGAAGAAGCTCTGGTCCATGCACAGTGGTGAGAGCACTGGGCATGGAAGGAAGATGTCACGATGGCAAAGGATTTTCCGGGCGGTGCTGAGTGACATGGGAGCACACGAGGTTTCAGCGTGTTTCCAGGGGAAGCCTATGGTGCAAGAAGGACTCCTCTCCTCTTGATGAATTGAAGATTGAGTATTCTAAAGGGTGGTGCCGGACTGAGAGTTGGTGATTTGGGGGGAATGTATTGCATTGGGAAATTTGGTGGGTGGGAGGAGGAAAATGCTTTTGTAAAGTTTTCATTTTCCTTGTGGTTCTTTTTTTCTTTTCTTGTAGTTTAGTTAATAAAGTTTTCTTTATTTCTAAGCAGGAGCCTGCTTTGCTTATTCCTGGTAACATCTTACAGCAGACACCAGGGAGAGGGTATTCTCATGGGGGCGCTGGCATTGTGCCAGGGTCAAACTATGACACATGGGAAGGTTGAATGGGAAACCCACTTCTGTCCTGGCAGCACGGGTGCATCAACTCAAGGAGGGAAACACTAACCAAGGGAGTTCCACTAAAGTGAAGGTTCCTCTAGCATGTATGCCCAGGAAAGGGGGGCCCTGCCTGTAGCCAGGGAGAGGCACGGAAAACCAGATCTTTTGGACGGTGTGGATCCGATGGCCTGGCACATCAGAACCACAAAAATACAATGCCTTAGTTGATACTGGTGCGCAGTGTACCCTGATACCATCAGGGCATGTGGGGACAGAACCTGTTTCCATTGACGGGGGGATCCCAGCAATTGACCCTGTTGGGAGCTGAGGTGAGCCTGACTGGGAAGGAGCGGATCCTTCCCAGAAACATCCTGTTGTGACTTGCCCAGAGGCCCCGTGTATTCTGGGCATAGACTTCCTCTGAAATGGCTTTACAAAGACCCAAAGGGACTCAGGTGGGCTTTTGGAATAGCTGCTGTAGAGCCAGAGATCATAAAGCAGTTGAACACCTTGGCTGGACTATCAGAAAACCCATCTGCAGTAGGACTCGTGGGGGGAGAACTGCAACAAATACCAATTGCCACCTTGACAGTGCACCGCCGGCAGTATTGGATGAATTGGGATGCCGTTGATCCCCATCCACAAAATGATCCATGAGCTGGAGTGCCAAGGGATGGTCAGTCAAACCCACTCACCCTTCAACAGCCCCATCTGCAGCAAAGTTGTTTGCCACCATTGGCATTGCTAATACATTTTTTTCCATTTCTCTGGCAGCAGAATGCAGGCCTCAGTTTGCTTTCACCTGGAGGGGTGTGCAGTACACCTGGAACCGACTGCCCCAGGGATGGAAGCACAGTCCTACCATCTGCCATGGACTGATCCTGGCTGCCCTGGAAAAGGGTGAAGCTCCAGAACAGCTGCAGTACATCAATGACATCATTGTGTGGGGGAAGATGGCAGCAAAAGTGTTCGAGAAAGGAGAGAAAATCAGCCAGAATCATCCCCATTCCACACCTGCTGTGCACTGCCCACTTTTGTTTCTGTCCAGGCACCGCCCCTTTTCCACACCCCATTCATTGCCTGCCCCTTCCCACGCTCCTATTCCAGCCCCCCAGGCCTCTCATCTGCGCATTGGCCATCACTCACTGCGCCCCGCCCCATTTCCCACAGTCCCATTTCTAACTCTTTTCAATCCCTGCCCCCTCCCTGCTCCATCGCTCCCCAATGGCCGCCGTGAGCAGTCCTCCCCCTCTATGGGCATGACTACAAGACCGATTGGCATTTATTGAATGGCTCCACGCAGGGTTTTGGAGCCAGCCTGGCCCTGGCAGGGCCCAGTGCAGGCTGGGGATTCGGGGGAGGCCAAGGGGTGTCCTGACACTCTGGGTGGGGCTCATGGATCAGGGTGGTCCCAGCACTTTGGGGGGACAGTGAATGGGGGGGCAGTGAAGGAGGGGTCCCAGTGCATGGGGGAGTAATGAGCCTTAATTGGTCTTATCCTAGGGCAAGCTATGACAGCTCCAGAGCTCAGCCCCCAAGAGGACTGAGTGCCAGAGGCCAGCTCGCTCAGACCAAGGCCACGGATCAGCCCCTAGCAAGCAGGGAATATTCAGCTCTTATAGTGATTAGCCAGCTCTTATGATTTCAGCTTCGCTTGCTAGGTAGCTTGCCCTTGGCTTGAGGCTCCAGCCGACGGTAGAGAGAGGAGAAGGAGAAGACGCCGGCTGTTCCACAAGTATGGCTTTATTGGAGGGGTTTGTGAAGGGTCTCAGCACTTCTTCTTCTAAGTTAGTAGGGGTACTACTAACTTATGCTACTTTTATAGCCTTGGCCCAGTTCCAATCTTGACCAATGGCAAAGGTTGGAGGGACCATAAGTGACCAATAGTAGGGTTAACAAGATATTGCCTTACATGGTTTTAGGGATAGGTTATAGGGCGGATGTCCCTGGAGTCAGGAAGTTTCTTTGCTGCTGTGTCAGCATTTCTATTATTCAGATTCTCCAACGGGCCCTGGTTAAAGCTGTGCGTTTCACCACAGGGAAGGCCCTGGTAAATTGAGGGGTGTCCTTGGTGATAATGGGGTGCAGCCATGATATTTTCTGAAAAACTCTTTCCTTAGGATTTTTTCTCCTGAGAAGCTGAGAGGCCTCAGAAACAAAATGTAAACAATGGTTATCTGCTGCTGTGGAATGCAACAGGCGCATCTGTGATTGGTGTCATGTCGTTGTTTCTAATTAATGGCCAATCACAGCCCAGCTGTCCGGACTGTCTTGGTCAGTCACAAGCCTTTGTTATTCATTCTTTTTCCATTCTTAGCTGGCCTTCTGATGAAATCCTTCCTTCTATTCTTTTAGTATGGTTTTAATATAATATATATAGCATAAAATAATAAGTCAAGCCTTCTGAAACATGGAGTCAGCATCCTCTGCTTTTCCCTCATCTGAAGACCCCTGCGAACACCGTCACAATGGGGGGTCCCGGTGATAGCAGGGCGGGGGCGACAGGACCGAGCCCCAAGGGACCATTATGCTACCATTAAAAAGGCTCTGCAGTGGCCAAAAACCTGGATAGATTATATTGTACTAACAAGTAGATAGAAGGAATTATCAATAATGCATATCAATATCAAGCACCATAGCAAAATAATTGTGATCAATTGCAATGTGCAAAAGCCAATACAGAAATGCAAAAGCCAATTATTATTTTGCCATTTATAAGACAGTTCTTCTGCAGCCACAGCCGAAAGCTGCCTCTTCTGCAAGGCACTGAGGGGGTTCATTCACCCCCTGACCTGCCACTATGTCCCTGCGTGTCCCTGAGTGCTGCCAGAGTGTCCCCAGTGACATCACCCCAGGAATTCCCACCAAGAATATAAATGAAAATTCGCAGAAAATTCCCCACTTTTGTCCCAAATCCTGTGTGGAGAGGAGGGAGGGCACAGATGACATAAGCGCTGATGTCACCACCCCCAATGACACCACAGCGGTGACATCCCTGTCCCTGCAGCAGACTTGGGATGTTCTCCATGGCTTTTTGGCACTGCTCGGCCACCGTGCTGCTGCTGGGGCCACCATAGGGACTGAAGAGGAGGTTGTGGATGTCCCCAAGTGACCCCAGCAGGTGATGCATGAACAGGCGAGTGCTGGCCTCCCACAGCTTCTCAGCCTCAGCCATGGGGGCCTCCAAGGCCTTGGAGACATTGTGGGACGCCTCCTTTGTCCCCTCCAGGGTAGCCTCAATGTCTCCGAGCAGGTGCCACATTTTCCAGGGGTACCCTGTGGCTTTGTCATACGCGGTCACCAAGCGTTCCAGTGGACCCAGGGCCACACCCGCCCACTGTCCCCTCCTGGTGGCTGCCCTTGCCTGGCTGGCGGCCAATATGGCCTCTCTCATGGCCTTGGGGGCTGCCACCACCTCATGGTGGCCACTGCCACATGGGCCTTGTGTGCAGCCACTGCCAAGGCCAAGTCCTTCACGGCCAGAAACACTGGAGGCCACTGGGCCATGGCCATCAGAGTGTGCATTGACATCCCCTGGCGGGTGGCCTTGTCCCACGGGTCCCCAGCCTGGGCAGTGGTGGTGGCTGCAGCACCGGCCTCATCAGTATCCGTGTCCCTGCAGGTGTCATGGAGATCAGCGGCCTCCCTGGCCAGCTGGACCCAGCTGTCCATGAGCATGGCCACCAAGTCCCGCCAGACACCGGCCCAGAAGACCTGGGGTTGATGTTGGAGAACTTGAGGACTCTCAGGGACCAGGCCAGAGTGAGGACATTGAATCTACCCAGGGAGCTGACATCGCCATGGTCCAGGGTCTAACAGAGGTGCCAGGTGAAGTTCCTCAGGGCTCCGTGCAGGGACTTTGGGTACATACGCTGCCACACACACTTGTATGGCCTGGTCAGTGTGGCCACCACCTTGCCCAGGGTAGCCACCACAGTCACCAGTGGCTCTAGCAGCTGGGGAGAGGAAAGAGGAGGTGTCAGGGACCCCGTGGCGCTTGTGGCCACCTGTGGTGGGCCCCTGTGCCCTCCCAGGATCCCCTTTGTCCCCTCCTTGGAGGGCTCTACTGTCCCTTCTATCCCTTTGTCACCTCCTTGTCCCCTCTGCCAACCCCCCTGACAGACCACTCATCCTCTCTGCCATCTCCCTGCCACCCTTGGTCCCCTCCACTCCTCTGTCACCTGCCCCCATCCTGCCACACGCTCCTGTGCCCTTTGTGACACTCTGTCCCCCCCGCCCCCTCCCCCCACCCCCTGTGTCCACTCTGCCACCTCCTTGATGGAATTGTCACACCTTGCAGGGGTCCATGGCTGCTGGGGACACACTAGGGACACTTTGGGGACACTCCAGGGACACTCCAGGGGTTGAACACGGCCAGGGTGGTGCTGGCTGAGTTCAGCAACACTGCGGGGACATGGGGACACTTGGCAGGTGGCACCAGGGACACAGCATTGCCACCAGTTCTGTCCCTCTGTCACCATAGACTTGACCTCACCAGAAAACCTTTTTCAAAGGGGCCATTGATCAGCCGTTCCAAAACCAAATACTGGACATATGTCAACTCCCAAGGTGGACTGAAGACCCTGCATGGGTCGACCAATGGCCCTTATGAAAAGAACATCTACTAAATTTAAAACAGCTTGTGGAACAGCAATTGCCCTTAGGCCATATCTGTCCATCTTCTAGCCCCCGGAACACCAATATTCTGTATACCTAAGCAAAATGGCAAGTGGTGAGCTATTAATGGGCAGTAAATGCAGTTATTGAAGCTATGGGTGCTCTTCCATCAGCTACAACGATGCCATTCAATTGGCCCTTAGTAATGTTAGACCTAAAGATTGTTATTTCACCATATCTTTACACCCTGATCATGTACCTCTGTTTGCCTTTTCTGTGCCTACCTCCAATCATGCAGAACCTCAGCCTTTAAAGCTTTGTGTTAAAGTCACCCTCACTTTAAATGAATTACAGAAACTGCTGGGTTCTTTGAATTGGCTGCATCCTGTTTTGGGTACATCCACAGAACTTTCACATCCTTTGTTTGGCTTACTCAGAGGAAACCCCCACCTGCATTCGCTTTGACAGCTTATCCCAGAAGCTAGAAGTGCCCTTGCACACTGTGCTCAAGCAATAGAAAACCAACAGAATTGGAGAGGGGATCCCAATAAATCTGTGTACCTTGCCATAATTGCTAAAAAATTTTGACATTTTGCTGTTCCGTTTTGATTGTTTGCTAATGATACAGACCGTTTGCCTGTGTTAGAATGGTTATTCTTACCTCACATAGCAACAAAACCTGTGTGGACTGTTAATGATATGTTCTCTTATTTAGTTAAGAAAGGTAGAAACAGATTGCAAACTCTCAATGGCCAGGATCATCATGCCATCAACGTACTTGCAAGTAAAGAAGACTCTGACAGCAACTAACTTCCAAATTGTGCTTGCAGGTTTTTCTGGACAATTATCTATCCATTATCCCTCACATTGTTTATGGACAGAGATGGGTAACCTCGCCCTGCACTCAAAGCATCACTGCAGCACAACCCCTGTCAACAGACCAGGTGTTTTTACAGATGCATCCAGCAAAACCAACAAAGGTGCAGGGATTTGGCATGAAGGTGACTCTTTCCAGTGGCATAAAAGGATGTTAATGTTAAAGGATGCCTCGGTGCACATTTTAGAATTGGCTGCTATCTGCTATGCCCTTCAGTGATTTTCACAGGAACCACTTAACACCGTAACTGATTCCTTGTATGCTGCCAATGTTGTATTCCATTGACAATTTTCCTATTTAAAGCATGTTAATAACTATCTTTTGTTTACAGAGTTAAGAACATTGTGGACTTTAATTAACAGCCAGCTGCATGATTTTTATGTGTTGCATGTTCGCTCCCACACAGGTTCACCTGGCCCTATTGCAGAAGGTAATAACTATGCAGATGTCATTGTCATGACAGTTGTGGTACCAAATACTGATAAGTTTTCTCCTCGAGCCAGGTCTCATGAGCTCTTAGAGGACCTATCACACCCAAGATAGCTCAGCTACTTCAAATGGCATAAAATTAGCAGGATGACTTCTGAGGTAGTGTTGGAAACAGGAAAGTTTTAATAAAAGGCAAATAACAAAGCTCTTGGCAGAGAAAACCTGAGCCAGAAGCAAGAGGTTCTTGCTCCTGCTAAAAACACCCCACAAAAACAATGATTTCTTTTGTTCTCTTCTTTTTCTAGTGAATTACTTAGGCGGGACTTTTTGGCTTCTATCCAATTGGGTAGTCTTAAGTTTGAGATGAAGTCCCAAAGGTCCTGTGAGGTGTCTTTTTACCAAATTGAGGAGAGAAACTTCTGGGTTTTTTCCTTTTTAAGGAGATAAAGGATAATTTGGTCACTCTTTCAATAGGGGGAACATTCCTACAAAATACTTTTGCACAGGCCAAGCTATGTCACAACTTTTTAACACCAGAATGCTTATTCTCTTCACAAGCAATTTCAAATAACTTCCTCACAAGCCCATGATATCCTGTTGTCTTGTCCCTCCTGTCATGAGGTTGATCCTGCTCCTTTAGTAGAAGGCACTGAGCCCTGAGGTTTAACTCCTAACTCCATTTGCAAATTGATGTCACCCCTATCCCAGAGTTTGGTTGCTGTTGCCTTCTGATGCAAGGCAAGGCGACCTGGTTCTGAGGAAACAGCACAGCGACCCAAACTCTCCAGGGTCACTCGGGCCAAGAACACACACAGACACCAGTCTGGTAGACGGTTCAAGACCTTTATTGTCCCGTCTCGTTGGGTTTTATACTGGGAAAGTTTTTTCTCTACGTCAGGGGGTCTTACCTTACTGTAATTGGTTAGTAAGGAGTCGAAAGTCACTAATGTTAGGGGGAACTACATTCTTGGGTGATCCCTTATCACTAGGCGTTAGGGGGAGAGGAATTCTACTGCTTTCCGTGACATCGCGAGATTTTCCAAGCACCTGACCCTATCTGCCACATCTCCCCCCACCTTTTTTACAAATGAACGAAGTAGTCGTATACATAGGTACTGAGATGAGGCATGGGGTTGTTGACAGAGAAAGGGGTTTGGTAAACCTGGGTAGAAAATCTTGTGACTGGCAGTGTTCCCTGGTCGAATTCACAGCAGTTGTTGCCGGCCTATGAACAGGATGTTGGCCCGTTCTAGGCGGGTCTGAATGAATGAGACTAGCTTGCTCAGCAGGCATGGTCCGAAGGTGACAGCTAAAAGTAGCATTGCCAAAGGACCTATTAGGGTAGAAATTAGGGTGGTTAGCCATGGTGATCGATTGAACCAGGACTCGAACCAACCCTGTTGGGCTTCCCTGTCTTTCTGTCTCTGAGCCAGTCTGTTCCGGAGTTCTGCCATGGAGTCTCTCACAACTCCCATGTGATCTGCATAGAAGCAGCACTCCTCCTTCAAGGCGGCACACAGGCCCCCTTGCTGCATGAACAGGAGGTCCAGACCTCGCCTGTTCAGCAAGACCACTTCCGAGAGTGAGGAGACTGACTTCTCTAGAAAGGAGATGGATTTCTCGATCCTCTGCAGGTCCTCATCAATTGTTGCCTGCAGCTGTGACAGTCCTTGGTGCTGGGTCGCCAAGGCTGAGACTCCTGTGGCCATTCCGGATGCTCCTAGGCCCAGCAGTATTGCGATAGTTATACCTGTTACTATTTCTCTTTTGTGGAGCCGACTGGGTTCCTCGAAATGGCGATACACTTCTTCATCTGCGTGGTACAGGACCCTAGGAACAATCAGAACTTGGACACAAAAGTCGTTAGAGTAATTGAATTTGGCAAGGAACACACAGGGACTCACTCCAGATCGCTGGCAAACCCACATCCCAGATGCGGATGGGACTACCCACTTATTGTTTTTCCCGTTGGGTTTGACAACAGTGGCGCAGACGTTGCCTTTCCGCCTAGCTAGGGTTGCATTGCCAAAACATCTGCCCTGGCCTGTGACTTGACTCAGGGTGATCCCTTTGCGAGGGGTGTCCCATCTACATTGGTTGGGTGCATCTGCTGTGGAGTAACTGCAGGGAGTGTTTAGAGCGACTCCTTCGTAAAAGGGAGGTTCGACATCGTAACAAAGCCGGCAGGATTCGGTTAGGTTAGGGTTAGATTCGTTCAGGGATAAGAAGGTAGCTTCTAACATACGGAGGATTGGGTCTAAGTCTGACTCGGCTAAATGGTCTATCTGAAAGGCTTCCGCATGGCCGGTCGGGATATCAGCGATCCTTGTGGGCAAGGCTTTGGGGTGGGTCGCGTTTCTCCCTTTCGGCACGCTTTTAATCACTTTGTTGGGTCCGACCGCTCGGGGTGCCGACGGTTGGAGCCTAATAATTCGCACATTCACTCTCTCTTTTGACCCTTGAAGGACCACTGTCCATGCTCTGCCTATTGCCCAGCTAGGGTGATGTGGCTGCAAAACTGTCATGTTGTAGCCTGTACATTTTCGAAATTTGGGGATTTTATGGTGGTTTCGATAAAAGTTACCGAGGAGGAAGACAAGTGTTTTGCAGCCCGTGGGTGCCCAGGTGAACTGTAAGAATTTGTCAGGCTCTTGTGGATCCCACCCAGGCCCTGACGGTCTGGCATCTGTGACAATGGTTTCGCAGCCCCAGTGCCCACAATGTCCCCACCCTGGGTTATTGCAGTAGCTTTTCCCAGGGTTTGAAGCTGGGCACCAGTAGGATAGGCACATGTGTGTGGCGTGTGGGGAATGGGGGTCTACCTTTGGTCGTCCTGGAAACAGGTTGGTAATGCAGAGCACGAAGGATGGGGCGTTCGGTGTGGTGATTTCTTTGAGCACCTTGTCACTACTAAGGTGTTGTATGACCCACCTGAATGGCCGATGGGGGTAGTGATCTGGGCTGGCTTGCCCTCTGGCAACAAGCCCCAACAGCAAAATCACACAGAAACACCATTGATGCTTGGGTCTCACCTGTGTGGGTCTCTCAGGCGCTGCCTGGCGGCTTGGTGGTCTGTCGCTTTCCTCTGGAATGGGGATGTACACGTCACGAGGATGTCCCACGAGCAGGTCCTGTAAACAGAAACTCACAACTCTCATCAGTCTCTTCTGCAGTCCCTCTCGTCCTCCAGCTCTGCCTTTCTCTGCTCCTTGATCTGGGCCTTTTTCCGGGCTTCCTGCAACGTCCAGACGCCTTTCTCTGCGGCGTCCACTTTGTCGTTGCCGATCTGGAAGTAGCCTTTAACTGGGTCGTGGCTGTTGATGTGAATGACTGACACGGTGCCCTGTCGCGAGGAGAGTGCTTTTTCCAGCATTAGGGCTGCTGCTGATGTTGACACTTCTGGTCCCTTTTTTGTGTGAAGTGTTAAAGCCACCAGCTGGGTGCTTTTCCACGCCCGGGACTGCCCTCCCACTCCGTTCACTGGAGGGACTTCTTTGAATTGCCAATGTCCGGGCCAATGCGCTTGGGGAATAATCGCGCAGTCTGATCCCGTGTCCGCCCAAAATTGGAGCCCTATGACGTGGGGATCCTGACTGCCGTAAAGGCGGCATGTCCCCCATACCATCAGGGGCTCCTGCCCTATTCTCATGGCCAGGGCTACCCAGGGATCCCGCTCTGGGGCGCCTCCTGCTGGCCCTGTACCACCGGCGCAGCTTGCAGCGGTGGGGGGTGTGAAGGTACTGAGGGTGCTGCATAACTCTGCCATTGTGCTGCTGGCAGGGATGCGAAATTGACTGCTCCCTGTGAGGGCATGGGGTATGAGGGTCCCCTGCCCCACTGGGGGTTGGCATAGATGGGCCGTCTCGCATTTGCAGCGGGAGGAGGCTGAGTGTGGCCCACGTGCCCCCTCCCTCTCCCGTTTCCCCGGGGCCGGGATCTACAGTCCCTAGCGAGGTGTCTTCCCGCAGCTCCTACAGGTCCCTCTCGGGCATGCTTGGAGTGAGGGTGCTGCCAGGAAAAGCTGTGCCGGCTGGGGACAGCTTGCTGAGTTGCTGCCCTTCCCCAGAAGCCTGGGCTAACGCGGTCATCCTGCCATTCCTGCTTAAATACAATCCGCCCTGCCCCATCAAAAAGCATGCGGCTTATTTGCGTAATATCAAAAGTGAGCAGATCGTTATTGCTAGAAAGGTCGTCCTCAAGAGCGGGTACTACAGCTGAGTTGATCCCTATTTCTGAAATCGCTTTGGCTTCTTTTGGGTTAACTGGGGTATATGCCCTTTGTTGGTTCCCCCGTGCTCTGGCAACCCCCACCGGGAAAGCGTGCATGGAGGCTGCTCATACCCGGTCCCCACAAGCTGCTTTTATTTTTCCCCAATCGGTGAGTTTGTGTAGCGATTGTTTCCCGATATTGTTTAAAGCTTTACTCGGTTTCGCTTGAAACTGCATTAATTCTGCTCTCTCGGTTTCCGAGTCTCTTGGTGCTCCATGGCCGCTGGGGACACTGCAGGGACGCCTTGGGGACACTGGGAACACTCCAGGAGTGCTGGCAGAGGGAGGTGACACTCCCAGGAGACACTCTGAACACAGGCAGGGTTGGGGGGGCAGGTAGGGAGAGGTGGCGTCACCCCTGGCCCCCCCCACCGCCCCTCCCTTGAGAGGCCATCGTGGGTCCCAAATGTGCCCCCAATGTTCCCAAAAGGATCCCAATGTCCACTGAGTGTCCCCAACAGTGCCCAAGTGTTCCCAAAATGTCCTCTTGGGGACAATTGGGGGACACACTGGGTTCATGTGGGGACACTGTGGGGACATGGGGGTCACCACAGAGGTGGCACCAGGGACAGTGCAGTGGCACCAGTTCAATTCCTGTGCCACCAGCCCAGTGTCCCCACTTCCATCCCAGTGCTCCCAGTGTCAGCCCAGTGTTCCCACTGCCGGCCCTGTGCCACCATCTCTCATTGTCCCCATATCAATGTCACCATTCCAGTGTCCCCAGTTCCATCCCAGTGTCCCCTCCAATGTGACAGTTCAATCCCAGTGTCCACATCCCGGGGCATGGGAAGGTCTCTGCTGGTCTGTAGAGCTCCATACTGGTCTGAACGCGTCACTACTGGTCCAAACTGGTTTTCGGCATCCCCTGCTGCCCCTGCTCCTCTTTACTGGTCCATACTGTTTTATATTGGTCTGAACAGGTTCATACTGGTCAGAGCAGGGGAAAGTCTCTGTTGGTCTGTAGATATTCATAGTGGTTCGTACTCGTCTGAACTTGATTGTTCTGGTCCATACATATCTGAACTGGTCCCCACTGCTCTGAACAGGTCCATACTGCACTATACTGGTTCATACTGGTCTATACTGGGCAGGGCAGGGGAAGGTCCCACCTGCTCTGAAGAAACTCATACTGGTCTAAACGGGTCTGAACTGGTCCCCACTGCATCTTTACTGGCCCATACTGATCCTTACTGTTCTATAGAGTCTCATACTGGTCAATACTGGTCTGAACTGGTCTGTACTGGTCAGCATAGGGAGAAGTCTCTTCTGGTCCGTAGATATTCATACTGGTTTATACTGGTCTGTACTGGTTTATACTGGTCTGAACTGGTCTATTCTGGTCGATATTGGTCAGGGCAGGGGTGTCACAGTGCAACCAGTCTGAAGCTGCCCCCCTGATTCAACCAGCCTAGAAGTAAACAAGACCCTGAGTGAACAAGGATAGGTTGGATTCAGTTCTATACAAGGACCTAAATGCAGACCTATCATTGGCCAGGGAGCTGGACAGTGCTCAGACCCAGCCAATCACATGTGTAAGCGAGGGAAATTTGAAGCTCCTATAAAAGGAGCTGCGAGAATAAACCTGAGGCTGTTTGTTACAAGGACCTTGGAGAGTTGGGCTGTTTGTATGTCGCCAATGAACGGCCCCTACCGTGATACGCAGTGATCCATGAAGTGATGCGACTCAGCCATTTTCTGTGTGCAGAGCAGGGGAGACTCAACCGTGTAGGAGCCGGAAAAAGCCGGTAAGGCAAGAAACCCAGACAGTGAAGGAGGTGAGAATTAACATTAATGCTAAAAAACTGAATGGTATAGGAGTCAGAGAAAGAAAAAAGCTGAAAAACAGAAGGAAAACCTCACCAAAGAAAGAGGCAGATTAACCTCCATAGAGGAACAACCAGTCATTAAAGTATGAACTTTTATTTTACTTCAACGAGGAGAAAAGTATGATCAACAAGCTCTGAAAGCCACTGTGGATGTTATAAAACTTTTGATGTTTATTTCAAACTCTCATGTTCTCATATTTATCTGATGTTTTCCAATAACATCACAGCATAACCTGGAAAGCCAAGAGCACGTTGGAAGCAGAAGATTGTCAATGGTAAGACAATCTGCCCGTCACCTTATTCCAAGACTCAAATATTTACAACCCATGAGTAGTAATGTGTGTGGTTTTAATTGAACTAGTTTTGAGTTGAATTGTTTACTGTTTGTAATGTTAAGTTGGAACTTTGTAACTTCTAAACATTAAGCCTGTGACATGCTAACCTAAAGAATTGTAATGCTGCTGGTTTTGCCTGACAGCTTGTGGATGTGAATGTCACAACCCCAGTGATACATGCGGTACATCACTAGCTGTGGGAGATTGGGCTTGCTGAGTTGGGTGGAAAAAGCCTTATTCAACTAGGCTCATAATTTAATTTTTTAGTCTAACCAAGAGGGTGAGTTGTCACCTTGCAGCTGATCTCAAGCTGCCCCCTAAACTCAACCAGCCCAGAAGAAAACAAGTCCCTGGAAAAGGCAGGGATAGGTTGGAGTCAAACCCAAGCAAAGACTTCAGCCAACCCTGTTCAGGTTTAGATGCAGATACAGCACTGGCCAGAGAGCAGGGCAGAGAGAGAACCCATCCCATCAGCTGTCTTAAGCCAGGAGATTCAAACCCCCTATATAAAGAGGGTCCGAACAATAAATGAGGCAGTTTGTCACAAGGACCTTTGAGAGTTTGAGTTGTTTCTGTGCCTCCAATGAATGATTCCCATCACAACACGTATGAGTGTAACTTTGTGTTTCAGTTGTGGAGTGGGATGTGATCCTTGGATATGGTGTGAGTGTAAAATCTGTCATGAGAGGTGGCACTGCACAGCAACACTAAAGAGTGCCTGGGGCCAGGAGTGGGAAAGAGTGGAATAGAGAGCCAGGAACTGGGCATTGATTTTTTTTAAATTACTGTAGGAAATAATGTGTGGGAAAGTAGCATTTGCTTCCAGGAGCCTGAACAGTACCTGAGAGGGACTGGGATAATACACGTGAAAGGCATAGAGTCAGATTTGCTTGGAAATTAAGAAAGAAGGAAAAAACAAAGGCGTGGGGACAGTGCCAGGATAAGCTGAGAAAATGGGACACAAAGCAAACAAGGAGAAAACCCCCAGGGGAAAGGGGAGCAGGGAAACATCCATGGATACACCTCCAAACAGCCTCCTAGGGATAAAAATGGCACGGTGGCTACATAACCCTGACACAAAGAATGAAAATAGAATCCAAATGAAACATTATTATATGAGAAAATAGACTAACCAGGAGATAAGATCTGATCAGTTATCATTGATCTGATCTGGCCAAAATAGAGTTCCTTTGAGGGGTGGATGTGCCAAACTTTGAATATTCATGTGAATGCCAAAGAACCAGTCAGTCAGGAAAAAACAGATTCTGCTGCCAGTTGGAAGGGCAAGGGTTCCCTGGGGGAGGCAAACACATTTAAATTAAAAGACATTAAAACCTGGGACCCCTTAGAGCATCTGTCCCCTCTATATCTGCCAATGCACCCCCTGCAACCCCTGATGGACCCAGCCGGGATAACAGGGACAGAGCAGTCCAGCGAGAGGAATGGAAAAAATGAGAACCAAGCAGTGGCACTAAACCCCCTCTGGGAAGTGCCATTGGGTGGGGCACACAGGCAATCGGGTTTGTCACTGCCCCGCTTAATTCCTCCAAAGTGAGAGCATTTAAAAAGGAATTAAAAGTTCTACGTGAAGATCCAATTGGATCAGCAGAACAAGTAGACCAATTTTGGGACCCAATGTTTATAACTGGGACAGAGTGCAATCTAGAATTAACCTTTTGTTTACACCTGAGGAAAGACAAATGATCCAACTAGTGAGGATGTGGCTTTGGGAAACGTACCCTGCACAACATAGACCCCATGGGGAGCAGAAAATGCCCCTGCAATGCCCTAATTAGGACCACCATAACCCTGGAGGAAGGTAAAACATGGAAGATTATAGAGCATTAATTATCAGGGGAATTAGGGAGGCTGCTCCACCAACTCAGAACGACCACGGGGCATTTGCTGAACAACAAAAGAAGGATGAGACTCCAACTGAATGGCTGGAGAGGTTAAAAGAAATGCGAGACAATACTCAGGTACAGACTGATACAATAGCTGGACAAGCTTTATTGAAAATAAAATTTGTCATGAATGCTTGGCTGGATATAAGGAAAAGCTGCAAGACTGGGGGAGTGGCAGGATAAGTAATTGAATGACCTGTTAAAGGAAGCCCAAAAGGTCAATGTACAGAGGGAGGGATGATGAGAAAGCCAAGGGGAAAGCAAAGATAATGGAGCCACTATTGATGAGGGGAACCTGCGTACAAGGAGCCACCCCCAGAGGGAAGTGAGACCCTGTCAGGGCAAGGCAAACGGGACCAGGGGGAGGAGAATGGGACCAGAGCTCCCTGGGGCAGAGGCCCTAAAAGGGAAAAGGGCAATTGAACAGCTGAGGCCCAATCTGTCACCAGCACAGGGAAACTGGGCATTGGAGGTGAAACTGCCCAGGGAGGGAAAGGGACCTGAAGGTTTTTGAGGAGGCTTGATAAACAGTCTGCTGTACCTATGGTGGAAAGCTGCTTCATTCATCCCCCCAACCCACCGCTGAGTGGCCCTGAGTGGCCCCGAGTGTCCCAAGAGCAACCCCAGTGACATGACCCCAGGAATTCCCATCAGGATTTGGGGCAAATGTAATGAAAATTCCCAGAAAATTCCCCAATCTTGTCTCAAATCTCACATAGGGAGGAGGGAGTGGACAGGTGACACCAGTGATGTCCCCAATGATTTCACTGCCCTTGATGGCATCACAGTGAAGGCATCACTGTTCCTGCAGCAGCCTCGGGATGTCCTTGATGGCTTTTTGGCACTGCATGGCCACCACAAGGCCACTGAGGCCACCAGGGCGACCAGGGGTACTCGAGAGAAGCCTGCGGATGTCCCTAAGTGTTCCCAGCAGGTGACGCTTGGCCAGGAGGCTGCTCACCTTCCACAGCTGCTGAGCCTCGGCCACTTTGGCCATCAAGGCCTCGGGGACATCAGGGGATGCCTCATTTGTCCCCTTCAGGGCGGCCTCGATGACCCTGAGCCGGCGCTGCAGCTCCCGGGGGAACGCGGTGGCTTCGTCACACGCAGCCACCAAGCGCCCCAGCAGCCCCAGGGCCACCTCTGCTCGCTGTCCCCTCCTGGTGGCCGCCCTCCCCCTGGCTTCTGGCCACCACAGCCTGTTCCATGGCCTTGGTGGTCGCCTCCGTCTCCTTGGCGGCGGCTGCCACCTGGGCCTCGTGCGCAGCCTCCGCCGAGGCCATCTTCTCCTTAGCCAGGGCCAGCAGCGGCTGCCAGGCTTTGGCCACCAGGTTGTCCTGAGCTCTGCCCCAGTAGGTGGCCTTGTCCTGCAGGTCTCCAGCCAGGGCGCTGCTGGTGGCCGCAGTGGTGGCCTCGGCAGTGGCCGCATCCCTGCAGGCATCACGGAGCTCGGTGGCCTCTCGGGCCAGCCGGGCCCAGCTGTCCTTAAGTGTAGCCACCGCGTCCCGCCAGGCACTGGCTGCGGCTGTCACATGGGCCCAGGTGGCCCCCGGGGTGGCCCCAAAGGCAGCCAGGGCCTCGGCCAGGGAGGCATCACCAGGGCGCTTCAGGGTGTCCTGGAGGTGATCGATGAAGGTCTCCAGGGCCTTGTGCAGGGACCTTGGGGACACATGCAGCAGCACATCCCCGTCTGCCCCGGCCACAGTGGCTGCCAGCACACCAAGCATGGCCACCACATCCACCAGCGCCTCCAACAGCTGTGGAGGGGACAGGGGAGGTGTCAGGGACTTTAGGGCACTTGTGGCCTCCTGTGGTGCCCCCTGTACCTTCCCTGGGTTCCCTTTGTCCCCTCCCTGGAGAGCTCTGCTCTCCCTTCTCTCCTTTTGTCAGCCCCTCGTTGCCTCTGCCACCTCCTGCCACCCTCCACTGTTCCCCCCTGCCACCCTCGGTCCCCTCCACCCCTCTGTCACCTTATCCTCGTCCTGCGACACCCCTGCTCCCTTTGCAATCCCCTGTCCCCTCTCCCTCCCACCCCCCACACCACACCTGGATTGCCGTACCTCGCGGGGCTCCATGGCCTCAGGGGACAGGATTGGGACACGCCCGGGGGACACTTGGCTGACACACAGGAACGTTGCACGGCGGCAGTAAACAGGAAGAGGTGATGTCACACCCCTGGCCCCCCCCCCCACATCGGGGTGCCCGATGTCCCCTTGACGCACCTCCATGTCCCCTCAGGGTCCCCACATGGCCCTAGTGTCCCCTGAATGTCTCCAAGAGGCCTTGATGTCCCCCCATGTCCCCAACAGGGCCCAAATGTCGCCCGATGTCCTGCTGGGGACACTAGGGGACATTGTGGTGACCCAAGACAGGACAGGGGACGTCAGGGTGGCCTGGGGGTCCCCAAGGGAAGGACACAGGGGTGTGTCCAAGGGCCCCAATGTCCCTCAGGGTGTCCCCGTGCCCTAGCGCTGACAGTGCCACCCCCACGTCCCCAGCCTGTCCTTACCCCTGCCCTACCAGTGCTCTATACGCCACCTCCAGCCTCGGTGTCACCTCCTTGTGACCCCCCCGCCATCTCGCCGAGCCCTCTATGATCTCCCTGAGTGACTCGGCCACTCTGTGGAAGCCCTGTCCCCGTGTCCCACACAGCATCACCTCCCTGTCCCGGGTGACAGCAGCCACCAATGTCTCCAGCGCCTCCATCACCTCCTCCAGCTGCCCCAGCACATCTGCGGTGACCTCGTTGGTGGCCGCGGCAGCCTCAGCACTGGCCCTGGCGGCCGCCACCTGCCGGGCACGGTCATGCAGGCACTGGGCCATGTCCCGCTGGTGGCCTGCAGCAGTGGCCAGGTGACGCCGTGATGTCCCCAAGCCCCGCCAGGCCACCTCGCAGGACACGGCCACCACGGTCAGGGCCAGCAGCAGTTGATCGTCCTCGGTCACCCCCAGGGCAGTGCGGGCTGAGTCCAGGGACACTGCAGGGACATGGGGACACCGGACATGTGGCACCAGGGATGCCCAGTGCCACCTGTCTAGTGGCACCAGGACTACCCCGGTGTCACCACCCCAGTGTCACCAGCTCCATCCCAGTGCCACCAGTTCTGTCCCACTGTCACCACCTGAGTGCCACCAGCCCAGCGTCACCAACACAGTTGCAGGACCAGTGTCCTCAGTCCTGTCCCAGTGCCACCATCTCAGTGTCCCCAGTTCCATCCCAGTGCTTCAAGTGTCACGCCAGTGCCACCACCCCATTGTCCCCATACCATTGTCACCATCCCAGTGTCACCAGATCCATCCAAATGTCACCATCCCAGTGTCCACAGTTCCCTCCCAGTGTCCCCAGTCCTGTCCCACTGTCCTCCACCCTGTCCTAGTGTCCCTGTCCCAGTGCTCCCAGTTGTGTCCCAGTGTCATCAGTTCCATCATTGTGCCACCAGCCCAGTGTCTCCAGTCCTGTCCCAGTGTCACAAGTCACCTCCCACTGTCCCCAGTTCCAGCCCAGTGTCCCAGTCCTGGTGTCAGCAGCCCAGCGCCGACACGGCTGTCCCGGTGCGGCCAACCCAGTGTCACCAGTCCTCTCCCAGTGCTACCAGCCCAGCACCACCATCCCAGTGCTCCCAGTGCCAGTCCAGTGCTATCAGTTCCAGTGCAGTGCCACCGCCCCATTGTCCCCATACCAATGTCACCATCCCAGTGTCCCCAGTTGTGTCCCCAGTCCCATCCCAGTATTCCCAGTCCCTTCCTGATGTCCCCATCCCAGTGTCCCTTCCCAGTGTTCCCACTTCCATCCCAATGCCACCATCCCAATGTCCCCAGTTCCATCCCAGTGTCCCCAGTTGTGTCCCTGTGTCCCCACTCCCCTCCCAGTGTCCCCAGTTCCATTCCAGTACCACCAACCAAGGGAGTCATCCCAGTGTCACCAGTCCCATCCCAGTGTCACCAGTGCCACACATGGCACCAGCCCAGTGTCACCAGTTCAATCCTAGCATCCCCAGTTTCTCCCCAGTGTCCCCCATTCTGCCCCAGTGTCCCCATCCCAGTGTCACCAGTGCCACCCCAGTTTCCCCAGTCCTGACCCAGTGTCCCCTACCCCATCTCATGTCCCTGTCCCAGCATTCCCAGCCGTGTCCCAGTGTCACCAGTTCCATCCCAGTGCCACTAGTTCTATCCCACTGTTAGCACCCAATTGTCCCCAGGGCTGCCTCAGTGCCACCACACCCATGTCATCATTCCAGTGTCACCAACCCAGTGTCCCCTGTTCCCATTCCAGTGCCATCACACCCGTGTCATCATTCCAGTGTCACCAACCCAGCGTCCTCTGTTCCATCCCCATGCTCCCACTGACAGCCCAGTGCCACCGCCCCATTGTCCCCATACCAATGTCACCATCCCAGTGCCACCGCCCCATTGTCCCCATACCGATGTCACCATCCCAGTGTCACCCGTCCTGTCCCAGTTTCCCCAGTCCAGTCCCAGTGTCCCCAACCCAGTGTAACCAGTGCCATCCCAGTGTCCCCATCCTGGGGCAGGGGAAGGTCTCTATTGGTCGGTAGGGCTCCAAACTGGTCTGAACTGGTCCGTACTGGTTCCCTGCATCCCCTGCTGCCCCATGATGCTCTACACTGGTCCAAACTGGTCTATATTGGTCTGAACTGGCCTATACTGGTCAGGGCAGGGGAAAGTCTCTCTTGGTCTGTAGATATTCATACTGTCCATACTGGTCTGAACTGTTTTATACTGGTTCATACTGGTCTGAACTGGTCCCCACAGCTCTGTACTGGTCCATACTGGTCTATACTGTTAAGGACAGGAGAAAGTTCCTCCTGGTCTGTAGAAATTCACACTGGTCTGACCTGATCTGAACGGGTCTGATCTGCCTCCCATTGTTCTAAAAAGATGTATACTGATCTGAACTGGTTTATACTGGCCTAAACTGGTTCATAATGGTCTCTACTGGTCTATGCTCGTCCACGCTACCTCCCACTGCTCTAAACTGCTCCACACTGCTCTACACTGATCAATGCTGGCCTATAATGCTTTATACTGGTCCATACTGGTGCATACTGGTCCATACTGGTTTTTACTCACGCACAGTCCCACACAGCCCCATCAGCCCCATGGTCAGCCCGTGCCCAGCCCGCAGCCAGCGCTGGCACCGCCGTGCCCGTCGCTCCTCGCGTTCCAGCACCGCTGCCTCCTCCTCAGCCTTGGCCCCGATCTGCCGCAGCCGCTGCTCGTCCTCGTCCCCCAGGGTCCCCAGGGCCACCGCCGGGGCCACAGCGGCCTCCCGGGCCCCCTGCAGCCCCTCCCGGGCCACCCAGGCCTGTCTCAGTGCAGCCTCGGCCTCAGCCAGTGCCGTGGGGATGCTGTCCGGTGTCCCCAAGGCCTCGGCCAGGGCCACCAGGGCCTCCAGGGCCCGGTGCCGTGCGGCCACCGCCGAGGCCACCTTGGGAGGGAGGGCAGGGGGGGACACCTGGGGACAGGAAAAGGGGGTTAGGGGAGGGGGGAGGGGTTTGGGGGGTTCGAGGAGGGGAGTTTGGGGGGTCGCTGGTGGGGATTGGGGGTTCTGGGGAGCTTTTGGATGGTCCAGAGGGGTATTCAGGGGGCGGCCCAGGGGGGTTGGGGTGTCTCAGGTGACATTTTTGGGGCATGGGGGGCCCCAGATGAATTTTGGGGGATCCTGAGGGGGCTTTTGGGGGTCCTGGAAGGGTTTTGGGGGGGCTCCACGTGGGGTTTTGGGGGTCCCAGGTGAGGTTTTGAGGGTCCCAAGTGAACACGGGGCACAGCACAGGGCAGTCAGTGTGGACAGAGGGGTCAAGGGAGTCCCAGGTGAGGTTTGCAAGAGACTGAAGGGGTCCCAGGTGAGGTTTTGGGGGTCCCAGGTGAGGTCTTGGGTCTCTCAGTCAAGGTTTTGGGGATCCCAGCTGATGTTTCCCAGGGATTTGTGGCTTCCCAGTTGAGAATTCTCAAAGATTTGGGGTTTCCCAGATGCCCAGGTGAGGATTTGGGGGAGTCCCAGGGGGCCAGGTGAGGATCCCAAGGGACTCCCAGATGAGATCTGGGTGTCCCAGATAAGAATTCACAAGAATTTTGGGTTTCCCAGGTGTCCCAGGTGAAGCTCCAGGGAGGTTTTGGGGTTCCCAGGTACCCAGGTGAGATTCTGGGGTGTTCCACCTGTATCCCCCCAGGAATCTGGGGAGTCCCCCCTCCTTTTTCCCCCTCCCCGGCCCCTCTGAACTCCCAAGACTCCAGAACTTTCCAGTTCTCTTTGCCCTCCCAGCTGCAGCCCTGGCCCTGGGGATTCCCAAACTTCACCAAATCCCCCCCCCAAATCCTCCCAGATCCCCTCGGGTGCCCACTGGGGGTGATCCCGGGGTTTTGGGGTTCCCACCTTGAGCTCCATCCTGGTCCCCATCCGGAGGCTGCGGCCGGAGCTCTGAGGGCAGAGAGCGTCGAGGCTCGGAGGAGGGAGGGCCCCACGCCCTGATCCTCCCCCGAGGGGCAGAACTGGGCCTGCCAGGACCTCAGGGAACCTTTCGGGGCTGGCTTTAACCCCTCGGGGCCTGGATCCATCCATCAGGGCTCCATTTCCCTGCCAGGACCCCAGTGACCCCTCACGGCCCTGATTTCCCTGGACAGGACCCTGATTTACCCCCATTCATTCTTTCAGGACCCCACTTACTCCTCAGGGCATTCATTTATCCCTCATGAACCATTTCCCCCTCAGGACCCCATTTATCCTTCCAGGACCCCATTTACCCCCTCAGGGCCCATTTACCCCACACAGGGCTCTGATTTCCCCTGCCAGAACCCGGATTTGGAATTGGTTTTGGGGATTGTTTATGAAGATCCAGCAGGATTTGGGGTCTGGGATTTGGGATTGTTTGAGGACCTAGGACTGGAGATCTTTTAGGATTGGATTTGGGTTATCTGGCAGCATTTGGGATCTGGGATTTTTTGGGATTCAGGGTTTGGGATTTGAGAGCATTTAGAATTGGTTTTGAGTGTCCAGTAGGATTTGAGATTTTTGAGTGCATTGGGGTTGTTTGGGATCCAGGATTTGAGATCATTTGGGACTATTCCTATCACTGGAGGGCCCTGGGGGGTTCTGAGGGGGGGCATGGCGAGTGTGGTGGGAGTCCCATGGACTGGGGGGTCCTCGTCAGTGGGGGTGTCTGGTGAGTGTGAGGGGATCCCACGGATGGGGAAGGGGCAGTGAGTGCAGGATCCTGGTGCACTGGAAGGGGTTCATGGACCAGGGGAGCCCAAGCACTTTTAGGGGTTGGTGAAGGGCGGGTCCTGGTGCGAGGGGGGGCCCAGTAAATTGGGGGGGTCCCTGGTGATAACAGGGGGTCCTGGCTGATAACAGGGGGGGGTCACAGGGTCGAGCCCTAAGGGACCCCCGGTGTTGGGGACCCCCCCTGTGCTCCCCCAGTGCTCAGAGCCCCCCGGTCTCACTCTTGGGCCTGCCCTGGTCCCGGTGCTGTTCCCAGGGGATTCTGCAGCTCTGGGGAGTCAAAGGGGAGGGGGCAGAACCCCTAGGATGGGTGGGGAGGCACAGAGGGGGTTCCAGGCCCGGTGCTTGTGGGGGTTGGTACAGGAGAGGGGGGCTCAGCCCCAGTCCTAGAGCTCGATGATGGGGGCAGTGCTGTCAATGCACGGGGGTGTCCCAGTGCCTGGTGGCACCTGAGTGTCCACAAGGCTCCCCAGTGATGTCATTACCCCAATGACATCAGAGCAGTGACATCACTGTCCCTGCAGCAACATCAGGATGTCCTCGATGGCATTTTTGGCGCTGCTTAGGCGCATGGGCTACCGGGGCCACCGTGGCCACCATAGCAACTGAAGAGGAGTTTGTGGATGTCCCCAAGTGTCCTCAGCAGGTGACGCGTGGCCAGGTGGGCGCTGGCCTCCAACAGTCACTGGGCTTCTGCCACTTCGGCCACCATGGCCTCTGGGACATCGGGGGATGCCTCATTTGTCCCCTCCAGGGTGGCCTCAATGTCCCTGAGCTGGCACCGCAGCTCCCGGGGGAACGCGGTGGCCTCGTCACATGCAGACACCAAGCGCTCCAGTGGCCCCAGGGCCACCTGTGCCTGCTGTCCCCTCCTGGTGGCCACTCTCAACCAGCTGGTGGCCACCATGGCCTCTCATGGCCTTGGTGGCCGCCTCCTCCTCACTGGTGACTGCCACCAGCCAGGCCTCAAGCGCGGCCACTGCCAAGGCCCCCTCCTCCTTGGCCAGGCCACCGACGGCCGCTGGGCCGTAGCCACCAGGTTGTGCAGAGACGTTCCCCAGTGGGCGGCCTTGTCCTGCAGGTTCCAGGCACGGTTGGTGGCGACAGTCGCAACGGTGGCTGCAGCAATGGCAGCAGTGGTGGCTGTGTCCCTGCAGGTGTCACGGAGCTCGGTGGCCAGCTGTTCTGGAGACCTCCGACGAGTCCCACCAGGCCACCAGGCGTTGCCCGCGGTCTCATATTGGCCCAGGTGGTCTCAGGGTGGTGCCAGGGCCTGACCCAGGGAGGGGACACTGGAGTGGCCCAGGAAGGTGACAGCGTGATTGTTGAGGGTCTTATGGAGGTACCAGGTGAATCTCCCCAGGTTTGCACTCAGGGACTTTGGGGACACGCGCTGCCACATGCCCCTCTGTGGCCTGGTCACAGTGGCTGCCACCTTGCCCACGGCCACCACAGCCTCCAGGCACTGGGAAGGGAACAGGAGAGGTGTCAGGGACCTGGTGGCACTTGTGGCCTCCTGGGGTGGCCCCTTTGTCCCCTCCCTGGAGGCGTCTGCTGTCCCCTCTGTCTCTTCGTCAGCCCCCAATGCCATCTGCCACCCCCCGCTTTCTGCCCCGCTGCCGCCCTCAGTTCCCTCCACCCCTCTGTCACTTTCCCCCTTCCCGCCACACCCTCCTGTCCCCTTTGAGACCCCCTGTCCCCTCCCACCACCCTCTGTGTCTCCTCCATTCCCCCGTGTCCCCTCTGTCACCCTCATGTCCCCCCTGTCCCCTCTGTCCGCTGTGTCACCAGTTGTGCCCCAGTGTCACCAGTTCCACCCCAGTGCAACCAGCCCAGTGTCCCCAGTCCCTTCCTAATGTCCCCATCCCAGTGTCCCCTCCCAGTGTCTCCAGTTCCAGTCCAGTTCCCCTGTCCCTCTGCCACCTGTCCCCTCACACTGTCAATAGATCCATCCCAGCGGCACCTGCCCAGTGCCACCAGGGTAGCCCTGGTGTCTCCACCTGTGTCCCCGGTTCCATCCCACTTTCACCACCCCAGTGTCCCCAGGGCTGTCCCAGTGCCACCAGCCCTGTGTCATCATTCCAGTGGTACCAACCCGGTGCCACCAGTTCCATTCCAGTGTCACCAACCCAGTGCCACCAGTTCTGTCCCACTGTCACCAGTGTTTTGGGGGTCTTGGGGGATCCCAGGTGGAGTTTGGGGGCTTCTGGGGGGTTTGAGGGTTCCTGGAAGCATTTTGGGAGGTCTCAGGTGAATTTTGGAGTTCCCAGGTGAGCTTTGGAGTTCCCAGGTGAGGTTTTGGGGATCCCAGGTGAGGTTTCCAGGGAACTGGGTAATCCCAGTTGAGAATTCCCAAAGATTTGGGGTTTCCCAGGTGAGAACACGGGCTGGGGGTTCAGGGGGACCGAGGGGCTCGGGCCTGGGAGCATTTTGGGGGCTTCAATCAATGGGGAGGGCCTGGGGGGTGCCGAGGGGGAGGCGTGGTGAGTGTGTGGGGGGCTCTCATGGATTTGATGCCTCAGGTTTTGGCTTTTCTATTTTTCAGATTCTGTCCTGCTTTACTCTGTGGGTCTGGGCTTCATATTAAGGGATGCTGAGCTCTGTTCACAGAGCAGGGAGACAAAACAATTCCTTTCCAGCTGTGAACCCAAGGACACATAATCCAAACTTCAGGCCCAAGAGTATAAACAACAGGCACTGAAGAGAGAAAAACAAGAAGGATGGGACTTCATCATCTAAAGACATAATTGGTCAATTAACTCCAACATGCAAATGGAGCAGAACTTATAAAAGTGAGAGACCTCGTGACCGGCCGTCCATTTTGTGGCCATTTTGGTTCATCTTGGGTGTAGCCCTGGCTGGGTTCTTTTTCTGCCCAAGGTGTATCCATGGAGGCCTTTTAACAAATGCCTGCTTTATTGTGTAACCATGTCTGGCCTCTGTTCTAGGTCAGCCTTGTGAAGGCCTCAGTTTGTGGCGAGCACGAAGGGAGCCGAGGCACCTGGGCAGGGCTGGAGCAGAGGCAGAGGAAGGTGCAGCTGCTGCCCCCAGCTCGCGGCACTGGCGGGGCCCAGGTGCGGGGCAGAGGGTGCGGGAGGCCGAGAAGCTCGGGAGGAGCGAGAGAGGCGTGAGCGGCTGCAGGGGCGCTGTGTTTATCGGGTGAGCGCGGTGGGAAGGGGCGTTTTGTGCTCGGGAGCGCAGCGGGTGCGGGGCTCGCTGTGCCCCGGGCCGGGGAGGGCGGGCGCTGTGAGCAGCGGGGTTGGATTGCGGGGCTGGGCTTGGCCTGGGGCCGGCAGTGCTGGCGCAGGGATCGTTCCCGCACCGCCGCTGAAAATTAGGGACAAAGACTCTCTAACTAGTTAAAGTTAGAAAGTGGTATGTTTATTATGCTGGTGGGTGGCCTGGAAGGGGTCATTCTTGAAATGCGTGACTGCACCACACAGGGATTTTTGCCTTCTATTTATTTCCCAAAATAATATATATGCATAACGCCAGCACTTCCGATCCCCGCTTTGTATTAAAATGAGGTTATTAGTCCTTCACGTGTGCGCAATTCTTCTCTTGAATTCGGTCAGTAGTCCCAAATTGGGTCAGTGATCCCAGGGAGGAAGTCAGGAAGGTCTTGGTCAGGTCTCTGTGACCCTCTGGCACAATCCAAGGCCCCCTGCTTCGTGATGGATTGACACAGAGTCCAGGTGCTGGGCATTGTTCTGCTGGTTTCAATATATTCCTATATTGGTTCACTTGCTCCTCTTCCTTCTACGAATGAGCTCCTAATGTAACAATTAACTTTAACTTAAGCATCTAATAATCATTAACCAGTTGTTGGTGTATCTGACTTCAATATGAATTGGTTCTAACCCTCAGCTAAAATCTTAAATTTTTTAAATCATAATTTTAAATCATAATCATAATTTATGAATTAAATTCATAAATCATAATACTAAATCATAATTCCACCTACTCCTTCTTCAAGGTTGGTAAATTCTTTCACTAACATATAGGTTCTTCTTTATTGAGCCAACTTATGTGGTAAGTGTTTCTTAAAACCGTACCATATGTTCTCAATATTGAAGTTAAAGCTGCTACTTGCTGCAACAGTCTCTAATTCTAAATAAGTACTGTAATAGACAAAATCAAACTTGTACTAACCAAGAGAAGTAAAACAATAATTGGATGAACGAAGGTACTGAGCAAGTCAGCTGCCATTGGAGACTGCTCACAAAGCACATCCCACTAATGATGGGATGGGCCTTTTTCCAATCTTTTAAGTACTTTCCGTATAGTCTCTGTGTCATGGTGTATTGTAATCAAAGTTCTTTTCCTTTTATCTTTAACTTTTTTAAGAATTTTCTTGAATTCATAATGTTTCAACAATTTGGTAACCAAAGTTAAGTTCATCCCTATGGGCACAGGCAATATTTCTTGGACAGTGATCAAATTCACCTTTCTATGTTGGTATGATACCACAGGTGCCTGATAGGAAAAAGCACATCCTTTGATTTTGACAAAGTTACAAATGCACAAGTTAAATTGAGTTTCCTTCACTGTGATCTCATCTACTATTATAGTGGGGCATGGTGTTCTGAGGCAGATACAACCTTGTCTTGTATACACAGGCAAGGTTTTCTGGTTAATGGGATGCATTTCAAAGTGAGAAATACTTTTCTCTGTATCTAAGTCTAAACCCAGTGCACTTAATTAAGCATTTGTCACGGTATTTAGGATTCTTGATGAGATTCATGGAATCTGTCTTGGACAAACACATATTTACATCCCCAACCATTTCTTCTTTCTTACACAGTTGCATTTGTAATTTTTAGCATTTGACCCAGAGACTTTTGGGTGTTAAAATCATAGGCTTTCCCTTGGCACTTATATACTGGTCACATGATATGGAAGTGGTGCTGCATTAGCTGTGGTTACAGCAATAATCATAACTGCCACAACTGTCTAAACTACACCTACTTGATTATCTATTTCAACGACAAGTCGTTCTGTTCTTTGGGGGATTATTACACTGTGCTTATCATTTTACTCACACTCGATTTATTTTCTCGAGAAAGTTTTAATTTCAGTTTGTTGTTACCCATTGTAACTTTCTAAAGTGCCTCAGGAGCCTTCTTCACTCGGGAATGATGGATCTAGGTGCTTTGTTCCTTAATCTTGATTGCAGTAAAGGTGGTGAGGAGCACTTGGGCGGTCACCAGATGTCGCTGTAGGACACGAAAGAACACAAGCACACCACCGTTCTCAAGGTGAAGGAAAAAAGGGAAGTTTATTTTCTGAGTCCAATATTTATCGTTTTGAAAAAGTGACAGCGGATTGGAGGGTGACAGTGACACCTCTCCAATGACACTGGTTAAACCAACAGTCCATCAACTCTCTCCTCCTCCATCAAGGAATGCAAAACAATGAGTTATTTACAGAAAGTGTGTGAGAAAGTTCACTACAAGAATGTCAACATCAGAAGGCATAGAAAATCCTAAAAAACCAGGGTGACACACCCCTTGTAGTTGTATGTCTGTTTTGATTAGTATTATTGTATTATGGCTTACCTTCGAGGAAAATCTCTCCATAATTACCTCACTCTTTGCTGCTTTCTTTGCCTCTCCATCCACCAGCTCATTTCTTTCCTCCAATTTTAAGCTCACTCTCTGGTGTGCCTTAATATGCTTTTTCAGGTAGCTGAACTGCTTCCAGCAGCCGGTTTGTCTCTTCTTCCCTTGTGAGCTGAGCAGTCCCCTCTCCTTCCAGATGGCTCCATGCGCATGCACGACTCTGAATCCCTTTTGCTTTTCTAAGGCATGGGTCCATGCATTTATCTCAGCCTTCTGTGCAGAGGTACCTGTTGGTAAGGGTCCAGACTCTATTACCTCTCTGCAGGTAGTCACTGTGTACTTTGCATGTCGCTTTCCACTGGCAATGTAGCTGCTCCCGTCAGTGAGCCAGGTCTCTGCATCGTCCAAAGGAGTGTCCTTTAAGTCTGAGCAGCAGGAGTAGGTAGCTTCAATGGTCTCCAGGCAATCGTGGTGTACTGCTTCTCCTTGATTCCACTGAGAAAAGAGGCTGGGTTGACAATATTAGTCACCACTATCTCTACATCATCTTGCTCTACCATGATGGCCTGGTATTTCAGAAACCTCTGTGGTGAAAGCCAGTGGCCACCCTTTACTTCCAGTACTGTGGACACTGTGTGGGACACTAGCACAGTCATTTCTGTCCCAGGTAGACTTGGGTGCTTCTTCAATATTCAGCACAACTGCTGCTACACCTCTGAGGCAACCTGGCCATCCTTTGGCTGTTGCATCTAGTTGGTAGAGAAGTAAGCAACTGCCCTTCGGTAGGGACCCAAGTCCTGAGCCAGTATTCCCAGGGCAATTCCTTGCATGGAAAAATAGAAAGAATGGTTTACTTACATCTGGAAGTCTCAAGGCTGGAACTGACATAAGGACACTCTCTAGCTGGTGAAAGGCCCGCGTGGCTCCTTTTGTCCACTGGAGATCTCTGTTTCCATCGGCAATAAGAGCATAGAGGGGTCTGACGAGCAGTGCATAACTATAAACCCACAGCCGGCACCACCCTGCCATGCCTATGAAGGTTGGGAGTTCCTTCGTTGTCTGTGGTTTCGGGGTTTGGCATACGGCTTTCCTGCCTTAAAGCCTGCTGCTCAGCACTCACTTCTTACCCCAGGTAGATTACCTTCTGTTTCACTACCTGTGCCTTTTTCTTTGAGACTCTGCGTCCTTGGAGTCCTAGGAAATTCAGAAGGCTTACCGTCCAGGCTTCCCTCATCCGAGTGGCTACTAGAAGATCATCCACGTACTGCAACAGCCTCCTTTCCTCTTGTGGAGCTTCCCGGGACTCTGGGTCTATGCAAGCTGTTCTCCAATCGGAGTGGGGAATTTTGAAGCCTTCAGGCACATGGACCATGTGAGCTGTGTTTGAATGCAAAAATTTTCTGTCTGGCTTCGTGGATAGGAAGGCAAAAGAAGGCATCTCTTAGGCCTAAAACAGTGAACCAGGTTAGCTCAGGTGTTAAACAAGTTAGTAAAGTATATGGATTTGCTACCACAGGGTATAAATTCTGTGTTATCTTATTGACAGCCCTCAATCCAGTACTATCAATTATTGGGCTGATTCCTTCCCTATCGTCCTTTTGAGGGTACTGCTCAATTCTCACTGGTTGTGTTCTTTCCTTAAGCTTGATTACTATGTGGGGGCATTTTTCACCCTCCCTGCTACAGCAGAGGCCCATACCCTCAAAAACACTTATTTACTTATTCTAGTATCTCTTTACTAATGTCTTCCTTAATTTCAATGGCTGTTAATGTGAAGCCTGACATCTTTATGTCATTTGCCTCCAGAGTAACCTTTCTCATTTGAGAATGTTTAGCAAATGGAGCGAATCGTACAAAAGCTTCTAAGTACACATAGTACACATGTTACTTTAAGGGTTTGCAAAAGTATGCCTTCTCGGACTGGCCAGTTGTACCCCGCACTACAACCTAAACATTTTCCACAAGTACTAAAGCTTTATTTAAAACTGAATATATGGCCCTTGTGTTGACTAAAATTCTACCCTTTTCTTTCTTCTGATCTCACTGCCTCTTGCAGAGGATGTTCTGGATGAAATTGAACGGCCAGGAGGGGGATGGGTTCAAGTGGGTATACTTTTGGAGCCTAAGCCTTCTTCCCTTTTGGGGAGGTCATCTTTATCCTTCCTCCCTTACCTTAGGAGGAGCCTTTACAAATCATATGTACTCATTTTGCGAACTGTAATAATTTTGCATTTCAGCATGATAATCTTTGACTTCATATGTTGCTATCTTATGCTGTATGCTGAACAACACGTTTGATTTGCTTTCTCTTTGCCTTGTCTTCCTTTTCAAGGGCCAAGACCAGGAGGCGGTCTGATCTCACAGTCTCTTTGCCATTCTGGGTGATTTCTTAAAACAAAAAGACATATCAGCATACAAAACCCCATCCCATTTACCTTCCTATTTTAAAACAGTATTAACTGCAATGAAGTATTATAAACCTTCTTATTTTCTGAGCTGTTCCTACTGGCAGCCTTCTCCCAGTGAGCCCCTCCTAAAAGGGGCTAGTTGAGCAACCTCTTTGCTCTGGTCAGTTCTCTTTATCTCTTTCTCCTTGCCCTATCTCGCTTCCACCCAAACTTCTCTTTACAAAGCTTCACAGTAGTTTCTCAGTCTTCCTCCTACACACACACACACACACACACACACAGAGCTCCAGGTGGCAGGTATCAGATGTGATTTCCCACACACGAGATTTAAGATCTTAGGTTCTGAATCAGCTTGATCAGAAACCTTTAATTTACACTCTGGGCATGTGCCCTGACGCTTATTAGAACAGCAATACCAGCGTTTCTCACAAACACCGCACTGCAATAATACTAATGCAGCGTGCCAGCCTCTTGATGCACCGAAGGAATTGCCCACAGAGGCAGGCTATTCTGCTTATTACAGAGAACTCTAAATCCCTACAGCAGGCTGTTCCCAGTCCAGACTTACTATAGTACCAGCTGAAGTCTCATAAACTCATTCATCTCTTCTATCTAAACTCCGTTTTACAAAATATCAGTCCTTCCTAGTTCTCTTCTTGCACAATCTAATTAAGCACTGTGTCTACTTACACTTGTTTTACTGCCTTGCAGAAAGGCTGTGCTTGTCACAGCAGAAACTCTGATACGCCCACAGACACAGACACATGCACCCCCCCCCTTTATCTCAAATTCACTAGAGCCAGGGCTTGAATTGCTGTGAGGGGAGAATTCTTGGAATTCCTTTAATTTGCTTTACTATAATTAAACATAAATCACCATACCATAGTTCTTCTGTGTAAAATGCTACTCTTGTTGCAAACAAAATCTTAAAATCTCCACAAACACCACTATACAATCCGAGAATCAAATTACCACTATGCAGTGGAAGAAAATCACCACACAAAATCACTGGGAAAGGGCATATCTCTCAAAGTGCCCACTTCTGTCAACACAACATAGCATACCATAATTCAGCATTTACTCACATCAGTTTTCCCTGGACACAAATCAAAAAAACAGCACACAGTCCAGAGATCAAGTCCAAACATTCAGGGCAAAGGAACTCTCTGAGCTCGTACTCACGGTTAAAATGTACCAAATCTACACAAATCACTACATTTAAACACAATAAATACCGTCACTGATGTTTCTCCACCCGCTTCTCCGCGGGGCACTTCTCTCCCTGCCCCCGCAGCCTGCTGCAGCCGGCGCCTCAGGCGTCACTCAGCTGCTTCAAACACGGGTAGTACTCACTCCCCCCGCACTCTCTTAGTAGATCTCTGTAGATCTACTCTCTTTTTTACACCATACACTTATACACTTGCACGATTAGAAACACAGTGCACTGACCACACAATGCATTAACCATACAGCGACACAGTGTTTGACACACACATGCATATAGAGATCCATTCGAGCCACCCCCAGGGTCGCTAGCGGCTGGTCTATCAGACAATGAACCCCCAATACAGTGTCTGGACACTACACACATACACACACATAGACGTCCACTCAACCCACCCCCAGGGTCGCTAGCAGCTGCTCTATCAGAACAATGAACCCCCGTCTCTAATCCAGCTGCTCCACCAGCTACACCCAGACGTCTCTGAGTGATTTACTCCCTAGCTCTCTTTTCTCCTGGGGGCCCCTCAGTACATACCGTATTCTCCTCCGCAGCCAGCAGGTCCTTGTCTGTCCTCGCAGGAGGCAAGTAGAGATGAGCGGAGCCCCACTAGGAAAAATCTTAGGGAGCACCTTGGAGGTCTGTCTATCCCCCCGCCCCTGCAGGGACAGAGAGCTCCTGCCTTGGCTCACCATAATGTTTTGCGGAGAAAAGAAGAAAACTCTACAACTTTGTCAAAGTTGTAAAGTTGGTATGTTTATTACAGCGCTGGATGCATGCGGAGATTGCTCTCTTCAAAAAAGGCATGCGTACCTCTGAGAACTTCAGGTCTCTTTTTATCTCTCTCTTAAATACATATGCATACAGTTTCACAATAGGTTCATACATATTCATTTTTATGGGTTTCGTGTGACATTTACCCCTAGTTCCTTTGTATCAGAAAAAATTCCGAGGTCAGGTTGACTTGCCCTTACAGCAGTCTCTGTCTCCTTCTATCATCTTCTGTATCCCGCCTTTATCTCTGTCCTTTGCTGAAGTAACTCCACTGAGCTTAGACCTTGCAGTCTAGCTAAATAACTATGGTTTCTAACTACAGACTCAACTCAAAAATGTACATTTCACTTAAATTAAAATGGATTTCTATCCTGGAAAATTTTCACTTTGCTTCACTCACCCTGGGCTCTGCCTCGAGCTGTGCAAATTCGATCAGTGCAAGCAGGCAGAGCTTGGGGTGAGGGGCAGAGGGAATCAGCCCAATTCCTGCCCCAGGCAACGGACCCAGGTACATTGTCCACACTTTGCCCAGCAGTGTTCATTTGCATTTCTAAAGCTCCTCTGCAGGCTGCCTGGAATGAAGCTTCTCTTCCAGGGCAGCCATCTGGTGAGTCACATGTGGCCCCCCCAGAATCTGCTTTTTAAAAAAAATGTATTAACTATTTATGTTCAAAGTATTACAGTTAAATCTCTTCGATTTTGCAAAATGCAACATAAAGGCGAACGTGGGAAAACCCAGACCAAAAAGTGATTCTCACACTTCTGTCCAAAACCCACCTGACAATATAAAGTGGGAATAATATGAAAAATTTTTCCCATGTTGTAATTTTGTCACTGAAACTTCAGGGAAAACAAAAACTCTCCAAGAATCTCTTTAGTGTTAGAGAGTCAATACATTCCTTGGTTCTGGCCAGGATGTGCAACAGAAATAATTTCTTTCACAAATAGCCCAACTGTGCAGAGAAAATCATTCCATGCCATGTGAGTTTTACTAAATTTTTCCTAAACTTTATGTAGTCTGGACCAATCTAAATCCACTGGTTTAATGTTCATTGCTTCCAAGTTGTATAAGTTTTTAGTATTTGGTTGCCTGTTGGACCCGGATTTCTTCCCCTCTGATGTGTGAATTCAGTCTCCACACTCCTGGATTTCCTTCTCAGCCTTTTCCAGCACAGGTGTCTCCAGCTCTGCCGGGGGCAGTGCCTGGGGTAGTTGTTGGTTGTTGTTTGCTGATGGGTATTCCCAGTCTGTTTGAATGTTAAAGTCATCTCCATTGAGTGGTATAACACCCTTTAAATAAAAGCTTTAAAATTCATTTCCCAAAGGCAAAGACAAACCAAGCCTGAGGAAAGAAATAAGATTTAAAAGGAACAAACTCGGTACATTTTGCAGCAGCGCAATGGCAGGCAGCCCAGAGAGTGGGTGTCAGTGAGCCCCAGAGCTCAGCGGCTGGAGATGGCAGAGCAGGGTGGCCAGGATTGCAGAGGATTCCAGGCGAGGATCTGTGGGCAGGCGCAGGGGCTTGGCCCGCTGTGGAGCCCTGGCTGCTGCTGCGTTGCCTTCAGGGCAGGCTCAGGGGCAGCCTCCCATCCTCCTGCTGCAGGCGAGAAGTGCAAATCTCTGGGGCTTCAGAGGCCTTGAGGCCAGGCTGAGGGGTCCCCCCGTGTTGAGCTGTGCTGGCGGCTGTTTCTGGCCTCAGGGACACTTGGCATGGACCCCTTGGCCACCAGTGGTGCTGCTTTGCACTCCTTAGGCAGGAGCCGATGTCCTGGCTGGGTGTTGGCAGCAGCAAAGTGCCAGGGCAGGCTCTGTGCCAGCCCAGCTTCCTGTAGGAGAATGTGCCTTGATATCTGCTCCAGTGGTTGCTGAAGCAGTGAGAATTGCTTTCGCTTGCCTGTTAGGTGCCATGGTGTCAGCAGAAGATGTTGAAGCCTTCCTGCTCGGGGCATTTCAGTGCCAGGCTCTCACAAGGACCCACAGCTGCACGGGTTGAGCTGAGCATGGGGTGGTGACCTGTGCTGTGTCTGATTCCCCTTCCTTCCATCCCCTGGAACAGGGTGTTGCTGTTAGACGCCACTTGTCCTGGTTGCTTCAGAGTACTTTGGAGAGGCTCCATATCTAATTTTCCTATTTTCCTGGGGCTGCCAGAACTTCAGGGTTCACTTCAGCATAGGCCTGGCCAGACATTTGACATAGAGGTACAACAGAACTGGCCTCTGTATCCCTTTTTATAATATTAATTTGTGTTACGAGTTCAGCGATCAAATCCCTTCCCAGTAAATCACGATAACAATTAGGAGCAAATAAAAATTCACGCATTTCAAACCCATCTCCCAGATCTACTTACAGTGATTGAATAAAACCATACATCTTTCCCACTCATTCCCTTAACAATTAAAATATTCCTTTACTATTTTCCCCCTTAGGTCTAAGATTCACAGTGGATTGAGAGGCCCCTGTGTCCATCAGGAAATGCCTCCTCTCATTGCAGACCCACCCTGAATGTTCTCAAGGGCTGCAGTGTGGAGGGTCCCTGGTGTGATGGGAGCTGTGACAGCCCTGCCAATCCATGTCCATCAAGGGGTGGACTTGCTGGTCCTGAGGGTGCTGCTGTCTGTGCTTGCAGTGTCCTTGTGCCCTGCAGCTGGAGCCCTGGTTCCTTGCCAGGGGCTGTTTGGGTGGGCTCTCCCCTGCCGAGGAGGGCAATGCCTCTGCCAGGTGCTTGTGGCCGAGCTGTGCCCTGGGTGCTGGGGCCCCCTTGGGCCCTGGGGTTGATCCCTCAGGGGCTGTAGGAACTGTGCCATGGCCTTTGCCTTCAGCTTGGCCTTTTGCTGCTCCCTTCTTGCACTCACCTGCTGTGCCTTTGTGCCCAAGTGCTGCAGGGCCTTCTTGTGCCCCTCCTGCAGCCCCCTCAGTGCCTGTGGGTGCTTGTCTTGCTTTACAAGAGAGGTGTCTGCTCAGGAAGGCAGAAAAAGCCTCTCTTGGAATGCAGAATGCAAACCCCCTCCCTCTTAATGTTTAGAATAGTGAAATCAAGGGACTCTAAGGCAAAGATATGGGAATAGGAATACCAGTTCTTTACTAGTGTGTATAATAAAGCAAACAAACACCAACAGCTGCGGCACTGACAGCAAACAGAGCCCGGACCCAGTCCCGGCATTTGGGCTGCGGCGCTTTCCCTTTGGGTGCAGTTCTGGGCACGGCCGACAGGGGTGCTGGCGGCTCCCGTGGGGCGGGGCAGCACATCCCTCCCATGGGAACCTCTCTGAACGGAAATAGATCAATCCCTTCAGCTAACTCTTTCACTTTTTTACCTTCTATAGCCTTTCTCCCGTGTTTTGGGAAAGAATTTAGAGAGGGCTGCCTTTTAACTGAGCTCCTAGTGTTTCAATAAGGTGCTTCCTGTAGAGAGAGAGAGTTTCCCTGAACAGCCGGAGCTGTGGTTACCAAGGGGACGTAACTCAGAGCAGGACGGGGTCAGGGGAGGATATCCCGCCGAGGCTCGGTGGGAGTGTGAGCAGGGTCTGCTGCTGGAATCACCAGAGGGGGATCTTCCCGTGGAGCCCGAGGCGGAGCGTGGGTAGCCCCTGCATGGCTGATGACAGCTGATCCGGCAGCTCCCGGCAGAGCAAAGGCAGGTGGGAGAGCCCGGCAGCAGCGGCGGTGCCCAGCGCAGGTGGCACGGGCAGGGCAGCCGGGGATGGGATGGCTGGGACTCCCCCTGGGTGCGGTGGGCGCGGTGACCTCGGAGCAGGCGGCAGGACAGAGCAACCCCCATCTTCCCCAGCATGGCCGGCAGAGCGGCCGCGGTCCAGGCAGTGGGAGCAGGGCACACAAATTGAGCGACAGCGCCGGGGCAGGTGGAGCTGCCCTGGGCAGTGAGGCCGCACCTGGGATGGAAACCGGGGCAGGCAGAGCTGAGGCGGGCAGCGAGCCGGGACCCAGGACAGGCACCTGGGCCGCAAACGGAGGCGGCAAAACCTGCAGAGGATCCCACTCTCTCATTTTTCCTCTTGTTCCCTTCCCTTTCATATCCCTTTTTCTTTTCTTGTTTTTTCTTGGAGGTTTCTGATATTTTAAACATTTTTTTCTTCTAAAATCTCGTGTCTAACATATGGCATATTCTCTTCTAGATTTAATGGGTTTTTTTACAAATAAATCCAGAGCCTAGCAAATCTGAACTTCTGCATGGATACTTTGAAATGCTCAATGAGCTAACTCATGACCTCCAAATGTTGTTTTTCCCATCACCTCTTTATTTATCCTTTGGCAAATTAAGCATCTTTCAGTTAATTGTTTCCAAATCCAAAAATTCCAGTGCACCCATAGTTCCTTAAAAAATGATCACAAAAATCTTGAGTACCCCAGTGGGTTTTCTGATGCCTGTCTTCTAATATTTTCTTAGAAGCACATTTTATTAAGTAATTATCATCCATCATGAAGTTTCCATTTCCCTGATTTATCTTTTTCACTTCCTGTCCTGTTCAATTCTTTTTTCTCGGCTTCACTAAACTTTGGAATTTCCGGTTTTTCCTCATTTGGAGTTAATATTAACATAACTCTTTCACCTCCATTTTCTGCTGCATCCTTAGCTCTGTGATCTGCCAAATTATTTCCTCTTCTTTCTGGGGTCTTTCCCTTTTGGAGTTCCATTATATGTACTATAGCTATCTCTTTTAGGTAATTGTAATGCCTCTAAAACCTCTAAAATAAGTTCCTCATATACTAATCTTTTTTTTCTTGAATTAAGTAATCTTTTCCCTTTCCAAATTTTTAAAGGTATGTACTACTCTAAAGGCATACCTTGAATCAATATATATAGTTCCTTTATTTTGTGTTAAATATTCTAGTGCTCTTTTTAAAGTATATAATTCACAAGTTTGAGCTTACTAGTTTAAGGTTAATTTCCCTTTTTCCATAGTTTGCATGTTTTTCCCATCGACTACTGCATACCCTGTATTTTCTCCTTTTGCAAGGAGTTGTATCTCTATTTTTTTTTCTTTTTTTCCCCCTGTGTCCAACTTACAGGTTTTCTGTCTCATTTTTCAAGATCTTATCTATTCATCTTCTGCCTCTGTTTTTCACATTCACTAACAACCTAAATACCACTTTTCTTTCAACTACATGCAGAAAAATAAAAAACTTTTTTCTCACACTACTTTCAGTACAATACACCTCCCTCCAAGGAGATATAGTGAAGCTTAAAATACAGAATCTACATTACCTATACTTTCATTCGTCTACATTCACTCACTTTTATTTCTCATTCACTTTCACACATTCTTTCCCACCCTCAGGACACAGAGTGGATCCCTGTTGACGGAGAATCGCGGGTCCCTGTGGCCCCCCTCACCTTGGGGTTGGCCTCTGGGTCTCAGTATTTCTGGGCCTCCTGGGAGGGCCCTGACTCTGCTGCCTCCAGCGCCGTTCACCTGTGAGGCTGATTTGTGTGTCACTCACACTCTTTAGCCAGGGCCCCCTCACACGCCCTGGGGACAATGGCCCGTTTGCAGGTCACCTGTACCTTATGCCACAGCCCCCACATGCCCAGGAGACCAATGGCTTATTTATGGGTCACACACTCCTCTTTCCACAGCCCCTCCTTCCCACCCGCCCAAGAAGCTGAGGCTGATTTTGTTTGTGACTCACTCTCACACACAACAAGACAACAATAAGGTACCTTCTGTTATAAATGATCAAATTGAGAGCCAAACCTATAGGAAAATTTAGCAAAGATTTATTAATTTGTCTGTGAGACTGAAGTTCGGTCGTCAAAACCACCACAGCCAAGGGTCAGCGTCGAGCCTGGGTTCGGTGCTGGGTGAACACGGATCTGAGCTCTGAATGTCAGAGTCTCCCCCTGTTCATAAATGCTGTGTGATGCAGCGAGTTCTTTTACAGTTTATTCTGTTCGAGGCAGAGATGACCGAATGTTCTTTGTGTCTCTTCCCATACATAACCGTGTCTTTACCTGTGCAGAGGTGGACAAAGACTCAGTCCCGGTGTCTGATGTTGTCAGTAGACTCCGGGGAAGTCAGCATTCACATGCATCAGGGTGGGACTGTGTGTGGATCATTGTGGTAGCTGTATAATCGTCGAGACAAAAATCACTCTTGGCTGGACCTGGTGACCCGGGGAAGCCAGCCATTATCGCCCTGGAAGTTTCTATTCTTTCATTAAAAACCCCAATGTTTATCTCAACCAAGTCCAGGAACTAGATGTATATGAATAAGACACTGCTCCTGGCCAGGATGGTCAAAAGACATAATGTAGATTTTACAATATTTTATACATTAATAGCATGATTTATCTCTACCATATACTACAGTTTCACATCACCTATTACAAGTTTAGGTGTTCCTTGCCAGTCCCCGTGCTCTTGGATATCCCTCAACCCAGCTGTGTTGTCCAACCCCAGATGCTCTTGAGCATATCCTCAATCCGGCAGAATTCTGCCCAACCGTTGATGCTCTTGGAATGGTAATTCCTCAATCCAGCAGGTTTTCATTCTGGATGCTCTTGGGCTCTCTTATCCCTCAAACCAACAGCATTTTTAGTAGCCTTTTTTGTCCCGTTTCCTAGTGGATTTGGCTCGGAAACTCCTCTGCTCCCTTCCTCCGAGGGGTCCAGCCCGTCTCTGAGACCCAGTCCCAGTTTCCCGGGGGATTCTCTCACTCCTCTTATCACTCGCTGTGTCTCTTTACTGGCTGCTTCCCTCAAGGAAAGTTGGAAACGCAGCGTGGGAGACTCCAGCACTCACTTGGCAGGTCTGGGACAACCAGCCCTCGTCTCATTCACAGCCCAAAGCAGAGAATGAGGGGAGAAGGGAGCCCGGAAGCCCAAACAGCCCCGGCATCCCGAAATGGGGAGAGCAAAGCGGGGGGAGCTTTTGGCATTGCTGAGACTGCCAGCAGCCTGGGCAGGGTGGGCACTGAGGAGAAGGGTGACCCCCAATCCAAGCATGACCCCCAGCAGCTGGGACAGGGGGGAACCCCCGAACGCCAGAGGGGAGGAGCCAGGGGCGGGGAACTCCTGGGAGGCTTTTTCAGGGCTGAATCTTGGATGTTGGGGAGGTTTTTCTGGAGCCCAGATGGCCAGTGACTTGTAGAGATGGACTTGGGCAGAGGGACTTTGGGATCTCAGCACCTCAGGACAGAGGTGCAGAGTGGCCAAGAACACCCTTGGGGGGCTCGGGAGTCCTGGAATGTTGCCAGAAGTGTCTGGTGGCAGGACTTTGATCCTACACAGGAGATGACACCTGTATTAGGACTGGGAGGATTTCACTGGGGTGAATGGTGAAGGGATAAGTTAATTAGAGTGTAAAACACAGGGTTTAGGATTTCTGTACAGGGGGGGTCTAAAGAAGTAAGATGGAGGAATTGGGGCGTGTCCTGTTCTTCTTCTTCTTCTTCTTGGCCTCCATCTTCTGTGGTGATGGTGGCACTTTGGGATTGGTCTTTACTAGAAGTGCATCGGTTAATAAGAGTAGAAGGTATTGGGGAAAAATTATAAATATTGTATACGTAACTTCGGGTATAAAGATAAGTGGCCGCCCCAGGGGTTGCAGAGTGTGCCCATGGCTGACTTGCTGTGCAGACCTCTGTCGGGCTGAAAGAAAATCTTTTAGATAAACAATTAATAAACTCCGAGACCGAAACAAGATCAGAAGTCTCTCCTCGTCCTTTGAAGCGCCGGGCTGTCCAAGGCCACCCTGGGCCTTTCCAGGCCACCTAAACAGCCGAGAAACCGAGCAAGTGGCATCCCTGAGCTATCTCCGGTCATAAGTCAGCAAAGAGAAACAATGAAAACCGACAAGTGGCGTTCGCTGCGTGGGCTACTCCCCACCAACCCTTTCAGGGGGGGATCAGTCCTGAAGAGCTGAAGAGCTGAAGAGCTGAAAAGCCAAGAGGGCAGCCCCAATCTAGGACGAGTTCCCAGGAGAGCACTGATAGCTCCTGAGGAGAGAAGCCTGAAGAAAAAAGAAAAAGAAGAAAAAAAAACGGCCAGAAGAGTCTGCAAAAAACAGCAGTCACTGAGAATTCCATCTCTCAGCTTCTACCGAAGACAGTTCGTAGCCAAGCAGCCCGGAAAGGAACCAGGAAAGGCCCATCTGGATCCACCCCTCGTGACCCGCTGGACGGACACTGGGAGCCTTCGGACAGCTCTGACGACAGATTCGGTGAGAAGGTCAAAAAATAAGAACATAATTGCACACTCTCCCAAGAACAACGGGAAATTTTGTCCGCCTTACAAGGCGTGGCTCAAACACACACAGAAGGGATCCCAAAGAAAGAATTAAAACAGCTATTGTTGTGGGCAAGGCTTAATTACCACTTGCCGAATCATGCCTGCTATTCGAAGTGGGGTTTTGGCAGGAAATCAATAGGCACTTATATTTCTTAGCGACAAAAAAAGACGAGACAGCGTTAAAGCTGCTCTTGCCGGCAAGAGTAATGCTAGAAAGGCATTTCAGTACAGTCGAAAAGACTGGGAGAGCAATGAAAAGTTGCGGCACCCTCGGAAGGAGGGGGGGGAGCAATGCTCCAGAAAAAAATTAGCTCTGGCCTCAAGAAGCCAGGGGGAAAGGGCTCTCGAGAAAAGAGAGCAGGAAATAATATTAAAACCCCCGGTCCCAAAACCCAGAAACCCCAGGAAGCTCCTAAAGCGTCCTGAAACTCCGGAGAGTACAGGGGAATCAGGATCGGAAGGGGGGGTGCAGGGGGCAGAGAAGGGATCGGGGGGGGCGCTTACTCGCGGGGGGCACGGCGTGGCAGCGGCGGAGCCGGCGAGGAGCGCGGGTGAAGAGATACCGGGAGACACATGTCCCGGTGCGGCTTTTGTCAGCGCGGCGCCGGGGGGTGGCGGTCGCCCTGGCCGGCAGAATAGCGGAGATGCGCGCGGCGAGCAAAACTCGCAAGAACCGGGGGGGGAGTCACATACCAGCGCGGGGGCGGTAAACACGGGCGGCGAAATGGGGGATATTGCGCAGCCCCAAAGGGCCACCGTAGTGAGACGCGGGAGGCGCGCGATTGTGACGTCAGACCCGGTGCGGAGGTCCGCTCGGATTTTGGAACGCGCTTGGGTGCCGGCGGGGGGCGGGCTGTACACACCGGCGGGAGGAGCCAGGGACACAGCGTCAGAGGGGGAAGAGACAGAGTCAGGGACAGACCGAGGGGAGGAAGCCTCGGAGGTGGAACAAGGGGGGGAGAGTGACATCAGCTCGGGAGAGACAGGGAGCGACTCGGAGAGCATGCATGCGCAGAGAGTAGACCGCGGGCGGGGGCGGGCCCGATCCCCTGTGACGTCTCGGGCGAGCAGGGGCCGTGCTCGGGATCCTATGTCCGAGGGGCTCCACACCCTCTTCAGACTTGCTACCTCTGGATGAAAACCCTCGGAGTTCCAGACTCATCCCTTCAAGGGAGACGTTCTGGTGTTCAAGCTCCATTCCCAGCGGAATTAAAATCCAGGCAGACACGGTCTCAAAACGAGATCACGAACACGGCAGTCGACAGGACGAGGGGCAGTCGAGCTCATGCTGTCATCCGAGCTGGGGAGGCCGGTGACAGCGCCGCCTAGTGGGGGGCAAGGGTTTCGCTTGTATCTCCACAGAGCGAAGTCTGACGTGGGTGTCGGCACGACACGTGAAACCATTTTGAGTGCGAGAACATGAAAACGCGGATCCGAGAAACAATGATCCAAGAAACAAAGAGACGAGTACTCAGACAGGAGTCGAGACTCAAACTGCACAAGACGACTCGGAAGACAAATAAAAAAAAGCTAAAGACTTTGGGGGAATTTTCTCTAGGGTCTTGGATGAAAACCAGAATAATGATTTCACGCAGAAGCGGAATTATGGGTTTCATGATGCTTATGTGCATCATTCTTTCATTCATTGCAGTAAGCAATGGGGGTAATTTACCTATTACTCAACCAAGGCAAAATGTATGGGAGACTTTGGCTCAGGCAGCAAATTTAGATAGTATTTGCCTGACACATTCGAGGCCAGGAAAACCATTTTCAGCATGCATGGTTGGGTTGCCAGTGGACGAATGGCCAGTTCCAGGGCACTCCGCAGTTAACATTTCGCAGGTCATTAAAGATCCTGAGAAAGAGTGGTGTGCTTGGACACATCTACTTCCTGTGGCTTCTACAGAACCTCAGGAATTGGAGATTTTTGGGTCCATGACAATGGAACTCTGCATGCAGTTTGAGGCTCCGAATGTCACAAAGGCGAAAACTGTCGATTTGACTCCCATTCATGAATTCTATAAGAATGCGTCAGCATGGTGTAAATATACAGAAAAAAATACCAAAGGATCGGTCCAAGTCCCAGTGCAATTGCCATGGGGTTTGTTTTTAATTTGCGGGGACAGAATTTGGCACGGCATTCCTGCTAATGCCACGGGAGGTCCATGCAGCATTGGGGAAATTTCAATGCTATCGCCTGATTTGAACATGTTAAGGGAGAGAAAACGCAAAGAAAAAAGATCAATAGAACAATATGCGGCAGATTGCAATGATAAAATATTTTCTTGGGACAAGAAAGCGAGTATTGCTACAGCAATCTTCTCACCTCAAACAGCATCAGGGGTGGCCTTGACTCAAGTCGACCGCATGGGTTGTTGGTTGAGCAAACATGCACGGTCTGTGTCTGTCTTATTGGATGACATGTTAAAAGACATCAGTGGTGTAAGACAGGCGACTCTTCAAAACAGAGCGGCGATCGATTATCTATTGCTCGCTCATGGACATGGATGTGAAGAGTTTGAAGGGATGTGCTGCATGAATCTCTCAGATCATTCAAGGCCAATTCATGAAAGTATCAAAAATATAAAAGACAGCATAAATAAACTTGGCGAGATCACAGGATCATGGATCGATCAGCTGTTAGACTTCTTTGACATCTCTCCCATTTGGAGAGGAATTTTAAGAGTAGAGTTGTATGTTTTAATAGTTCTCCTAGTCCTCATACTTGTCGTCCCATGCATATTTGCATGTTTAAAACACGCTATGAATCGGATAGCAAAAGAGGTCTTCCTGGTGCAAACAGAAGGGGGAGATGTGGGATCTCAGCACCTCAGGACAGAGGTACAGAGTGGCCAAGAACACCCTTGGGGGGCTCGGGAGTCCTGGAATGTTGCCAGAAGTGTCTGGTGGCAGGACTTTGATCCTACACAGGAGATGACACCTGTATGAGGACTGGGAGGATTTTACTGGGTGAATGGTGAAGGGATAAGTTAATTAAGGTGTAGAACACAGGGTTTAGGATTTCTGTACAGGGGGGTCTAAAGAAGTAAGATGGAGGAATTGGGGCGTGTCCTGTTCTTCTTCTTCTTCTTCTTGGCCTCCATCTTCTGTGGTGATGGTGGCACTTTGGGATTGGTCTTTACTAGAAGTGCACCGGTTAATAAGAGTAGAAGGTATTGGGGAAAAATTATAAATATTGTATACGTAACTTCGGGTATAAAGATAAGTGACCGCCCCAGGGGTTGCAGAGTGTGCCCATGGCTGACTTGCTGTGCAGACCTCTGTCGGGCTGAAAGAAAATCTTTTAGATAAACAATTAATAAACTCCAAGACTGAAACAAGATCAGAAGTCTCTCCTCGTCCTTTGAAGCGCCGGGCTGTCCAAGGCCACCCTGGGCCTTTCCAGGCCACCTAAACAGCCAAGAAACAAACCGAGCAAGTGGCATCCCTGAGCTATCTCCGGTCATAAATCAGCAAAGAGAAACAATGAAAACCGACAAGGGACCTTCAAACTCAATGTGTTTTGGGGAAGATGAAACAGGAAAGCCTTATAAATACGATTGTCTGGCAAAAGATTTTGTGAAGATAAAAAGTATAAGGAGGATTAAAATGAAAGCAAGCTCTGAGATACTTCAGTTAGTGAACAACTGGAAAACAATGGTGTGGCCAAACTGAAGGTAATGCCCTTTTGATGAAACAATCCCCTCTGCTTGATGACAGATCCAAGGATCAGAGCAGACCTTACTAGCTCAATGGAAGGGGTCCGAAGAGGAGTTATTAGGGTTTAAAATGTAACACAGTGTGGTGATGTAATGATTTTTACAGGCTGAATGTAAATGCTGTAGGATTTGTCTCTTGTACTAGATTGGTTAGTGAGAAATAGAATATTCAACACAGAAGAAGATTGATTGTATGTTAACGGGAACCTTACTCTCATATACTCTTCCCCTCTTACTCTCTCACCCTCTAACCCTCTCTACCCGTCTCTTCTCTCAGGCCTGCTCCGAGCTGTGCCTGGCAGCTCCAAGCAGGGCCCTGCACCCAGGCCCTTTGCAATGAACCGCAAGTTCCACGACCTGGCTGCAGAGCTCACTCGTCTCTGCCCGTTCCTACCATCCTACCCCCCGACACTCCTACAAATGTGCTCATCCCTTGTTTTCCCCAAACCAGGATTTCCCATTGCCAAGGCCTGGGACGCTGCAAGGAAGAGGAAGATGCCCCGGGACACTGAGACAGGTGAGGAGGAAGTCAGTGCCCCTTTCCCCTCTGTGCTGCTCCATCTCCCAGCCCAGCACGGCCCTGGCTGCAGCTCAGCCCTGGGGGATCTCCTTGCCCTTGCCTGTGGCACGGAGGCAAATCCCATCCTGTCCTTGTCCTTCCTCCCCCAGAGCAGGAGCTGAGCATGGAGAGCAGGGAGGACAAATGCCAGCGGCAGAACCTGGTGGAAGAGGCCGTTTTGAGCGGCTCCACGGCGCAGGAAGCCAACGGGGAGGAAAAGCCGTGGAGATGCCGCACGAGGCGGGGCTGCAAACGCAGCTGGCGGGGATCTGAGGGGGAAAGAGCCAGCCTGGGCCGGGAAGGCGGCCAGAGACGGAGCCAGAGCTCGGAGCTGGTGCTCCATGAGCAGCTCCATGATGGGGAGAAGCCCCACACGTGCGTGGAGTGTGGGAAGAACTTCAGGCGGAACTGCGACCTGATTGTGCACCACAGGATCCACACTGGGGAGAAGCCCTATGAGTGTGGGGAGTGTGGGATGTGCTTCAGCCAGAGCTCCGGCCTGATCACGCAGCAGAGGACCCACACTGGGGAGAGGCCCCACGAGTGTTCCAAGTATGGGAAGAGGTTTAAGAACAGCTCCTGTCTCCTCCAGCTCTTTTGGATGCACAGGGAGGTGAGGCCTTTCCAATGCCCCGACTGTGGGAAGGGATTCAAGCACAACTCCACCCTCATCACCCACCGGCGCATCCACACTGGGGAGAGGCCCTACGAGTGTGATAAATGCAAGAAGAGGTTTCCGACCAGCTCCAGTGTCCTCCTGCGCTATCGGATTCACACAGAGGAGAGGCCCTTCCACTGTCCCGACTGCGGGAAGGGATTCAAGCACAACTCCCACCTCATCAGGCACCGGCGCATCCACACTGGGGAGAGGCCCTACGAGTGTCCCCAGTGTGGGAAGAGCTTCTCCAGCCGCTCTAGCTTGACCCAACACCAGCGGAGGCACCGCTAAGGGAAGCCCTGTGAGTGCCCCGACTGCGGGCAGAGCTTTGTGCGCTGCTCCAGCTCCATCCCCCACTGGAGGAGGCACTTTGGGCACAGCCCTGGTCGCTCACATTCCCTGTGATCCATGTTGACAACACACCTGGCTGCTTCTACTTTTTGTTTGGCCTTAATTTTCCTCTATTCTCCATCTCTTTGCACTGCAAAAGCCAAGAGGAATGGATCTGTCACCTCAAAATCACTCAAATCCCAGTGAAAACAGCTCAATCTGACCCCAAAAAGAGCTCAAACCCACCTCAAAAAACTCAATCCCATGCCAATTTCACTCAATTCCGCAGCCATCAGGCTGAGATGAGGTTGGGAAATGATTTAGAGTCATGGGGTCTCAATCAGAGTGGTGGGATGGAAATTGTGTGGGCTGGGTGTGTGGGATGTATTTGACAGCAAATAAATCTCTGAGACTTATTGATTTCTCTCCCGTTCATGTTCAGTCTGTTGCAGTTCTGTTTGCAGAGTGCCGCCTTCTCAGCTCATTGTCTCTGTGTCCCTTTTCTCTCCTGTCTCTCTTTGCCTGCTCTGTTTCTCTCTCAGTGTCTCCATGGGCCCACGGACCACCAGAACCCTGCCCTGATTTAATTGACCCAGGCACCCGCAGAGACCCTCCCTATATTTAAGTGCCTCAGGGACCACCCAATACCCTCCCCTGATTTATTGCCCCAGTGCCCACCAAAGACTCTCTCCTGATTAAATTGACCCCTCCCCTGATTTAATTTACCTATCCCTGTTTTAATTCCCCTTCCCCTGATTTAATTGACCCCTGCCCTGATTTAGCTGTCCCCTTGCCTGATTTAATTGACCCCTGCCCTGATTTAGATGTCCCCACAGACCCTCCCCTGATTATTTATTATTTTATTTCCCAATTATTATTTTAATTCCCAGTCCCAGGAGCTGAACTCCTGAAGGCTGGCAGGGAAATGTCTCTGTAGGATTTTGCTCCATTTCCCTTCAAGGGCGGGAACATATTTTCCTGGCTCGGAGCTGGAATTGCAAACTTTTGGAATGTGTGCAGGGCAACACGGACTGGGATCAAACATGGACTAGGATCAAATAGGGATTGGGATCAAATATGGACTAGGGCCAAACAGGGACTTGGATCAAATAGGGACTGGGATCAATAGGGACTGGGAGCAAATATGGACTGGGGTCAACTATTCACTGGGATCAATTATTGATTGGAATCCTACAGTGTGAGATAAACTGGACTGAGCTTATATAGACTGGGATCAAATACAGGCTGGGATCAAATATGAATTGGGATAAAAAATGGACTAGGATCAAATATGGACTAAAATCAACTATGGACTGGGATAAACTGGACTGGGATCAAATCAGGACTGGGATCAACTTTGGACTGGGATCAAATATGGCCTGGATCAAATATGACAGATTTTATGGACTGGGATCAAATGTGGACTAGGATAAGCTATGGACAGGGATCAAATATGAACGGGGATCAAATATGGATTGGGATCAAATGGACTGGGTTCCTACAGACTGGGATAAACTGGACTGAGATTATATAGATGTCGTGGTTTGAGAGGAAGTTAGTTTCCTGGGATATGAAGTGGTCAGGCCAATAGGTGCTCACATTTGAATACTGGCACCTGGTTTGGCCACTGGGGACATTGGATACGCCTCTGAGAACACAGGGGTTAAAAAGCAGAGCACTCCCGGGGGAAGCTCTCTTGGGTTCCAGCGAGGGAAGCAGGTTGGACCGCCCCTGCCCAGCTCCTGGCTGGTTTGGGGCTGGGGGCTGGGTGAGGTAGGCCTGGCCCGAGGATGGAAGGGTGGAAGAGCACGGAGAGGCATCGGGCAGCCACACCTCCCCCCCAGGAGACAGAGAGAGAGAGACAGAGCGCCTGTGCCACCGTGAAATTTGATATCCTGTGCTGGCAGCAGAGCTGGAGGAGAAGGGTGGGGGGGGGGGATGCAGCCTCTTGTGGGAGCTTTGGGTGGGCAGAGCCCGAACTTTTAACCCTTTTTTGGACAAGGAAATCTTTGCAGAACATTACCCTTTCCTAGAGCAGAGATAAGAGATGAAATGGAGGAAGGAAATGTGCAAGTGTGAAGGTCTGGGCAAGTGAAAGATGTCGGGAGAGTAGAGAAGAATCTTAGGTGGGAAGAGATGATGGAGTGGCCTTAGCTGGACTTTTCCTGTATAGCCATGGACAGAACCATGTTTCCTGTGACACAGAGACTGCATCCAGGGGGAGGCAATGGCTCAGAGCCAAGAGGGTTCAGCGTTGGTACCCCTCGGCCCCAAGGGGTAAAATTTGGGGGGGATAGGTGTCCCAAAGGTGGGACTGTGCCCTTTTTGGAACGGGACAAAGCATCCTTAAAAGGACAACCCTAGAAGCAGCTCTGGTCCATGTGCAGTGGTGAGAGCGCTGGACATGGAAGGAAGATGTCACGACGGCAGATGTTCTCCAGGTGGTGCCACGAGTGACGTGGAAAGACACGAGGTTTCAGTGGTGTTTCCTGGGGAAGCCTATGGCACAAGAGGGACTCCTCCCCTCTTGATGAACTGAGAATTGATTACCTAAAGCATGGTGATGGACCGAGAGTTGGAGATTTGGGGGGTAGATGTATTGGAAATTTGATGGGAGGGGGAGGAAATGTTTTTGGAAAGTTTTCATTTTCCCTGTGTGTTTCTTGTTACTTAGAGTTGTAGTTTAGTTAATAAAGGTTTCTTTTCTTTATTTCTAAGTGGGGGCCTGCTTTGCTTATTCCTGGTCACATCTCACAGCAGACACCAGGGAGCATATATTTTCATGGGGACACTGGCGTTGTGCCAGCATCAAACCATGACACCTACGCTGCCAGTTGGCCTTTTTCCACCTCTCCAGCCATCCCCACAGAACATTGGCTACTGTCCATGAATCAGTGTAGAGGTAGAGCTTTGGCCATTTCTCTCCCTTAGCAATGTCCAGGGCCAGCTGAACAGCTTTGAGTTCTGTAAGTTGACTTGATCCACCTTCTCCTTCAGCAGCCTCTGCAACCTGTCATGTGGGGCTCCATATGGCTGCTTTCCACTTCTGGTTCATCCCTGCAATGTGACAGGAACCGTCAGTAAAAAGAGCGTAGCGCGTTTCCTCTGGGGGCAGTTGGTTATAGGGAGGAGCCTCTTCAGCCCGTGTCACTGGTTCTTGTTGCTCTTCATCAGTAAGACCAAAGTTCTCACCTTCCAGCCAGTTTGTAATTATCTCCAAAATCCCACGGTGATTCAGGTTTCCAGTACGGGTGCACTGTGGGATAAGAGCAATCCGTTTACTCCATGTAGCGTCAGTGGTGTGGTGGGGGGTGGGAACCTTTCCTTTGAACATCCACCCCAGCACCGGTAGTCGGGGTGCCAGGAGGAGTTGTGCTTCTGTGCCAATCACCTCTGAGGCAGCCTGGACTCCTTCATAGGCAGCCAATGTTTCCTTCTCTGTGGGAGTGTAGTTGGCTTCTCACCCTCTGTAGCTTCGACTCCAAAATCCCAGTGGTCGGCCTTGAGTCTCCCCAGGCACCTTCTGCCAAAGGCTCCAGGACAAGCCATGGTTCCTGGCTGCAGAGTAGAGCACGTTCTTCACCTCTGGTCCTGTCCTGACTGGGCTGAGGGCAACTGCATGAGCAATCTCCTGCTTGATCTGTGCAAAGGCTTGTTGCTGCTCAGGGCCCCAGTGGAACTCGTTCTTCTTGCAGGTGACCAGGTAAAGAGGGCTCATGATCTGACTGTACTCAGGAATGTGCATCCTCCAAAAACCTATGGCACCTAGGAAAGCTTGTGTTTCTTTCTTATTGGTGGATGGAGACATCACTGTGATCTTGTTGATTATGTCTGTAGGAATCTGATGCCATCCATTAATAAGGCCTCCGATCAGCCTTATCATGAAGCAGAGCCTTGGTGCTCAGGATCTCAGTCCCTGAGGAGGGACCGGGTCCCGAAGCCAGCTCAGGCCAATGCCGGGGGGCTACCTTTCTAGCAAGCCTGGTGATATTCAGCTCTATAGTGATTAGCAGCTCTTAGGACCTCAGCTCTTTGCTTGCTGGGTAGTGGAGCCCCGGGCTTGAGGCAGCAGCAGACGGAGAGAGGAGAAGGAGAAGGCAGAAGCTGTTCCACTGAGAAGGCTTTATTTGGGGGTCCGCGAAGGGTCTCAGCTCTTCTTCTTCTGAGCTAGTAGGGTACAGCATGCTACTTTTACAGGCTTGGCAAGTATCCCAACTTGACCAATGGCAAGGGATTAGGGGGACCAGAAAATGACAGATAGTTAAAGGCCACCATGGCATTGCCTTACATGGTTATAAAGACAGGTTATAGGGCAGATGTCCATGGAGTCAGGAAGCTTCCTTGCTGCTGTGTCAGCATTCCTTTTGGTAGATTCTCCATGGTGCTTTTGCTAAATGAATGGGGTTTACTACAGTCCATCTTGCCACTTCCCTCCCAGGAACTGAATCTCACGAGCTGGTCCCTTTACCTTGACTTTTTCATGGCAAAACCAGCTCCCAGGGGGATTTGGATGATTTCCTTCCCTTTCTCAAACACATCCACAGCTGTGTTCCCCCACACAATGATGTCATCAATATACTGCAGATGTTCTGGAGCCTCACCCCTTTCTAGTGCAGCCTGGATCAGTCCATGGCAGATGGTGGGACTGCGCTTCCACCCCTGGGGCAGTCGGTTCCGGGTGTACTGCACTCCCCTCCATGTGAAAGCAAACTGAGGTGCATTGTGCTGCCAGAGGAATGGAGAAAAATGCATTGGCAATGTCTATAGTGGCAAAGCACTTTGCTGCCTTGGACTCAAGCTCATACTGGAGCTCTAATATGTCAGGCACGGCAGCGCTCAGTGGTGGAGTCACTTCATCCAATGCACGATAGTCCACAGTCAATCTCCACTCTCCTTCAGATTTTCGCACAGGCCAAATGGGGCTGTTGAAGGGTAAATGTGTGTCTTGCTGACCACCCCTTGGCTCTCCAGCTCTTGGATTATCTTTTGAATGGGGATCACAGCATCTCAAGTGGTTCTATACTGTCGTCGATGCACTATGGAAGTGGCAATTGGCGCCTGTTGCTCTTCTCCCTTCATAAGTCCTACTGCACATGGGTTTTCTGACAGTCCAGGCAAGCTGTTCAACTGCTTGACACCCTCTGTCTCTACAGCAGCTATTTCAAATGCCCATCTGAGTCCCTTTGGGTCTTTGAAATAGCCACTTTGGAGGAAGTCTATACCTAAAATGCATGGGGCTTCTAGGCCAGTCACAATAGGGTGTTTCTTCCATTCATTTCCAGTCAGGCTCACCTCAGCTTCCACCAAAGTAAAATCCTGTGATCCCCCTGTCACACCAGCAATAGAAACAGACCCCGTCCCCACATGTAATCCTTCCGTAAGCCACGAAGGTCCTTCAGGGAAAAGGACTCAATATTTGCATCTGATCTTGCACCTGCTGCTTTGACTCCTGATTTTATGTCAGGAGGCATTGAGGTTCCTTCATCATCATCATCCTCGTCATCCACTGGTCAATTGGTCTTGTCCATGCATTTCCCACTTCTAGTACTGGCAGCAACAGCCATTGGTTCAGGATAATTTTCTGGTTTAGCTGCTGGCTTAGGCTCACTATCTGGTTTGGCTGCTGGCTTCGAGCCTGGGCTGTTGGCTGCAGCCTGAGTCACCGGGATAGCTGCTGATTTATCTCCCTGCCCCCCTGCCTCTGTCTGCTGCCCGACAGGATCTAGCAGTGAGCGATGAGCACAAGCCAGGGCCCAGCTCACTGCAATGACCTTCCTCTCCTTAGGCTCATCCTGGTACTTCTCTTTCAGATATTTTCCCACCTCAGCTGGGTTCTGAATTTGCTCATGGGGAAAATCCCAGACTATAGGGTCAGAGAATTCCTTCAGGATTTGGACCATATCCTTCCATTTCCCACACCACTTAGGATTTTCCACACCGGGGTCTACTCCTGAGTCAGGAGTCTCATCAGCCCGTCTAGAAATCTCAGCCCTCATCCTAGAGAAGCAGCAGGCTGTATAGAGGAAGGTTACCAGATTGAATACCAGAAAGATGGTTTCTTTAACGTTCAGGGGAAACTCAACATCAACTCAACATCTGTTGCAATAGTGATGCCACAGATTCATAGGAGAAGAAGGAAAGCAAAGGCTGAAAAGCCTCATCCCCTGCTGCTCCTCCTCTAATAAACTGGATGCATAACCATAGCCATGAACCATTCATACCTGGGGCAGACCTCAGCATGTTTATAAACTTTTTACACATGATTACCACCAAGCCGATCAGGATAGCTATTCTGGTCACTGCCCCTCTACTATAAAAACTACATATTAGGGACAATACTAGAGCTATTTCTGGGTAAGAAAATAAACCTAGGGACCACGGAGTTATTAAAATCCCAAAAAACCCTCGGGACCAGAAATGCATGCAAACCTTCACCCCAACAGACATTATGAATTCAAAAAGCATGGCTATTGACTGCTTTATACAAACACAGAGTAATGGCAACCAAAATGCACTCAAAACAGGGTTTTTCCACTCTCGCTCAAGCCCCACGTGTTGGGTGCCAAATTTTGTCCTGGTTTAGGGCAAATTTGGTAGAGAATCTCCAAAGGGGGTCCCTCCAGAAAGCAAACCCACACGGCCCCGCCCCGCAACCGGTTTGGGAAGGATTCCTCAGAGAGAAGTGGAAAGAACCTGTTTATTTAACAGGCACAGCACCCCCAGCACACAGAATGAACAATACCGGATGACACCGCTCTGAAAAAGGTGACAAATTCAGAAAGTCTCTCTCGGGGGTGGTCGCTCTGTTCTCAGTCCCTCCGGCGCTGGGGCAGCTGCTGCAGCCACAAGGTGCAAACTCTCGATGTTCCCAGGTCCCACTCCGGAGCAGGTTTGAGATGGTCGAAAAAGAGGAGAGGACAAACAGTCCAGGAAGGAATTTGGACTGTTTAGCTAAACTAGTTAATGAGCAGGAGCAAAAGCAAGCAGAAGCAAGAGCAGAGAGAGAGAGAGCGAAGCAAAAAGCAAAAGCAGCAAAATCAAGACCTGCAGTCTCTCTGTGTCCCGCCAGGCTGATAAGAATCCCAAACAAAACTTTCAGTCTTCAGAGCCAGTCTTAAAGGAACAGAACATGATATCCAGCATTAAGAGAACACATGAATGGGGACACAAGCATCATAACATCACCCTAGGACACCTTCAAAATCTGGTGCAGGAGCAGTTGGACCCGGGTCATCTGGAGACTTCTACCAGTCCCTGGAACACTCCTATCTTCTGCATCAAGATAAAATACAGGAAATAGAAGTTGTTACAAGGCCTCCAAAAGGTCAATGCCATGATGGAAAGCATGGGAACATTGCAGGCAGGCATGCCATTGCCCACCATGCTTCCTGCAAACTGGCCGGTCCTCATCGTGGATCTGAAGGATTGTTTTTTGCAATTCCTTTGCATCCTGATGACAGACCAAAATTTGCCTTCTCGGTGCCAGCAATTAACAATGCTGAGCCCACACAGCGATATCAATGGAAAGTTTTGCACCAAGGAATGCGAAATTCTCCGGCCATATGCCAATGGTATGTGGCCTGTGTCTTGTCTGGAGTTCACAAGCAGTTTTCTGATGCCCATCTTTACCACTATATGGACGACATTTTAGTGGCTGCATCCAGGACGAGCTGCTGAGGATTAAGCCTCAGTTGCTCAATGCTTTATATCCTCATGGGCTGCAGGTGGCTCCAGAAAAGGTTCAACAACGACCTCCTTGGAAGTATTTGGGGGTCAAAATTCTGGAATAGACAATCCGACACCAGGAGGTGCAATTTGTACATTTGGTGAAGACACTGAATCTGAAGACCCAGAAACTGGTAGGTGTCATCACTTGGTTACGTCCGTACTTGGGACTGACCAACACACAACTGTCTCCTCTGTATGATTTGTGGAAAGGAGACAATGGTCCTGCTTATGCATCACAGAAGATGTGGCAGTTCCTGCAATTGTGGGGTGTGTCGCACAGGTTTGGTATCCCTCATGCTCCGACTGGTCAGGCTATTGTAGAAGATGCTTGTGGTACTCTGAAGGGGGTTCTTCAGAAACAAAAATGGGGAATGTAGGGTAAAACCCCACACAGTCAGTTGGCAAAAGCTTTGTACACCATCAATCATCTTACTGTGCCACAGAACTCAAAAAATCCTGTCATTTTGAATCATCACCTTTCGTTGCAGGCTCTGGATGAGACATGTCAGCCTCAAGCAAAGGTTCAGATGTGGAATTTAGTCACCAAACAGTGGGAAGGTCTCTATGACCTTATCACTTCGGGGCATGGGTATGCTTGTGTATCCACAGATACTGGGCTATGCTGGGTACCTTTGAAGTGTGTTCGTCCTGACCTGCGACTGCAGAGACAGAATCCAGCACACGGGCAAAATGGAAACCGTGACCAAACTGAAAGTCATCAAGTGGATGAATCGTTGAGTGATGACTCAGATACAGATGGTGTGAGTGATCACTCCGATGATTCCTCCATGAGTGTACCCTGAATGTTGTTCATTTTTCCTTTTAACATTGTTTTTCCTTCTTTATTTTTTTTTTAAAGGAAAAAGGGTGAGATGTCACCCTGTTCTTTGAAGGTTCTTCTAAGCCTTCTGATGTTTACATTTTTGTAATGAAGTTTTTTACACACTTTCCATGTAAATAATGATTGTTTTGCAGTCCTTTCTGGAGGAGGAGAAAATTGATGGACTGTTGGTTTGACCAGTGTGGTTGGAGAGGTGGCAATTTCATCTTCCAATCCGTGGATGCTTTTGGAATTTTATAAATATCGAGGTCCAGAAAAAATTGTGCCTTTTTTGCCTTGGACATCTCAGGGTTTGAGTGTCGTTCATTTTGTGTAGTATTGCGACACCCTACCTCTCTAAGCAGCTGGATGCAGCAGCTAAGGGGTGGCCAGGACGCCCCAGAGCTGTTGTGGCAGTGGCAGTGAACATCCAGGAAGCACACAAGTTCAGCCTGGGCCAGAAGATGACAGTGCTGGTGTCCCACACAGTGTCTGCAGTGCTGGAAGTAAAGGAGGGACATTGGCTCTCCCCACAGAGATTCCTGAAATACCAATCCATAATGGGGGAACAGGATGATGTAGAAATTGCAGTAACTAACATTGGGAACCCAGCTTCTTTGCTCAGTGCTTGTATGGGAGAATTGGTGTGTGACAGTGGTCACAATGGTTGCAGGATGAAGAGAGAGGCGAGAATGTTGACCTCATGTTCAGAAGGCTTGATTTATTATTTTATGATATATATTACATTATGACTATACTAAAAAGAATAGAAAGAGAGTTCTCAGAAGGCTAGCTAAGCTAAGAATAGGAAAGCAATGAATAACAAAGGTGCTGTGTCCCGGCAGAAAGCGAGAACAGCTCTGCTGTGAGTGGTCAGTAAATCCAAACACCCACCAGAGACCAATCATGGATCCACCTGTTGCATTCCACAGCAGCAGATAACCGTTGTTTACATTTGTTGCTGAAACTTCTCAGCTTCAGCAGGAAAAATCCTAACGAAAGGATTTTAATGAAAAGATGTCTGTGACATGTCAGCTTTTTAATTTAGTTTAATTAAAAAGAAAAAGTGTTTGTAATTTTCTCTGCACAGCAGAGAAAATTATTGTGGTTATCTGTTGCCAATCAAAACTTCACTCAAGTGCTGGTGTGGAATGAACAGGGAATCTCTTCACCTGTAGAACATACAATTCTATCAAATCACCAAAACAATTTTACAATATAAGAAAATGCAAAAACAATGCAAAGGAAGTTCAAGCCCAAACAGCTGAGTTTCAGGAAAAAGTCCATGGACTGAAGATGTTCCTCTTTGCCATCTCTGAAAGTCCTTTTTGGTCCTGAAACAGGCTTGCTGCAGAAAAGTCCATCAATAGTTATCAAAAGCCGTTGACAGTCATCAAACAATTTCAAACAATTTGAGACAACTTCTGGAATGTCCTGCCACAGCCCTTTATTGAATAACTTTGGGCTGAAGCTAATTTTTGGCCCTTCAATGCTTCAGAGCTGCTGCCAGCTATTTCAACGCTTTTCGATTTTTTTTTTGTTTTTTTTTTGTTTTTTTTTTGTTTTTTTTTTTTGGTGATCAAAAAGAGCAGCAGCAGCAGAGCAGCCAAAGAAAGTCCCTGGGGAGCCCTGGCCCATGTGGAGGGATCAGGAACCCCAGATCTGGCCCACAGAAAGGCGGGCCAGGACCGATAGGGAGAAGCAAAACCACCAAACCCATCAGGAGGCCGGGAGGTGGCCCTGGCCCAGGGACCCGAGCCCAACAGCCCAGGCCCAACATGGCAGGCGGGCTCTGCCTTCCCACAGCCTGGCCCCACGCTGCCAATGGAATGGTGACCAAACGCTTCTTTTCCCCAAAATCACCAAGGCATGCCAGCAGCAGGGAAATAGAAGAAGCCCCAAGAACCCTCATCTCGTGTCTAGGAATGTTTTTTCTCCACAGCGAACAAGCCATGATCGCTTCCCGCTGTGCCCTCCTTAATGCAATGCAACAGGTGTGTCTCCCATCTGCCTCACGGCACCACCCCCTCTGGGCTGGGGACCAAAGGCAGAACTCTCGGCACCCACCTGCCCCTTGCCACTGGGGTGTGAGAGGGGCAGCAGAGCGATTTGCACCCCCCAAGGGAAAGCAACCGACCAAACACTCCCCAACCCGCCAAGAATGCTGATTTTGAATGCAGGCCATGCATTCGGGCCATGCAATGCAGGCCAGCTGTCGGGCCATGCCTCCTCCACAGAAAGGGAGGCCGGCGCCCTCTTCCCCTGTCCCAGCTTCCCCCGCAGGGGCAGCCCCGGGACAGCCCGAAAAACTCGGGGGAGAAGCCACGCTGGGTGCAGGAGCAGCTGTGGGCTGCTCCAAGGGTCCCGTGGGTTCGGTGCCATCTTCAGCATCATCCTGAACAGGCACCGGCTCGGTTTGAGGCGGTGGGGCCGGAGAGGGGGCTGGTGGACGCAGCAGGACAGCCGGGGGGGCGGTGCCGAGTCGCTGGTGTCGCCAAGGGCGTCTCCTACCAACAGCGACGCAGCCGCAGGGAGCGGTGTTCCTGAGCTCTCAGGCGCAGGCGGTGAAGCCACGGGCAGGACCACCCGGGGAGGCAGCTGCGGGGCAGGTCGGGGAGGAGGCCCTGCAGGCCTGGCAGGCGGGACCTCGGAGACCAGTGCTGCCCCCATCTCTGAGCGGGGCAGGGCCCAGGAGGTCGGCCAGGGCGGGGCCTGCAGGGCTGTAAGGACCAGTGCAGCCCACTCCCATCCCCCCGGAGAGAGAGAAGGAGGAGGAAGGGATGGCTGCATCTGACCATGCTCCAAAGACGCAGTAAAATAATCTTCGGCTCCTGGCGAAACTTTCTCCCCCACTGCCGGGATGCAGGGGGGCTGGGAAGCAACAAATCATCCCCCTCCAAAGGATCTTCTCCCACTGGAATCAGAGGAAATGGGACGAGCCCATTGCAGTTGGCAATCCAGGGAAAAACAGCTGCTCTCTGGTTCAAAACTGGAAAGTACATCCTAAATGCTGGATAAATCTGGGGGTATCCAAACCCACGGTCCAAAACAAATTGGAAAATGCAGTCCATGCACTCCCATACGAAAGCATCAAGGGCACAGAGCACATCCGTAAAGAACCCAAAAATCTTTGCCCATCAAAAAAACTCATAGAAATCTGTCTCCAATAGGCAAAGTCCATCCTCTTCACTCCATTTTTGACAGAGGGCAATAAGCTTCTCCTCTGAAGGGGAGAACCGAACCTCCTCCTCTATGGGGGAAGCACACCACATAAGTAGCCACAAACTACAAAGGGCCACATTTTCAGGAAGGGAAAAGCCAACAGTACCTTTTGAAAGAGTCCAGCATGCTCTGGCCAGCCCCACAGTGCTGCTGCACTTTCCAAACATCTTCCTGGAGGCTTTTCAGAAGGTTCTCTTTGTGGTCAGCCTTGCTGTGAACTCCAAATCAGGATCTTCAGTTCTTCAGCTCCTGGCTAGAATCCACTTCTGTGGTCACTTGTGAAGCAACCATCAATGCCACACATTTGGGGTTTACCCAGTGCAGCAATTGTTCCTCTGGGGGTCTCTCCAAGTAATTTGCTCTTCAGACGAGGGGTCACCAATTGATGGTTTTGTCCTCCTCACTCACTCAGGGTTCACCAATTGTCACAGTGGTCACAAGGGTCTTCAGGGTATAAAGAGAGACAAGAATGTTGACCTCATGTTCAGAAGGCTTGATTTATTATTTTATGATAGCTATTACGTTATTACTCTACTACAAAGAATAGAAGGAAAAGTTCTCAGAAGGCTAGCTAAGCTAAGAATAGAAAAGAATGAATAACAAAGGTCTGTGCCCCGGCAGAAAGTGAGAGCAGCTCTGCCAGGAATGGTCAGTAAATCCAAACATCCACAGGAGACCAATCACGGATGCACCTGTTGCATTCCACAGCGGCAGATAACCATTGTTTACACTTTGTTGCTGAGGCCACAGCTTCTCAGAAGGGAGAAAAATCCTAAAGAAAGGATTTTTATGAAAAGATGTCTGTGACACCCCACCTATCTCTCTAACCCTCAGATGCCTTGCCTGCCTTTTAGCCATGGATCTTGTCCTCTGAGAGTTCTGTCATTGTCCTCGTGTGAGGGTTGCTGTCCGGTCCCACCAGGAGGGTTCCGCTCTGGTCTCGCTGTCAGGGTTGCTGTGTTGTGCTGCTGTTGAGGAAAAGGCTGTGCTGTTGTTAGGGGGGCTGCTTAGGCTGAGCTTAGGGCTGGGCTGAGGGCTGGTGCACCTGTACCCTAACTTGCCTCCTAAACTGTTCCCTGTAGCCCTGATCTCCAGTGCACTGTGCAGCCCTCAAGCCTTCTCCCTTGACCCCTCAAGCCCTCCCTCAACCCCTCAGGCTCTGTCTGTCACCCTCAAACCCCCCCTCTGCCCCTCAAGGTCCCTCTCAGCTGCCCCTCATCCTGTGTGTCACCCTTAATCCCTCTCCTTTGCCTCTCAGCCCCCAGCTTCTCAGTGTCACCCTCCAGCTGCCTCTGCCACCCTCAGCATCTCTGTGTGTCACCCACTGTGCCCTCTCCCTGCTCCTCCCTCAGCTCCCAGCCTCTGCCACCCTCCAGCCCCCACAGTACCCCTCAAGCTGCCCCTCAGCCTCTGTCATGCCCTGAAAGGACCCTAAAAAACCCTCTAAATTCCCTAAAAAAGGCAGTTTTCAAAGTGTCCTAAACACCCCTCAAAAACATCGAAATAACCTCAGAATACACTAAAAATACCTTACTTTTAAAAAGCCCTGAAAACATCCCTAAAAATCCCCAAAGAACCTTTTGGGACTACTTAGAGATTTTTTAAAGAGCTCTGAGAATACCCCTAAAATCTTGAAAATGCCCTGATAAGACCCTAAAAAAGCCTGAAAAAATTCCCCCAAAAACCCTAGAAATCCCCTAGTCCTAAAAAAGTTCTCCATATACCCTCAATACTCCTCAAAAAGCCCTAAAACCTTTTAAGTAGTCCTAAAAAAAACCCCCAAAATATCCCAAAACACCCCTAACAATTCCAATTAGTAGTAAGACAGCCCTTAAAACGCCCTAAAAAGTTCTTTTAAAAGTCCTGAAAAAGCCCTAAATGTTCCTAAACATTGCCAGAGAATTGCTAAAAAATTCCTGCAAAAAGCCCTCTAAAATATCCTTTAAAAATCCTGAAAAAAAAACCTAATAAAACCTCTAAAAGGCTGTTCAACTCCTACCTGTAACTCTGTGGCCTCCAACCTCATCTCTGCCTTCCAATTGGGGTAACTGCCTGCAGCTGCTGGGAGGGCTCTGGGGCTGTCCCACTATGAGGGTGGCATGTGTACCCTAACCCTGTGTGGTACCCCGTGTCCTGTGCACCCCAACCCTCAGGGTCAGCTCTCCAGCTGTCAAGCCGCCCCATCTTTGCTCCTCAGCAATGTCTGTGTGTCTCCCAGAGCCGCGTTCAGGATCCCACGTGCTGCTGCAGGGAGTCACCGGTGGGCAGTGGGGGAAGTGAGGGATGGGGCAGGGGCGACCTGGATTTCAGAACCCCAGCAGATGGCCGGGCACTCAGCACCACAGGCACCCGAACACCAATGCCACCATTGTTCCTTGCCCACGAAACTCATCAGGCCAGGTTGCTGATGGCAGATTGCAGGAGCCACTTGGCACTGTCAAACCAACCCAAGTGGACACTGGTGCCAGCTTGAGTCTGGGAGGCATCCTGTGCAATGTGGAATTTCAGCAGCCAGCTGGCCACTCCGGGACACAGGCCCCTGAACAGCAATGCCAGCCATTTTCCCTGGAAACAAAACTCACCTGGCCAGGTCCCTGATGGCAGATTGCAGGAGACAATTGACACTGCTAAACCACCCTTCCATCCTGCAGGGGCCTTCACCTCCCTTCTCTGTCCAAGGCCCGGCTCCCCTCACCCGGCCTCATGGCTTCCCCTCCCGCACCCAGCCCGCAGCCGGGCAGGGCAGCTCTGAACCTTTCACCCACCTGAACCAAGAGAGCTTTCCCTGGGAGTTCTCTGCTTTTAACCCCCTGTGTGCTCAGAGGCATATCCATGTCCGCAGTGGCCACACCAGGTGCCAAAATTCAAATCTGAGGACCTATTGGTTTGACCTATTAGTTTGATAAAACCACACATTGGTTTGATCCCAAAAAACTCACTTCCTTTTCAAACCAGGACAGCGGGACAAAGGGATCCGAACAGAAAATCCTGAACGAGCTCAGTAACCAAAAAATTGGGGTTAAATATGAAAAGAACGGCTCTGATTGGCTGGTCCACCACAGCCCGCGTCTCTCCATCCCCGCCCCACCTGCCCAGCGCCTCAAGGTTCCCCCTTCCCAAAAAACCCCCAGCCCGGGGCTGCAGCGTCCCGGAAAGGCCTCAGCCAATGGGAGCGCAGGCAGGAGGCGTCTTAGCCAATGAGAGCTCGGAGCGTTGTATTGCCTCATCGGTTGCCGGGCAGAGCCCGTGGCCGATCGCTGCCCAGAAGCGGCGGCAGCCAATGAGAGCGCGCGGCGCTGCCGAGCCCGCCCTGCTCCGGACTGGCGCTCCCAGCGCAGCGCGGCTGCTTTGGGGCTGCTGCTCCCTGCCCGGCCCCGGCCATGGGGCGAGGGGCGGCAGCCGGGGCCCTGCTGGTGGCACTGGTGGTGCTGGGAGCCCCCCCGGCTGCGGGCGCGGAGCTCTCGGGTGAGCGGGGGGCGGGAGGCGTTGGGACACGGGGGAAAATGGGTAAAAGGGGGCGAAGGGGGGAGCCCGGAATGGAGGGGGAGGAGGAGGGGACTCCCCAAAGGGAGAGCGGGAGAGGCTGAGGGGTGAGGGGAGGTGAGGGAGGGGTGGGAGAGGGTGGGCAATGGGGGAAAATGGGAGGTGGGACACCATATCTGAGCATGAGGGGTCTGGGGTTTGGGGAATTTTTGGGAAAATGGGGAATAGGGACCTAAAATTGATTTTGGTGCGGCCGGAGTGGGAGGGGAGAGGATGTGGAAGGGGAAATGGGGGAAGGGTGGCAAAGAGGAAGCGGCAGCGCGGGCAGGAGAGTCCCATGGCGGCCGTGGGGCACAGCGGGTGTGGAGCGGGGAATCCAGGGTGACCCCCGGAGCTCTGCGGGTGCTAGGGGTGCTGGGGCACCCCCTGAGCTGTGTCCTGCACTTACAGCGGTGTTCCTGCACATGGGAAAGCAGGAATGTTACTTCATTAACGGCACGCAGAAGATAAGGTCCGTGGAGACGCTCGTCTACAATCGGGAGCAGTATCTGGTGTACGACAGCGACGTGGGGCTGTACGTGGGGTTCAACCCGTACGGGGCCATGAATGCCAGGCGTTTAAACAACGACCCGATGTGGCAGGAGTACCAAAGGACTTCGGGGGAGTGGTTCTGCAGAGTCTGGTACGAGGGGTCTACCCCATTCATCACGGAGCGCCGAGGTGAGCACGGGGCCGAGCGTGTCCCCTCGGGCCCTGCCCTGCCAATGACCCTGAAGCCCCTCAGAATCTCCCTGGGAATCGCCCCAGAGCCCTCAGCCCTCCTTGTGCCCATCCCCGGGGCCCCTTGTCGCCCTCAGTGACCCCCTTATCCCTCCCAGTGTCCCCCTCGCGCGTCCATTTAAGAGACGCGTAAAGCTGACGCTTTTCAGCCAATCAGGTCGCGTCTCTATGATAACTCATCTGTTGCCGGGCAGATCCGCAGCGCCGAGTGCCCCGCGCTGGACTCGGCCTCCCAGTGCCGCGCACTTCATCCCAGTTCTATGAAAGTTCCTCCAAGGCCGTCCCAGTCCCTCCCAGTCCATTCCCAGATCCCTCCCAGTGCCTTCTCAGTCCCTCCCACTTCTACTCAGGTCATTCCTTGTCCATTCCCAGTTCATTCCCGGATCACAATCCTCAATCCCTTGGCCCCTCACCCCTTCCTATTTCTCTCAATGCTGCCCCAGTCCCTCCCAGTCCTTCCGAGTTCCACCCAGCCCCTCCAAGTCAATATCCAGTCAATCCCAGTTAATTCCCAGTTAATTCCCAGACCTCCACCCTCTCTCCAACTACCCCCCATCCCCTCCCACCTCTCTCAGTGCCACTAATCTCCCTCCCAGTCTATTTCTAGTGCCTCCGAGTATATTCCCAGTCCATTCCAGTCCCTTCCAGTCCATCCCCAGTCTCTCCCACTCCATCCCAGTCCATCCCCAGTCTCTCCCACTCCATCCCCAGTCTATCCCCAGTCTCTCCCACTCCATCCCCAGTCCATCCCCAGTCCCTCCCAGTCCACTCCCACTCCCTCTCCAGCCCATCCCAGCCCTCCCCTCTCTCTCCCAGTGCCCCCCAGCTGGTCCATCTCGCTGGTGCCCCCCTCGAGCTCACAGCCCGATCCCGGCCGCCTGCTCTGCTCCGTGATGGATTTCTACCCTGCTGCCATCCAGGTGAGGTGGTTCCAGGGCCAGCAGGAGCTTTCAGAGCATGTGGTGGCCACCGACGTGGTCCCCAACGGGAACTGGACCTACCAGCTGCTGGTGCTGCTGGAAACGCCGCCCCGGCGCGGGCTCAGCTACAGCTGCCAGGTGGAGCACGTCAGCCTGGAGCAGCCCCTGAGGCGGCACTGGGGTACGGGGGAGCCCCTGGGGGCGCTGGCAGAGCCGCTGGGCTGTGCTGGGAGCCACTGGGAGGGAGCTGGAGAGAGCCGGGCTGGGACTGGGAGAGGGGCTGGGGGCTTGGAGAGGGCTGGGAAGGGATTTGGGGGATGCTGGGGAGGGTGGGATGGGCTTGGCGGGGTCCTGGTGGGCACTGGGAGGGAGTTTGGGGATGCTGGGTGTGACTGGGAGGGAGTTTGGGGGCGCTGGGTGTGACTGGGAGGGATCGCAGTGAGCCCCGAGGGGCTGGAAGGAGATCGGCGATGGCAAAGCGGGGCTCGCCATGAGCTCGGTTGTGCTGGGCACAGCCTGGGAGGGCTCTGGCTGAGTCCTGCTGGGGCTGCCAAGGGACTGCGAGAGGCTTTGGGGGTCCTGGGGCGCTGGGGGCACCTGGGAGGGGGCTGTGGGATGCTGAGAGGGACGGGAGGGGCTTTGGTGGCTCCTGGCCAGGACAAAAAGGGATCGGGGGGAGGTTTCAGGGGGCCCTGGCTGGGCCGGGGGCCACAGGGAGGGCTGGGAGGGGCTCGGGGTGTCGGTGAGAGGTTTTGGGGGTGCTGAGCCCTGCGGACCCCCCAGAGATGCCGCCGGACGCCTCCCGCAGCAAGATGCTGACGGGAATCGGGGGCTTCGTCTTGGGCTTCGTCTTCCTGGCGCTGGGGCTCGGCTTCTCCCTGCGCAAGAAGGTGAGGGCGGGTGCCGGGGGTGGCGTCCCCGCCGTGGCGGAGCGTGTGCGCTCCCGTCGGGGCCCCCAGCCCGGTGTCACCCCCTTTTCTCTGCCAAAGGAGCTCCTGAGCCGGCGGCGGCCGCAGCCCCTCCCCCTGGGCTCGGGCCCGGCCGGGACCCCCCGCTCCGTCCCCGCTCCGCTGATTTTGGGGGGTCCCGTGTCCCCCCCAGCCCCGCTGGCGCTCTGCCCCCGCCCAGTGCCTGCTCCCAGTGCTCCCAATAAAGCTTCCCAGTTGGGCCCGGGGCCGTTTATTGGGGGTGATGGGGAGGGGTTTGGGGGGGGGGGGCGATGGGACGGATTTGGGCAAAGGGAGGGGGACAAAGGGTGGGGGCTGGGCCCGGGGGGAGGGGTCGCTGCCCGCGGATCCCGCAGTGCCCGGTGCGGGACGAGCTCCGTGCGCCGCTCCATCTCCATCCCCCGTGGGAGGATCCACGCTGGATAATCCCGGGTGACCCCCATAGTCAAACACCTCCGTGTTGGGAACACACCTGGCTGCGTGTTCCACATCTTCCTGGCTCCCCCTGGACACCTCGATGAAGGCCGGGGGGTCCCCGCTACTTTTCTTTTTTCTGCTCCTCTCCTCATCTCCCCCTTCTCTTCCCCCGGGTCAATCACTCCCCGCCCCCGCTCCTCCTCTCCACCCCCCCTCCCCGCTCCTCCCGCCTCCTTCCCCTCTTCTCTCTCACATACCCCACACCTTCCTCAATGGTTTCTTGAAGGGTCCGGTTCCATCTTTGCTTGGCTACAGCCCTGAGGGCTTTTCCAGCTGACTTCACGACTGCACTCTCAGAGTAAGAGTGGGGAATCTTGGTGCTTGGTTTCCTCATTCCAGCTGCCTTTGACAGGGTTTGTTTCTGTCCTCAGCTGATTTTGGCCTCTGCGCTCAGCTCAGCCCTGAGCAGGACCAGCGCAGCTCCATGGTGGGCACTGCTCACTGGATGGCCCCAGAAGTTGTGACCAGATCTCCTTATGGCCCCAAGGTGGACATCTGGGCCTTTGGCACTGTGACCATCGGGATGGTGGAAGGAGAACCTCCTTACTTCAGGGAAACGGCGGCCATGGTAAGAGGCAAATTCTGCAGTGGCTGCAGAAGCCTGTGAGCACAGGGGGACCCTGCACTGGGAGCAGCAGCTGGAGGTTTCTGCACATGGGAAGGGAATTCCCAGAGGACTCCAGCCTCACCACAGATGAAAATTCTGCAATCTCCAGCAACAATTTGCTTTGGGATTTATGTTGTTGCAGCTCATCTGGCTGTGAGGATGAGCTGGAAATATAAAGCAAGTGCATCAGGTCTAATGTTACCTTGCAAGAAAAACCCAAACCAACCCCACATCCCGGGCCCAAACAAAACAAGGTTTCTGCAGGAGCTACTAAAAGACATTTTGCAAGATGATCTCCCCACTGATTCTTCTCACTGGGAAACTTGTCTAAAATCTGAAGATGATTGTTTAACATCCTCATAGTCTAACGTATTTCTTTCCTAGTCCAAGCTACTTTCTCTGTGTCACCAAGCCTGAGCTTTCAGCATCACAAACCTCCTGTTTCGTGCCTGGCCGTTTCTGGGATGGGGCATCAGGAATGCATTTACTTGAGTGTCAGTGGCACTGCAGAGATGCACCTGATGTAAGAATCCTCTGAAATAACACAGGTGGACCACACTGACTCTGGAAAATGGCCTTTAAAGCTGGTGTCCCCATTTGGAGAAGCAAAATCTGCTATTTCTGATGGAGGTTCCTACTGACAGAGTCAGCCAATGAAACTGGCTCTCAAGGCGAGATCATTTGGATGTTGCGGTGGCTGTGGCAGCCCCAGGGTTTGGGTTTTTTGGCTGGCATAGCAAAATGAGCTCTGAGCAGCATCTGTGGCAGGGAGGAAAGTGCCCCTGGAGCTGGGGCTGAGGCCCCGGGGTGGATGTGAGCCCGTGTGGGTGGGAAGGGAGCTGGCAGAGCGCTGAGTTTGCTTTCCCTGCAGGCTCGCGCTCTGATCCGGCAGAACGGGACCCCGCAGCTGCAGGAGCCCCGGCGCCTGTCGGCTCTGCTGCGGGACTGCCTCAAGTGCAGCCTGGAGCCGGACGAGGAGCGGGGCTGGGCTGCCCAGGAGCTGCTGCAGCTGAGGGCCAGGGGCTGCAGGGGAAGCAGCAGCGCCAGGGAGGGGTTTTCTTGTGGGGCCCCCTCCGACAGTCTCCAGTCTGGCTGCGTTCCACACGCAGAGCAAGCAGAATCCTCGCCTGCTGTGGCTTGGCAGGCGCCTTTGGAGCTCATCTGGGCCTGGTGCCCCACAGCGAGCAGGGACATCTTCAAGCAGCTCAGGGGGCCCAGAGCCCTGCCTGACCTGAGCTTGGATGTTTCCAGGGAGGAGACACCTCCCACATCTCTGGGCACCTTCTGTCAGTGTTTCCCCATTATGCTGGTTAAAAAATTCTTCCTTGGATCTAATCTGAGCCTTCTTCCCTCTCCTGAGTTTCAAAGCATTTCCCTTTGTCCTGTTGCAACAGAGCCTGTGAGGAACTTGACTTTGGAAAGTAACAGTTCATTTCTTTCCTTTCTATCCTTTGGGCAGCACCCATTTTTATCATCAGCCAAGCCTCTCTCCAGCCTGACCCCTCTGATCACTGCAGCAAAGCAACTGAGGGAGCAGCGGAGGAGATGAAGCCCTTGAGGACAGCTTTCAGTTATAGTAGTCAGGACAACTAGTTAGTTATGGTAGTTAGCACTGGTAGTTAGTAATCGTTGTTAGCACTAGTAGTTAGTTATGGTAGTTAGGACAGCATGTTTGTTATGGCAGTTATTTGAATAAAAACTCTCTTAACCCTCAACTGCCTTGCCGTGTCCCTTCCTTCTCCCGCTGTGCCTCAGCTGCCCGGAGCAATGTGAGGGGAGAGCGGGCCCAGCCTGGCCCAGAGCTGAGCCCCAGCAGAGCCCTGGCAGAGCCCAGAGCAGCCTCGGCCCCTGCAGAGTCAGCCTGGAAGGAGGCGCTTGGAGCCTTCTCGGCTGCACCCGGCTCTTGGTTACAAACTGGGTGTGCTGGAAAATGCCACCGGCTCTGCACGAGGGCGGAAGGGGCCCAGGGAAGGCCCAAGTGCTCCATGCAAGCGAAAAACCTCCCCTGGGTTTGTTATAAATAACTGGGTAGTGTTGGCTTTTGCTATTATGTATTGACTTCTGCAATCTATTCTTAATCACACTGATTTTGATAGAGTGCAGTTTGTAATCACTTTTAACTGCTTTTGCTATAGTATAATTTGCCAGCTTTTTGTGGCCAATGCCCTGGCCCCTGTGCAGCTCATATCCTCAGAACATCATTTATGGATGATATTTTAGTTTGTGGAGAGCGTGAAAAACATACATTATAGTTTTGGCTTTTGAAAAATATTACAGTGGATGCCATGTGTTGTACATTAGAATGTTAACTTTTGCAGAAGTAGCTGTAGTTGTGAAATAATAATTAATGCTTTTATTTTTGTAAATAACTGACAATAACACTTCAGAAATATTTGTGAAATAGCTAATGTTCATTTCAAGTACTTGTGGAAATAGCTAAAACCATCTGCATGGTCAGATAACATTTAAGGAAGGGATGTGATGAGGAGCCCTGCCACTGACCCTTCCACTGTCAATAACTGTCACCTGCTGAAACCACAGAACCGGGGCCCTTATGAGGGAGTGACACACAACCCTCAAAACAGCAATCCACGATTCCTGCACGTGCTCTAAAAAGACAGGTTGGGGGTCAAACCAACCTAAAGAATTCCTGGAACATATAAACGACTTCAAAGAAATGTTTGAATATGTATAATCATTATGAATATGAATTTGAACAATACAATGGGAAAACGACACAAGAAGAGTTGCTGTGGTTAACCAGTGTGCCTCTGGCCATTGCCGAGCACCCAGTGCTGTTACTGATTTGCCCCTTATTATTCCTTATTAAACTTTCAAAAATTCTAAAGAGTGAGGCTCATTTCTCACAAAACCCAAGGTGCTCACCCCTTGTTCTTCCCCCAAAGCCAGGATTTGTCAATCCTAACCTTTGTCTGGACGGAGGAGAAGGAGGCTGCGAGGAAAAGGAAGATGCACTGGTGTGGAGGCACATGGGAGTCTCAATCTCCCAGCCGTGGGGGACTGGTCCCCAATAAGAAGAATAGATTTCAAGGTTATGGCAAGAAACTTGCTTCTCCCATAGACCTCTGCAGGCACATGCTGATTTATGGAAAGTTATGTTACTCCATTGACCTGTTTGCCTAAATACCCCAGTTCACCCCCTATTACCCATCCCTGGTTAGTCCCTAGAATGTTTTCCCTCTCTGTCCCTCCATTGGCCCTAATTTACTGCATTCCTCTGCCCCTGTTTCCCTATTAGCTGACCCGACCCTTAACCCCTCTTTGGCACCATTTTCCCCCATATCCATTGGACCCTGACCCTCAGCTCCACCCTCACTACCCCATATAAAAACCCCCTGTGCCCTCAGCTTGCACCCTGTCTTTATCCCTGGGCCCTGTTCAGCTCTGTGCCCTGCTCCAGTACGAATAAACCCAGTTTGCTGAGATCATACCCAGACCCATCCTGCCGACTTTGTCAGCTTTATAAAGCAGCCGTGAGCTTCGGACTCCGGAGTGCCGGACGCTCCAAGGGCCTCGGCAGCGCCAGGACACTCCAGGCTGGGACAGCCAGGCAGGGCAGGAGGAATCACTGCCCCTTTCCCCTCTCTGCTGCTCCATCTCCCAGCCCAGCATCGCTGCAGGACAGCCTCACTGCCAACGCCATCCTGCCAGGGATGGACTGGGGGGATCTCCTTCCCCTTCCCTCTGGCATGGAGGCAAATCCCATCTTCTCCTTGTCCACCCTCCTTCTTCTCCTCATTCTGTCCTACATCCATCCATGTTCCTTTCCCATCTCCTTCCTCCCTTGTTCCTTCTTGTTCCTCTCCTCCTGCCTTTTCCTTTTCCTTTCTCCTTGTCTCTTCCTCTCCTTGTCCTTCCTCCCGCAGGTCCTAAGCTGCGGACAGAGACCAGAACAAATCCCTGCCACAGAACCTCGTGGAAGAGGCCATTTGAAACGGCTCCACGGCTCAGGAATCCAACGGGGAGGAAAAGCCCCAGAGATCCCTCATGAGGAGGGGCTGCAAACGCAGCCTGGGGAGCTGTGAGGAGGCAAAACCCTCCCTGTGCTGGGAAGGGTTTGGGGAATGTGAGAATAGCTTCAGGCAGAGCTCAGCCTATTCCTGGTGCCTCCAGAAACGGCGCTGCCAGATGCAGAGATCCATGGGGACACAGAGATCACCCATCAGATCCACGGGGATGCAGAGATCTCCCTGCAGATCCATGGGGATGCAGAGATCCCCCTGCAGCCCCCGGAGCAGCCACGCTGGAGCACGGCGATGCCTGAGAGGAGGCTGTGACCCCGCGGCCAGAGGGCCCCGCTGGAGCAGCCTGTCCTGGCAGGACTGACCCCGGGGCACAGTGACCCACGCTGCAGCACTTGGAGGGGGCTGTGCCCCGTGGGATGGACTCAGCTTGGAGAAGTTCCTGGAGAAGTCTCCGGTGGGAGAGAGCCCAGGGTGCAGCAGGGGAACGACTCCTGTCCCTGAGCAGAGGGAGAAGCCCCGGGGCATGAACTGAGCCCGGCCCCATTCCCTGTCTGCGGCACTGCCGGGGTAGGAGGTGCAGCTGGAAGGAGGGAGGCGCGGGGGAAAGCTGCATTTAAGGGTCTTCACTTACTTCCCATTATCCTGCTCTGAGTTTTAGGAGTTTTCTGTCAGAAAGCTTTCCCCTCTCCCACTCATCCACAGGGCTTTGGGGCGGTTTTCTCTTTTTGAGGGAAATCAAAGCGATGCGTTGATGCTCTCCTAATTAGGGGTAGGAGAAGTGAGGCTCCAGGGCTACCCGCTGAGCCGGAGCCACCGGAGCGGCAGTGCCGGGAAAGCCGTGGCGGGAGCTGCGGAGAAGTTTGTTTGTGTTTTCAGCTCAATCCCCTCGGGCCCAGGTCCGTTCCAGGGCTGTTCCTCAGCTCCGGCTCTGCCCTCACGCAGCCCGGGGGGCCCTGAGAGCGCGGGGCGGGGCTGTGCCGCGTGCAGAGCCCGCCCCTGGCTGGGATTGGGCGGCGGTGCCGTCAGTCGTGGTTGTGGCGCGCTGATTGGTGGGAGCGGGGCGGAGCAGGGCCCCCGTGGCGGGCTGAGGGCGGCCGTGGCTGGGCAGCGGTGCCATTGTCGGAGCGCGTGTGCGGTGCCGTGAGCGGCGGCAGCGGCCGGAGCGGGGTGAGGCGGCGGCGGAGCTCGGAGGCGGCCGCAGCGCAGGTGGGAGCCGCGCTGGGTTGTGCGGGGCCTCGGGGCTGGCTGCGGGCCTCGGGGGCGGCAGGAGGCTCGGGCGGGTTCGTTGTGCCGTGTCCGGCCCGTGTTGCCGCTGGCGTGAGGGCGCTGCGGGAGCGGCTGCCCGCGGTCTCCTTGCGGCCGCTGCCTCGGCAGGAGCCGCTGGCGGAGCAGCGCTGGCTCGGCCCGGTTGCTGTGGCTGGGACAGAGGGGGCTGCCCCGTGCCCGGGGCTGTGCGGGAAAATTGCCGTGGCCGGAGGTTTCTGTGCCCAGAGGAGACAGAGGCGTCCTGTAAAAGTGACTTTATTGCTGAGCAGAGGGAGAGGCCGTGGGGCATTTGCCGTGCGCTCTCTGCCATTGTTGTAGTTCGCAGCCTCCTTTTTATCCTCATTTTCCCGGCTCATCTCCCTCTCCCTTTGCCCACTGGCTGAGGTACTTGGAAGGTTCAGACGTCCCGGTCCGCCAACTGCATGTCCTCGTTAATGTGCACCCCCACTTTTGTATAACAGCCGATATTCACGGCTCTGTTAAGTCTTTGTTCTTCTGGAAGTTCAGGAATTTAGCGGGACTTTGTGTGAGCAGCAATCCATGTTAATTAGTAACGTTTATTGTAGCTGATGGTTTCGCCCATCGCTTCCTGATCTACAAATCCCTGACCCCTCCCTCAGCTGGTGAATGAGCTGCACTCTCAAGGTGTGGAGCATGGTAAAAAGATGAGAGTTGCTGTGGCACATCAGAGGAGAAACAGCATTGGTTTAACCCATGGTCTGCCAGGGAGCCACAAAACCGTGTCCCATTCCCATCCTTTCCACGTTTGGGCTGGAGCATGAGGTGCTTTCTTACTTCCTTTGTTATCTGTTTCACCACTTTTTCTTTGTCGTCTCTTTGCCAACAGCAGTTTGAGTCGTTTACTTTTCCACAAACTCCTCTTTTTTTCTGCTAACAGATGATCTGATCCCATCCCATGGTTAAGTGTTGTGTTCCTCATTTCAGTGGGTTGGTCAGCAGGAAGGTCAGGAGCTGGAGCTGTCTGGTTGGTTATTATTGCGAGGACAGCTTGTAATCTACTGATGCCATTGAAATGAGAAATGAGTTCTTTGGCTCCTGATATGAATTGCTTCGGGTTCCCAAGGGCTGGTCCATGGTGTTGTAGGATTTGTTCTGCTTGCCGTTCATCTTTTCCCCATTTTGGTCGCTCTCTTCAGCCAAGACTTCATCAATTTACCACTTTTATCTAATTGAATCATGAAATACTAGATTCCCAACTGATTTCCCTGAACTTGTGGCAGTAAGAATTTCTCGGTGCTCTGATCCACCCTATATAACACAGACAGTGACAGCACATGTTGGAGTGGGCAGAGGGATGATTCCCCCACTTATTTATAGTGAAGTTTTCGCAACGTTCTCCATTTGCTATTTCCCTTGGCAGCTTCACCCGTTTGTGTTTCAGGGTCAGATATCCTCCCCCTGGGCTCTGCCTTGAGCTGTGCAAATTCCATCAGTGCCAGCAGGCAGAGCTTGGGGTGAGGGGCAGAGGGAATCAGCCCAATTCCTGCCCCAGGCAAGAGACCCAGGTGCATTGTCCACACTTTGCCCAGCAGTGTTCATTCGCATTTCTAAAGCTCCTCTGGAGGCTGCCTGGAATGAAGCTTCTCTTCCAGGGCAGCCATCTGGTGAGTCACATGTGGCCCACCAAGAATCTGCTGTGTTTTAAAAAAAAGTATTAACTATTTACGAGTTCAAAGTATTACGGTTAAAGCTCTCCAGTTCTACAAATGCCCTATAAAGGAGAACTTGGAAAAACCCAGACCAAAAATTGATTCTCACACTTCTGCCCCAAACCCACCTGACAATATAAAGTGGGAATTATTATGAAAAATTATTATCATGTTGTTATGTTATCACTGAAACTGCAGGGAAAACAAAAACTCTCCAAGAATCTCTTTAGTGTTAGAGAGTCAAGGCATTCCTTGGTTCTGGCCAGGATGTGCAACAGAAATAATTTCTTTCACAAATAGCCCGGCTGTGCAGAGAAAATCATTCCATGCCATATGAGTTTTACTAGATTTTCCTAAACTTTATGTAGTCTGGACCAATTAAATCCACTGCATTCATGTTCATTGCTTCCAAGTTTCCTAAGTTTTTAGTATTTGGTTTCCTGTTGGATCCGGATTTCTTCCCCTCTGATGTGAATTCGGTCTCCACACTCCTGGATTTCCTTCTCAGCCTTTTCCAGCCCAGGTGTCTCCAGCTCTGCCGGGGGCAGTGTCTGGGGTAGCTGTTGGTTGCTGTTTGCTGCTGGGCAATGTTGATGTTTTGTTGCTGGTCGTTATCTCTGTGGGTATCTTTTGGGCTGTTCCCAGTGTGTTCAGATGTTAAACTCATCTCCATTGAGTGGTGTAACATCCAGTAAATAAAACCTTTAAAATTCCTTTCCCAAAGGCAAACCTTTGAGTAGAGAAACCTTTCTGAGAAGAGAAATAAGATTTGAAAGAACCGAAATCGGTACATTTTGCAGCAGTGCAATGGCAGGCAGCCCAGAGTGTGGGTGTCAGTGAGCCCCAGAGTGGAATTGTGCCGTGGTGTTCCCCAGCAGCTGTGGCAGTGCAGGCCCAGCCAGCGCTGAAGCTGCAGCAGTGGCAGCAAGGCTTGGCCCCAGTGGCTGGAGATGGCAGAGGAGGGTGGCCAGGATTGCAGAGGATTCCAGGCGAGGATCTGTGGGCAGGCGCAGGGGCTTGGCCCGCTGTGGAGCCCTGGCTGCTGCTGCGTTGCCTTCAGGGCAGGCTCAGGGGCGGCCTCCCATCCTCCTGCTGCAGGCGGGAAGTGCAAATCTCTGGGGCTTCAGAGCCCTTGAGGCCAGGCTGAGGGGTCCCCCCCGTGTTGAGCTGTGCTGGCAGCTGTTTCTGGCCTCAGGGACACTTGGCATGGGCCCCTTGGCCACCAGTGGTGCTGCTTTGCACTCCTTAGGCAGGAGCCGATGTCCTGGCTGGGTGTTGGCAGCAGCAAAGTGCCAGGGCAGGCTCTGTGCCAGCCCAGCTTCCTGTGGGAGAATGTGCCTTGAAATCTGCTCCAGTGGTTGCTGAAGCAGTGAGAATTGCTTTTGCCCCCCTGTTAGGTGCCATGGTGTCAGCAGAAGATGTTGAAGCCTTCCTGCTCAGGGCATTTCAGTGCCAGGCTCTCACAAACACCCACAGCTGTGTGGTTTGAGCTGAGCATGGGGCGGTGACCTGCGCTGTGTCTGATCCCCCTTCCTTAATAACAGCCTGTCTTGTAGCTCTTTTCCCTTCTGCTGCCCTTGCAGAGCCATCCACAAACACATTTTCTCCCTCAGGCCAGGGAATGTCCCATCATCAATCTCTCCCAGCCTGGGTCTGGAGCTCTGTCCCTTGAGTGCAGTCGTGGGTTCCTTGCCAGCCCCTCTCCAGGCTGTTCACACAGGAGGCTGGGTTAAACCCTTTCCCTGTCCTCAGTTCTAAATCCTCCTGTGCCATTGAACAAGTTTCATACTGTAATAACCGAGCCCGGCTCATCTGTTTAGAGGCTGTTTAGGTTGTCAAACCTTTACCTTGATGCCAGACTTGAACTATAGGAGATCCTCCTGTTGTCATCACTTTTCAGGCGAGGCCACTCTCTGGCCACTGGGTTAAACATATTAGCGCAAGAATTCCTTTGACTAGACCCTTTTTAAAATCCACCTATAATTCAAATTCTTTTTCCCTTTTGGAAGGCCCAGGAAAACTGCCTCATTTAATCTTCATTTTAACACTTGAAAATTCTGTGTTTCCTCCTGCTGTCCATCTATCCAGTTTGTTGACTGGCTGGATAGGAGTGTTGTAGGGAGACATCCTTGGCTCCAAAAGCCCTGCCTTTAACAGGGACTCAATACCAGGCTGTGAGCCCTTCCTTCCCTCTCTTGGAACAGGGTATTGGTTTTAGAAACCACTTGTCCTGGTTGCTTTAAAGTAATTTGTAGAGGCTCCACATGTAATTTTCCCTCTTTCCCTGGGGCTGCCCACAATTCTGGGTTCACTTCAGCATGGGCCTTGTCAATCTTTTCACACAAAGGTAGAATAGAACTGGCCTCTGTTTCCCCTTTTACAGTATTAAAATCCAGCTCACAAATTCCTTCGCAGTTAATTACAATCACAAGAGGAAGAAAAAGAAATTAATTTTATTCAAACCTATGCCCCACATCTTCTAATAGTGGTTGAACAAATCATACCTGCTCATCTTTCCCACTCATTCCCTTAACAATTAAAATATTCCTTTACTATTTTCCCCCTTAGGTCTAAGATTCACAGTGGATTGAGAGGCCCCTGTGTCCATCAGGAAATGCCTCCTCTCATTGCAGACCCACCCTGAATGTTCTCAAGGGCTGCAGTGTGGAGGGTCCCTGGTGTGATGGGAGCTGTGACAGCCCTGCCAATCCATGTCCATCAAGGGGTGGACTTGCTGGTCCTGAGGGTGCTGCTGTCTGTGCTTGCAGTGTCCTTGTGCCCTGCAGCTGGAGCCCTGGTTCCTTGCCAGGGGCTGTTTGGGTGGGCTCTCCCCTGCTGAGGAGGGCAATGCCTCTGCCAGGTGCTTGTGGCCGAGCTGTGCCCTGGGTGCTGGGGCCCCCTTGGGCCCTGGGGTTGATCCCTTAGGGGCTGTAGGAACTGTGCCATGGGCTGTGCCTTCAGCTTGGCCTTTTGCTGCTCCCTTCTTGCACTCACCTGCTGTGCCTTTGTGCCCAAGTGCTGCAGGGCCTTCTTGTGCCCCTCCTGCAGCCCCCCTCAGTGCCTGTGGGTGCTTGTCTTGCTTTACAAGAGAGGTGTCTGCTCAGGAAGGCAGAAAAAGCCTCTCTTGGAATGGAGAATGCAAACCCCCTCCCTCTTAATTTTTCAACTAGTGAAATCAAGGGACTCTAAGGCAAAGATATGGGAGTAGGAATACCAGTTCTTTACTAGTGTGTATAACAAAGCAAACAACCACCAACAGCTGCGGCACTGACAGCAAACAGAGCCCGGACCCAGTCCCGGCCTTTGGGCAGCGGCACTTTGCCCTTGGGTGCAGTTCCGGGCACGGCCGGCAGGGGCGCTGGTGGCTCCCGCGGGGCGGGGCAGCGCATCCCTCCCATGGGAACCTCTCTGAACGGAAATAGAGCAATCCCTTCATCTAACTCTTTCACTTTTTTACCTTCTATAGCCTTTCTCCTGTGTTTTGAGAAACAATTTGGAGAGGGCTGCCATTTAACTGAGCTCCCAGTGTGTAATAAGGTGCTTCCTGTAGAGAGAGAGAGTTTCCCTGAACAGCTGGAGCTGTGGTTACCAAGGGGATGCAACTCAGAGCAGGACGGGGTCAGGGGAGGATATCCCGCCGAGGCTCGGTGCGGGTGTGGGCAGGGTCTGCTGACGGAACCGGCAGAGGGGGATCTTCCCGTGGAGCCCGAGGTGGAGCGTGGGTAGCCCCCACATGGCTGATGGCGGCTGATCCAGCAGCTGCCGGCAGAGCAAAGGCAGGTGGGAGAGCCTGGCAGCAGCGGCGGTGCCCAGCGCAGGTGGCACGGGCAGGGCAGCCGGGGATGGGATGGCTGGGACCACCCCCTGGGTGCAGTGGGCACGGTGACCTCGGAGCAGGCGGCAGGACAGAGCAACCCCCATCTTCCCCAGCATGGCCGGCAGAGCGGCCGCGGGCCAGGCAGTGGGAGCAGGGCACACAAATTGAGCGACAGCGCCGGGGCAGGTGGAGCTGCCCTGGGCAGTGAGGCCGCACCTGGGATGGAAACCGGGGCAGGCGGAATCTGAGGCGGGCAGCGAGCCGGGACCCGGGACAGGCGCCTGGGCCGCGAACGGAGGGGGCAAGACCTGCAGAGGATGCCACTCTCTTTCTGATTTTTCCTCCTTCTCCTCTCCCTTTCATTTCCCCTTTTTCTTTTCTTGTTTTTTTTTTTTTTTCCTCGGGGCTTTCTGATACTTGAAAGATTTTTATTCTCCTAAAATCTCCTGTTTAACATATGGCGTATTCTCTTTCTTCTAGATTAAATGGTTTTTTTTTTACAAATAAACTCAGAATGTAACAAATCCAGAGTTCTGCTTGGATACTTTGAAATGGCCAACGAGCTAACTCAGAACCTCCTAATGTCCTTTTTCTCGTCACCTTTTTATTTATCCTTTGGCAAATTAAGGATACATCCTAAATCCAAAAATCCCAATGCACCCATAGTTCCATAAAAAATGATTACACAAAGCTTGAGTGCCCCAGTGCGTTTTCTGATGCCTGTCTTCTAATATTTTCCTAGAAGCACATTTTATTAAGTAATTGTCTTCCATCAAGAAGTTTCCATTTCCCTGATTTATCTTGTTGACTTCCTGTCTTGTTTAATTCTTTTTTCTCCACTTCCCTAAACTTTGGAATTTCCAGTTTTTCCTCATTTGGAGTTAATATTAACATAACTCACTCAGCTCCATTTTCTGCTGCATCCTTAGATCTGTGATCTGCCAAATTATTTCCTCTTCTTTCTGGGGTCTTTCCCTTTTGGAGTTCCCTAATATGTACTATAGCTATCTCTTTTACGTAATTGTAATGCCTCTAAAACCTCTAAAATAAGTTCCTCATGTACTAATGCTTTTCTTCTTGAATTAAGTAATCTTTTTCCTTTCCAAATTTTTTACAGGTATGTACTACTCTATAGGCATACCTTGAATCAGTATATATAGTTCCTTTATTTTGTGTTAAATATTCTAGTGCTCTTTTTAAAGTATATAATTCACAAGTTTGAGCTTACTGGTTTAAGGTTAATTTCCCTTTTTCCATCGTTTGCATTTTTTCCCATCAACTTCTACATACTCTGTATTTTCTCCTTTTGCAAGGAGTTGTATCTCTGTTAGCTAACATAACTCCCAAAGGACTATTTTTTTTCTTTTTTTTTTCCTGTATCCAACTTACTGGTTTTCTGTCTCATTTTTCAAGATCTTATCTATTCATCTTCTTCCTCTGTTTTTCACTTTCACTAACAACCTAAATACCACTTTTCTTTCAACTACACACACAAAAATAAAAAACTTTTTTCTCACACTACTTTCAGTATAATACACCTCCCTTCAAGGAAATATAGTGAAGGTTAAAATACAGAATCTACATTACCTATACTTTCATTTGTCTGCATTCACTCACTTTTATTTCTCACTCACTTCCACACATTCTTTCCCACCCTCAGGACACAGAGTGGATCCCTGTTGACAGAGAATCGCGGGTCCCTGTGGCCCCCCTCACCTTGGGGTGGCCTCTGGGTCTCAGTATCTCCGGGCCTCCTGGGAGGGCCCTGACTCTGCTGCCTCCAGTGCCGTTCACCCGTGAGGCTGATTTGTGTGTCACTGACACTCTTTAGCCAGGGCCCCCTCACACGCCCTGGGGACAATGGCCCGTTTGCAGGTCACCTGTACCTTATGCCACAGCCCCCACACACCCAGGAGAACAATAGCTCATTTGTGGGGCACACACTCCTCTTTCCACAGCCCCCCTTCCCAGCACCAGGGAAGGGCTGATTTTGTGTGTGACTCACTCTCACGCACAACAAGACAACAATAAGGTACCTTTTGTTATATATGATCAAATCGAGAGCCAAACTTATAAGAAAACTTAGCAAAGATTTATTAATTTGTCTGTGCGACTGAAGGTCGGTTTTCAAAACCACCACAGCCAAGGGTCAGCGTCGAGCCCGGGTTTGGTGCTGGGTGAACACGGATCTGAGCTCTGAATGTCAGAGTCTCCCCCTGTTCATAAATGCTGTGTGATGCAGCGAGTTCTTTTACAGTTTATTCTGTTCGAGGCAGAGATGACCGAATGTTCTTTGTGTCTCTTCCCATGCATAACCGTGTCTTTACCTGTGCAGAGGTGGACAAAGACTCAGTCCCAGTGTCTGATGTTGTCAGTAGACTCTGGGGAAGGCAGCATTCACATGCATCAGGGTGGGGCTGTGGATCATCTTGGTTGCTGTAATGATAGAGGAAATAATCACTTGGCTGGACCTTGTGACCCGGGGAAGCCAGTGATTATCGCTCTCTAAGCTTCTATTCTTTCATTAAAAACCCCGATGTTTATCTCAAACAAGTCCAGGAACTAGATGTATATGAATAAGATGCTGTTCCCTGCCAGGGTGGTCAAAAGACATAATGTGGATTTTACAATATTTTATACATTAATAGCATGAATTTTCTCTACCATATACTACATTTTCACATCACCTATTACAAGTTTAGGTGTTTCTGGCCAGTCCTGGTGCTCTTGGATATGCCTCAACCCAGCTGTGCTGCCCAATCCCAGATGTTCTTGAGCATATCCTCAATCCGGCAGAATTTGGCTCAGCCGTGGATGCTCTTGGAATGTTAATTCCTCAACCCAGCAGGTTTTCATTCTGGATGCTCTTGGGCTCTCTTATCCCTCAAACCAACAGTATTTTTAGGAGCCCCTTTTGTCCCATTTCCTATTGGATTTGGCTCGGATACTCCTCTGCTGCCTTCCTCTGACGGGTCCAGCCCCTCTCTGAGACCCAGTCCCAGTTACCCCGGGGGATTCTCTCACTCCTCTTATCACTCACTGTGTCTCTTTACTGGCTGCTTCCCTCAAGGAAAGTTGGAAACGCAGCGTGGGAGACTCCAGCACTCACTTGGCAGGTCTGGGACAACCAGCCCTTGTCTCATTCACAGCCCAAAGCAGAGAATGAGGGGGGAAGGGAGCCCAGGAGCCCAAGCAGCCGCGGCATCCCGAAATGGGGAGAGTGAAGCAGGGGGAGCTTTTGGCATTGCTGGGACTGCCAGCAGCCTGGGCAGGGCGGGCACCGGGCACAAGGGGGACCCCCAATCCAAGCGTGACCCCGAGCAGCTGGGACAGGGGGGAACCCCCGAACACCAGAGGGGAGGGACCAGGGATGGGGAACTCCTGGGAGGCTTTTTCAGGGCTGAATCTGGGTGTTTGGGAGGTTTTTCTGGAGCCCAGATGGCCAGTGACTTGTAGAGATGGACTTGGGCAGAGGGACCTTCAAACTCAATGTGTGTTGGGGAAGATGAAACAGAAAAGCCTTATAAATACGATTGTCTGGCAAAAGATTTTGTGAACATAAAAAGTATAAGGAAGATTGAAATGAAAGCAAGCTTTGAGGTACCTTAGTTAGTGAACAACTGGAAAGCAATGGTGTGGCCCAACTGAAGGTAATCCCCTTTTGATGAAACAATTCTCTCTGCTCGCAGACAGATCCAAGGGTCACAGCAGACCCTACAGCTTGGCAGAGGGAGTCCAAAGAGGAGTTTTTAGGGTTTTAAATGTAACACAGAATGTTGATGTAATGATTTTTACAGGCTGTATGTAAATGCTATAGGATTTGTATCTTGTACTAGATTGGTTAGTGAGAAATATAATATTTAACACAGAAGAAAATTGACTGTATTGTAACGGGACCCTTCCTCTCTTACACTCTTCTCCTCTTACTCTCTTACCCTCTCACCCTCTCTACCCCTCTGTTCTCACGGGCCTGCTCCGAGCTGTGCCGGGCAGCTCCAAGCAGGGCCCTGCACCCAGGCCCTTTGCAATAAACCGCAAGTTCCACGACCTGGCTGCAGAGCTCTCTCGTCTCTGTCTGTCCCGACCGTCCTACCCCCCAATGCTCCTACAAACGCGCTCATCCCTTGTTTTCCCCAAACCAGGATTTCCCATTGCCAACCCCAGGGAGGCTGCGAGGAAGAGGAAGATGCCCCGGGACACTGAGGCAGGTGAGGAGGAAGTCAGTGCCCCTTTCCCCTCTGTGCTGCTCCATCTCCCAGCCCAGCATGGCCCCTGGCTGCAGCTCAGCCCTGGGGGATCTCCTTGCCCTTGCCTGTGGCACGGAGGCAAATCCCATCCTGTCCTTGTCCTTCCTCCCCCAGAGCAGGAGCTGAGCATGGAGAGCAGGGAGGACAAATGCCCACTGCAGAACCTGGTGGCAGAGGCCGTTTTGAGCGGCTCCACGGCGCAGGAAGCCAACGGGGAGGAAAAGCCGTGGAGATGCCGCACGAGGAGGGGCTGCAAACGCAGCTGGCGGGGATCTGAGGGGGAAAGAGCCAACCTGGGCCGGGAAGGCGGCCGGAGACGGAGCCAGAGCTCAGAGCTGGTGCTCCATGAGCAGCTCCATGATGGGGAGAAGCCCCACACGTGCGTGGAGTGTGGGAAGAGCTTCAGGTGGAACTGCAACCTGATTGTGCACCAGAGGATCCACACTGGGGAACGGCCCTACGAGTGTGGGGAGTGTGGGAAGAGCTTCAGAGAGAGCTCCCACCTGATGAAGCACCAGAGGATCCACACTGGAGAAAGGCCGTACAAGTGTTCTGAGTGTGGGATGTGCTTCAGCCGGACCTCCGGCCTGGTCCAGCACCAGAGGACCCACACTGGGGAGAGGCCCTATGAGTGTTCCAAGTGTGGGAAGAGGTTTACGACCAGCTCCCATCTCCTCCAGCACTATCGGATTCACAGAGAGGAGAGGCCCTTCCAATGCCCCGACTGCGGGAAGGGATTCAAGCGCAACTCCACCCTCGTCATTCACCGGCGCATCCACACTGGGGAGAGACCCTACGAGTGTGATAAATGCAGGAAGAGGTTTTCGACCAGCTCCATTCTCCTCCGGCACTATCGGATTCACACAGAGGAGAGGCCCTTCCGCTGCCCCGACTGCGGGAAGGGATTCAAGCGCAACTCCACCCTCATCACCCACCGGCGCATCCACACTGGGGAGAGGCCCTACGAGTGTCCCCAATGTGGGAAGAGCTTCTCCAGCAGCTCTAGCTTGACCCAACACCAACGGAGGCGCCACTAAGGGAAGCCCTGCGACTGCCCCGAGTGCGGGCAGAACTTCGTGCGCTGCTCCAGCTCCATCCCCCACTGGAGGAGGCACTTTGGGCACAGCCCTGGTCACTCACATTCCCTGTGATCCATGTTGAGAAGACACCTGGCTGCTTCTCCTTTTGGTTTGGCCTTTATTTTCCTCTGCTTCACCTTCATCCTTTAAAAACACCCAAAACTGGATTAAATGAAGGAAATTGATCGAATATATCTGACGTTGCATAATTTCTCAGTTGTTTTAGAGGGAATTTAGGTTTTGGGGACAGGTTCTGTGTGGAGTGCTGCTGTTGCTAAGAGGCAGGAATTTGATCTCACCCTTCTTGTTTTGCTAAGAACTCCTCCCCTGACCCCAACCCCATTTCCACCCTTGGGATATCCTATAAAAACTCCACGGCTCTGCCTTTGCCCTGTCTTTGGGTTTGGGCGTCCCATCCCCCTCCGAGGTAAATTTGGGGGTCCCATTCCCCTCCCAGCTCTATTTTGGGGTCCCGACTCTCTTTTCCCCGCTGTCTCCTTTCCAGTCGTTCCCCCAGTCCCTTCCCCTGTGTTTGGTTTTGGGTGCTCCAGGCCCCTCCTGCTCCATTTTGGTTTCCTGACCCCATTTTGGATTAATTTGGGGTCCCCAGCCCATCCCCAGGGTCACCTTCCCCCTCACACCAAATTCCGCTCCTGGCAACTGATGAGTCATCAGCGAGACACGCTCTGATTGGCTGGAAATTACCCTGCGCGGTCTCTGAGTATTTACTGCAGGGAGAGGCCTTGGTCTGTGGCTGGCAAGTGATGAGTCGGTGTCGGGGCCCTGATTGAGTGAAAATCGCTGGGCGGGGCCAGTGCTCTGAGCTTGTTCCCAGCAAGTGGATCGTCATCAGTGCCTCGCGTTGTGATTGGTCGGGATCTTTTTTGGGGTGGGGTTCGGAGGAACTGGGGTTTCTTGAGGTTTATTTGGGTTTATGTAGGGTTTGTTTGGGATTAGATATGGAGTCTTTAGGGTTTTTCTTGGGTTTTACTTGGTTTATTTCTGTTTATTTGGGGTTATTTGGAATTCTTTGTGTTTATTTGGAAGTATTTGGGTTTGTTTGTGTTTATTTGGGCTTATTTGGAATTATTTGGGGTTCTTGGGAGTTATGTTGGTGTATGTGGGATTTTTTTCGGTGTACTTGAAATCATTTGGGGGTCTTTGAGTTTAATTTGGGGTTTTTTGTTTGGTTTTTTTTGGGTTATTTGGATTTGTTTGGGGTTATTTGGGGCATTTTCAGGTATTTGGAGTTTTTGGGTGTTCTTTGGGGTTTATTTCGATTGTTTTGGGGTTATTTAGGTTTTTTGGGGTCATGTGGTGTCAAAAAACCCGGGAATGTTTTTCCTGCAAAGATCCGGGAATTTTTCCTTAAAAATCTGAGAGTTTTTCCCCAAAAAACCGGGAAAGTCCTTTAAAAATCCCAGACTTTTCCCAGCCAATAGCAGCGCGCCCCACCCCAAACCATTCAATCACCACGCTTCATCTCTCAAACTAACGAATCATGCCGCACCCCACCCCAAACCAACCAATCACCGCGGGTATTCCCTCAGGAACACCGGCATTCCCGTGCGCGGATCCAACCAATCACCGCATGCCTCCCCACTGCCCGCCTCTCGCACGCCGAGTCAACCAATCACCGCAGGTCTCTCCTCAGCTACTCCCGCCTCTCTTGAGCTGAACCAACCAATCACCGCGCGCCTCCCCTCGGCAAAGCCCGCCTCCCTCGCCCGTCTCCTGTCAATCACCGCGTCCTCTCTCAAACCAACCACTCACCGGGCATCTCCCCTCAGCAACTCCCGCCCTCCCCGCGCGTCTCCAACCAATCGGAGTCGAGCCCAAAGCAGCGCCCCCTGACCACGGGCCGGGCATGGAGCGGGCGCCCCCTCCCCCCCCCACCTCGTCTCCGGGACCCCCTCAGGGACCCCCGGGAGCCGCCCCGGGCTCGGGCGGGTCCTGCGGGAGGCGCTGGAGAGCGGGGGAGGCGCTGGGAGAGGACGGGGGGCTCCGGGAGCTGCTGAGGTGCAGGGACAGGTGAGGGGTCCTGGAGGGGTCGTGAGGGGAATTTGGGGAGGGGTCTTGAGGAGGTTTGGGGGGGATTTGGGGAGGGTCTGGGGGGAACTTGAGGAGGTTTTAGCGGGGTCTGGGGGTGCTGGGGGGGCTATGGGGGGGAATTTGGGGAGGGGTCCTCGGGGGGTGTCACGATCCGTCCTCACGGATGGGTTTCGTGATGGTTCATGGATTTGATCTCAGGGTGCAAAAAGAACTGACACGGTACAAGGAGTTTTGCAATGATAATTGAAACAAATGCACCTTTATTGAATGACCACAGCAAAATGCGATAGAGGGATTAAGGGAGAGAAAAAGACAGAGGAAGAGAGGGAATAGGGCTGCCAAACGTAGAGACAAAGTCCTTTGGTCCAGTCCAGTCGAGGACCCGCCTGTTGCGTCGGGGAGATCTCAAAGTCTCTCGCTAACTCAGAGGTTTTTATTATGATAACTCTATTGGAAATTGCGAGGCAGGAGGATACAGATACAATAAGGAATAGAAGTAACAGGTAGTCCATGCTCTCAGCAGTAAAGGAGAGCCATTGTCTTCTTGGTGCAGGGGTCACAACCTGCAGGCAAACATCTCGCTTTGGTCAGCTTGCCTCCCCCACACACCTACCTCGGGCTGGGGGTTTCAGTCCCGGTCCTTGGAAGGAGCAGAGGGGCCTTTCCACATGGGGGTTCCATGTCTCAGTCCTTGATGGAGAGGCTCCTTCCATCTCAGTCTGTCTGTCCCGGTGGTTGTAAAACAGGTGAGGGTCTTCTGTGGGGGGACCACCTGAAACGCAGGAGAAGTCCAGCCAGGCCAAGAGGTGGGACAGCTTCCAAGGCTGTTGTTGCAAAAAGGGCACAGTGCCCCGTTCTTCTTCTCATTGGGCTCAGCGTAGCATACAGCAAACAACACCTGTGAGAACAATGGCTTCGCAACGCTCTCAGGTCTCAGGCACATGACTTTCTCCCTTGGAGCCAGAGATTCAAGACAGGGGGATCTTCAGTGGTCCCCCAATGACAATCGTGAGGCAGATGAGGGAAAATTCAGACAGACTCTCACAAGCAGAAACTGGCAGGATGTGTCTGCTTCCAGTGCTTGTCTTGGGTGTTCCTTCGCAGTGCTGGCAGCATCATCAGAGACACACCACACGTTCTCTCATGCCAGGGTCATCCCAATCTTCTGCACTTGCCCAGGGGCCTCCCAGGTTCACCAGGGAAAATGGCTGCTCGTGCCAGTCCATCCCCTTGCCCAGAAGGCACCCGCTTGTGTTTGGGCACGAGCTGCTGGCCACAGCCAGATGGGCAGCACCCGCAGCATTGGCCATCAGACGCTGGACTGATGTTTTTTTCCAGAGAGCAAGAAAAGCAGCCAGAAGCACACAAGGCAACTTGACAGTATCTCTGTAAGAATGTCATTGTACTGTGAAAGTCAATAGTGGATGGTGGTTTTGTGCTGCAGATAATCACTTCTGAGCAAAAATCATTCCAGGAAGGGTCAACAGCTTCTGCCTTCTGATGGATAAGTCAATTTGCCACTGCTGTCCAGGCCCATGGCCCCTCCCAGTCTGACCAAGTTTTGGTCTGCGGGTATTATTGGGGTTAGTCTGGAGGCAAAGATCACACTGCCACTTGAGTAATAGTGGCATGTAAATTCCAGGCAACGATTCTTTCAATCAAGTAGGTGTTCAGGGCATCTATTCCCCAGTGTGTTTTCTGGTGCTCCTCCCTTACTAGTGACTACATGAAATGGGAAGGGATTACCAGCTTCCCTTCAATGGTTGCCCACCCTTCTTGGTTGTAGGTCCCGTTTTGATCTTTGATTAGTTTTCTATCTTTCTCATTGTATTCTGGCTTACCTTCAAGGGAAATTTGCCCATCTAAAATCAGAGCTCCTTCAATAGTTACCTCACCTTTTGCTGCTTCCTTTGCCTCTCTATCCGCCAGCTCATTTCCTTCTTCCAATTCTGAGTTCACTCTCTGGTGTGCCCTAATAAGCATAATTGCTGCCTTTTCAGGCAGCTGAACTGCTTCCAGCAGCCCGATTATCCCGATCATCTCTTGTGCATGTTTGATGTTCTTTCCTTGTGAGGTCAGCAGTCCCCTCTCTCTCCAGGTGGCTCCATGTGCATGCACAACTCCAAATGCATACCATGGCTCTGTATAGATTTTATTCTCTTTCCGCCTGCCATTTCTAAGCCAAAAGGAAAGAGAATCAGTGCAATTATTTTGGTCTTCTGTGCAGAGGTGCCTGTTGGTAGGGGTCCAGATTCTATTACCTCTCTGCAGGTAGTGACTGCATATCCAGCACGTCGCTTTCCACTGGCAATGTGGTTACTCCCATCAGTGAACCAGGTCTCTGCACCATCCAAAGGAGTGTCCTTCAAGTCCGGGTATCTGGAGTAATTAGCTTCAATGGTCTCCAGGCAATCGTGGTGTGCTGCTTCTCCTTGATCCCACTGAGAAAAGAAGCTGGGTTCACAAGGTTAGTGACTACAGAGTCTTTTGCCCAGCACTGACCTCATACCCCAGGTAGATTATTTTCTGTTTCACTGCCTCCGCCTTTTTCTTTTTTTTTTTCTTTGATACTCTGTGTCCTTGGAGCCCTAGGAAATTCAAAAGGCTCACGGTCCAGGCCACACATGCTTCCCTTGTCTGAGTGGATATCAAGAGATTATCCATGTACTGTAATAGCCTTCCTTCTTCTTGTGGAGCTTCCTGGGGCTCTAGGTCTTTTGTAAGTTCTTCTCCAAACAGAGCAGGGGAATTTTGAAACCTTGAAGGCCTTGAGGCCTTCACAATCTATGTGAGCTGGGTTTTGCACCTGCTTTTAGGGTTTTCTCATTTGAATGCAAAAATTTTCTAGTTGGCTTTATGAATAGGGAGGCAAAAGAAGGCCTCTTTCAGATCTAAAACAGTAAACAAGGGTAGCTCAGGTGCCAAACATGTTAGTAGGGTGTATGGGTTTGCCACAAGTTGTACTGCCTGACCCTAGCCCGTTGTTTTCCTTAACTTGTACAGAAGGTGCATTCTCTGCCCTCCCTGCCATGTTAGAGGCCCATACCCCAGGAAACATTGGATCCATTCTTTTCTTGTTAATTTCATCCTTATTTTCAATTTCAGTTTCACTAATTGTTAAAATTAAGCTCAATATATCTCCATATTCTTGATCCTTTACCTCTAAAATAATCTCTCCATCTTTAAATGTGATCTTTGCTTCCAGCTGCTCCAACAAGTCCCTACTCAACAGGGCCTTTGAAGAGTTGGGCATATACAAAAAACTATGACTATTTTGATGGTTTGCAAAATATGATTTTTCAGATTGGCCAGTTGCCCCCTTACCATAACATCTGTTACAGGCATTGAGGCTTTATTTAACACTGAGTTTGCTGCCCCCGTGTCTACTAAAAATTCCATTTTCTTAGCTCCCATCTTTCTACCCCATCCCAGCCTTTTGCCTTAATTCAAAGTCTTGGGGTATAAAATAAGCTGAACGCACTCAGCTTTAATTATTTCTGCTGGGTTTCTTAAATTACATGAAACTCTCTTTTCTAATAATTCAACATCCTTGTTCTTCTTTGCTTCTCGTTACCAGTTGCCACTAAATTCTTTAGAGCTCTCTGAGTAGCCTTGGTTTCCTTAGAATAACATAAATTATAAAGTGCCTGTCTTGGTCTCTTCCGCCTAAACTATGCTTTACAAAATCTCATTCTTTCCCAGTTCTCTTCCCACACAACCTAATTCAAGCATTGTTTCTATTGACACTCACTTTGCTGCCTTGCAAAAAGCTGTGCCTCTTACAGCAAAAACTCTGATATGCCCACAAACACAGACACAGACACACACACACACCCTGCATCTCAAATTCACGAGAGTCAGGGCTTAGGTTGCTGTGGGAAGGGAATTCCTGGAATTCCTTTAATTTGTTTTATCACAGTTAAACATAAATCACCATACTGCAGTTTTTCCATGTAAAATGCTACACTTGTTGCAAACAAAATCCTAAAATCTCCACAAACACAAGCCTACAATACCGAGAATCAAATTACCACAATGTGGGGGAGGAACCACACAAACTCACTGGGAAAGGGGTATCTCTTAAGAGTGCCCACTTTCCTTGACACAACCCAACATACAACACTTCATCATCTACCCACATCAGCTTATCAGCCTCTTCTGGTCCTCACACACTCTGGACACAATCAAAATAACAGCACACAGTAAAATTCCAGGGACCAAGTCCAAACTGCAGGGGCAGAAGAATCCCCTGAGTTCATCTAGCCCCGGTTAAAACATGCACAATCTACACAAATCACACATCACCACCTTTAAACACAGTAAATGACTAAATGTCCTCACCCAGGTTTCTCCACTTGTTCCACTACTCCACGGGGTGTTCCTGCCCTCACAGACTGCCCCAGCCAGCGCTCCGGGCCTCACCTGGCTGCTTCAGACATGGGTAGAAATGCCCCTGCACGCCGTGGGTACACTCACTCACTCACTCAGTCTGTTTTATACACCACGCACTCACACGATTACAAACACGCCAACATTAACCACACAATGCATTAGCCATACAATGTCTGGACACCACAAGCACACAAAGTTCGGGTTCACTCGGCTCACCTCAGAGTCGCTAGCGGCCGCTCCATTGAACAATGAACCCGTTCCCAGTTGCGCTATCAACCGGGAACCTCTGCCGCTGACCGTGCTCTTGGTCGATGGCTGCCTGCAAGCACAGGGACGAGGCTGTGCACTCAGACATCTCTGAGTGACTTATCAGCAGCCCTATCTCCCCCAGGCCCTTTGACAGACGTACCGTCTATCTGCACACCAGCAGGTCATTGTCTGTATCTGCAGGAGGCAAGCCGAGATGGAGCAGAGCTCCTCCAGGAAAATCCCAGGGAGCACCCAGGAGTCCGTCCTCCCTTCTGCCCCTGCAGGGACAGACAATCGCCTGGCTGGCTCGCCAAAATGATTAGTGGAAAAAAAAGAGAAACTCCACAACTTTGTAAAAAGTTGTAAAGCCAGTATGTTTAGCACTGGACGCATGTGGGAATCGTTGTTCCCCCTAAAGGACACGCGCACCCCTGAGAATTCCCCCTTGCTTATACATATGCATATAGTCTCATTCATATTCATTTTACAGATTTCACATTACAAGCTGCAATTAGTTTTTATCAGTCCTTGCCTTTTGCGCAGAGAGCTCTCTGGTCAGCCTCAGCCTTTGGCCCTGACAAAGGGGCCTCCATTTATCTTGAGAGTTTGAATTCCTTCTCTTGGTCGAGGCCATTCTGTGAGCACAAGATTTTTTCTTTGTTTTTTTTCCTCTCTTGTGAGAACAGGGAGTCTTAAGCACAGATAAACAAGTTACAGGCTCAGAACAGCACTTTTCACCTCAATCCAAAAATGCATTTCTATCCTGTTAAATTTCTACTTTGTCTCACCCATCCAAGGAAATATGTGCTCTGACTCCATGATTTTAAAGGCTGAACAGATGCTTTATTCTATACTATATTATACTACATTACACTACTGCTATACTAAATCTATACAAAATTACATACTAAAGAAAAACCTCTGACCCTTTCCAGACAGTCACGACCCAGCTTTGACCTAATTGGTCAATCAGTCCTAACAACCATGACCACAGTCCAATTAACAAATCACTCTCAGTAAACAATCTCAATAACACATTCCACATGTGCCAAACAACAGGTGCAGCAAGTGAGATAAGAATTGTTTTCTTCCTTTCTGAGCTTTCTCAGTCTTTCCACAGCTTCCCAGGAAAAATCCTGGGAGAGAGAATTATGTCTCTATTCAAAGAAATGTGAACACCACAGGGATTTGTCCTCCCTGGTCTCCATCTGCAGCTCAGTGCCTGGGGTAAGGAAAGAAAAGGAGAGGAAGGAATGAGGAAGGAAGAAGGACAGAAAGAGAAGAGGAAGGAGCTGTGGACAAGGAGAGGATGGGATTTGCCTCTGTGCTAGAGGGAAGGGATCCCACCAATTCATCCCTGGCAGGACAGTGTCAGCTAAAATAAACAGGGCAGGAGACTTTTTCTCCTTTTAATGCCTGTATTAAAAGTGATTAGCTCAGGATTGGGAAGCTCGACAGGTCTGCAGTCTCCGTTGTCTCTCCCAAGGTGACTCGCAGGAGGATATTTGCAGCTTTGTCCACTAGGGACAGAGCCGGCGGTCCAGTCCTCGTTGGAGCTTTTTTTGGGCGTGACCCAGATGTTGACTTTCCCAGCTTCGCTCCCTTCGGGACCCGGTCCGAGAGGATCCCCACACCCAGGGTGAGGGGCAACAAAGGCCCCCAGCATCCCCGCAGGTCCAGCACTCTGCTCCTCACGTTCGGACATCACTCCAATTTCTCAACTCTATATTGGCTCGTTGTTTTGGGGGTCTTTTCAGTAAGTTTGGAGTAGTAGCTTCTCATGGCATGCTGGTCCTGAAGTTATTTAGCATGTCCCCTCTCCCACGTTTAGTCCTTTCTCCTCACTGTCTGGGGAGGTCCCCGCCCTTCACTGTCTCCGGAGAAGAGCCATTAACTTAGTCTTGGCCAGGGCCTTTACTGATCCAAAAAAGAACCATTAACGACAACGACTTGTAATTATCATAACAAACAGGTAGCGCCTCAGCAGCAAGAGTGATCTGACTAGTTTTTGTAACCTTTTTCTCACAAAAAAAAATTGGCGGATTTTTGTTTATAACATCAGCAGTGGGATTGTCCTGCAGCCAGGGGCAATGCTGGGCTGAGACATGGAGCAGAGGAGAGGGGCAAAGGGGCAGTGACTTCCTCCTCGCCTGCCTCTGTGTCCCAGGCCATTTTCCTTTTCCTTGCAGCCTCCTCCAGCTTCATCCAGACAAAGTTTGGGATTGACAAATCCTGGCTTGGGGGAAAAACAGTGGGTGAGCCCTTGGTCCTGCTGTCCCAAGTCCATCTCCAGAAGTAACTGCCCTGTTCACAGTCGGATGGGCCCAGACCCTGCTCATCTCCAGCTTCCCCCACCCCTCCAGGCTGCCGGGATCCCTCAGCTCTGGGATTGGCCTTTGCTGCTCTCCCCACTCTGATGCCAATGTCTCCCCCCCCCCAAACTGGTACCACCTCCCCAGCCAGTACAGACAGTTTGCCACCGGAACCCTCCACAAGTCTCCAAAGCGGCATCTGCGTCTCACCCTTGGGGACCTGCAAGATCCAAACATCCCCTACCCCGCAAACAAATCCTCCCAGAGGCCCCCCCAGTGGATTTGGGGTGAGTTCCCCCTCCCCGCTCACCTGTGGGATCTGGGGGATCGATGCTGCCAGGGCCAGGGGAGCTGCAGACTCAGCAGGCAGGCGGGAAAAGCGTGGTTCTGCTGGGGCTCCTCCTCTTCCTCCTCCTGTTCCTGCTCCTCCTTTTCCCCATCCTCCTCCTCCTCTCCCTCCTCTTCCTATTGCGCCCCCTTCCAGATCCACTCCAGATCCCACCTCTCCCCCATGGCTGCAGCACCACCAGCATTTGGGTGGAGGGAACCCCCCATGAGCCCCCCAGGGATGGGCAGGGGGCTTGGGGACCCACCCAGTGCGGATCCATTCCCCCCCAGAGCCCCAGGGAATCACTCCAGGAATCGAATGATGGGGACACAAAGGGATCCCCATGGAACCGCTCTTTTTCTGTTCCATCCCCACCGTTCCCTTCCCTCACTCATCATTCCTCCAACCCAAAGACCCCTCCCAACTCAGTCCGGGGGTGTCATCCCTCTCGTGCTCTGAATCCTCTTTTCCTCTGCTCTTCCACCCCTTCTCCATTGTGCCCCCAGCCCCAGCCCTCACCCCTGTGTTTGGTTTTGGGGGATGCAGGCCCCTCCTGCTCAGTCTGGAGAGTCACATCTCCCCTTTCCCTCTATTCTGGCAGCTCCTGGCTGCTTTTTCCTGGGAGGAATCCCTCAGTTTTGGGACTTTTGAGGTTTAGCTTAGAAGTGTGACAGCTCTGTCTGGCTTTCCCCTTCCTGTTGTGGCCCCTCAGCTGCCCCTGACACCCTGGGGGTGCTGGGATTTCTCTCCTGGGGACAAGGACGTTCATCCCCTTCCAGGAGCCCAATGCCTGGCTGGGGCTCCAGGTCAGGGGGTCCTTGAGCAGCTGCCCCAGAACCTCCCCCAGGGTCTCCCAGCACAGCTGGAGCTGCTCAGCCTGGGGTCCACAAAGGCCTCAGCAAGACCCAAGTCCCTCCCAGGAACCCTCAACTCCCTCCAACCCAGCATCCCCCACATCCCCTGCAAGTTCCCCCCATGGCACTGGCCATGGCCATGTCCCCACATGTCACTGCCCATGTCCCACCATGTCCTCACCCATGGCTCTCTCCCTGTTTCCATCCCTGTCATTGTCCCCCACATCTCCATCCATGCCTGTGTCCCCCCATGTGTGGTAGCTAGGGAAGAGGCGCTGCGGAAGATCTCGCGATGTCACGGAAAGCCAGGACCCTCGGTTCCCCATAGATAAGACCCTCAGTTACTCATAGATAAGAAATTAACATAGGAATGTGGTCCCACTAACAATAGGAATGTTGCCCCACTGAAGCCAGTAACTTTCCATCCCTTACCCAGTACTTTTCCATTCCCTACTAACCAGAGGTAAGAAGGACAAACCCCTTTTTGACGTAGAGACCCCTTAGACTATAAGACCCCAGAAGAAGAAGTAATAAAGGCCTTTTGACCGTCCACCACATTGGTGTCTGCGTGTGTCATTGGCCCGAACGGCCCTGGAGAGAGGGCTGTCGAGCTGTACCTCAGAACCAGGTCGCCTGCCTTGATCTAGAAGGCAACATTTGGTGCCGGGACCCGGGACAGCGGCTTGCGCCCGGCCAACGGGGACACTCCTGGAAAGAGGACGGCGGCTGCGGCAGCGGGACTGACCGCAGTGGGGGGGACGCCCCCCGGACCAGCTTGGACCATGGAATCCACAGCGAAGGTCGTAAGTCAGGCTCATGAGCAATGGGGAATTAAAGGTGAGCTCAGGAACTCTACTCTTGCTATTGCAAGGCTCCTAGAGCTGGGGACAATCGAACGTCCGGTAAATATATTATATTGGGAAGCGCGGGAGAAGTGCACTGCCGCCTCAGCAGAGGACTCAAAGTCCGCAGGCAGTGGTAAAAACCTCAAAGCGTGGGGGAAAGTAGAAGAGGCCCCACGCAAGACGTTAGAAGAACAGGAGACGCGGGAAGCCGCGCGTATACGTTTATTAGCTACACCAAAGCCGGGGGTGGGGGCCGCGACGCAAACCGCCTCTGAGAGCGATCAGATTGAAGGCGGGAATATGCGGGGGCCGGGCGCGTTCCACCCCTTCCCGAGCCCGAGCCCAGACCCCCCGGAGCCCCCAGGAGACCCCCTGGAACCCCCAGGGGAGCCCCCGACCTTCCCGCGGAGCCCGCCGGGTCCCAGCCCCCCTGCAGAACCGTCCGAAAAATCCGCGGTTTCTCTATCCGTCTCTTCCCCGCCGGCCGCCGGTCCGGCGCAAGAAGCAGAGCAGCGCGCGTGATGCTTCTGGCAGGGACTCGCGGAGGAGGCGCGGAACGAGGCCAGATTGTCGGACCCCGCCAGGATCAATAAAAACTCGCCCCCGCCATGTGCGTTTAAAAATGGCGCCGAACCACATGGCGAGGGCGGAAGGGAGGAGGCGGGGGGCGGAAACGGAGTCAGCCTGCTTAACAACGCATGCGCGGGCGAGCGGGGAAGGGGGGCGGTCCCCGCGGAGGCGCGTAAAACCAACCAGAGCGCTCTATTCAAATTAGGTCCTTGTAGGGTAAGGACCTCCCCCGGCAGGAGGCGAGGGGAGCCCAGGGGGAGGGAACGACACCACCCCCGAAGGGAGGAGCAGGGTCGAAGCCGAACAAAACGGCACGGAGCGCCGGAAGTGTACCGGCAGTCAGCTTCCGCCTCAGAGTCAAGTAACAGCTGCTCAGACAGCTCGGAAGAGCCGACCGAGTCCGGCTGGGACTCGGAAACCGAGAGAGCAGAATTAATGCGGTTTCGAGTGAAACCGAATAAAGCTTTAAACAATATCGAGAAACAATCGCAACACAAACTCAGCGATTGGGGAAAAATAAAAGCAGCCTGTGGGGACCGGGCACCGGCAGCCTCCATGCACGCTTTCCCGGGGGGGGTTGCCGGAGCGCGGGGGAACCAACAAAGGGCATATACCCCGGTTAACCCAAAGGAAGCCAAAGCGATTTCAGAAATAGGGATCAACTCAGCTGTAGTACACACTCTTGAGGATGACCTTTCTAGCAATAACGATCTGCTCACTTTTGATATTAAGCAAATAAGCCGCATGCTTTTTGATGGGTCGGGGCGGACTGTATTTAAGCAGGAATGGCAGGACGACCGCGTTAGCCCAGGCTTCCGGGGAAGGGCAGCAACTCAGCGAGCTGTCCCCAGCCAGCACAGCTTTCCCTGGCAGCACCCTCACTCCAAGCATCCCGGCCCCGGGGAAATGGGACGTCCTTTCCATGCTCGGATTTCGGATTACAAACCTATCCTGAAGGCCACTGCCGTGCACCCCCTGCTGCCAATCAAATTGACTTGGAAATCATCAGACCCTGTATGGGTTGAGCAGGGGCCCCTGACAGAGCCTCGAATGGCAGCCTTGCAGGAACTGGTCGACCGCGAATTGCAAAAGGGTCACATAGAACCCTCCACCAGCCCATGGAACACCCCTGTATTCGTGATCCCCAAGAGGTCCGGAGAAGGCTATCGCCTCGTCCACGACCTGAGAGAGGTGAACAAGACGATCCGACCCCTGGGTCCAGTTCAGACTCTGCTACCCGCGAACTCAGCCATCCCCACAGGGCAGCCGTGCGCAGTACTGGACATCAAGGACTGCTTCTTTTCAATACCCCTGCACCCTGAGGACAGAGAACGATTCGCCTTTTCTGTGGCGTTTCAGAACGGCGAGCGGCCCAACCTTCGCTTCCAATGGAGAGTGCTTCCACAAGGCCTGGTCGACAGCCCGACCATATGCCAGATCACCGTGGACTAAGCACTGACGCCAGTCCGACACTCCAATCCCACCGCAACCATCATCCAGTACATGGATGACATCCTGATCGCATCACCATCGACAAGCCAAGTAGATGACCTGGTGACCACAATCACAGAGACCCTTCAGGCCAACGGCTTCGAGATCACAAGCGCAAAGATCAAGAGAGGACCCTGCGTGACCTTCCTGGGAGTAGGAATCACAAGCTCCTACGTGACACCCCCCGAGATGAAGATCAACCGAGAAGTCAAGACGCTCCACGACGTGCAACGCCTGGTGGGATCGCTGCAGTGGCTTCGCAACATTGTTCTGATTCCTCCCGAGGTCATGGACCCTCTATATGACCTCCTGAAAGGGAAGAACCCCTGGGAACCCAAGGAGCTGACACCGCAAGCAACGAGCTCCCTCGACTTCATCGAAAACCAGATGTCCACTGGCACACTTGCCAGGTGGAACCCAGCCATGCCACGGGACTTGTACGTCCACTTTACACCGAAGGGGGGAGTGGGAGCACTGGCTCAAGGACTCGCTGAAAAGGCCCGACCGATCCAATGGGTGGTCCTCGGAAGACCCGCCCGTGCATTTTCCCCAGGAATCGAATGCATCGCCAGTCTCATCATGAAAGGCAGGAGACTCGCCTTGAAACACCTAGGGACAGAGCCGACAAGCATCCACCTTCCGTTTCGCATGCGACCGCGGAGCCAGCCACAATATCGGAGTACCTGGCCCTTGCCCTCTCCGGCTTCGGTGGAGAAGTCTCCTACTCCTCCAAGCCACCCTGGACTCAGCTGCTGACCGTAGTCGACATGGACATGCCGCCAAAGGTCAAGGACAGACCGCAGCCAGGACCAACGGTCTTCAGAGATGCTTCCTCCACAACTTCAACCGCAGCAGCAGTGTGGCAGGCAGGAGAGCAATGGCATTGCGTCAAAGCGTGTGACCCCACACTGTCGGTGCAACAACTGGAGGCAGCAGCAGTGGTTTTGGCGTGCGGACTCTTCCAAGATGAACACCTCAACATCGTAACGGACTCTATATTCATGGCAAGGCTTTGCCTAGCCATGGCAGGATCAGGAGTGTCAACATCAGCAGCAGCCCTAATGCTGGAAGAAGCACTTTCCTCGCGACAGGGCACCGTGTCAGTCATCCACATCAACAGCCATGACCCAGTCAAAGGTTACTTCCAGATCGGCAACGACAAAGCGGACGCTGCAGCGAAAGGCGTTTGGACCTTGCAAAAAGCTCGTCAACTGCACGAGTTGCTCCACATCGGAGTCAAAGCACTGGTGAAGACATGCGAAATCTCGACAGCGGACGCAAAACATGTGGTAGCCACCTGCCCTTACTGCCAGAAGTCACCCCTATGGACCTACGGAGTCAACCCGAGAGGTCTCGAGCCCTCAGAAATCTGGCAGTCGGACTTCACCTGGTGCGAACTGATGAAGCCCCGAGCATGGCTTGCAGTGACATTAGACACTTATAGCGGGACGATCATAGCCACACAGCACCCCAAAACTAACTCCAAAAACACAATTCAGCACTGGCTGACAGTCATGGCTTGGCTTGGTATTCCCAAGCAGATCAAAACGGACAACGGCTCCAATTTCACCTCTAAACAAGTACAGGAATTTGCCGCGAAATGGGGCATCACGTTAGTGCAAGGCATCCCATATAACTGTACCGGGCAGGCCATAGTTGAGAGAGCAAACCAGACCCTGAAAACCAAGCTAGAAATGTTGGCAAAAGCAGAGGGCTTTGCCAATGCCATTCCCCCAGGAGATCAGGCACATATGCTGGCAACCGCTCTGCTGGCACTGAATCAATTCCCGAGGGGAGATGAAACAAACAGTCCCGTCCAAAAACACTGGGCCACTCGAACGCTAGAAGAGGGCCCACAGGTGGTAATTAGAAACGAGCTAGGTGAATGGGAACGGGGTTGGAGGCTGATGCTCACAGGGAGAGGGTACGCGGCTGTCAAAAAGGACGGCAAAATCAGGTGGTGTCCATTAAGTCGATTAAACCGGACCTTCATAGCGAGCAGAATGATACTGGCGAGAATTGCGAGTCTTTGTTTACAGGACCTGCTCGTGGGACGTCCTCGTGACACGTACATCCCGGTTCCAGACGAAAGCGACAGACCACCAAGCCGTCAGGCAGCACCCGAGAGACCCGTACGGGTGAGACCCAACCACCAAGGGTGTTTCTGTGTGATTTTGCTGTTGGGGCTTGTCGCCAGAGGGCAAGCCAGCCCAGACCACTACCCCCATCGGCCCTTCAGGTGGGTCATGCGACACCTTAGTAGTGGCAAAGCACTCAGAGAAATCACCACACCGAACACCCCATCCTTCGTGCTCCGCATCACCGACCTGTTTCCAGGACAGCCAAGGGTAAACCCCTATTCCCCATGCGTCACGCAGTCGTACCTATCCTACTGGTGCCCAGCTTCAAACCCTGGGAAAAGCTACTGCAGTCACCCAGGGTGGGGATATTGTGGGCACTGGGGCTGCGAAACCATAGTTACAGATGCCAGACCGTCGGGGCCTGGGTGGGACCCACAAGAGCCAGACAAATTCTTACAGTTCACCTGGGCACCCAGCGGCTGCAAAACACCCTTCTTCTTTCACGGAAACTTCCATCGAAACCAACATAAAATCCCTAGATTTCTGGCATGCACTGATTACAACATGACGGTCTTGCAGCCAGATCACCCTAGCTGGGCCACAGGCAGAACGTGGACAGTAGTCCTTCGAGGGTCAAAAGAGAGGGTGAACGTGCAAATTATCAGGCTCCAGCCATCAGCACCCTGAGCAGTCGGACCCAACAAAGTGATTAAAAGCGTGCCGAAAGGGAGAAACATAACCTACCCCAAAACCTTACCCACAGGGGTCAGCAATGTCCCGACCGGTCAAGCGGAAACCTTTCAGATGAGCCACTTAACCGAGTCAGACTCGGACCCAATCCTTCGTATGTTAGAGGCTACCTTTGTATCCCTGAACGAATCCAACCCTAACCTAACCGAATCCTGCTGGCTTTGTTACGATGTCAAACCCCCCTTTTACGAAGGAGTCGCTTTAAACACTCCCTTCAGTTATTCCTCAGCCGACGCCCCTCACCAATGCAGATGGGACACCCCTCGCAAAGGAATCACCCTGAGTCAAGTCACAGGCCGAGGCAGATGCTTTGGCACTGCAACTCTAGCTAAACGGAGAGGCAACATCTGCACCAAAGTAGTCAAGCCTAACAGGAAAAACAATAAGTGGGCAGTCCCATCCGCATCTGGGATGTGGGTTTGCCAGCGATCCAGAGTGAGTCCTTGTGTGTTCCTTCCCAAATTCAATGACTCTAACGACTTCTGTGTCCAAGTTCTGATTGTTCCTAGAGTCCTGTACCACTCAGACGAAGAAATGTACCATCTTCTTGAGGGACCCAGCCGGCTCCACAAAAGAGAAATAATGACAGGTATAACTATCGCAATGCTGCTTGGCCTGGGAGCAGCAGGAACGGCCACAGGTGTCTCAGCCCTAGCGACCCAGCACCAAGGACTGTCCCAACTGCAGGCAACGATTGACAAGGACCTGCAGAGGATCGAGAAATCCATCTCCTATCTAGAGAAGTCGGTCTCCTCACTCTCAGAAGTGGTCTTGCAGAACAGGCGAGGCCTGGACCTCCTGTTCATGCAGCAAGGCGGCCTGTGTGCCGCCTTGAAAGAGGAGTGTTGCTTCTATGCAGACCACACGGGAGTCATGAGAGACTCCATGGCAGAACTCCGGAACCGACTGGCTCAGAGGCAGAAAGACAGGGAAGCCCAACAGGGCTGGTACGAGTCCTGGTTCAATCAATCACCTTGGCTAACCACTCTGATTTCTGCCCTGATAGGTCCATTGGCGATGCTGTTTCTAACAGTCACCTTCGGACCATGCCTGCTGAACAAGCTAGTCTCGTTCGTTCAGAGCCGCCTGGAACAGACCAGCATCCTGTTTGTAAGGCGACGACAATTGCTGTGAATTCAACCAAGGAATTCAACCAAAGAACACTGTCAGTCACAAGATTTTCTAAACTTGTCTGGCAAAAGCTTACTCAGGTTTTCCAAGACCCCTTTCCCTTGTCAAGTTACAACCTTATACCTCATTCAGTACCTATGTACATGACTACATCATTCATTTGTGAAAAGCGGGGGGGAGATGTGGTAGCTAGGGAAGAGGCGCTGCGGAAGATTGTCGCGATGTCACGGAAAGCCAGGACCCTCTGTTCCCCGTAGATAAGACCCTCAGTTACTCATACATAAGAAATTAACATAGGAATGTAGCCCCACTAACAGTAGGAATGTTGCCCCACTGAAGCCAGTAACTTTCCACTCCTTACCCAGTACTTTTCCATTCCCTACTAACCATAGATAAGGAAGACAAACCCCCGTTTGACGTAGAGACCCCTAAAACTATAAGACCCCAGGAGAAGAAGTAATAAACCCCATTTGACCATCCACCACATTGGTGTCTGCGTATGTCATTGGCCCGAACGGCCCTGGAGAGTGGGCTGTCGAGCTGTACCTCAGAACCAGGTCGCCTGCCTTGATATAGAAGGCAACATCTTCCGAATCCAGCCATGATCCCACAAGATTGGCCACTTCTAATCATCGACTTAAAGGATTGTTTTTTCACTATTGGCTGCATCCCGATGACATGAAGAGGTTCGTCTTTACCCTACCAGCAATAAATCGTGGAGAACCAGACAAAAGATTTGAGTGGACGTCACTACCACAGGGGATGCGCAATGCCCCTATGTTGTGCCAGCTTTATGTTGACGCTGCATTATAGCCATTGCGTCAGCAGTGGCCAGCTACCGTAATATATCATTACATGGATGATATCTTGTTTGCGCAGCAACAGCCATTTTCCCCTTTGCAGGTTGACAGGATCAGAGACACTCTTGCAGTGTCTGCACTGGTTATTGCCACAGAGAAAATTCAGACCACGAAACCATGGAAGTATTTGGGATGGACTTTAATGGACCAAACAGTGGTCCCCCAAAAATTAGAACTCCGCTTGGACATTAAGACTTTGCATGATGCTCAGATGTTGCTAGGAGACTTACAGTGGTTAAAACCCATTGTGGGAATACCAAATCATTTGTTAGAAACCCTATGACCCTTGTTAAAGGGCACTGATCCCTCTACCCCCGTGTGCCTCACAAAGGAGCACCATCTTGTCTTGCAGCAAATCAGTAACTGTGTGCAACAAGGATATGTTCGACAACTAGATTGCCCTATTGACCTCACCGTTTGGAATAGCCCTTGCCACTTGCTTGGCGCTCTCTCCCAATGCAAAAAGAAAACGGGGGAGATACGGGCATTGGAATGGCTGTCACCATCATTACAACATAAAAGAACAATATTCTCAAAAATCGAACAATTGGCTGCGTTGATCAAAAAAGGCCATCTCAGAGTTACTGAAGTGGACGGTTGAGAACCTGCCACCATTAGGCTACCCATGGAAAAAGAAACGCTGGACTGGTACCTGGTTAATTCAGCGGACTTACAGGAAGCATTATTGACATCATCTGCAAAAGTGGAGACAAGCAAGTTAGTGCCCAGGGTCCTGCAATGGATGACAGAATGGGACTGGATCACTTGGCCGCTGAGAAGAGAGCACCCCATAGAAGGAGCCACCACAGCCTTTACAGACGCAGGGAAAAAATTGAGACGTGCTGCTGTCACCTGGCAAGAAAAAGGACAATGGAAGCATCAACTTCTTACAGCAGACCCTGCAGACAGCCTACAAACCTTAGAGTTGTTAGCAGTAGTTGGGCAATGTCCAACCTGCATGAGCCCTTGAATGTGGTCGCAGACTCTCTGTATGTCGCTGGAGTAGCCAGACGTATAGAAGGAGCAGCGATTAAGGAAGTGAATAACAAATGGCTGTATGAGTTAATGGTTCAATTAAGGAAAGCTCTCCGGGATAGAAGTGCAGTGTACTCTGTAATCCATATCAGGAGTCATAAGTGGTCCAAGGGCCTAGGAGAAGGGAATGAGCGTGCAGATAAATTGGTTACCTTACCCATTGATAACTCTTGTCCTGTTGATAAGCATACATTTGCAAGAGAAGCCCATAGTAGATATCATCAAAATGCAAAAGAGATGGCGAGGAACTTTGATCTGGGCTTATCAGAAGCTAAGGCCATTGTCAGGGCATGCCAAATATGCAGTTATCAAATGGGGGAATAGGTCTGGGCTGCGAAGTTAATCCTCAAGGTTTAGAAATTAATGAAAAATGGCAAATGGATATCATGCATGTAGCTAGATTTGGTAGGCTCAAGTATGTGCATGTTACTATAGATACATATAGCCATTACATATGGGCTACAGCTCAGAGAGGAGAGAAAGCGATACATGTGATCAGGCACTTATTGACCTGCTTTGCTGTCATGGGAGTCCCAAAAGGTATCAAAACGGATAATGGTGTGGCTTACACAAGTGCTAGAGTCCCAAAGTTTTTGAACCAATGGTCTGTCAAGCATGTGACAGGTATTCCACATTTCCCCACCGGACAGGCGATAGTAGAAAGAGCAAATGGTACCCTCAAATAACATATCGACAAACACCAGGATTTAAAGGACCCACAAGCATGCCTGGCTAAGGTTTTGTATGTGATCAATCATTTATGAATTTTTGGGGAGGACAATGCCCCCCCTGCAGTTAAACATGACCCGAGATCAAGTCAGGAAACTATTAAGGAAACAGAGGTCTGGGTGAAGTATAAGAACCCAAGCACAGGGATACTGGGTGTGATTTTGATGCTTTTGCTTATTTTGCCTTGTATCTTAAATTGTATTCAAAATAAGGTCAGCCGAATGATAGAAAGATCCTAGCAGTCTAGCCTTCTTGCCCAAGAACAAAACGGGGGAAGTGTGGGGAGTTTTGTCGAAGAGTGGCTTGAGGAAAGGGGACACGGCCTAATCAATTTGGTAAAAAATCTTAACTAGAGCAGAGGCCCCCTTCAAGGCTAGGGTGTCCTTGTGTATAAGAAGAATACAGAAGTTGCTGTGTTTGCTAACCACAGGAATGTGCCTAAAGGCTAGATTACGCGAGGCTGACATGTAGCTGAATAGCCAATCCTGAGCTCAGCTTTTGCAATATGTATGAGACTCAATAGACACTGTATTTAAGTTGCCGAATCAATCAATAAATTGGACCTGTGATGAACCATCTGGTGTCCTGGTCTCCTTCCTTCGACACACATCCACCCCAGGGCCTCAGCCCCAGCTCCAGGGGCACTTTCCTCCCTGCCACAGATGCTGCTCAAAGCTCATTTTGCTATGCCAGCCAAAAAACCCAAACCCTGGGGCTGCCACAGCCACTGCAACATCCAAATGATCTCGCCTTGAGAGCCAGTTTCATTGGCTGACACTGTCAGTAGGAGCCTCCATCAGAAATTTTGCTTCTCCAAATGGGGACACCAGCTTTACAGGCCATTTTCCAGAGTCAGTGTGGTCTGCCTGTGTTATTTCAGAGAATTCTTACATCAAGTGCATCTCTGCAGTGCCACTGACACTCAAGTAAATGCATTCCTGATGCCCCATCCCAGAAACTGCCAGGCAAGAAACAGGAGGTTTGTGATGCTGAAAGCTCAGGCTTGGTGACGCGGAGAAAGTAGCTTGGACTAGGAAAGAAATACTTTAGACTTTGGGAATGTTAAACAATCATCTTCATTTTTTCAACAAGTTTCCCAGTGAGAAGAATCAGGGTGGAGATCAACTTGCAAAATGTCTTTTAGAAACTCCAGCAGAAAGCTTGCTTTTGGGACTGGGATTTGGGGGTGGTTCGGGGTTTTCTTGCAAGATAACATTAGATCTGACGCACTTGCTTCACATTTCCAGGTCATCCTCACAGCCAGAAGAGCTGCAACAACATAAATCCCAAAGAAAATTGTTGCTGGAGATTGAGGAATACTCTTCTGTGTTGAGGCTGGAGTCCTTTGGGAATTCCCTTCCCATGTATAGAAACCTCCAGCTGCTGCTCCCAGTGCAGGGTCCCCCTGTGTTCACAGGCCTCTGCAGCCACTGCAGAATCTGCCTCTTACCATGGCCGCCGTTTCCCTGAAGTAAGGAGGTTCTCCTTCCACCATCCCGATGGTCACAATGCCAAAGGCCCAATGTCCACCTTGGGGCCATAAGGAGATCTGGTCACAACTTCTGGGGCCATCCAGTGAGCAGTGCCCACCATGGAGCTGCGCTGGTCCTACTCAGGGCTGAGCTGAGCGCAGAGGCCAAAATCAGCTGAGGACAGAAACAAACCCTGTCAAAGGCAGCTGGAATGAGGAAACCAAGCACCAAGATTCCCCACCTCAGTCTGAGAGTGCAGTAGTGAAGTCAGCTGGAAAAGCCCTCAGGGCTGTATCCAAGGAAAGATGGAACTGGACCCTTCAAGAAACCATTGAGGAAGGTGTGGAGGATGTGAGAGAGAAGAGGGGAAGGAGGCGGGAGGAGGAGCAGGGGGGGATGGGAGGGGAGGGATTGAACCGAGGGAAGAGAAGGGGGAGATGAGGAGAGGAGCAGAAACAAGAAAAGTAGCAGGGACCCCCGGCCTTCATCGAGGTGTCCACAGGGGTGCCAGGAAGATGGGGAGCCCCCAGCCAGGTGTGTTCCCAACACGGGGGGCTCCGACCCTGGGGGTCACCCGGGATTATCCAGCGTGGATCCTCCCACGGGGGATGGAGATGGGGCGGCGCACGGAGCTCGTCCCGCACCGGGCACTGCGGGATCCACGGGCAGCGACCCCTCTCCCCGGGCCCAGCCCCCACCCTTTGTCCCCCTCCCTTTGCCCAAATCCGTCCCATCACCCCCCCCCCCCCAAACCCCTCCCCATCGCCCCCCAATAAACGGCCCCGGGCCCAACTGGGAAGCTTTACTGGGAGCACTGGGAGCAGGCACTGGGCGGGGGCAGAGCGCCAGCGGGGCTGGGGGGACACGGGACCCCCCAAAATCAGCGGAGCGGGGACGGAGCCGGGGGTCCCGGCCGGGCCCAAGCCCACGGGGAGGGGCTGCGGCAGCCGCAGGAGCTCTGTGGGCAGAGAAAAGGGGGTGACACCGGGCTGGGGGCCCCGGCGGGAGCGCACACGCTCCGCCACGGCGGGGACGCCACCCCCGGCACCCGCCCTCACCTTCTTGCGCAGGGAGAAGCCGAGCCCCAGCGCCAGGAAGACGAAGCCCAAGACGAAGCCCCCGATGCCCGTCAGCATCTTGCTGCGGGCGGCGTCCGGCGGCATCTCTGGGGGGTCCGCAGGGCTCAGCACCCCCAAAACCTCTCAGCGACACCCCGAGCCCCTCCCAGCGCCCTCCCTGTGGCCCCCAGCCCAGCCAGGGCCCCCTGAAACCTCCCTCCGATCCCTTTTTGTCCTGGCCAGGAACCACCAAAGCCCCTCCCGTCCCCCTCAGCATCCCACAGCCCCCTCCCAGTTGCCCCCAGCGCCCCAGGACCCCCAAAGCCTCTCGCAGTCCCTTGGCAGCCCCAGCAGGAATCAGCCAGAGCCCTCCCAGTCTGTGCCCAGCACAACCGAGCTCATGGCGAGCCCCGCTTTGCCATCGCCGATCCCCTTCCAGCCCCTCGGGGCTCGCTGCGATCCCTCCCAGTCACACCCGGGACCCCCAAACTCCCTCCCAGTCACACCCAGCGCCCCCAAACTCCCTCCCAGTCACACCCAGAACCCCCAAACTCCCTCCCAGTGCTCACCAGGACCCCCCAAACCCATCCCACCCTCCCCAGTATCCCCCAACCCCTTCCCAGCCCTTGCCCAGCCCCCAGCCCCTCTCCCACTTTCAGCCCGGCTCTCTCCAGCTCCCTCCCAGTGCCTCCCAGCACAGCCCAGTGGCTCTGCCAGCGCCCCCAGGGGCTCCCTCGTACCCCAGTGCCGCCTCAGGGGCTGCTCCAGGCTGATGTGCTCCACCTGGCAGCTGTAGCTGAGCCCGCGCCGGGGCGGCGTTTCCAGCAGCACCAGCAGCTGGTAGGTCCAGTTCCCGTTGGGGACCACGTCGGTGGCCACCACATGCTCTGAAAGCTCCTGCTGGCCCTGGAACCACCTCACCTGGATGGCAGCAGGGTAGAAATCCATCACGGAGCAGAGCAGGCGGCCAGGGCTGGGCTGGGAGCTCGAGGGGGGCACCAGCGAGATGGACACGCTGCGGGGTACTGGGAAAGAGGGTGGAGGTCTGGGGGTGAAGTGGGAATGAACTGGGAAAAGAATGGAAATGGACTGGGAGGGACTGGGGAGGAATTGGAGACGGGCTTGGAGGGACCCCGGTGGCGCTGGGCGGAACTGGGAATGAGGTGCCCGGCACTGGGAAGGTGAGCGCAGAGAGGGGCACTCGGCACTGCAGGTCTGCCTGGCAACAGATGAGTCATCAAAGGGTCGCGTTCTGATTTGATGAGAAGCGTCAGATTTACGCGTGGCTGAAATGGACGCGCGGGGGGCACTGAGAGGGACTGGGATGGACTGGGGGAGCCATGGTGGTCAGTGGCAGGGACAGGAGGCCCCGGGGATGGGCACAAGGAGGGCTGATGGCTCTGGGCTGATTCCCAGCTGCGCGAGGGCGTATCTGGCCCGAGTGTCGGGCTAGCTGAGTGCTGAAGGGAGGTGGCCGACAACCCCGGCGCATACACTGCCAGCCCCCCTTGGCGTCGTGGACTCAGGCTGGGCTGGATGCGCGGTGTGGACAGGAGCGCAGAGGAACGAAGAAAGAGGTGTCCACAGGCTGGGGGCTAACTCCGGTTTATTGGTGGCTTGACGGCAGGTACAGAACAGGAGGGTGCCAACCAGCAAGTGGCAGCAAGAAGGGGGGGGAGGTACAGTTTTAAAACGAAGGGGTGGAGAGAGGAGGGGAGCCCAACTAGCCAATCGGGGAAGGGTACAAACATAATTGACATAGGGGACTAACCAATAAATACAACATAAAGGAGGGGCCCCGGGACCACAGCCAACCACAGCCCCCAGAGAGGAGAAGATTCTGGAAGCCTGGGAGGAGTGGGGGGTGATTGACTGGGCCCAGGGAGGAGGAAAAACTTACTTATAAGGAGAATAAGGGAGGGGAGATTACATAACAGGGGCGATTGACTGTTGAGGGGGAAGGGGGTAACCATGGAAACGAACCGACCGGGAAGGCAGTGGCGGGAAAACCAGGGGAGGGAGGAACCATTTCACAGAACTGGGGGGAGAATACATAAAATAGGAAAATAACTGGGGAAATTAAACAACACAACACAACACCCAGCGAGGTTTTGAGGGGCTCCAGGGTCATTGGCCGGGCAGGGCCGGAGGGGACACGCTCTGCCCCGCACTCACCTCGGCGCTCGGCGCTGAACGGGCGAACTCCATCGTAGTTATACGGACAGACCATGTCCACCATAGACCGTGCGTATGCCAGTGTGGCCGGGTTGCTGTTCCAGTCACTGGCCCACCCTTCCCCATAGGGGGTGAACCCCACGTAGTACCCCACGTCGCTGACGAACATCACGAACTGCTCCCGGTTGTAGATGTACCTCTGCACGAACGTCATCTTCTGCGTGCTGTTAGTGAAGTGACACTGTGACACTGCCCAGAACTGGAACACCCCTGTGAGAGCAGGACACAGCTCCGGGTGTGCCCACCCAGCACCCCCCAGCAGCACCCCCAGAGCTCCGGGGGCCACACCGGATCCCCACTCCGCACCCCCTGTGCCCCACGGCCGCTATGGGACCCTCCTGCCCACGCTGCCGCTTCCTCTTTGCCACCTTTCCCCCATTTCCCCTTCCACATCCTCTCCCCTCCCACCTCCAGCCGATCCCCAAATCACTTTTGGGGTCCATTTCCCCATTCTGCCAAAAATCCTCCAATCCCCAGCACCCTCCCGCCCAATTTTGGGGGCCCCTCTCCCCTTTTCCCCCTTCTCCCCCCCTGTCCCAGCGCCTCCCGCCCCCCGCTCACCCGAGATCTCCCCGCCCACAGCCGGGGGGGCTCCCAGCACCACCAGTGCCACCAGTAGGGCCCCAGCTGCCGCCCCTCGCCCCATGGCCGGGGCCGGGCAGGGAGCAGCAGCCCCAAAGCAGCCGCGCTGCGCTGGGAGCGCCAGTCCGGAGCAGGGCGGGCTCGCCAGCGCCGCGGCTCCTGCCAAGTGGCTCCTGCAATCTTCCATCAGGAACCTGGCCTGATGAGTTTCGTGGGCAAGGAACAATGGTGGCGTTGGTGTTCGGGTGCCTGTGGTGCTGAGTGCCCGGCCGTCTGATGGGGTTCTGAAATCCAGGTCGCCCCTGCCCCGTCCCTCACTTCCCCCACTGCCCACCGGTGACTCCCTGCAGCAGCTCGTGGGATCCTGGACATGGCTCTGGGAGACACACAGACATTGCTGAGGGGCAAAGATGGGGGGCTGGACAGCTGGAGAGCTGACCCTGAGGGTTGGGGTGCACAGGACACGGGGTACCAGGCAGGGTTAGGGTACACGTGCCACCCTCATGGTGGGACAGCCACAGAGCCCTCCCCACAGCTGCAGGCAGTTACCCCGATTGGAAGGTAGAGAAGAGGTTTGGAGGCCACAGAGTTACAGGTAGGAGTTGAACAGCCTTTTAGGGGTTTTATTAGGGTTTTTTTTTCAGGATTTTTAAAGGATATTTTAGGGGGCTTTTTGCAGGAGTTTTTTAGGAATTCTCTGGGAATGTTTAGGAACCTTTAGAGCTTTTTCAGGACTTTTAAAAGAACTTTTTAGGGCGTTTTAAGGGCTGTCTTACTACTAATTGGAATTGTTAGGGGTGTTTTGGGATATTTTGGGGTTTTTTTTAGGACTACTTAAAAGGTTTTAGGGCTTTTTGAGGAGTATTGAGGGTATATGGAGAACTTTTTTAGGACTAGGGTATTTCTAGGGTTTTTGGGGGAATTTTTTCAGGCTTTTTTAGGGTCTTATCAGGGCATTTTCAAGATTTTAGGGGTATTCTCAGAGCTCTTTAAAAAAATCTCTTAGTAGTCCCAAAAGGTTCTTTGGGGATTTTTAGGGGTGTTTTCAGGGCTTTTTAAAAGCAGGATGTTTTTAGTGTATTCTGAGGCTATTTCTATGTTTTTGAGGGGTGTTTAGAAAACTTTGAAAACTGCCTTTTTTAGGGAATTTAGAGGGTTTTTTTACGGTCCTTTCAGGGCATGACAGAGGCTGAGGGGCAGCTTGAGGGGTACTGTGGGGCTTGAGGGTGGCAGAGGCTGGGAGCTGAGGGAGGAGCAGGGAGAGGGGACAGTGGGTGACACACAGAGATGCTGAGGGTGGCAGGGGCAGCTGGAGGGTGACACTGAGAAGCTGGGGGCTGAGGGGCAAAGAGAGGATTAAGGGTTACACACAGGAGCTGAGGGGCAGCTGAGAGGGGCCTTGAGGGGCACAGGGGGGGCTTGAGGGTGACAGACAGAGCCTGAGGAGTTGAGGGAGGGCTTGAGGGGTCAAGGGAGAAGGCTTGAGAGCTGCACAGTGCACTGGAGATCAGGGCTACAGGGAACAGCTTAGGAGGCAAGTTAGGGTACAGGTGCACCAGCCCTCATCTTAGCCTAAGCAGCCCCCCTAACAACAGCACTGCCTTTTCCTCAACAGCAGCACAACACAGCAACCCTAACAGCAAGACCAGAGCGGAACCCACCCGGTGGGACAGGACAGCAACCCTCACACCAGGACAACGACAGAACTCTCAGAGGAAAAGATCCACAGCAAAAAGGTAGGCAAGGCATCTGAGGGTTAGAGAGATAGGTGGGGTGTCACAGACCTCTTTTCATAAAAATCCTTTCTTTAGGATTTTTCTCCCTTCTGAGAAGCTGTGGCCTCAGCAACAAAGTGTAAACAATGGTTATCTGCTCCTGTGGAATGCAACAGGTGCATCCGTGATTGGTCTCCTGTGGATGTTTGGATTTACTGACCATTCATGGCAGAGCTGCTCTCGCTTTCTGCCAGGGCACAGACCTTTATTATTCATTCTTTTCTATTCTTAGCTTAGCTAGCCTTCTGAGAACTTTTCCTTCTATTCTTTGTAGTATAGTAATAACGTAATATATATCATAAAATAATAAATCAAGCCTTCTGAACATGAGGTCAACATTCTCGTCTCTTTTTACACCCTGAAGACCCTTGTGACCACTGTGACAATTGGTGAACCCTGAGTGAGTGAGTGAGTGAGTGAGTGAGGAGGACAAAACCATCAATTGATGACCCCTCGTCTGAAGAGCAAATTACTTGGAGAGACCCCCAGAGGAACAATTGCTGCACTGGGTAAACCCCGAATGTGTGGCATTGATGGTTGCTTCACAAGTGACCACAGAAGTGGATTCTAGCCAGGAGCTGAAGAACTGAAGATCCTGATTTGGAGTTCACAGCAAGGCTGACCACAAAGAGAACCTTCTGAAAAGCCTCCAGGAAGATGTTCGGAAAGCACAGTAGCGCAATGGAGCTGGCCAGAGCATGCTGGACTCTTTCAAAAGGTACTGTTGGCTTTTCCCTTCCTGAAAATGCGGCCCTTTGTAGTTTGTGGCTGCTGATGTGGAGGGCTTCCCCCATAGAGGAGGAGGTTCGGTTCTCCCCTTCAGAGGAGAAGCTTATTGCCCTCTGTCAAAAATGGAGTGAAGAGGATGGACTTTGCCTGTTGGAGACAGATTTCTGTGAGTTTTTTCGATGGGCAAAGCTTTTTGGGTTCTTTATGAATGCGCTCTGTGCCCTTGATGCTTTCTTATGGGAGTGCATGGACTGCATTTTCCAATTTGTTTTGGACCATGGGTTTGGATACCCCCAGATTTATCCAGCATTTAGGATGTTCTTTCCAGTTTTGAACCGGAGAGCAGCTGTTTTTCCCTGGATTGCCAACTGCAACGGGCTCGTCCCATTTCCTCTGACTCCAGCGGGAGAAGATCCTGTGGAGGGGGATGATCTGTTCCTTCCCAGCCCCCCTGCATCCCAGTAGTGGGGGGGGAAGTTTCGCCAGGAGCCAAAGTTTTTTTACGGCGTCTTCAGAGCATGGTCAGATGCAGCCATCCCTTCCCCCCCCTTCTCTCTCTCCGGGGGGATGGGAGTGGGCTGCACCGCCCCTTACAACCCTGGCCGGCCTCCTGGTCCCTGCCCCGCTCAGAGATGGGGGCAGCACCGGTCTCCGAGGTCCCGCCTGCCAGGCCTGCAGGGCCTCCTCCTGGACCCGCCCCGCGGCCGCCTCCCCGGGTGGTCCTGCCCGTGGCTTCACCGGCTTCCCCGCCTGCGCCTGACAGCTCAGGAACACCGCTCCCTGCGGCTGCGTCGCTGTTGGTAGGAGACGCCCTTGGCAACAACAGCGACTCGGCACCGCCCCCCCGGCTGTCCTGCTGCGTCCACCAGCCCCCTCTCCGGCCCCACCGCCTCAAACCGAGCCGGTGCCTGTTCAGGATGATGCTGAAGACGGCGCGGAACCCACAGGACCCTCGGAGCAGCCCGCAGCTGCTCCTGCACCCAGCGTGGCTTCTCCCCCGAGTTTTTCGGGCTGTCCCGGGGATGCCCCTGCGGGGGAAGCTGGGACAGGGGAAGAGGGCGCCGGCCTCCCTTTCCATGGAGGAGGCATGGCCCGACAGCTGGCTGTGGGTGCAGCCCATCTGCCTGCGTTCAAAATCAGCATTCTTGGCGGGCTGGGAGGTGTTTGGTCAGTTGCGTTCCCTTGGGGGGTGCGAATCTCTCTGCTGCCCCTCTCACGCCCCAGCGGCGAGGGGCAGCTGGGTGCCGAGAGTTCTGCCTTTGGTCCCCAGCCCAGAGGGGGTGGTGCCGTGAGGCAGATGGGAGACACACCTGTTGCATTTGCATTGCAGAGGGCACAGTGGGAAGCGATCATGGCTTGTTTGCTGTGGAGAAAAAACATTCCTAGACACGAGATGAGGGTTCTTGGGGCTTCTTCTATTTCTCTGCTGCTGTCATGCCTTGGTGATTTTGGGGAAAAGAAGCGTTTGGTCACCATTCCATTGGCAGCGTGGGGCCAGGCTGTGAGAAGGCAGAGCCCGCCTGCCATGTTGGGCCTGGGCTGTTGGGCTCGGGTCCCTGGGCCAGGGCCACCTCCCGGCCTCCTGATGGGTTCCACATGGGCCAGGGCCCCCCAGGGACTTTCTTTGGCTGCTCTGCTGGTGCTGCTCTTTTTGATCACAAGAAAAAAAAAAAAAAAAAAAAAAAAAAAAAAAAAAAAAAAAAGCTTTGAAATAGCTGGCAGCAGCTCTGAAGCATTGAAGGGCCAAAAATTAGCTTCAGCCCAAAGTTATTCAATAAAGGGCTGTGGCAGGACATTCCAGAAGTTGTCTCAAATTGTTTGAAATTGTTTGATGACTGTCAATGGCTTTTGAAAACTATTGATGGACTTTTCTGCAGCAAGCCTGTTTCAGGACCAAAAGGGACATTCACAGATGGCAAAGAGGAACATCTTCAGTCCATGGACTTTTTCCTGAAACTCAGCTGTTTGGGCTTGAACTTTCTTTGCATTGGTTTTGCATTTTCTTATACTGTAAAATTGTTTTGGTGATTTGATAGAATTGTATGTTCTACAGGTGAAGAAATTCCCTGTTCATTCCACACCAGCACTTGAGTGAACTTTTGATTGGCAACAGATAACCACAATAATTTTCTCTGCACAGCAGAGAAAATTACAAACACTTTTTCTTTTTAATTAAACTGAATTAAAAAGCTGGCATGTCACAGACATCTTTTCATTAAAATCCTTTTGTTAGGATTTTTCCTGCTGAAGCTGAGAAGTTTCAGCAACAAATGTAAACAATGGTTATCTACTGCAGGTGGATCCATGATTGGTCTCTGGTGGATGTTTGGATTTACTGACCACTCACGGCAGAGCTGTTCTTGCTTTCTGCTGGGACAGAGCTCCTTTGTTATTCATTCCTTTTCTATTCTTAGCTTAGCTAGCCTTCTGAGAACTCTCTTTCTATTCTTTTTAGTATAGTCATAATGTAATATTTATCATAAAAAAATAAATCAAGCCTTCTGAACATGAGGTCAACATTCTCGCCTCTCTCTTCATCCTGCAACCCTTGTGACCACTGTCACACAACATTTCTCCCATACAAGCACTGAGCAAAGAAGCTGGGTTCCCAATGTTAGTTACCGCAATTTCTACATCATCCTGTTCCCCCATTATGGATTGGTATTTCAGGAATCTCTGTGGGGAGAGCCAATGTCCCTCCTTTACTTTCAGCACGGCAGACACTGTGTGGGACACCAGCACTGTCATCTTCGGGCCCAGGGTGAACTTGTGTGCTTCCTGGATGTTCACTGCCACTGCCACAACAGCTCTGGGGCGTCCTGGCCACCCCTTAGCCGCTGCATCCAGCTGCTTAGAGAGGTAGAGTGTCGCAATACTACACAAAATGAACGACACTCACACCGAGATGTCCAAGGCAAAAAAGGCACAATTTTTTCTGGACCTCGATATTTATAAAATTCCAAAAGCATCCATGGATTGGAGGATGAAATTGCCCCCTCTCCAAATACACTGGTCAAACCAACAGTCCATCAATTTTCTCCTCCTCCAGAAAGGACTGCAAAACAATCATTATTTACATGGAAAGTGTGTAAGAAACTCATAAACATCAGAAGGCTTAGAAGAACTTTCAAAGAACAGGGCGACATCTCACCCTTTTTCCATTAGAAAAAAAAAAAAAAGAAATATGAACAATGTTAAAAGGAAAAATGAACAATATTCAGTGTCCACTCATGAAGGAATCATCGGAGTGATCACTCACACCATCTGTATCTGAGTCATCACTCAATGATTCATCCACTTGATGACTTTCAGTTTGGTCACGGTTTCCATTTTGCTCGTGTGCTGGATTCTGTCTCTGCAGTCGCAGGTCAGGACGAACACACTTCAAAGGTACCCAGCGTACCCCAGTATCTGTGGATACACAAGCATACCCACGCCCCGAAGTGATAAGGTCATAGAGACCTTCCCACTGTTTGGTGACTAAATTCCACATCTGAACCTTCGCTTGAGGCTGACGTGTCTCATCCAGAGCCTGCAACGAAAGGTGATGATTCAAAATGACAGGATTTTTCGAGTTCTGTGGCACAGTAAGATGATTGATGGTGTACAAAGCTTTTGCCAACTGACTGTGTGGGGTTTTACCCTACATTCCCCATTTTTGTTTCTGAAGAACCCCCTTCAGAGTACCACAAGCATCTTCTACAATAGCCTGACCAGTCGGAGCATGAGGGATACCAAACCTGTGCGACACACCCCACAACTGCAGGAACTGCCACATCTTCTGTGATGCATAAGCAGGACCACTGTCTCCTTTCCACAAATCATACAGAGGAGACAGTTGTGTGTTGGTCAGTCCCAAGTACAGACGTAACCAAGTGATTACACCTACCAATTTCTGGGCATCATTCAGTGTCTTCACCAAATGTACAAATTGCACCTCCTGGTGTCGGACTGTCTATTCCAGAATTTTGACCCCCAAATACTTCCAAGGAGGTTGTTGTTGAACCTTTTCTGGAGCCACCTGCAGCCCATGAGAATACAAAGCATTGAGCAACTGAGGCTTAATCCTCAGCAGCTCGTCCTGGATGCAGCCACTAAAATGTCGTCCATATAATGATACAGACGTGCATCAGAAAACTGCTTGTGAACTCCAGACAAGACACAGGCCACATACCATTGGCATATGGCCGGAGAATTTTGCATTCCTTGGCGCAAAACTTTCCATTGATATCACTGTGTGGGCTCAGCATGGTTAATTGCTGGCACCAAGAAGGGAAATTTTGGTCGGTCATTAGGATGCAAAGAAATTGCAAAAAACAATCCTTCAGATCCACGATGAGGACTGGCCAATTTGTGGGAAACATGGTAGGCGACAGCATGCCTGCCTGCAATGTTCCCATGCTTTCCATCATGGCATTGACCTTTCGGAGGCCTTGTAACAACTTCCATTTCCCGTATTTTTCTTGATGCAGAAGACAGGAGTGTTACAGGGACTGGTAGAAGTCTCCAGATGACCCTGGTCCAACTGTTCCTGCACCAGATTTTGAAGGTGTCCTAGGGTGATGTTATGATATTTGTGTCCCCATTCATGTGTTCTGTTAATGCTGGATATCATGTTCTGTTCCTTTAAGACTGGCTCTGAAGACTGAAAGTTTTGTTTGGGTATTCTTATCAGCCTGGCGGGACACAGAGAGACTGCGGGTCTTGATTTTGCTGCTTTTGCTTTTTACTTCGCTCTTTCTCTCTCTGCTCTCGCTTCTGCTTGCTTTTGCTCCTGCTCATTAACTAGTTTAGCTAAACAGTCCAAATTCCTTCCTGGACTGTTTGTCCTCTCCTCTTTTTCGACCATCTCAAACCTGCTCCGGAGTGGGACCTGGGAACATCGAGAGTTTGCACCTTGTGGCTGCAGCAGCTGCCCCAGCGCCGGAGGGACTGAGAACAGAGCGACCACCCCCGAGAGAGACTTTCTGAATTTGTCACCTTTTTCAGAGCGGTGTCATCCGGTATTGTTCATTCTGTGTGCTGGGGGTGCTGCGCCTGTTAAATAAACAGGTTCTTTCCCCTTCTCTCGGAGGAATCCTTCCCAAACCAGTTGGGGGAGGGGCCGTGTGGGTTTGCTTTCTGGAGGGGCCCCCTTTGGAGATTCTCTACCAAATTTACCCTAAACCAGGACAAAATTTGGCACCCAACACGTGGGGCTCGAGCGAGAGTGGAAAAACCCTGTTTTGAGTGCATTTTGGTTGCCATTACTCTGTGTTTGTATAAAGCAGTCAATAGCCATGCTTTTTGAATTCATAATGTCTGTTGGGGTGAAGGTTTGCATGCATTTCTGGTCCCGAGGGTTTTTTGGGATTTTAATAACTCCGTGGTCCCTAGGTTTATTTTCTTACCCAGAAATAGCTCTAGTATTGTCCCTAATATGTAGTTTTTATAGCAGAGGGGCAGTGACCAGAATCGCTATCCTGCTGGGCTTGGTGGTAATGATGTGTAAAAAGTTTATAAACATGCTGGGGTCTGCTCCAGGTATGAATGGTTCATGGCTATGGTTATGCATCCAGTTTGTTAGAGGAGGAGCAGCAGGGGATCAGGCATTTCAGCCTTTGCTTTCCTTCTTCTCCTATGAATCTGTTGCATCACTATTGAAGGATGTTCAGTTTCCCCTGAATGTTAAAGAAACCATCTTTCTGGTATTCAATCTGGTAACCTTCGTCTATACAGCCTGCTGCTTCTCTAGGATGAGGGCTGAGATTTCTAGACGGGCTGATGAGACCCCTGACTCAGGAGTAGACCCCGGTGTGGAAAATCCTAAGTGGTGTGGGAAATGGGAGGATATGGGCCAAATCATGAAGGAATTCTCTGACCCTATAGTCTGGGATTTTCCCCATGAGCAAATTTAGAACCCAGCTGAGGTGGGAAAATATCTGAAAGAGAAGTACCAGGATGAGCCTAAGGAGAGGAAGGTCATTGCAGTGAGCTGGGCCCTGGCTTGTGCTCATCGCTCACTGCTAGATCCTGTTGGGCAGCAGACAGAGGCAGGGGGGCAGGGAGATAAATCAGCAGCTATCCCGGTGACTCAGGCTGCAGCCAACAGCCGAGGCTCGAAGCCAGCAGCCAAACCAGATAGTGAGCCTAAGCCAGCAGCTAAACCAGAAAATAAGCCCCAACCAATGGCTGTTGTTGCCACTACTAGAAGTGGGAAATGCACGGACAAGACCAATCGACCAGTGGATGATGAGGATGATGATGATGAAGGAGAAGGAACCTCAATGCCTCCTGACATAAAATCAGGAGTCAAAGCAGCAGGTGCAAGATCAGATGCAAATATTGAGTCCTTTTCCCCGAAGGACCTTCGTGGCTTACGGAAGGATTCCATGTAGGGACGGGGTCTGTTTCTATTGCTGGTGTGACAGGGGATCACAGGATTTTACTTTGGTGGAAGCTGAGGTGAGCCTGACTGGAAATGAATGGAAGAAACACCCTATTGTGACTGGCCTAGAAGCCCCATGCATTTTAGGTATAGACTTCCTCCAAAGTGGCTATTTCAAAGACCCAAAGGGACTCAGATGGGCATTTGGAATAGCTGCTGTAGAGACAGAGGGTGTCAAGCAGTTGAACAGCTTGCCTGGACTGTCAGAAAACCCAGGTGCAGTAGGACTTCTGAAGGGAGAAGAGCAACAGGCGTCAATTGCCACTTCCATAGTGCATCGATGACAGTGTAGAACCACTCGAGATGCTGTGATCCCCATCCAAAAGATGATCCAAGAGCTGGAGAGCCAAAGGGTGGTCAGCAAGACCCACTCACCCTTCCACAGCCCCATTTGGCCTGTGCGAAAATCTGAAGGAGAATGGAGATTGACTGTGGACTATCGTGCATTGGATGAAGTGACTCCACCACTGAGCGCTGCCGTGCCAGACATATCAGAGCTCCAGTATGAGCTGGAGTCCAAGGCAGCAAAGTGCTTTGCCACTATAGACATTGCCAGTGCATTTTTCTCCAGTCCTCTTGCAGCAGAATGCAGGCCTCAGTTTGCTTTCACATGGAGGGGAGTGCAGTACACCTGGAACCGACTGCCCCAGGGGTGGAAGCGCAGTCCCACCATCTGCCATGGACTGATCCAGGCTGCACTGGAAAGGGGTGAGGCTCCAGAACATCTGCAGTATATTGATGACATCATTGTGTGAGGGGAACACAGCTGCAGAAGTGTTTGAGAAAGGGAAGGAAATAATCCAAATCCTCCTGGAAGCTGGTTTTGCCATTAAAAAGTCAAGGTAAAGGGACCAGCTGATGAGATTCAGTTCCTGGGAGGGAAGTGGCAAGATGGACTGTAGTAAACCCCATACATTTAGCAAAAGCACCATGGAGAATCTAGCAAAAGGAATGCTGACACAGCAGCAAGGAAGCTTCCTGACTCATGGACATCTGCCCTATAAACTGTCTCTAAAACCATGTAAGGCAATGCCATGGTAGCCTTTAACTATCGGTCATTTTATGGTCCCCCTAATCCCTTGCCATTGGTCAAGTTTGGATACTTGCCAAGCCTATAAAAGTAGCATGCTGTACCCTACTAGCTCAGAAGAAGAAGAGCTGAGACCCTTCGCAGACCCCCAAAAAAAGCCTTCTCTGTGGAACAGCTTTTGCCTTCTCCTTCTCCTCTCTCCGTCTGCTGCTGCCTCAAGCCCGGGGCTCCACTACCCAGCAAGCAAAGAGCTGAGGTCCTAAGAGCTGCTAATCACTATAGAGCTGAATATCACCAGGCTTGCTAGAAAGGTAGCCCCCCGGCATTGGCCTGAGCTGGCTTCGGGACCTGGTCCCGCCTCAGGGACTGAGATCCTGAGCACCAAGGCTCTGCTTCACGATAAGGCTGATCGGAGGCCTTATTAATGGACGGTATCAGATTCCTACAGACGTAATCAACAAGATCACAGCAATGTCTCCACCCACCAATAAGAAAGAAACACAAGCTTTCCTAGGTGCCATAGGCTTTTGGAGAATGCACATTCCTGAGTACAGTCAGATCGTGAGCCCTCTTTATCTGGTCACCTGCAAGAAGAACGAGTTCCACTGGGGCCCTGAGCAGCAACAAGCCTTTGCACAGATCAAGCAGGAGATTGCTCATGCAGTTGCCCTTGGCCCAGTCAGGACAGGACCAGAGGTGAAGAACATGCTCTACTCTGCAGCCGGAAACCAGGGCTTGTCCTGGAGCCTTTGGCAGAAGGTGCCTGGGGAGACTCGAGGCCAACCACTGGGATTTTGGAGTCGAAGCTACAGAGGGTGAGAAGCCAACTACACTCCCACAGAGAAGGAAATCTTGGCTGCCTATGAAGGAGTCCAGGCTGCCTCAGAGGTGATTGGCACGGAAGCACAACTCCTCCTGGCACCCCGACTACCGGTGCTGGGGTGGATGTTCAAAGGAAAGGTTCCCACCCCCCACCACACCACTGACGCTACATGGAGTAAACGGATTGCTCTTATCCCACAGTGTGCCCGTACTGGAAACCTGAATCGCCCTGGGATTTTGGAGATAATTACAAACTGGCCAGAAGGTGAGAGCATTGGTCTTACTGATGAAGAGCAACAAGAACCAGTGACACGGGCTGGAGAGGCTCCTCCCTATAACCAACTGCCCCCAGAGGAAACGCGCTACGCTCTTTTCACTGACAGTTCCTGTCACATCACAGGGATGGACCAGAAGTGGAAAGCAGCCGTACGGAGCCCCACACGACAGGTGGCAGAGGCTGCTGAAGGAGAAGGTGGATAAAGTCAACTTACAGAACTCAAAGCCGTTCAGCTGGCCCTGGACATTTCTAAGGGAGAGAAATGGCCAAAGCTCTTCCTCTACACTGATTCATGGACAGTAGCCAATGCTCTGTGGGGATGGCTGGAGAGGTGGAAAAAGGCCAACTGGCAGCGTAGGTGTCATGGTTTGATGCTGGCACAATGCCAGTATCCCCATAAAATATATCCTCCTGGTGTCTGCTGTGAGATGTGACCAGGAATAAGCAAAGCAGGCCCCCACTTAGAAATAAAGAAAAGAAACCTTTATTAACTGAACTACAACTCTAAGTAACAGGAAACACACAGGGAAAATGAAAACTTTCCAAAACAAAAACATTTCCTGCCCCCCCACCACCAAATTTCTGATACATCTATTCCCCAAATCTCCAGCTCTCGGTCCATCACCACCCTTTAGGTAACCAATTCTCAGTTCATCAAGGGGAGAGGAATCCTTCTTGTGCCATAGGCTTCCCCAGGAAACACCGCTGAAACCTCGTGTGTTTCCACGTCACTTGTGGCACCGCCCGGAGAACATCTGCCATTGTGACATCTTCCTTCCATGTCCAGTGCTCTCACCACTGCACATGGACCAGAGCTGCTTCTAGGGTTGTCCTTTTAAGGATGCTTTGTCCCGTTCCAAAAAGGGCACAGTCCCACCTTTGGGACACCTATCCCCCCCCAAATTTCACCCCCTGGGGCCCCGGGGTACCAACACTGAACCCTCTTGGCTCTGAGCCATTGCCTCCCCCTGGATGCAGTCTCTGTGTCACAGGAAACATGGTTCTGTCCATGGCTACACAAGAAAAGTCCCGCTAAGGCCACTCCATCATCTCTTCCCACCTAAGATTCTTCTCTACTCTCCCGACATCTTTCACTTGCCCAGACCTTCACACTTGCACATTTCCTTCTTCCATTTCATCTCTTATCTCTCTTCTAGGAAAGGTTAATGTTCTGCAAAGTTTTCCTTGTCCAAAAAAGGGTTAAAAGCTCGGGCTCTGCCCATCCAAAGCTCCCACAGCTGCCGGACCCTTCTCTGCCAGCCGGGCTGTGCTGCCAGCACAGGATATCAAATTTCACGGTGGCACAGGCGCTCTGTCTCTCTGTCTCCTGGGGGGGAGGTGTGGCTGCCGGATGCATGTCGGTGCTCTTCCACCCTTCCATCCTCGGGCCAGGCCTACCTCACCCAGCCCCAAACCAGCCAGGAGCTGGGCAGGGGAGGCCCGACCTGGTTCCCTCGCTGGAGCCCTAGAGAGCTTCCCCCGGGAGTGCTCTGCTTTTTAACCCCTGAGTTCTCAGAGGCGTATCCAATGTCCCCAGTGGCCAAACCAGGTGCCAGTATTCAAATGTGAGCACCTATTGGCCTGACCACTTCATATCCCAGAAAACTAACTTCCTCTCAAACCACGACATCTATATAATCTCAGTCCAGTTTATCCCAGTCTGTAGGAACCCAGTCCATTTGATCCCAATCCATATTTGATCCATGTCCGTAGCTTATCCTAGTCCACATTTGATCCCAGTCCATAAGATCTGTCATATTTGATCCAGTCCATATTTGATCCCAGTCCAAAGTTGATCCCAGTCCTGATTTGAACCCAGTCCATTTTTTATCCCAATTAATATTTGATCCCAGCCCGTATTTGATCCCAGTCTATATAAGCTCAGTCCAGTTTATCCTACACTGTAGGATTCCAATCAATAATTGATCCCAGTCCATATTTGACCCCAGTCCATATTTGATCCAAGTGAATAGTTGATCCCAGTCCGTATTTCATCCCAGTCCATATTTGATCCCAGTCCCTATTGATCCCAGTCCCTATTTGATCCTAGTCCCTGTTTGATCCCAGTCCATGTTTGATCCCAGTCCGTACTGCCCTGCACACATTCCAAAAGTCTGCAATTCCAGCTTCCAGCCAGGAAAAGATGTTCCCGCCCTTGAATGGAAATGGAGCAAAATCTTACAGAGACATTTCCCTGCCAGCCTTCAGGACTTCAGCTCCTGGGACTGGGAATTAAAATAATAATTGGGAAATAAAATAATAAATAATCAGGGGAGGGTCTGTGGGGACAGAAGGGTCATCTAAATCAGGGAAGGGGTCAATTAAATCAGGGAAAGGGGAATTAAAACAGGGAAAGGTCAACTAAATCAGGGGAGGGTCTTTGGTGGCAGGGGTCAATTAAATCAGGGGAGGGTCTTTGGTGGGCACTGGGGCAATAAATCAGGGGAGAGTAGTGGGTGATCCTGAGGATTAAATATAGGGAGGGTCTCTGGTGGTGCCTGGGTCAATTAAATCAGGGCAGGGTCTCTGGTGGTCCGTGGGTCCAGGGAGACACTGAGAGAGAAACAGAGCAGGCAAAGAGAGGCAGGAGAGAAAAGGGGACACCAAGACAAGGAGCTGAGAAGGCGGCACTCTGCAAACAGAACTGCAACAGACTGAACATGAACGGGAGAGAAATCAGTAAGTCTCAGAGTTTTCTTTGCTGTCAAATACATCCCACACACCCAAACCCACACAATCTCCATCCCACCACTCTAATTGAGATCCGACAACTCTAAATCACTTCCCAACCTCATCTCAGCCTGATGGCTGCGGAATCGAGTGAGTTTGGCATGGGATTGAGTTTTTTGAGGTAGGTTTGAGCTCTTTTTGGGGTAAGATTGAGCTGTTTTAACTGGGATTTGAGTGGTTTGGAGGTGACAGATCTATTCCTCTTGGCTTTTGCAGTGCAAAGAGATGGAGAACAGAAAAAATTAAGGTGAAAATAAAAGTAGAAGCAGCCAAGTGTGTTCTCAACATGGATCACAGGGAATGTGGCTCACATGCTGTTGGAGAATGGCTTAAAGAAAAAGGCCATGAAGACATACAATTGAGAGAAAAGTAAAAGGTAGAAGTAAAGCAGTTCCTAAAGCAGTTCCCAGGCTTAATTTTATAAATAATAAGGTTCTCAGACAGTCTTCCCATAACAAGCAAAGCATTCTGTCTGGGAAAAGCTGGCTCCCTGGGAACAGATATGGAAGTTTGGGGAAACTCTCATATCACAGTGGGAACGTTGGTTCTGTTTTTAATACACAATTGTAGGTATTGTAAAACAAAAGGAGTGGTTAGAGTTTTCTCTGTTAACCTATCGTGAGCTCAGATTTTGCAATATTCATGAAGTTAATTAACACTGTTATATAAAGTGACTGATTGATCAATAAATCAGAGTTCGATGCATTACCAGGATGGTCGTTCTCCCCTTCACTTCAATAACATGGGCTGTGCCCAAAGTGCCTCCTCCAGTGGGGGAAGGAGCTGGAGCAGCGCACGAAGCTCTGCCCACACTCGGGGCACTCGCAGGGCTTCCCTTAGTGGTGCCTCCGTTGGTGTTGGATCAAGTGAGAGCTGCTGGAGAAGCTCTTCCCACACTGGGGACACTCGTAGGGCCTCTCCCCAGTGTGGATGCGCCGGTGGGTGACGAGGGTGGAGTTGCGCTTGAATCCCTTCCCACAGTCGGGACAGCGGAAGGGCCTCTCCTCTGTGTGAATCCGATAGTGCATGAGGAGATGGGAGCTGTTCTGAAACCTCTTCCTGCATTTATCACACTCGTAGGGCCTCTCCCCAGTGTGGACGCGCCGGTGGGTGATGAGGTGGGAGTTGTACTTGAATCCCTTCCCGCAGTCAGGGCATTGGAAGGGCCTCTCCTCTCTGTGAATGCGATAGTGCTGCAGGAGAACGAAGCTGGTCTGAAATCTCTTCCCACACTTGGAACACTCGTAGGGCCTCTCCCCAGTGTGGGTCCTCTGGTGCCTGATCAGGTGGGAGCTCTGGCTGAAGCTCTTTCCACACTCCCCACATTCATGGGGCCTCTCCCCAGTGTGGATCCTCTGGTGCTGGTTCAGGTTGGAGCTCCGGCTGAAGCTCTTCCCACACTCCCCACACTCATAGGGCTTCTCCCCAGTGTGGATCCTCTGGTGCGTGATCAGATTGCCGCTCACGCTGAAGCTCTTCCCACACTCCCCACACTCATAGAGCTTCTCCCCAGTGTGGATCCTCTGGTGCCTGATCAGTTCGGAGTTCCACCTGAAGCTCTTCCCACACTCCACGCACGTGTGTGGCTTCTCCCCATCATGGAGCTGCTCATGGAGCACCAGCTCCGAGCTCTGGCTCCGTCTCCGGCCGCCTTCCCGGCCCAGGCTGGCTCTTTCCCCCTCAGATCCCCGCCAGCTGCGTTTGCAGCCCCTCCTCGTGCGGCATCTCCGGGGCTTTTCCTCCCCGTTGGCTTCCTGCGCCGTGGAGCCGCTCAAAACGGCCTCTTCCACCAGGTTCTGCTGTGGGCATTTGTCCTCCCTGCTCTCCATGCTCAGCTCCTGCTCTGGGGGAGGAAGGACAAGGACAGGATGGGATTTGCCTCTGTGCCACAGGCAAGGGCAAGGAGATCCCCCCAGGCCTGAGCTGCAGCCGGGGCCGTGCTGGGCTGGGAGATGGAGCAGCACAGAGGGGAAAGGGGCACTGACTTCCTCCTCACCTGCCTCAGTGTCCCGGGGCATCTTCCTCTTCCTCGCAGCCTCCCAGGCCTTGGCAATGGGAAATCCTGGTTTGGGGAAAACAAGGGATGAGCGCGTTTGTAGGAGCACTGGGGGGTAGGATGGTCGGGACGGACAGAGATGAGAGATCTCTGCAGCCAGGTCGTGGAACTTGCGGTTTATTGCAAAGGGCCTGGGTGCAGGGCCCTGCTTGGAGCTGCCAGGCACAGCTCGGAGCAGGGCTGAGAGAAGAGAGGGGTAGAGAGAGTGAGAGGGTAAGAAAGTAAGACACGCAAGAGCATAACACAGTAACATTCCTATTACAACACAATAAATTTTCTTCTGCGTGGAATATTCTATTTCTCACTAACCAATCTAGTACAAAATACAAATCCCAGAGCATTTACAAACAGCTTGTAAGAATCATTACATCACCATACTGTGTTACATTTTACACCCTAAAAACTCCTCTTTGGGCCCCTTCTGCTGAGCTAATGGGGTCTGGATCTCTCTGCAAGCAGAGGGAATTGTTTCATCAAAAGGGGATTACCTTCAGTTGGGCCACACCATTGCTTTCCAGTTGTCACTAACTAAGGTATCTCAGAGCTTGCTTTCATTTCAATCTTCCTTATACTTTCTATATTCCCATAATCTTTTGCAAGACAATCATATTTATAAGGCTTTCCTGTTTCACATCCCCCAACACACATTGAGTTTGAAAGTCCCTTTTGCCCAAGTCCATGTCTACAAGTCACCGGCCACCTGGGCTCCAGAAAAACCTCAGAAACACCAAGATTCAGGCCTGAAAAAGCCTCCCAGGAGTTGCCCGTCCCTGGTCCCTCCCCTCTGGTGTTCAGGGAGTTCCACCCATCCCAGCTGCTGGGAGTCACGCTTGGATTGGGGGTCCCCATTCTCCTCGGTGCCTGCCCTACCCAGGCTGCTGGCAGTCCCAGCAATGCCAAAAGCTCCCCCCGCTTCGCTCTCCCCATTTTCGGGATGCCGGGGCTGTTTGGGCTCCCGGGCTCCCTTCTCCCCTCATTCTCTGCTCTGGGCTGCAGCGGCTCCAAGGAGTCCCCCCTGCCCCTCTCCAGGCTCTTGAGGCTCCCGCCAATGGCGCCGCTCCCCCCTCTCTGGGCTCCCCCCTTTGGGCTCCTGGGGGACACAGGGCTCTGCTCCTCCAGGCTGCCTCTGCCGGCAGCCGCCACCGCCACCCCCCCGATGTCCCCCCAAGGGGCCTTTTCCGCTCAGCCTTGGACTGCTTCATTCTCCAAACATCCCCCCAAAAACCCCAACCCAGGGACCCCCGGGATATCTGGGCCGAGCTCCCTCTCCCCGCTCACCAGTGCGATGGGGGGGCGATGATCCCACAGGTGGGGGCTGCGAATTCAGGCAGGGATCGACGACGTGGTTCCCTCACCTCAGCCTTGATCCATCTTCGTCCCTCCTCTTCCTCTTCCTCCCACTCCTTCTCTTCCGTTCCCCCTCCTCCTCCTCTGTCTTATCTCCACTTCCTCCTTCCCTTTATCATTGCCCTTCCCTGCCTCCTCCTCCTCCGCCAGCAGCAGCCACACCCTCGGTGCCCCGTTCCCGCAGCCCTCGCAGCCGCGGCAGGAGCGGGGATGGAGCCGGGACAGGTCGGAATGGGCAGCGCGGGGCTCTCGGGTGCTCCAGCCACTGCGGGCGGGGGAAACCTGGCCCAGGCCAAAGGAGAGGCAAACTGGGCAAAACGGGGGCAGAGCACAAAGCTAAGGATGCAGTAGAAAGACTTAAGTTAATATTAACTCCCAACGAGGAAAAACTGGAAATTCCAAAGTTTAGGGAAGCTGAGAAAAAAGATTTAAACACGACAGGAAGTGAACAAGATAAATTAGGGAAATGGAAACTTCTTGATGGAAGACAATTTCATTATAAAATGTGCTTACTAGGAAAATATTAGAAAACTTGAATCAGAAAACCCACTGGGTAGTCAAGCATTGTGTGATCATTTTTTAAGGAACTATGGGCGCATTGGATTTTTGGAGTAGCAAATCCAGTAACTGAGAGATGTTCAATTTGCCAAAGGAGAAATAAAAAAGTGAAGAGAAAAACAACATTTTGAGGTCATGAGTTAGCTGGTTGACCATTTCAAAGTATCCATGCAGAAGTATAGATTTGTTAGGTTCTGGGTTTATTTGTAAAAAAACCCCATTTAATCTAGAAGAGAATATGCCATATGTTAGACAGGAGATTTCAAGAGAATACAAATCTTTGAAGTATCAGAAACACCCAAGACAAAATATGAAGAGACAAAGGGAAATGAAAGGGAAGGGAACAAGAGGAAAAATCAGAGAGTGGGATCCTCTGCAGGTCTTGCCCCCTCCGTTCGCGGCCCAGGCGCCTGTCCCGGGTCCCGGCTCGCTGCCCGCCTCAGCTCCGCCTGCCCCGGTTTCCATCCCAGGTGCGGCCTCACTGCCCAGGGCAGCTCCACCTGCCCCGGCGCTGTCGCTCAATTTGTGTGCCCTGCTCCCACTGCCTGGCCCGCGGCCGCTCTGCCGGCCATGCTGGGGAAGATGGGGGTTGCTCTGTCCTGCCGCCTGCTCCAAGGTCACACCCCCACCGCACCCAGGGGGGGTCCCAGCCATCCCATCCCCGGCTGCCCTGCCCGTGCCACCTGCGCTGGGCACCGCCGCTGCTGCCGGGCTCTCCCACCTGCCTTTGCTCTGCCGGCAGCTGCCGGATCAGCCGCCATCAGCCATGTGGGGGCTACCCACGCTCCGCCTCGGGCTCCACGGGAAGATCCCCCTCTGCCGATTCCGGCAGCAGACCCTGCCCACACTCCCACCGAGCCTCGGCGGGATATGCTCCCCTGATCCCGTCCTGCTCTGAGTTACGTCCCCTTGGTAACCACAGCTCCGGCTGTTCAGGGAAACTCTCTCTCTCTACAGGAAGCAACATTTTGAAACACTAGGAACTCAGTTAAAAGGCAGCCCTCTCCAAATTCTTTCCCAAAACACGGGAGAAAGGCTAGAGAAGGGAAACAAGTGAAAGAGCTGAAGGGATTGCTCTATTTCCGTTCAGAGAGGTTCCCATGGGAGGGATGCGCTGGCCCGCCCCGCGGGAGCCACCAGCGCCCCTGCCGGCCGTGCCCGGAACTGCACCCGAGGGCAAAGCGCCGCAGCCCAAAGGCCGGGACTGGGTCCGGGCTCTGTTTGCTGTCAGTGCCGCAGCTGTTGGTGTTTGTTTGCTTTATTATACACACTAGTAAACAACTGGTATTCCTATTCCCATATCTTTGCCTGAGAGCCCCTTGATTTCACTAGTCTAGAAATTAAGAGGGAGGGGGTTTGCATTCGCCATTCCAAGAGAGGCTTTTTCTGCCTTCCCGAGCAGACACCTCTCTTGTAAAGCAAGACAAGCACCCACAGGCACTGAGGGGGGCTGCAGGAGGGGCACAAGAAGGCCCTGCAGCACTTGGGCACAAAGGCACAGCAGGTGAATGCAAGAAGGGAGCAGCAAAAGGCCAAGCTGAAGGCAAAGGCCAGGGCACAGTTCCTACAGCCCCTGAGGGATCAACCCCAGGGCCCAAGGGGGCCCCAGCACCCAGGGCACGGGCTCTGCCACAAGCACATGGCAGAGGCATTGCCCTCCTCGGCAGGGGAGAGCCCACCCAAACAGCCCCTGGCAAGGAACCAGGGCTCCAGCTGCAGGGCACAAGGACACTGCAAGCACAGACAGCAGCACCCTCAGGACCAGCAAGTCCACCCCTTGATGGACATGGATTGGCAGGGCTGTCACAGCTCCCATCACACCAGGGACCCTCCATACTGCAGCCCTTGAGAACATTCAGGGTGGGTCTGCATTGAGAGAAGGCATTTCCTGATGGACACAGGGGCCTCTCAATCCACTCTGAATCTTAGACCGAAGGGTGGAAAGAGTAAAGGAATATTTGATTTTTAAGGGAATGAGTGGGAAAGATGAGCAGGTATGACTTGTTCAACTACTATTAGAAGTTGTGGGGCATAGGTTTGAATAAAATCAATTTCTTTTTCTTCCTCCTGTGATTGTAATTACCTAGGAAGGAATTTGAGAGCTGGATTTTGTTACTGTAAAAGGGGTTGCAGAGGCCAGTTCTGTTCTACCTTTGTGTGACAAGATTGAAAAGGCCCATGCTGAAGTGAACGCAGAAGTGCGGGCAGAGACAGGGAAAGAGGGAAAATTAGATATGGAGCCACTACAAATTACTTTAAAGCAACTAGGACAAGCAATACCTTGTTCCAAGAGAGAGAAGAAAGGGCTCACAGCCTGGTATTGAGTCCCTGTTAAAGGCAGGGCTTTTGGAGCCAAGGATGTCTCCCTACAACACTCCTATCCAGCCAGTCAACAAACTGGATAGATGGACAGCAGAAGGAAACACAGGATTATCAAGTTCCAAAATGAAGCTTAACTGAGGCAGTTTTCCTGGGGCTTCCAAAAAGGAAAAAGAATCTGAATTATAGGTGGATTTTAAACAGGGTCTAGTCAAAGGAATTCTTGTGCTAAAATGTTTAACCCAGTGGCCGGAGAGTGGCCTCGCCTGAAAAGTGATGACAACAGGAAGATCTCCTATAGTTCAAGTCTGGCATCAAGGTATAGGTTTGACAACCTAAACAGCCTCTAAACAGATGAGCAGGGCTCGGTTATTACAGTATGAAACTTGTTCAATGGCACAGGAGGATTTAGAACTGAGGACAGGGCAAGGGTTTAACCCAGCCTCCTGTGTGAACAGCCTGGAGAGGGGCTGGCAAGGAACCCAGAACTGCACTCAAGGGACAGAGCTCCAGACCCAGGCTGGGACAGAGTGATGATGGGACATTCCCTGGCCTGAGGGAGAAAATGTGTTTGTGGATGGCTCTGCAAGGGCAGCAGAAGGGAAAGGAGCTACAAGACAGGCTGTTATTAAGGAAGGGGAATCAGACACAGCGCAGGTCACCGCCCCATGCTCAGCTCAACCCACGGAGCTGTCGGTGCTTGTGAGAGCCTGGCACTGAAATGCCCTGAGCAGGAAGGCTTCAATATCTTCTGCTGACACCATGGCACCTAACAGGGGGGCAAAAGCAATTCTCACTGCTTCAGCAACCACTGGAGCAGATATCAAGGCACATTCTCCCACAGGAAGCTGGGCTGGCACAGAGCCCGCCCTGGCACTTTGCTGCTGCCAACACCCAGCCAGGACATCGGCTCCTGCCTAAGGAGTGCAAAGCAGCACCACTGGTGGCCAAGGGGCCCATGCCAAGTGTCCCCGAGGCCAGAAACAGCCGCCAGCACAGCTCAACACGGGGGGGACCCCTCAGCCTGGCCTCAAGGGCTCTGAAGCCCCGGAGATTTGCACTTCCCGCCTGCAGCAGGAGGATGGGAGGCCGCCCCTGAGCCTGCCCTGAAGGCAACGCAGCAGCAGCCAGGGCTCCAAGGCGGGCCAAGCCCCTGCGCCTGCCCACAGATCCTCGCCTGGAATCCTCTGCAATCCTGGCCACCCTCCTCTGCCACCTCCAGCCACTGGGGCCAAGCCTTGCTGCCACTGCTGCAGCTTCAGCGCTGGCTGGGCCTGCACTGCCACAGCTGCTGGGGAACACCACGGCACAATTCCACTCTGGGGCTCACGGACACCCACACTCTGGGCTGCCTGCCATTGCACTGCTGCAAAATGTACCGTTTTTGGTTCTTTCAAATCTTATTTCTCTGCTCAGAAAAGTTTCTCTACTCAAAGGTTTTCCTATGGGAAAGGAATTTTAAAGGTTTTATTTAAGGGATGTTACACCACTCAATGGAGATGAGTTTAACATCTGAACACACTGGGAACAGCCCAAAAGACACACACAGAGATAACGACCAGCAACAAAACATCAACATTGCCCAGCAGCAAACAGCAACCAACAGCTACCCCAGACACTGCCCCCGGCAGAGCTGGAGACACCTGGGCTGGAAAAGGCTGAGAAGGAAATCCAGGAGTGTGGAGACCGAATTCACATCAGAGGGGAAGAAATCCGGGTCCAACAGGAAACCAAATACTAAAAACTTAAACAACTTGGAAACAAGGAACATTAAAGCAGTGGATTTAGACTGCTTCAGACTACATAAAGTTAACGAAAATCTAGTAAAACTCACATGGCATGGAATGATTTTCTCTGCATAGCCGGGCTATTTGTGAAAGAAATTATTTCTGTTGCACATCCTGGCCAGAACCAAGGAATGCCTTGACTCTCTAACACTAAAGAGATTCTTGGAGAGGTTTTGTTTTCCCTGCAGTTTCAGTGATAAGATAACAACATGATAATTGTTATGAACAAAAACTCGGTTAATATTTTTTTATGAGAAAAAGTTTCAAAAAGGCAGCCAGACCACTGGCCCTGCCCAAGTTCTGTGTGTTTTGTTATTGTAATCACGGGTCGTTGTCGTTAATGGTTGTTTTTGTATTAGTAAAAGCCCTGGCTGGGGCGAGGTAATGGCCCTTCTCCTGGGTGGGGACCTTGCCCGAAGCTAAGTTTTACCTTTCTCAGAATAGGGAAGACACCTGAGAAGGTGGGGGGGGTTATGCAAAGTGACTCGCAAGACCAGAATGCTTTGTGGGACCCCCCCCCCCCCCCCCCCCCCCCCATCTCCAAACTCATGGAGAAACCCCAAAAGCAACGAGCCACCTAAGAGTTGAGAGACTGGAGTGATGTCTGGACGTGAGGAACCGAGTGCTGAGCCTGCAGAGACGCGGAACACCTTCGGACCCTCTCGCCCTGACCATGGGAGGTGACCCCGGCGGTGAGACCAGGCCGACTGAGTGGGAGGGGCAACATCTGATGGCAACATCTTATGGGATCAAGCCCTGAAGGCTCCCAAGAGGATCTGATCCCCAGCTCTGCCCGTGGTGGACAAAGCTGCGCATATCCTCCTCCTCTGAGTTGCCCTGGGAGACGACGGACGCTGCAGACCCGTCGAGCCGCCCAATCCTGAGCTGATCACTTTTTAATAAAGGCATTACACAGGAGAAGAAGTCTCCTGGCCCTGTTTATTTCAATAATAATTTTTTATAATAATTCCCACATTATATTGTCAGGTGGGTTTGGGACAGAAGTGCGAGAATTAATTTTTGGTCTGGGTTTTTCCAAGTTCTCCTTTATGGGGCATTTGTAGAACTGAAGAGTTTTAACCGTAATAGTTTGAACTTGTAAATAGTTAATACTTTTTTTTTTAAAACACAGCAGATTCTTGGGGGGCCACATGTGACTCACCAGATGGCTGCCCTGGAAGAGAAGCTCCATTCCAGGCAGCCTCCAGAGGAGCTTTAGAAATGCAAATGAACACTGCTGGGCAAAGTGTGGGCAATGCACCTGGGTCTCTTGCCCGGGGCAGGAATTGGGCTGATTCCCTCTGCCCCTCACACCAAGCTCTGCCTGCTGGCACTGATGGAATTTGCACAGCTCAAGGCAGAACCCAGGGGGAGGATATCTGACCCTGCAACAGAAACTGATGAAGCTGCAAAGGGAAACAGCACATGGAGAATATTGGGAAAACTTCACTATAAATAAGTGGGGGAATCATCCCTCTGCCCACTCCAACATGTGCTGTCACTGTCTGTGTTATATAGGGTGGATTAGAGCACCGAGAAATTCTTGCTGCCACAAGTTCAGGGAAATCAGTTGGGAATCTAGTATTTCATGATTCAATCAGATAAAAGTGGTAAATTGATGAAGTCTTGGCTGAAGGGAGCGACCAAAATGGGGAAAAGATGAACGGCCAGCAGAACAAATCCTAAAACACCATGGACCAGCCCCTGGGAACTCGAACCAATTCATATCAGGAGCCACAGAACCCATTTCTCATTTCAATGGCATCAATAGATTACAAGCTGTCCTCGCAATAATAACCAACCAGACAGCTCCAGCTCCTGACCTTCCTGCTGACCAACCCACTGAAATGAGGAACACAACACTTAACCATGGGATAGGATCAGATCATCTGTTAGCAGAAAAAAAGAGGAGTTTGTGGAAAATTAAATGTCTCAAACTGCTGTTGGCAAAGAGACGACAAAGTGGTGAAACAGATAACAAAGGAAGTAAGAAAGCACCTCATGCTCCAGCCCAAACGTGGAAAGGATGGGAATGGGACACGGTTTTGTGGCTCCCTGGCAGACCATGGGTTAAACCAATGCTGTTTCTCCTCTGATGTGCCACAGCAACTCTCATCTTTTTACCATGCTCGACACCTTGAGAGTGCAGCTCATTCAGCAGCTGAGCGAGGGGCCAGGGATTTGTAGATCAGGAAGCGACGGGCGAAACCATCAGCTGCAATAAATGTTCCTAATTAACATGGATTGCTGCTCACAGAAAGTCCCGCTAAATTCCTGAACTTCCAGAAGAACAAAGACTTAACAGAGCCGTGAATATCGGCTGTTATACAAAAGTGGGGGTGCAAATTAACACGGACATGCAGTTGGCGGACCGGGACGTCTGAACCTTCCAAGTACCTCAGCCAGTGGGCAAAGGGAGAGGGAGATGGGCCGGGAAAATGAGGATAAAAAGGAGGCTGCGAACTACAACAATGGCAGAGAGCGCAGGCAAATGCCCCACGGCCTCTCCCTCTGCTCAGCACTAAAGTCACTTTTACAGGACTCCTCTGTCTCCTCTGCGCACAGAAACCTCCGGCCACGGCAATTTCCCCGCACAGCCCCGGGCACGGGGCAGCCCCCTCTGTCCCAGCCACAGCAACCGCGCCGAGCCAGCGCTGCTCCGGCAGCGGCTCCTGCTGAGGCAGCGGCCGCAAGGAGACCGCAGGCAGCCGCTCCCGCAGCGCCCTCACGCCAGCGGCAACACGCGCCGGACACGGCACAACGAACCCGCCCGAGCCCCCTGCCGCCCCCGAGGCCCGCAGCCAGCCCCGAGCCCCCGCACAACCCAGCGCGGCTCCCACCTGCGCTGCGGCCGCCTCCGAGCTCCGCCGCCGCCTCACCGCGCTCCGGCCGCTGCCGCCGCTCACGGCACCGCACACACGCTCCGACAATGGCGCCGCTGCCCAGCCACGGCCGCCCTCAGCCCGCCACCGGGGCCCTGCTCCGCCCCGCTCCCACCAATCAGCGCGCCACAACCACGACTGACGGCATCATCGCCCAATCCCAGCCAGGGGCGGGCTCTGCACACGGCACAGCCCCGCCCCGCGCTCTCAGGGCCCCCCGGGCTGCGTGAGGGCAGAGCCGGAGCTGAGGAACAGCCCTGGAACGGGCCCGGGCCCGGGCCCGAGGGGATTGAGCTGAAAACACAAACAAACTTCTCCGCAGCTCCCGCCACGGCTTTCCCGGCACTGCGGCTCCGGTGGCTCCGGCTCAGCGGGAAGCCCTGGAGCCACACTTCTCCTACCCCTAATTAGGAGCATCAGTGCATCGCTTTGATTTCCCCCAAAAAGGGAAAACCGCCCCAAAGCCCTGTGGATGAGTGGGGGAGGGGAGAGATTTCTGACAGAAAACTCCAAAAACTCAGAGCAGGGTAATGAGAAGTAAGTGAAGACCCTTAAATGCAGCTTTCCCCCACGCCTCCCTCCTTCCAGCTGCACCTCCTACCCCGGCAGTGCCGCAGACAGGGAATGGGGCCGGGCTCAGTTCATGCCCCGGGGCTTCTCCCTCTGCTCAGGGACAGGAGTCGTTCCCCTGCTGCACCCTGGGCTCTCTCCCACCGGAGACTTCTCCAGGAACTTCTCCAAGCTGAGTCCATCCCACGGGGCACAGCCCCCTCCAAGTGCTGCAGCGTGGGTCACTGTGCCCCGGGGTCGGTCCTGCCAGGACAGGCTGCTCCAGCGGGGCCCTCTGGCCGCGGGGTCACAGCCCCCTCTCAGGCATCGCCGTGCTCAGCGTGGCTGCTCCGGGGGCTGCAGGGGGATCTCTGCATCCCCATGGATCTGCAGGGGGATCTCTGCATCCCCATGGATCTGAAGGGGGATCTCTGCATCCCCCGGGATCTGCAGGGGGACCTCTGCATCCCCGTGGATCTGCAGGGGGATCTCTGCAGCCCCATTGATCTCTGCATCCAGCACCGCCGTTTTTGGAGGCACCAGGAATAGGCTGAACTCTGCCTGAAGCTCTTCTCACATTCCCCAAACCCTTCCCAGCACAGGGAGGGTTTTAACTCCTCACAGCTCCCCAGGCTGCGTTTGCAGCCCCTCCTCGTGTGGCATATCTGGGGCTTTTCCTCCCCGTTGCATTCCTGTGCCGTGGAGCCGTTCCAAATGGCCTCTTCCACGAGGTTCTGTGGCAGGGATTTGTTCTCCCTGGTCTCTGTCCACATCTCACTGCCTGGGGGAGGAAGGACAAGGAGAGGAAGAGACAGGGAGAAGGGAAAAGGAAGAGGCAGAAGGAGAGGAAAGAACAAGAAGGAACAAGGGAGGAAGGCGATGGAAAATGCACGTGATGGATGAAGGACAGAATGAGGAGAGGAAGGAAGGTGGTCAAGGAGAAGATGGGATTTGCCTCCATGCCAGAGGGAAGGGGAAGGAGATCCCCCCAGTCCATCCTTGGCAGGATGGCGTTGGCAGTGAGGCTGTCCTGCAGCGGTGCTGGGCTGGGAGATGGAGCAGCAGAGAGGGGAAAGGGGCAGTGATTCCTCCTGCCCTGCCTGGCTGTCCCAGCCTGGAGCGTCCTGGCGCTGCCGAGGCCCTTGGAGCGTCCGGCACTCCGGAGCCCGAAGCTCACGGCTGCTTTATAAAGCTGACAAAGTCAGCAGGATGGGTCTGGGTATGATCTGCAGCAAACTGGGTTTATTGGTACAGGAACAGGGGACAGAGCTGAGCAGGGCCCAGGGACAAAGACAGGGTGCAAGCTGAGGGCACAGGGGGTTTTTATATGGGGTAGTGAGGGTGGAGCTGAGGGTCAGGGTCCAATGGATATGGGGGAAAATGGGGCAAAGGAGGGGTTAAGGGTCGGGTCAGCTAATGGGGAAACACGAGCAGAGGAATGCAGTAAATTAGGGCCAATGGAGGGACAGAGAGGGAGAACATTCTAGGGACTAACCAAAGATGGGTAACATGGGTTGAACTAGGGTAATTAGGCCAAGGGGCCAATGGGGTAACATAACTTTCCAGAAATCAGCATGTGCCTGCAAAGCAAGCTTCTCACCATAACCTTGAAATCTATTCTTCTTCTTGAGGACCAGTCCTCCACGGGTGGGAGATTGAGACTCCCATGGGCCTCCACACCAGTGCATCTTCCTTTTCCTTGCAGCCTCTTTCTCCTCTGTCCAGACAAAGTTTAGGATTGACAAATCCTGGCTTTGGGGGAAGAACAAGGGGTGAGCACCTTGGATTTTGTGAGAAATGAGCCTCACTCTTTAGAACTTTTGAGAGTTTAATAAGGAATAATAAGGGACAAATCAGTAATAGCGCTGGGTGCTTGGCGATGGCCAGAGGCACACGGGTTAACCACAGCAACTCTTCTTGTCTCGTTTTCCCATTGTATTGTTCAAATACATATTCATAATGGTTATACACATTCAAACATTTCTTTGAACTCGTTTACATGTTCCAGGAATTCTTTAGGTTGGTTTGACCCACAACTTGCCTTTTTAGAGCACGTGCAGGAATAGTGGATTGCTGTTTTGAGGGTTGTGTGTCACTCCCTCATAAGGGCCCCTGTTCTGTGGTTTCAGCAGGTGACAGTTATTGACAGTGCAAGGGTCAGTGGCAGGGGTCCTCATCACATCCCTTCCTTAAATGTTATCTGACCATGCAGACGGTTTTAGCTATTTCCACAAGTACTTGAAATGAACATTAGCTATTTCACAAATATCTCTGAAGTGTTATTGTCAGTTAGTTACAAAAATAAAAGCATTAGTTATTATTTCGCAACTACAGCTACTTCTGCTAAAGTTAACATTCTAATGCACAACACAGGGCAACCACTTTAATATTTTGCAAAAGCCAAAGCTATAATTGATGTTTTTCACACTGTCCACAAACTAAAATATAATCCATAAATGATGTTCTGAGGATATGAGCTACACAGGGGCCAGGGCATTTTGGCCACGAAAAGCTGACAAATTATACTAGAGCAAAAGCAGTTAAAAGTGATTACAAACGGTACTCTATCAAAATCAGTGTGATTAAGAATATTTTACAGCAGTCAATACCTAATAGCAAAAGCCAACACTACCTAATTATTGATAACAATCCCAGGGCAGGTTTTTCCCTTGCATGGAGCACTTGGGCCTTCCCCGGGCCCCTTCTGCCCTCGTGCAGAGCCAGTGGCATTTTCCAGCACACCCAGTTTGTAACCGAGAGCCGGGTGCAGCCGAGAAGGCTCCAAGCGCCTCCTTCCAGGCTGACTCTGCAGGGGCCGAGGCTGCTCTGGGCTCTGCCAGGGCTCTGCTGGGGCTCAGCTCTGGGCCAGGCTGGGCCCGCTCTCCCCTCACATTGCTCCGGGCAGCTGAGGCACAGCGGGAGAAGGAAGGGACACGGCAAGGCAGTTGAGGGTTAAGAGAGTTTTTATTCAAACAACTGCCATAACAAACAGGCTGTCCTAACTACCATAACTAACTACTAGTGCTAACTACCATAACCAGCTACCAGTGCTAACTACCATAACTAACTAGTTGTCCTGACTACTGTAACTGAAACTGTCCTCAAGTGCTTCATCTCCTCTGCTGCTCCCTAAGTTGCTTTGCTGCAGTGATCAGAGGGGTCAGGCTGGAGAGAGGCTTGGCTGATGATAAAAATGGGTGCTGCCCAAAGGATACAAAGGAAAGAAATGAACTGTTACTTTCCAGAGTCAAGTTCCTCACAGGCTCTGTTGCAACAGGACAAAAGGAAATATGTTGAAACTCAGGAGAGGGAAGCAGGCTCAGATTAGATCTAAGGAAGAATTTTTTAACCAGCAGAGTGGGGAAAAACTGACAGAAGGTGTCCAGAGATGTGGGAGGTGCCTCCTCCCTGGAAACATCCAAGCTCAGGTCAGGCAGGGCTCTGGGCCCCCTGAGCTGCTTGCAGATGTCCCTGCTCGCTGTGGGGCACCAGGCCCAGATGAGCTCCAAAGGAGCCTGCCAAGCCACAGCAGGCGAGGATTCTGCTTGCTCTGCGTGTGGAACGCAGCCAGACTGGAGACTGTCGGAGGGGGCCCCACAAGAAAACCCCTCCCTGGCGCTGCTGCTTCCCTTGCAGCCCCTGGCCCTCAGCTGCAGCAGCTCCTGGGCAGCCCAGCGCCGCTCCTCGTCCGGCTCCAGGCTGCACTCGAGGCAGTCCCGCAGCAGAGCCGACAGGCACTGGGGCTCCTGCAGCTGCGGGGTCCCGTTCTGCCGGATCAGAGCGCGAGCCTGCAGGGAAAGCAAACTCAGCGCTCTGCCGGCTCCCTTCACACCCACACGGGCTCACATCCACCCCAGGGCCTCAGCCCCAGCTCCAGGGGCACTTTCCTCCCTGCCACAGATGCTGCTCAGAGCTCATTTTGCTATGCCAGCCAGAAAACCCAAACCCTGGGGCTGCCACAGCCACTGCAACATCCAAATGATCTCGCCTTGAGAGCCAGTTTCATTGGCTGGCTTTGTTAGTACGAACCTCCATCAGAAATAGCCCATTTTGCTTCTCCAAATGGGGACACCAGATTTACAGGCCATTTTCCAGAGTCAGTGTGGTCTGCCTGTGTTATTTCAGAGGATTCTTACATCAAGTGCATCTCTGCAGTGTCACTGACACTCAAGTAAATGCATTCCTGATGCCCCATCCCAGAAACTGCCAGGCAAGAAACAGGAGGTTTGTGATGCTGAAAGCTCTGGCTTGGTGACATGGAGAAAGTAGCTTTGATAGTGGAACCCTGGAAAAAGTTAAAGATAGAATCTGAAATGTTAGGTTTTGTGCTTTCCCAGATCAACTGCACCTGCGTAAGCAGTGTGATAAATTATATAATTGTTAGATGTGAGGATTGTTTAGTAATGAAATGTAATTATTATATAACCATAAGAAGAATAGTGAGAAACTATGTTGGAAATTCAGAGAGGGGCTAAATTTATGTATACAATAGAACAATATAAGTTTAATAATTAACATGAAATTCATGTAATGATAGAGTAATAAACATGATCATTTCGAATGTATGGTCGGAATCAGATTTGGGTTGAATATACCCCGATTCCCAGAGCTCTTAATAAAAGGCACCGCATATAGTCCCCGTGATTATGTGTTTTTGAACGCTAACATTTTGGCGACCCAGCTGGAACCCTTGTGAGTGCTGCTGAGCGAGTTCGTGACTCGATCACACTCCAGCCGGCACCGAGGGATTCTCGGGGAGCCCATCGGCCGCGACCGCTTCCGCCGCTCACAAACGTCCCCGGAAGAAAAGTAAGGTGCTTTTTACTTTGGTTTTGGGTGCCTGTCAATAAGACGCAGTGAAAGCTACGCTTGGTTGGGCTAAAGGAATTCCTGTTGGTACAAGCCTAGGCGCCGTTCCGTAAGACAATCGCGAAAGCATTGTGGGGTTGGCATTTGTGGTGTATTTGAAATGGAGAAACTTTAAAAGGATTTTGGGCAGTAACACCCCTATCCCGCAAAATTCTCCTTTGGGGTGCTTATTAGCACATTGGAAACAGGGTAACTTTGGGGAAGAATTACATAAAACTAAGTTGATTGATTACTGTAATTCATGGTGGCCAGAATATGCCTTGGAGAATGGCGAAAAATGGCCAAAATATGGTACTCTGCAATATAACACTATTTCGTGGTTAATGTCGTTTCGTAAAGGAAAATGGGATGAAGTACCATATGTTGATCTGTTTTTCTATTTACGGGGAAAGCCAGAATGGCAGCATGAATGTGGATTATTAGTGGTTAAAACATCTGCAAAGTGTGGGGTTTGTGAGGAACGTTGTTTAGAACACTTGGCGTTAAAAGAAAGCTTGAGTAGGGAAAATTATACAGATATTGATTTACAAGTAGCTCCAATAGGAACAAGAGAACCTAACCCTATCCCACCTGTTTCATCTGTCCCTATCCCACTACCTGCTCCTCACCCACCTAGTCCTGAACCTTTCTCGTCTAGTACACCTTTCCCTTTTTATCCTCCTCTCCCATCATCACCTGATCCCTCTTCCTCGGAAGATGAGCAAAACTTAACTGTGATAGAAAGGGGAAAGAGGTATGCGAGTAAAAAAGATAGCAATGGTAATGAATCAGTGATGCCAATAGCCCATAGAATCCGGAGTCGGTCAAATCTTGCACCAGTTGTGCATAGAAAAGGCATAAGCAAACAAAAACGGACTGTTATTGCCCCCTTGCGACAAGGTGTCGGAGTGGAAGGGCCAATATTTGTAAAAGTGCCTTTTTCCTCGGCAGACTTAGTTATTTGGAAACAGTCAGCCGGAACTTACAGAGAAAATCCTGATAAAATGGCACGCGTAGTAAAATGGTTATAAAAACTCAAAATCCTGACTGGGATGACATACAAGTAATATTAGATACTCTGATGGATTCTGCTGAAAAGGAAATGGTACTTAAGGCAGCCAAAGAGAGGGCAAGAGAAGATATTAGAAATGGACTAGTAACAGGGAGTTTAGATGTGAATTTCCCAATTGAGGATCCAAATTGGGACCCTAATTTATTTTGCGATATGAGGAAATTACAGAAATAACAAAAGTGGATCCAAAAAGGAGTTCAGAACGCTGTGCCCAAAACTATAAATTGTTCCAAACTATATGAGGTTTGACAGGAAAAGAAGGAATCTCCCACTGCGTTTTTGGAAAGGCTTAAGGAGGTAGCAAGGAAATATACAGACTTCCATATGGATACAGAGCAAGCAAAGGTTCACCTCGCTCTCATATTCTTGGGCCAATCACAGGACGACATTCGTAGAAAATTGCAAAAATTAGAAGGGGAAGAATTAAGGAATTTGGATAAGTCACTTGAGGTTGCTTGGAAGGTATATAACAATCGGGAAAAAGAAGCTAGTAAAAGGCAGCAGCAGAATCTTTTGGCAGTAATACAGGGGAAAGGGAACCCAAATTTCAGCGGACGTAACAGGAGTGGTCGGGGTAGGAGACCAGTTACCCAGGGGTTAAGCCTGCATCAATGTGCGTATTGTAAGCGGGAGGGGCATTGGAAGCTAAATTGTCCAAGCTTGAATAACCAGTTTGACCAGGACAATCAGTTCCAGCAGGCTACCAAGGAGATGATCCTGGGGGAGTATGCCAGCTGACTAGACGTAGAACCGGTAGAACAAGTTAAGGAACCTGTTATAAATATACAGTTAGGGCATAAAGAGGTCAGATTTCTAATAGATATGGGAGCTACTTTTTCTGTATTGAATGATTTGCAAGGACAAATTTGGGACAAGGAAGCGACAATAGTCAGCGCTACAGGGAAAGAGGAAAAACGGCCATTCCTGCAACCCCTAGATTTGTGTTTTGGAAACAAGGTTATAACACATGAATTTTTATACCATACCTGAGTGTCCAATTCCGCTTTTAGGGAGAGATTTGCTAGCGAAACTTGATGTGGTAATAACCTTTGAAAATGGAGAGCTTATAATGAAAATACCTGAATCAAAGATGGGACAGATATTAATGATCAAAGAAAAACCTGTTCCCTCTATCCCTAGGGAGGTAGAAGATGCAGTGATTCTCTCTGTATGGGAGACAGATATACCAGGGAAATCTAAATTGGCACAACCAGTGCATGTAGAGTTAAAAGAAGGGGCAAGGGCTGTACAAGTCAAACAATATCCCATAAAACCAGAAGCACGGCAAGGAATAGTAAAGAATTATTGAGAAATTCTTGAAATACCGAATTTTAGAAGAATGTGAATCAGAATTTAATACACCAATATTTCCAGTACAGAAGGCAAATGGTGAATATAGATTAGTGCAGGATTTGAGAGCAATAAATAAAATAACAAAGGACATTTATCCAGTGATATCAAATCCTTATACATTGCTAACATCCATAAAGGAGATATATAAATGGTTTACCGTAATTGATTTAAAAAATGCCTTTTTCTGCATCCCCCTTGACAAAGAAAGTAGGAAACTGCCTTTGAGTGGGAAAACCCAGGGAACAGAAGAAAGACCCAGCTCACCTGGACACGATTACCACAAGGATACAAGAACAGTCCGACCCTATTCGGAAACCAACTGGCAAAGGAACTGGAGATTTGGACTGAAAATGGGCAAGTACCAAGAGATCAATACTTATTGTTGCAGTATGTTGATGATATACTAATAGCTACAGAAGAAAGAGCAACCTGTATAAAGATAACCATTGAGATTTTAAATTCACTGGGAATGGGAGGCTATAAAGTATCCAGAGGAAAGGCACAAATCGCACAACAGACTTTGATTTACCTGGGATCACAGTACTAGGTACTAACCGTATCCAAGCTATTTGTGCTATTCCAGATCCCCAGAATTTACATGAGCTGCGAGTCTTCCTCGGGATGGCAGGATGGTGTCGCTTGTGGATCATGGACTATGGACTGATCGCGAAACCCCTGTATGAAGCTCAGAAGATGCAGCCATTTACCTGGGGCAAACCACAGAAAGAAGCCTTCCTAAAATTAAAGGAAGCACTGACAACTGCTCCAGCACTAGGGTTACCTAATCTGTCTAAAGATTTTCAGCTGTTTGTACATGAAAGGCTGTGCCTAGCACTAGGAGTTCTGACCTAATGTCTGGGAAGCTGGAAAAGGCCGGTGGGCTACTTTTCCAAACAACTCGACAACATAAGTGCCAGGTGGCCCCCATGTCTGCGGGCAGTTGTAGCTACTGTGATCCTGATACAAGAAGCCAGGAAACTTACTATGGGAAGGCACATAGATGTCTATGTACCACACATGGTAACCACTGTCTTAGAACAAAAGGGGGGCCATTGGCTATCTCCCAGCAGGATGATGAAATTCCAGGTAGTCCTGACTGAGCAGGATGATGTCACATTAAAAACAACTAACCTTTTGAATCCTGCTTTGTTCCTAGGTACCACAACTGAAGAAGGCCCATTAGAACATGATTGTGTAGAAGTAATAGAGTACACCTATTCAGCAAGAGAAGACCTGAAAGACATCCCACTAGAGCAGCCGGAGTGGGAGCTGTTTACAGATGGGAGCAGCTTTGTGGAAAACGGAACCAGATACGCTGGATATGCGGTAACAACAGTCAATACAGTAGTGGAGGCAAAGGCATTACCACCAAATACATCTGCCCAGAAGGCAGAACTGATTGCTTTAACCAGGGCACTAGAATTAAGTGAAGGGAAAAAGGTAAATATCTGGACTGACTCAAAATATGCTTTTGGAGTGGTGCATGTACACGGAGCACTGTGGAAAGAAAGAGGACAGTTATCTTCTCGGGGTACGCACATTAAACATCAAGATGCAGTCCTGCAATTGATAAAGGCAGTACAAAAACCTGAACAAGTGGCAATCATACACTGCAAAGCATGCCAACCAGGAAACTCCAAAATCTGTGAGGGAAATTGAAAGGCAGACTGGGCAGTCCGACAGGTTGCTCGAGAGATACAAACAACAATGGCATTGATACCTTTGAAGCATAATGCATCCCAATTCAATTTGCCTCCAAAAGCAAAATATTCAGTAGAAGATGAGAGACTGGCACGTTTGCTAAATGCACAAAAGAATTCAGAGGGATGGTATGTGACCGCACAAGGACAAATAGTGGTACCCCCCCAGATAATGAGAGAAGTTCTACAAATTAAACATAACGAATGTCACTGGGGAGCAGAGGCATTGGTAAAATTGCTAAAGCAGAGTTTAATTTCAGTATGGATGTTAACAATGGCAAAATCAGTAATATCAAAATGTGATATCTGCTTAAAAAACAACCCTGTGGCTAGGCGACAGGCACAGCTAGGAAGAATTCGGATAGAAATAGAGCCAGGAGACTACTGGCAGGTAGATTTTGTAGAACTACCAAGAACCCAAGGATACAAATACCTGTTAGTGGGGGTTGACACATTCTCTGGGTGGCCAGAAGCCCTTCCCTGTCGCACGAACCAAGCAAAGGAAACAGTTAAGTGGTTACTACAGGAGATTATTTCCAGATTTGGGGTACCCCTAGGGGTATCATCAGATAGGGGACCCCATTTCATAGCTACAGTAGTAAGAGAGGTAAGTAGATTACTAGGGATAACTTAGGACCTCCACACACCATGGAGACCCCAGTCAAGTGGACAGGTAGAGAGGATGAATCAGACACTAAAAAGGCAAATCAATAAAATATGCCAAGAAGCCAAATTGCAGTGGCCCCAGGCTTTGCCAATAGCACTGTTGAGGATTCGGATAAAGCCTAGGAGTGGGATGTCAGTCAGTCCTTATGAGATATTGTATGGGAAACGATATGAATCTCCTGAGCCTAACCCTAATGTACATGTCACAGGAAAGCAGGAAGTGTATAATTATGTTCTGTCTCTTGGGAAAACTTTAGCTCGGCTCCGGAGTATCCTCATGTGGAATAGACCACTGACTCTCGAGAACCCAGTTCATAACATACATCCAGGAGACGAGGTGTACATCAAGAACTGGAACGAGGAACTGCTGAAAGAAAGGTGGAGTGGACCCCATCAGGTACTACTGACCACCTTTACAGCAATCAAAGTAGCCGGCATGGAACCCTGGATTCACTATACCCGAGTGAAGAAAGTCCATCCTGGATCACGGACTGTATAAACTCTGGAATCAACAAAGGCTGCAGATAAGATGTGTTTAATTGCTTTCAGAATGCTATCAGTAATTGTGCTAACGTTATGGTCATTAATATCTTTGGGATGTGGAATGCAAAATGATCAACTAACCACTCTTCATTCTAGAATGAAGAGAGAGGTACAAACAGAAACACAGGTGATAAAGGTTTCTAATGCAGTTTGGGCTGAGAATGTAATGATTGGATTAGTCAAAGATTTTGCCAAAATGCAAAACACCAGTAGAATAACTGCCTGTCTGCCAATACCAAAGGCAGCAGGAGACCCAGTAAACTGGGGAATCATAACATCAAAACTACGTGAAATACAAAAGAACAAAACAATTACATGTAAACAGGTACCCAAATTGAGGTCCAGGACAATTTGTATGGGCAGCAAGTGATGGTACCTGGACAACACATCTGCCTGTAGACGGGAAAGTAAAGGAGATTACTCTAGGCCTCCCAACCTTATGTCCAATTTGGAAAAAGTCCCCATTTAATGGAAAACATGAACTTCTGCAGATAAGAGCAAGACGAGAAGTTCTAGACAATGAAAATCCAGATGACACTTGGCAAGAACCCTCTAGTGGAGTGAAATTTGGATGGGCCCTAGAGTCATTGCTTGGTCCTATAGCAAACTATCAGAGTAGAGAGATGCTGTACAAACTTAGAGGTCAGGTAGATAAACTGGCAAAAGTCACCCGGGAAGGATTTAAAGAATTAAATATACAATTACAAGCCACCACAAAAATGACTTTACAAAATCGATTAGGCCTAGATTTGTTATTCCTGAAAGAGCATGGAGTATGTGGATTTTTAAAGGGACAAGTTGATAATTGCTGCGTTCATATCCCAAATGTAACTGCAGATATAGAATATGACATCAATCAGTTGAAACAAATAGAGCATGAAGCACAAGAAGAGCAGAAGGATTTGGCTATGTCCTGGTTTAGAGCAACTTTGGAGAAGAATCCCCCAAAGGAGCTCCGGTGGGAAAAGCAGATCCAATCGGCCCCTCCCCCAAACTGGTCCGGGAGGGAAAAAATACATCCTTGGAGAAAGGTGGAAAAAACCTGTTTATTAAACAATAAAACCAAAACAATATCAAAACAATGAGACCCCTTGCCACTCTAAAAGAGATGACAAACTGAGAAAACCCCGGGTTGAAGCTCAGCTCACTCAGTCTCTGATCAGTCCCTCCGGTGCTGGAATTGTCGCAGGCCAGGCCCGGCCTGGTGGGCCACAGCTGCAGCTGCCGGTGCTCCCCTGGGTGTTCAGTCCAGAGCAGTTTCAAGAGGACCAAAGAAAAAGGAAAAAAAAACAGTCCAGGGAACTTCTTTGCCTCAGCTAGCTAAAACTAACTAAAAAGCAAAAGAAGAGCTCTCTGCCCCGCTGTCTGTCCGTAGACAACACGGTCCAGGAGCAGGAATGTGGAGGAGTGAGTGCAGTGTCTGAAAACAAACTGCGCGCTTCTTCTCTCCCCCCCTTCACTCTCTGGAACACTCTTAAAGGTACAAAACTTATTATTATTCAACATAAACAGAATGAGACGATTGGGGATAAAAGCATCATATAGTCAACCCAGGACAGGCTACAAGCTGGTTAGGAAAAATCTTTAAAGGATTAGGGTGGAATGTGAGTTCATGGATTAAATCTATCATTGAGAGTGTGATAATCTTACTAATTGTATTCTTAGCAATTTGGTTAGTTTACAGCATCTTAAAGGGAGAGATACAGAAGAAAACGTCCTGGAACTGGAGGATAATAAAGGCACTAACATGAGATCCATGCCCACCATCTTCTGGTTCTCCAGTTCGTAACAGCATCCACAACAATGTTTACATCAACCCTGGATTTGAAGAACCAAGTACGAACCGAGGAATAAAGGACTGTATCAAGTGAAAACATTTACACCTATAGTGAAGTGAAAATGCTTTCAAAGTGGGGAGAATGATAGTGGAGCCCTGGAAAAAGTTAAAGATAGAATCTAAAATGTTAGGCTTTGTGCTTTCCCAGATCAACTGCACCTGTGTAAGCAGTATGATAAATTATATAATTGTTAGATGTGATGATTGTTTAGTAATTAAATATAATTATTATATAACCATAAGAAGAATAATGAGAAACTATGTTGGAAATTCAGAGAGGGGCTAAATTTATGTATACAATAGAACAATATAAGTTTAATAATTAACATGAAAGTTATATAACGCTAGAGTACAAAAACATGATCATTTCGGATGTATGGTCGGAATCAGATTTGGGTAATACCCCGATTCCCAGAGCTCTTTAATAAAAAGCACCGCATATAATCCCCCATGATTATGTGTTTTTGAACGCTAACACCTTTATGGTAACACCAGGTGAGGATCTTACACATAACATGTAAATTAATTGAACCTGAATAAATTGGCTGCCACATCCAGAGATTTGACCAAATTACAACAACCATTGCAGTCATCCTTATTGATATTGAGAACCAGTGGTTGCTATCAAACATTTTACCAGTTGGGGAGAAAGTAAATGTAAATGATCACAAATTGGTAATTGATGCACTCGGTGATACACAAAACAACGTTTCTTTGGCTCTCAGCTGTATCCAGGCACAATTGTGGATGCAGTCAGTTGCTGCCTCAATTATAAGAGCAGGTGAAGAAGGCACTTTTCCCACTAAAATTCGGTAAATAATCTGGGATAGTGCCACTGACTTTGAAAGAGAATTCCAATCCTGGCGGAACTTAGTGAATTTTACCTATGACCCCATTTCAAATACAGCCAATTTTTGTGTTAACCATACACAGTGCCTCAGAGCATTTGATTTTCCCTGGTATAGCATTAGAACTGAATTACGAAGGAGCTATTCTCTATCCCATAGAGAATGGGACCGTCAAATTGGTGAGAAATGGCAAACTGTTAATTTAGAATCTTGTATTGTCCGAGAACAACAAGGGCTCATCTGTGAAAGCAATGCAATCATAGCTCAAGACATTTGTTTAGACACAGAGCAAAATATCTGTCATTTTGAAATTTGTCCTAACAAGACTTCTGAAACAGTCCTTATATACATAGGCAATAGATGTGCATGCTTTAGAACCATTTATGATTTTGTATTTGTAGAGAATGTTGTAGTAGATACTAAAAATCTTTCAAATTTCTGTGCTTGTAACTTTACCAAGATTACAGGATGTGATTTCTCTTATGAAGCTCCAGTTACCTCTCACTACCTGTTGCAATCTAACTACACACCGATTCACAAACTGATGCCTACTCCTATTGGGATGAATCTCACTTTGGTAAGACAAGTGCTGCTCCATCGAGACTTGGTGGAAATCCTTGAGAAGATTCAGAAAAACGGACAGAAAACCCTGGTGACTGTTCATCACAATGTGAGACAGATATAGCATGCCATGGAAAGAGTGGAGGAAGATGCCGAGCACAGGTGGTGGGATACTCTTTTAGGTGGTTTCCTGCTGCCACGGGTGCCCTGAACAGTGTGTGCCATGCCATTGTTATCCTTTTGACTCTACTTCTGTTTGGTTTTATTTTATCAGCAGTCCCATTTGTTATGAATTGGAGCATAAAACAGCTGACAAGATTGATGTCTATAGTTAATGCACACAACTTGGCTGAGGTCTTCTACACTGTGGACATCCAAAGACTTTGACAAAAGGCAATTATGAATGAAGCATGTGTTGTGGAATAATTCCTGATTTCCATTTATGATTTTGTGGGAATTAATTTTGATTTTTAGTAAATTGTTTTAGAAAATATTTTTTAAAATTAATGCTTGTATTATGTTTTGTTTATTGCTTTTGCTTTTGATTATTTGTGACTGGTTTCAACCATTTGAAAATTGTTATAAAGGTAATATGGTTTTAATTAACCAACAATTTGTGAAAATTGTTATGATAATCAATATTAAATATGTTTGTTTTTTCCCCTTTTTCTCCTCCTTTTCCTGTCCTTTCTTTCCCCTCTCTCTCTCTCTTTTTCCTCTCTTTCTGACATCCCTATTTTTCTGGGTTATACTACCAACGTACTGCGAGTTCTGCAGACTCATCAACGATGCTCCGGAGTTCTGCTGATGAAGATCCCTCAAGACAATCGTGAGTCATGGGGTCGTGTGTGAGAGTCTGTCCAAATTTTCCCTCATCTGCCTCACAATCGTCATTGGGGGACCACTGAAGAGAAGACCCCCCTGTCTTAAATCTCTGGCTCCAAGGGAGAAAGTCATGTGCCTGAGACCTGAGAGCATTGCTAAGCCATTGCTCTCACAGGTGTTGTTTGCTGTGTGCTACACTGACCAAGGAGAAGAAGAATGGGGCACTGTGCCCTTTGAGCAACAACAGCCTTGGAAGCTGTCCCACCCCTCGGCCTGGCTGGACTTCTCCTGAGTTTCAGGTGGTGCCCCCACAGAAGACCCTCACCTGTTTTACAACCACCGTGACAGACTGAGATGTAAGGAGCCTCTCCATCAAGGACTGAGACATGGAACCCCCATGTGAAAAGGCCCCTCTGCTCCTTCCAAGGACCGGGACTGAAACCCCCAGCCCGGGGAGGTGTGTGGGGGAGGCAAGCTGACCAAAGCGAGATGTTTGCCTGCAGGTTGTGACCCCTGGACCAAGAAGACAATGGCTCCCATTTACTGCTGAACGCATGGACTACCTGTTACATTTGTTCCTTATTGTATCTGTTTCCCTCCCCTCGCAATTTCCAATGGAGTTATCATAATATAAACCTCTGAGTTAGTGAGAGACTTCGAGATCTCCCCAACGTAACAGGCGGATCCTCGACTGGACTGGACCAAAGGACTTCATCTCTACGTTTGGTAGCTCTATCCCTCTCTTTCTCTCTCTCTCTCTTTTGTCTTTCTCTTCCCCCATCTTTTTCTCTCCCTTAGTCCCTCTATCACATTTTGTTGTGCTCATTCAATAAAGGTGCATTTGTTTCAATTATCATTGCAAACCCCCTTGTACCATGTCGGTTCTTTGTGCATCCTGAGATCAAATCCATGAACCACCACAAAACTCATCCATGAGAACGGATCGTGACACCCCCTGAGGACCCCTCCCCAAATTCCCCCCCAAAGGCCCCCAGCACCCCCAGACCCTGCTAAAACCCCCACAAGTTCCCCCCAGACCCTTCCCAAATCTCCCTCAAATGTCCTTAAGACCCCTCCCCAAATTCCCCTCATGACCCCTCCAGGACCCCTCACCTGTCCCTGCGCCTCCTCAGCAGCTCCCGGAGCCCCCCGTCCTCTCCCAGCGCCTCCCGCAGGACCCGCCCGAGCCCGGGGCGGCTCCCGGGGGTCCCTGAGGGGGTCCCTGAGGGGGTCCCGGGGGCGGGGGGGGGAGGGGGCGCCCGTTCCATGCCTGGCCCCATAGTCAGGAGGCGCCTCTTCGGGCTCGGCTCTGATTGGCTGGAGCGGTACGGGGAGGGCGGGAGTTGCTGAGGGGAGTTGGCCGGTGAATGGTTGCTTTCATAGAGGGCACGGTGATTGACATTAGATGGGCGGGGTAGGCAGGCTTTGCCGAGGGGAGGCGTGCGGTGATTGGTTGGATAGAGGCAAAGAAGGCAGGAGTTGCACAGGGGAGACACCCGCTGATTGGTTGGTTCAGCTCGAGAGAGGCGGGAGTAGCTGAGGGGAGGCGTGCGGTGATTGGTTGGTTTGGGGCGGGTGCGCCATGATTCATTATTTTGGGAGATGAAGCGTGGTGATTGGATGGTTTGGAGTGGGGCACGTCACTATTGGCTTGGAAATGCCCAGCATTTTTTAGGGAACACACCCAGTTCTTTGGGGAAAAACTCTTGGATTTTTAGGGAAAAATTCCCGTTTTTTGCAGCAGACACATTCCCGAATTTTTTGAACCCACATGACCCCAAATAACCAAAAAACCCCCAAATACTCGAAATAAACCCCAAAGAACCCCAAAACACCCCAAACAAATTAAGATAAACCTAAAAAAACAAAAAAAAGTCAACCCAAACCCAAAAATCCCCAAATGATTTCAAACACACCTAAAAAAACCCTATATACACCAACATTAACCACAAGAACTCCAAATAATTCCAAATAAACCCACATAAACCCAAATAACCCAAACACAAATAATTCCAAATAAACACAAATAATTCCAAATAACCCCAAATAAACAGAAATAAACCAAGTAAAAACCAAGATAAACCCGAAATAGTCATAAATAACCCCAAATAAACCCAAATAAAGCCCAGTTCCTACCATCTTCACCCCAAAACAGATCCCGACCAATCAGAACGCACGGCACTGATGATGATCCACTTGCTGGGCACAAACTCAAGAGCACTGGCCCTGCTCAGCCATTTTCAGCCAATCAGCGCCCGGCCCGACTCTAACTCATCACTTGCCAGCCACTGACCAAGGCCTCTCACTGCGGTAAATCATCAGAGAAAGCACGGGGTAATTTCCAGCCAATCAGAGCGTGTCTCGCTGACGACTCATCAGTTGCCAGGAGCGGAATTTGGGGGGGGGGGGAAGGTGACCCTGGGGATGTGCTGGGGACCCCAAATTAATCCAAAATGGGGTCCGGACCCCAAAACGGAGAAGGAGGGGCCTGGAGCATCCAAAACCAAACACAGGAGAGGTGATTGGGGGAACGATCGGAAAGGGGAGAGTGGGGAAAAGAGGGGGGTGGGAGACCAAAATTGAGCTGGGAGGGGAATGGGACCCCCAAATTGAGGTGGGAGGGGGATGGGGCACCCAAATTGAGCTGGGAGGGGTGTGGGATCCCAAAACTGAGCTGGGAGGTGGATGGTACACCCCAAATTGAGCTGCGATATGGGTGGGACCCCAAACAGCATGAAGCCAATTTTGTTCCTGGACTATGTAAAGTACTTTATGGATATGCAAAAAGTCTAGGAATATGCAACAGGCTGATGTAATGGGAGACAAGGACCATTGGGCAAAGGTTGTTATGGCCACCAAGACCTCCCAGTTATTTTCAGGGACACCCCTTAATTAATCTGGTTGAATTACATCAGCCTGTTGCATATTCATAGACCCTCATGCATATCCATAAACTAATCTACATATTTCAGGAACTATTTTACATGGCCCATCCTTGGAGGTGTCTCCCCATTTCAGGAGCCCCCACTGAAATGGAAAATGAAAACCCTCTCCCTTTGATGATGATGATGATGATGATGATTATGATATTAATCAATTTTGAAATTAAGGGGCTCTCAGGCAAACATACAGGAGTAGAAATAACAGTTCTTTATTAGGAAAAATTAAAAATACAAATGCAGTAGTACAAACAAAAAAAAAAAACAGTGACACAGTCAGAATCCTCTGGGAATCCAGTGAAAAAGGTTGATCCTCTAGGAATCCAGCGGAGAATGTGGCTGATCCTTTGCAATCCAGTGGAAAAAAGGGCTGATCCTTTGGGAATCCATTTCTTATCCCCCAAAGATAGGGCAAAGGCAGGGCCATGGAGTTTTTATTGGCTATCCCAAGGGTGGAGTTGGGGTTGGGGTCAGGGGAGGAGTTCCTAGCAACACAAGAAGGGTGAGATCAAATTCTTGCCTCTTAGCAACAGCAGCACTCCACACAGAACCTGTCCCCAAATCCTAAATTCCCTCTAAAACAACTGAGAAATTATGGAACTGCAGATATATTCGAACCTTCATTTAATCCAGTTTTGGGTGTTTTTAAAGGATGAAGGTGAAGCAGAGGAAAATTAAGGCCAAACCAAAAGGCAAAGAAGCCAGGTGTGTTCCCAACATGGATCACAGGGAATGTGAGTGACCAGGGCTGTGCCGAAAGTGCCTCCTCCAGTGGGGGGTGGAGCTGGAGCAGCGCACGAAGCTCTGCCCACAGTCGGGGCACTCACAGGGCTTCCCTTAGTGGTGCCTCCGTTGGTGTTGGGTCAACTGAGAGCTCCTGGAGAAGCTCTTCCCACACTGGGGACACTCGTAGGGCCTCTCCCCAGTGTGGATGCGCCGGTGGGTGACGAGGGTGGAGTTGTGCTTGAATCCCTTCCCACAGTCGGGGCATTGGAAGGGCCTCTCCTCTCTGTGAATCCAATAGTGCTGGAGGAGATAGGAGCTGATCTTAAACCTCTTCCCACACTTGGAACACTCATAGGGCCTCTCCTCAGTGTGGGTCCTCTGGTGCTGGATGAGGCTAGAGCTCTGGCTGAAGCACTTCCCGCACATGGAACACTTGTACGGCCTTTCTCCAGTGTGGATCCTCTGGTGCTTCATGAGGCTGGAGCTCTGGCTGAATCTCTTCCCACACTCCCCACATTCATGGGGCTTTTCCCCAGTGTGGATCCTCTGGTGCTGGATCAGGTGGGAGCTCCGGCTGAAGCACTTCCTACACTCAGAACACTCATAGGGCTTCTCCCCAGTGTGGATCCTCTGGTGCACAATCAGGTTGCAGTTCCGCCTGAAGCTCTTCCCACACTCCACGCATGTGTGGGGCTTCTCCCCATCATTGAGCTGCTCATGGAGCACCAGCTCCGAGCTCTGCCTCCGTCTCCGGCCGCCTTCCCGGCCCAGGCTGGCTCTTTCCCCCTCAGATCCCCGCCGGCTGCGTTTGCAGCCCCTCCTCGTGTGGCATCTCCGGGGCTTTTCCTCCCCATTGGCTTCCTGCGCCGTGGAGCCGCTCAAAGCGGCCTCTTCCACCAGGTTCTGCCGCGGGCATTTGTCCTCCCTGCTCTCCATGCTCACCTCCTGCTCTGGGGGAGGAAGGACAAGGACAGGATGGGATTTGCCTCTGTGCCACAGGCAAGGGCAAGGAGATCCCCCCAGGGCTGAGCTGCAGTCGGGGCCATGCTGGGCTGGGAGATGGAGCAGCACAGAGGGGAAAGGGGCACTGACTTCCTCCTCACCTGCCTCAGTGTCCCGGGGCATCTTCCTCTTCCTTGCAGCCTCCCAGGGGTTGGCAATGGGAAATCCTGGTTTGGGGAAAACAAGGGATGAGCGTGCTTGTAGGACTGTCGGGGGGTAGGACGGTCGGGACAGATGGAGACGAGAGATCTCTGCAGCCAGGTCGTGGAACTTGCAGTTTATTGCAAAGGGCCTGGGTGCAGGGCCCTGCTTGGTGCTGCCAGGCACAGCTCAGAGCAAGGCTGAGAGAAGAGAGGGGTAGAGAGGATGAGAGGGTAAAAGAGTAAGACAGGCAAGAGCATAAGAGAGTAAGGTTCCTGTTACAACACAATAAATTTTGTTCTGTGTTGAATATTCTATTTCTCACCAACCAATCTAGTACAAGATACAAATCCTGCAGCATTTACATACAGCCTGTAAGAATCATTACATCACCATACTGTGTTACATTTTACACCCTAAAAACTCCTCTTTGGACTCCTTCTGCTGAGCTAATAGGGTCTGGATCTGTCTGCAAGCAGAGGGAATTGTTTCATCAAAAGGGGATTACCTTCAGTTGGGCCACACCATTGCTTTCCAGTTGTCACTAACTAAGGTATCTCAGAGCTTGCTTTCATTCCAATCTAACTTATACTTTCTATATTCTCAACATCTTTTGCAAGACAATCGTATTTATAAGGTTTTCCTCTTTCATCTTCCCCAACACACATTGAGTTTGAAGGTCCCTCTGCCCAAGTCCATCTCTACAAGTCACTGGCCACCTGGGCTCCAGAAAAACCTCCCAAACACCAAGATTCAGCCCTGAAAAAGCCTCCCAGGAGCTCCCGGTCCCTGGTCCCTCCCCTCTGGTGTTCAGGAGGTTCCCCCCTGTCCCAGCTGCTGGGGGTCATGCTTGGATTAGGGGTCCCCATTCTCCTCGGTGCCTGCCCTGCCCAGGCTGCTGGCAGTCCCAGCAATGCCAAAAGCTCCCCCCGCTTCGCTCTCCCCATTTTCGGGATGCTGGGGCTGTTTGGGCTCCCAGGCTCCCTTCTCCCCTCATTCTCTGCTCTGGGCTGCAGTGGCTCCAAGGAGTCCACCCTGCCCCTCTCCAGGCTCTTGAGGCTCCCGCCAATGGCGCCGCTCCCCCCTCTCTGGGCTCCCCCCTTTGGGCTCCTGGGGGACACAGGGCTCTGCTCCTCCAGGCTGCCTCTGCCAGCAGCCGCCACCGTCCCCCCCCGATGTCCCCCCGAGGGGCCATTCCTGCTCAGCCTTGGACTTCTTCATTCTCCAAACATCCCCCAAAACCCCAATCCAGGGACACCCCGGGATATCTGGGCCGAGCTCCCTCTCCCCGCTCACCGGCGCGATGGGGGCGGCGATGATCCCACGGGTGGGGACTGCGAATTCAGGCAGGGATCGACAGCGTGGTTCCCTCAGCTCGGCCTTGATCCACCTTTGTCCCTCTTCTTCCTCTTCCTCCCACTCCTCCCCTTCCTTCCCCACTCCTCCTCTGTCTTATCTCCACCTCCTTCGCCTCTACCACCCCTGCTCTTCCATCCCTTCTCCTCTTCCTCCTCCCTAACCCCACATCCTTCTCCTCCTTCCATTGCTGCTCTCTCTCTGCCGCCATCCCTCCTCTTCCATCCCTCCTCCCCCTGCTCCTCCCCTCTAACCCCACCTCCTCCTCCCCCTTCATCCCTGCCCTTCCCTCCCTCCTCCTCCTCCCCCAGCAGCAGCCACACCCTCGGTGCCCCGTTCCCACAGCCCTCGCAGCCCGCGGCAGGAGCGGGGATGGAGCCGGGACAGGTCGGGATGGGCAGCATGGGGCTCTCGGCTGCTCCCAGCCATAGCGAGCGGGGGGAACCCGGCCCAGGCTAAAGGAGAGGCAAACTGGGCAAACTGGGGGCAGAGTACAAAGCTAAGGATGCAGCAGAAAATGGAGCTGAAAGAGTTATGTTAATATTAACTCCAAACGAGGAAAAACTGGAAATTCTAAAGTTTAGGGAAGCTGAGAAAAAAGAATTAAACAAGATAGGAAGTAAACAAGATAAATCAGGGAACTGGAAACTTCTTGATGGAAGACAATTACTTAATAAAATGTGCTTACTAGGAAAATATTAGAAGACATGCATCAGAAAACCCACTGGGGTACTCAAGCTTTGTGTGATCATTTTTTAAGGAACTATGGGCGCACTGGGATTTTTGGAGTAGCAAAGCAAGTAACTGAAAGATGCTTAATTTGCCAAACGATAAATAAAAACATGATGAGAAAAACAACATTAGGAGGTTGCGAGTTAATGCGCAGACCATTTCAAAGTATCCAAGCAAAAGTTGAGATTTGTTAGGCTCTGGATTTATTCGTTAAAAAACCCGTTTAATCTAGAAGAAAGAGAATATGCCATATCTCAGAGAGGAGATTTTAAGAGAATAAAAATATTTAAAGTATCAGAAACACCTGAGAAAAACAAGACAAGGAAAAGGGGAAATAAAAGGGAGGGGAAAAAAGAGGAAAAATCAGAAAGAGAGTGGGATGCTCTGCAGGTCTTGCCCCCTCCGTTCGCGGCCCAGGCGCCTGTCCCGGGTCCCGGCTCGCTGCCCGCCTCAGCTCCGCCTGCCCCGGTTTCCATCCCAGGTGCGGCCTCACTGCCCAGGGCAGCTCCACCTGCCCCGGCGCTGTCGCTCAATTTGTGTGCCCTGCTCCCACTGCCTGGACCGCGGCTGCTCTGCCGGCCATGCTGGGGAAGATGGGGGTTGCTCTGTCCTGCCGCCTGCTTCGAGGTCACCGCGCCCACCGCACCCAGGGTGGGTCCCAGCCATCCCATCCCCGGCTGCCCTGCCCGTGCCACCTGCGCTGGGCACCGCCGCTGCTGCCGGGCTCTCCCACCTGCCTTTGCTCTGCTGGGAGCTGCTGGATCAGCCGCCATCAGCCATGTGGGGGCTACCCACACTCCGCCTCGGGCTCCACGGGAAGATCCCCCTCTGCCGATTCCGGCAACAGACCCTGCCCACACTCCCACCGAGCCTCAGCGGGATATCCTCCCCTGACCCCGTCCTGCTCTGAGTTACGGCCCCTTGGTAACCACAGCTCCGGCTGTTCAGGGAAACTCTCTCTCTCTACAGGAAGCAACATTTTGAAACACTAGGAGCTCAGTTAAAAGGCAGCCCTCTCCAAATTCTTTCCCAAAACACGGGAGAAAGGCTGGAGAAGGTAAAAAAGTGAAAGAGTTAGCTGAAGGGATTGCTCTATTTCCGTTCAGAGAGGTTCCCATGGGAGGGATGCGCTGGCCCGCCCCGCGGGAGCCACCAGCGCCCCTGCCGGCCGTGCCCGGAACTGAAGCCAAGGGCAAAGCGCCACAGCCAAAAGGCCGGGACTGGGTCCGGGCTCTGTTTGCTGTCAGTGCCGCAGCTGTTGGTGTTTGTTTGCTTTATTATACACACTAGTAAAAAACTGGTATTCCTATTCCCATATCTTTGCCTGAGAGCCCCTTCATTTCACTAGTCTAAAAATTTAGAGGGACGGGGTTTGCATTCTCCATTCCAAGAGAGGCTTTTTCTGCCTTCCCGAGCAGACACCTCTCTTGTAAAGAAAGACAACAACCAACAGGCACTGAGGGGGGCTGCAGGAGGGGCACAAGAAGGCCCTGCAGCACTTGGGCACAAAGGCACAGGAGGTGAATGCAAGAAGGCAGCAGCAAAAGGCCAAGCTGAAGGCAAAGGCCAGGACACAGCTCCTACAGCCCCTGAGGGATCAACCCCAGGGCCCAAGGGGGCCCCAGCACCCAGGGCACGGGCTCGGCCACAAGCACCTGGCAGAGGCACTGCCCTCCTTGGCAGGGGAGAGCCCACCCAAACAGCCCCTGGCAAGGAACCAGGGCTCCAGCTGCAGGGCACAAGGACACTGCAAGCACAGACAGCAGCACCCTCAGGACCAGCAAGTCCACCCCTTGATGGACATGGATTGGCAGGGCTGTCACAGCTCCCATCACACCAGGGACCCTCCACACTGCAGCCCTTGAGAACATTCAGGGTGGGCCTGCATTGAGAGGAGGCATTTCCTGATGGGGGCCTCTCAATCCACTCTGAATCTTAAACCTAAAGGGGAAAATAGTAAAGGAATGTTTTAATTTTTAAGGGAATGAGTGGGAAAGATGACCAGGTATGATTTGCTCAACCGCTATTAGAAGCTGTGGGGGATAGGTCTGAAATAAATGAATTGCTTTTTCTTCCTCGTGTGTTTGTAATTAACTAGGAAGGAATTTGAGAGCTGTATTTTAATACTGTAAAAGGGGATACAGAGGCCAGTTCTGTTCTACCTTTGTGCCAAAATGGGACAAGGCCCATACTGAAGTGAACCCCAAAGTGTGGGCAGCCCCAGGGAAAGAGGGAAAATTAGATGTGGAGCCTCTACAAATTAATTTAAAGCAACCAGGACAAGGAATATCCTGTTCCATGAGAGGGAAGGAAGGGTTCACAGCCTGGGATTGAGTCCCTGTTAAAGGAAGGGCTTTTGGAGCCAAGGATGTCTCCCTACAACACTCCTATCCTGGCAGTCAACAAACTGGATGGATGGACAGGAGGAGGAAACACAGAATTTTCAAGTGTTAAAATGAAGATTAACTGAGGCGGCTGGCCTGGGCCTTCCAGACAGGGAAAAAGAATTTGAATTATAGGTGGATATTAAACAGGGTCTTGCCAAAGGAATTCTTGTGCTAAAATATTTAACTCTATATAGGATCTCCTATAGCTCAAGTCTGGCATCAAGTTAAAGGTCTGACAACCAAAAGAGCCTCTAAATGGATGAGCAGGGCTCGGTTATTACAGTATGAAATTTGTTCAATGGTGCAGGAGGATTTAGAACTGAGGACAGGGCAAGGGTTTAACCTCCTGTTTGAACAGCCTGGAGAGGGCCTGGAAAGGAACCCAGGACTGCACTCAAGGGACAGAGCTCCAGACCCAGGCTGGGAGAGATTGATGATGGGACATTCCCTGGCCTGAGGGAGATAGTGTGTTTGTGGATGGCTCTGCAAGGGCAGCAGAAGGGAAAAGAGCTACAAGACAGGCTGTTATTAAGGAAGGGGAATCAGACACAGCGCAGGTCACCGCCCCATGCTCAGCTCAACCCACGGAGCTGTGGGTGCTTGTGAGAGCCTGGCACTGAAATGCCCTGAGCAGGAAGGCTTCAACATCTTCTGCTGACACCATGGCACCTAACAGGGGGGCAAAAGCAATTCTCACTGCTTCAGCAACCACTGGAACAGATATCAAGGGATATTCTCCCGCAGGAAGCTGGGCTGGCACAGAGCCTCTCTCCCTCACCCCAAGCTCTGCCTGCTGGCACTGATGGAATTTGCACAGCTCAAGGCAGAGCCCAGGGGGAGGATATCTGACCCTGCAACACAAACGGGTGAAGCTGCAAAGGGAAACAGCAAATGGAGAATGCTGGGAAAACTTCACTATAAACAAATGGGGGGAATCATCCCTCTGCCCACTCCAACATGTGCTGTCACTGTCTGTGTTATATAGGGTATATTAGAGCACTAGGGATTTTTTGCTACCAAAAATTCAGGGAAATCAGTTGGGAATCCAAGGATTTGATGATTTAATTAGACAAAAGCAGTCAATTGATGCAGCCCTGGCTGGAGAGAGAGGCTAAAAATAGGGAAAAGATGAACGGCCTGCAGAACAAATACTACAACACCATGGAGCAGACCCTGGGAACCCGAACCAGTTCATATCAGGAGCCACAGAACCCATTTCTCATTTCAATGGCATCATTAGATTACAAGCTGTCCTTGGAATAATAACCAACCAGACAGCTCCAGCTCCTGACCTTCCTGTTGACCAATCCACTGAAATGAGGAACACAACACTTAACCATCGGATGGGATCAGATCACCTGTTAGCAGAAAAATAGGGGTTTGTGGAAAATTAAATGACTCCAACTGCTGTGGGCAAATAGATGACAATAAAAAGTGGTGAAACAGATAACAAAGGAAATAAGAAAGCAGCTCCTGTACAGATTCAAATGCGGAAAGGATGGGAATGGGACACGGTTTCGGGGTTCCCGGCGAGACCATGGGTTAAACGAATGCTGTTTCTCCTCTGATGTGCTACAGCAACTCTCATCATATTACCGTGCTCCACACCTTGAGAGTGCAGCTCATTCAGCAGGTGAGGGAGGGGACAGGGACTTGCAGGTAAGGAAGTAAGGGGCGAAAGCACCAGCTTCAATAAATGTTACGAATGAACATGGACTGCTGCTAAAAGTGCCGCAAAATTCTTGAACTTGGAGAAGAACAAAGACTTTACTGAGCCGTGAATATCGGCCGTTATACAAAAGTGGGGGTGCACAATAACGAGGACATGCAGTTGCCGGACCGGGAGGTCTGAACCTTCCAAGCACCTCAGCCAGTGGGCAAAGGGAGAGGGAGATGAAGCCGGGAAAATGAGGATAAAAAGGAGGCTGCGAACTACAACCGTGGCACAGAGCGCACGGCAAATGCCCCACGGCCTCTCCCTCTGCCCCCCAATAAAGTCACTTTTACAGGACTCCTCTGTCTCCTCTGCGCACAGAAACCTCCGGCCACGGCAATTTCCCCGCACAGCCCCGGGCACGGGGCAGCCCCCTCTGTCCCAGCCACAGCAACCGCGCCGAGCCAGCGCTGCTCCGGCAGCGGCTCCTGCCGAGGCAGCGGCCGCAAGGAGACCGCGGGCAGCCGCTCCCGCAGCGCCCTCACGCCAGCGGCAGCACGGGGCGGACACGGCACAACGAACCCGCCCGAGCCCCCTGCCGCCCCCGAGGCCCGCAGCCAGCCCCGAGCCCCCGCACAACCCAGCGCGGCTCCCACCTGCGCTGCGGCCGCCTCCGAGCTCCGCCGCCGCCTCACCGCGCTCCGGCCGCTGCCGCCGCTCACGGCACCGCACACACGCTCCGACAACGGCGCCGCTGCCCAGCCAGGGCCGCCCTCAGCCCGCCACCGGGGCCCTGCTCCGCCCCGCTCCCACCAATCAGCGCGCCACAAACACGACTGACGGCACCATCGTCCAATCCCAGCCAGGGGCGGGCTCTGCACGCGGCACAGCCCCGCCCCGCGCTCTCAGGGCGCCCCGGGCTGCGTGAGGGCAGAGCCGGAGCTGAGGAGCAGCCCTGGAACGGGCCCAGGCCCGAGGGGATTGAGCTGAAAACGCAAACAAACTTCTCCGCACCTCCCGCCACGGCTTTCCCGGCATTGCGGCTCCGGTGGCTCCGGCTCCGAGGAAAGCCCTCAGTTTTCCTGCCCCTAATTAGGCGCATTAGTGCACCGCTTTAATTTACCGCAAGAAAAGGAAAACTGCCCAAAGCTCTGTGGATGAGTGGGGGAAGGGAGCGATTTCTGACAGAAAACTCCAAAATCTCAGACCAGAATAATGAGAACTAAGTGAAGACCCTTAAATCCACTTTTCCTCCCATGCCTCCATTGTGAAAAACGCCCATCACTTTAAAAAATAATTTAAAGTTTAATAGTAATAAAATTGTCGTAAAAATAGTAATATAATTAGAGTAATAAAAATTTGAACAATTGAGATTAAGACAATACGAGACAACAAGAAGAAAGTTACGGAGGACCGGGTACCTTTTCTGGGCAAAATAAGCCCGAAAAAGGACACTGGTTAAAAGAGGATTAACCCTTAAAAGCAATAGCCTGTTGCATATTCATACACCTCATACATGATGCATAAATTCCATTCAAACAAAGGATTATGTCTGGTCAGTGTCAACTTTTGCCTCCTAATCCTCAGCGGCGTCTTCATGGCTGAGCAAGGCAGGAAGTTCGTTTCTTCTGATAAGAGAGCAGTAAATTCTCTTTCTCTGAAAGATTTAGGTGTCCTGTGGCTGCTATCTGGTGCAAGTACCTCATTCCTTTCTTAAAAAAGTATCCCACATACATAGTTCCTACCTTAACTAGAAAACTGCATTTACCACACTGTTAAAATGTTGATACTGCCCTATTAATCACTACAACAAAATACATATAGTATTTTATATCTGCATAGAGACATATAATATGCACTTTTCACACTGCCAAGGTAAAGGGATTCCTTTAATCTGTCAAACCACAAATAAAATAAATAAAAAGGCTGTCTCTGTTACAGCAAAAAATCTGATATGCCCACAAACACCACAAATGGGGGCGGGGGGGAATTCCTGGAATTCTTTTAATTTGCTTTAATGCCCATAAATCACCACACTAGTTTTTCCACATAAAATGCTGCACTTGTTGCAAACAAAATCTTAAAATCTCACATACAGAATTATACAGTCCCAAGAATCAAATTACCACAATGCAGGGGAAAAAACCCACACAGCTCTCCTGTACCTCAAGTCTTGGGAATCAACTTATAACAAGCTGTCTCTATTACAGCTCTGACAGCCCACAAACACCAGTTTAAGTTAAAACCCTTCTAAAAGGGTGGCTTAACCCTCTTGACTCAGGCTCAAGCTTAATACACAGCTTAACACAGATGACACACAACAAAAATTACCAGCTTGTTACAATTATAACTTTGACACAATAGTCAGCAAAATCTCACACTACACCAGATGAATCCAAAGTTGCATCTTTGCAAACTCCACAAGGACAGGGACCACAAAGGCACCGTGTTACAGCGTTTGATCCTCGCCTCCCAGGTCCCACAGGCAAAGGATTGGTTAACACCTGAACACAAAGCCTTATGAAAGAATGGTTATACTCAAACACCAGGTGTCACAGCAAATGCTGCTCCCCAAAACTAGAAAGTTCACACACACAAACTCACTGTGAAAGGGGTATTTCTTTCCACACACACAAACTCACTGTGAAAGGGGTATTTCTTTCCACACACACAAACTCAGCTATAACAACCTTAGACCAGCATTTGCCCTTACGACTGCTAGCCCCAGTTGGTGGCAAACTGAGCTCTCTATGCTGAAACAAATGGCAGCACCAAAAGCCCGAGCTCAGTACAACAGTTCAACAACTCTTTCTGCTGGCAACCAGATTTCAACTGCAACTTCAGCTTGCAAGCACACTACAGAGGCACAAATTGCACGTGGGACATCTCCCACGACTTACCAAAGGGCCTCTCCTGACCACGCCTTACCGGTCACTGTTTAAAACTGTCTCAATTTTTAAACATACCATTTTGTCTGGAGTTTTAGTAGTCAGGGGTCCTTGTCTGCTGCTGGATGAACAGTCTGTGCAGCAGAGCCCACTCTTCCAGGAATATCCTGGGGGTGCTGTTGCAGAATGCGGCCTTTGTCGGGGATGAGCCATTTGTCAGGTGCAGGGAAAACTCGGGGCTCAATGTGAGTCAACAGCAAGTTCCGTTTATTGAAGAGAGCATCAGACACTTATACAGCAAGTAATAAGCTTATGAATATTCTGTAAGCCAAGCGAACTATTGGTTAAACTATACCATCAACTCTTCCTCATTCCTTTGGGCCTACATTCTCTATTTACCACGTCTCTCTGTCCACTTGTTATCATACCCAGCTAGGCCCAAGGACACGCTATCTTGCAGGTGCAAAAACTCCAACTAGCTGTGTTCAGTACTTTCCCAACTCCTGGTCGGCTAACAAGCGAATGTCTACGTGACTTCTGTCATGTAGCCATTTCTCCACAGGGTGCACCAAGGGGGTCCATGACCTGAGCTGGTCTCACAGCCCAGCAGAGCCTCCTCCTGGCTGGCTTTGTAACTGAATCATTAAAACTGAGGATCATGGACAAAGTCTCTCTAACTAGTCAAAAGTTAGAAAGTTTCATGTTTATTACACTGGTGGGCAGCACAGGGGAGTCATTCTCAAAATGCATGACCGCACTGCATAAGGATTTTTGCCTTCTATTTATTTGCCAAAATAATACATATACATAACCCCAGCACCTCCCATCCCTGCTTTGTATTAAAGTGAGATTATTAGTCTTTCATGCGTGCGCAATTCTTCTCTTGAATTGGGTCGGTGGTCTCAAATTGGGCCAGTGGTCCCAGGGATGAAGTCAGGAAGGTCTTCATCAGGTGCTGGGCATTGTTCTACTGGTTTCAGTATGTTCCTATAATGGTTCACTTGCTCCACTTCTTTCTACAAATGAGCTCATAATATAACAATTAGCTTTAGCTTAAGCATCCAATAATCATTAACCTAACATTGGTGTATTTAACTTCAATATGAATTGGTTCTAACACTCAGCTAAAATCCTAACCCTTTAAAATCATGATTCAATAGGACTTAGCAAAACATAAGATGTGAAAAAGGCTTTTGTGTAACTAAAAACAGTGTAAGGCCATCCACTGACCAGCCTGTCCAAGTAATAAGATAACCGTGACACAAAGCAGAGCACCAGAGGACAATTAGACAATACCATGTTAAAATTAGGGAGGCCATACTGCATCCTTATCAGAGGATGTGAAACAGCAGGATGGAGACACAAAAAGAAATAAAATATATTGACCTGACACACAGGATGTTGTGCAGATAAGCTGGAGTGTGAAGAAGTCAAAGAAAGAACTTCCCAAAACATCAGAAAGTTCACAAGAATTTTTGAATAATGCATGAAACACATGAATGTGCATATATCTCAGCAATGTAACAGTATAAAGATAACATTGTCTATGTACACCCCTGTGTTCTTTGGCTGTTTGCCAAGAGCACTCCAGCGCATGGGAGGGGTGGGGGAAATATAGTCCTTTTCTGGATTTTTATTGTTATTGTTATTGTTATTATTATTCTTATTATTATTATTACTACTATTACTCTTACTCTTACTATTATTATTAAACTTTTAAAAACTCTAAGCAGTGAATTTTGTTTTTCACACCCTGAACAGGATCAGGACCCCCCTGAGTCCCCCATTCCTGTGAACGAGGACCCCCTGCACTGGATCCCAGCCAGGCCCTTATCTAGCACCGGGACCCCCCCAAACCCTGATTCCCAGGAAGGGACTCCCCCTGAACCCCCATTCCAGGGTACCAGGACCCCACTGCATGCCCTTATTCAACACCAGGACCCCTGTTCACCCCCATATCCGGGACTGGAACCCTCCCAAAGCCTCCATTCTCAGGCACAGGGACCCCCCTGCACCCCCTTATCTGTGGATATATCTTGTCTGTGAATATATGTATTGTTATAACAGCAATAAGAATACAACAACTGAAATGTAGTGAGAGTCCTATGTGTTACATAAGTGGGTCCTAGCTATTCTAAATGAGTCACAGCTGCGAAGTCCTTGGTCGGGCAGCAGCTGTGGCTTGTAAAGATAGCTGGGATAAAAGGGGTGGGTCGAGAGCCCAGGAGGAGCCCCTAAGAAGACACATGAAGAACTGTGCTGCAGAAAAAACAGCTTGCTACAGTATGGGACTTGAGAAATATGAATAACAACAAGAATGAAACACTTATCCAGCACAGGGCCCCCCTGCACCCCCTTATCCATCACCGGGATCCCCCTGCTTCCCCTCATCCAGCCCGGGGATCCCCCTGCTTCCCCTCATCCAGCCCCAATGCCCCCCCGCACCCCCTTTCCCTGGACCCCCCCCTCCCGCCTTCCCCAGCCCCCACCCATCACCTTCCTCAGCACCGGGGGCCCTGCACCCCCTTTCCTGGGCACAGGGACCCCCTGGAACCCCCATTGCCCTCACCCCCCATTCCTGGGCACAAGGACTCCCCGAACCTCCGTTCCTGGGTAGGGGAACCTCGCTGCACCCCCTTATCCGGGACTGGGACCCCTCCTGGACCCCCTTCACGTGTTCTGGGACCCCCCGCACCCCTGCCCGGCCCTCCCGCCCTTCCCAGACCCCAGACCCGCCCTTTTCCTTCACCTTTGCACCCCCAGATCTCCCAAATTTCCGGATCCCCCCAGTTCTCCCCTCCAGGCGCTTCCTTAAGGGGGTCCCAGGGGTTCCCAGGTGTTCTCAGAGGGTTCCACGGCGGTCGCAGCGGGATCCAGAGGGATTCTCTGCAAATCCTCCGTCCCCTCCCCGCCCCGCCCTCCTCGGTCCCTTTCGCTTCCGCGTCCCAACCTGCGAGACCGGGATCTGCCCAGTGACCGGTGACGTCACTGACAGATCGGGCTGCCTTTGGCGGGCAGGAGACAGCGGGGCCAATGGCGGGGCCGGAGGCGGCTGTGGGAGCCTGGCCATGTCTGGGGCGGAGCCGCAACAGAGCAGCGCCATGGCTCCAGCGCTGGGTCTGGAGCTGCTCTGGGGGCTCCTGGGGGACCCGAGGGGCGCGACCAAAGGTGAGTGGGAACCCCGAAACCGGGAACCCCCTGAACTTCCATTTCCGGGCACCGGGACCCTCCTGAACTTCTGTTACCGGGCACAGGAATCCCCATAGCCCCATTTTGGGTCCTGTGACCCCCTCCATCCCTTCCTTCAGCACCGGGATCCCCTGTTCCCCTTATCTGGTACCGGGACCCCTCTGAACTCCATTCCTGGACTCGGGGATCCCCGTGAACGTTCATTTCTTGGCAGCGGGACCCCCTGCGCCCCCTTATCTGGCCCCGAGACCCACCGGATCTCCCATTCCTGGGGATCAGGATCCCTTTGAACCCTGAATGTCGGCACGGGAACCCCCCTGAACTCCCATTCCTGGGCACTGGGTCAGCCCTGAATCTCCATTTCTGGGCACCAGGACCCCCCTTCACCCCCTTATCCGGGACTAGGATCCCCCCCACACCCCCGTCAGTGCTCTGGGATCCCCCTGCCCCCCTTTTCGGGCATCCCGCCCTTCTCAGACCCTTTGGACCATTACCTTGACCTTTGGATTCCCCCAGATCTCCCAACTTTCTGTGTCCCCCCCGTTTTCCACTCCCACCGCTTCCCGAAACGGGGTCCCAGAGGATCCCAGGGCGTCGCAGGGGGGATCCTGAGGGATCCAGATGAACTCCCTGGAATTCCCCGTTTCCCTCGTCCCCTCCCCCGGCGTTCCCTCGGTCTTTTCTCTTTCGCATCTCCCAAACTGCGTCCGCCCGCCTCTCCCAGCCCCAGACCCCCCTTTCTGTGACCAGGGACCCCCTGGAGCCCCATTTCTGCCTTTCCCAGCTCCTAGACCCCATTTCCCTGAACACCGGGGACCCCTGGACCCCCTTTGGTGGGCACAGGGACCCCCTGGATCCCCCCATCCCGCCTCTCCCAGTCCCTTCATTGGACCTTGGACCCTTCCAGGCTCTCCTGGTTCCATTTCCTGATCCTTGGACGTCCCCACGGGGTCCAGGAAGGTCCCTGAGTGGTTGTGGAGGTTCCAGGGGGGATTCTGGGCTCTGGGACACCTCCTGAATTTTCAGTCCTGGGCACTGCCCCCCTCTGCACCCCCTCATCCAGTACCAACAGCCCCCTGCACCCCCTTTCTCCTTTGTCCTGCTTTCCCCAGTCCCCCTCTTTTCCTTGTCCCTGAGACCCCCTGGACCCCCATTCCTGCTTTTCTCAGGCCCCAGCCCCCCCCTTTCCTCTGCATAAAGGACCCCTGAGCCTCTCCCATTCCCAGCTCTCTCCGCCCTGTGACCCCTTTCCTCAGCACTGGGGATCCCTGGACCCCCTTTCCTCGGCACAGAGATCCCCTGGAACCCCCATCCCACTTCTCCCAGTCCCTGCACCTCCTCTCCCATAACCCTGGAACCCGCCGAGCACCCATTCCTGGGCACCAGGACCCCCTGCAGGCCCTTTCCTGTCCATCCCGCCTCTCCCACCCTGCACACCCTTTCCTTGGCCCCAGGATCCCCAACCCCCTTCCCAGCTCTCCCAGTTCCCCTTTCATTGATCCATGATCCCCTCAACCCCCCCAAATCTCCGTGTCCCCCCAGTTCTCCACTCCCTGCGTTTCCTGGATGTGGCAGTGTCGGAGCCCAGCCCGGGGATCCCCCAGTACATGACCATGGGGTTCGTGGATGGGATCCCCTTCGAGCGCTACCACAACAAGCGGGGCCAGGTGGAGCTGCTGACGCAGTGGATGAAGGATGGAGCTGAGCCAGGATATTGGGATAGAGAGAACCAGATCTATGTGAGGAACCAGCAGGTGGCTGCCAGGGACCTGGAGAGACTGCGGGAGTGATACAACCAGAGCGCGGGTGAGTGGGGGGATCTGTGGGGCTGGAATGGGGATTCATGGGGCTGGGATGGGATCTGGGGGGCTTGAATGGGAACTGTAGGGCTGGGGTGACAATCCATAGGGCTGGGATGGGATCTATAAGTCTGAGGTGTGCATTCACAGGGCTCCAAGGAGCTGAAAATAGGAATCCATTAGGTTGGGATGGAATATCTTGTGATCCATGGGTTGGGATATGGATCTGTGGGGCTGGGATGGGATCTGTGGGGATGGAATAGGATCCATGGGGCTGGGATGGAATCTATAGGTCTCCAGTGTGGATTCACAGGGCTCCAAGGGGGTGACACAGGGATCCATTAGTCTGGGATGGAATATCTTGTGATCCCTGGGGCTGGGATGGGGTCTGTGGGGCTGGGTTGGGAACCATGGGGTTGGGATGTGGATCCAGGGGCTAGGATGGGATCCATGGGGCTGGGGTGGGATCCATGGGACTGGGGTGGGATCTATAGGTCTCAGATGTGGATTCACAGGGCTCCAAGGGGCTGAAATGGGGATCCATTAGGCTGGGATGGGATATCTTGTGATCCATGGGGCTGGGATGGGATCTGTGGGGCTGGGTTGGAATCCATGGGGTTGGGATGTGGATCCATGGGGCTCCAAGGGGCTGGGATGAGGCTCTGTGGGTCTCTATCAGATTCTGTGGCTGGAATGGGGATCTGTGGGGCTGAGACACAATTCCATGGGTCTCTGTGGATACAATCCCCCCAGGTCTCCACACAAGGTTGAGAGTTTATGGCTGTGACCTCCTGTCTGACGGGAGCATCCATGGGTCCCAGCAGATCAGCTACGACGGGCGGGATCATCTCTCCTTTGACCTGGGATCTGGGAGGTTCGTGGCGGCCGACAACGGTGCTGAGATCACCAGGAGGCGCTGGGAACAGGAAGAGGTGGCTGAGGGTTTGATGAATTACCTGAAGCACGAATGCCCGGAATGGCTCTGGAAATTCGTTGGATATGGGCAGAAGGAGTTGGAGCGCAAAGGTGGGAGCAGAATTCCTGTGGAGATTTGGGATTTGGTAATGGAGGACTTGGGATCATGGTAATTCCTGTGGGAATTCCATGGGTAGATCTCACCTCAGTCCTATTCCCATGGAATTCCGTGGTCAGATCTCCTCTCCATCCCATTCCAGTGGGAATTCCATGGTCAGATCTCACCCCAGTCCCGTTCCAATGGGAATTCCATGGATGTCCCTCACCATTATCCCATTCCAGAGCCCCCTGATGTCCACGTGTCCGGAAGAGAGGAACACAGGACGCTGATTCTGTCCTGCCACGCGTACGGATTCTACCCCAACACCATCGCAGTCAGCTGGATGAAGGGGGGTGAAACCTTGGATCAGGAGACGGAGTGGGGCGGGATCGTTCCCAACAGCGACGGCACCTTCCACACCTGGGCCAGGATCGAGGTGCTGCCGGGGGAGCGGGAGCAGTACCGGTGCAGGGTGGAGCATCCTGGAATGCCAGAGCCTGGGATCTGCGCTTGGGGTGAGGCTGGGAATGTGGGGATTGGGAATTTGGAATTCCCAAATGGGGATTCCCCTCACCTCCTCACTATCCCACGTTTCCCAGAGCCGACATCTGGCGGGAATCTCACTGTGGTGGTCGCTGTGTCCATCATCACTGCCATCCTCATCCTCATTGTCCTCATCGGATTCGGCGTCTGGAAGCTCCAATCCGGTAACACACGGGATGGGGGTCAGGAAGGGACACGAATCCACCTGGCACTGTTCTGGGAATCCTGTGCCACCAACGCTGATCCCACTTTGTTTCCACAGGGAGGAGGGACAGGAATGGATACAACCCGGCAGCTGGTGAGTTCCAATGGCGGATCCAGCTCTGGATCCCTTCTGTGCAAATCCCAGGATGGATCCAGGGGTTAATCCCAGTGTGTGGTCCGTGCTGGAATCTCATGGATCTTCTCTTTCTGCAGGAAGGGACACGGGAACCAACAGCTCGAGCACAGATATGGAGCAGGATCAGGGTGGGATTCCAGAGGGGGATCGGGGCAGGATGGACAGACTGGCATCAGGGAGGGGTTACAGAACAGGGCAGGGGTCCGTCCAGAGTGGGATCAAGTGGAACTTGAACTGTAGAGTGGGATTGGGGCTGGATTCTGGAGCAGGATTAGGTGGGATGGATGGAGCAGGATTGGTCCAGGATGGATAGAGTGAGATCAGGGAAGGATTCCAGTTCTGAATTGGGTGGGATGGATGGAGCAGGACTGGGGCAAGATTGGGGTGGGATCACGTGGGATTCTGCAGCAGGTCCTGCTCTCCATGGGCTCCAGCCAGGCCAGCCTGTGGAATGGGGACAGGGACAGGGTGACACCGTGACCCTCTCTTATCCTGGCAGGAATCACTGCCTGAGTGATCCATGGAGCTGCATCTGGTCCCTTCCCTCTTCCCAGGAAAGCTGAGAGCTGCCACCAGAGCTGATCCTGCTGCTCCCACCCACCCCACAGGTCTTTCTAACAGATCCATTTCCAGTTTTCCATTTCCCAGTGTTTTAAAGCCAAGAACCACAAATATTCACAATGCTTCAGTTCTGGTGTGAAATTATCCTGCTTGGGGCAATAAATCTACTTGAGGCAATATCCTGCATTGTCAAGCAATTTGTATTCTATTTACTGTCTGTATGGAAGTTGTTTTCTGTTAAGTAGGCAGTTTTCCTTATCTCTTCCACAACCTGGGAGATATCTGCTGAAAACAGACTATTGAATGTGACTGCCTGACTGATAAGAACTATAACATCCCAGTGTGAGATGCTCCGCCCAGAGGGGAGAGCCAAGCATTCCTACCTGGATATAATCTTGAGGTTCTGGAACACCAGCACAGTGAGACAGAGTGAAAAATCCCCCAGAGTAAAAATCCATTTTGAATTAGGTGAAATGTCTAAAAAGGGTGAAAAGTCTGTAAGGCCAAAGCTGAAGGGAAAACTGCAGAACTGAGATAATGAGGAGACAGGGGGAGACAGATAAAGAAAAACGGAAACTACTGCAAGGGCAGGCCGGCCTGACCCAGGAATTCTTTTTGATAAAGGGGAACTGGTGGCAAATGTCATGGGGAGCCCATAAAAATTAATATGTATGAGCCTATTGTGAAACTGTATGCATATGTATTTGTAATGGAGATAAAAGGAGATCTAAAGTTCTCAGAGGTACGCATGCCCTTTTAGGGAGAGAAATCTCCAGATGCATCCAGTGCTGCAATAAACATACCAAACTTTACAACTTTTACAAAGTTGTGGGGTTCTCTTTTTTTCTCCGCAAATTAACAGCTTTCTCCACTGGATCCCCAAAGGAACAGCAGCTGCCTCTTCTTCCCCTGGATCTTCAGAGAAGACTCCACCCTTCTACAGGATCCCTACTCCAGCTGGATTGCAGTCACAATTCCAATGGGATTGCTACCCACACCCTGACCCACAGGGTGTCAGGTTGTGTTCTGACTCTGTCAGTGTTGTTCTAGTGTGCTGCATTGTTCATTTTATCCTTTTATATTCTTCCCTAGTAAAGAACTGTTATTTACTGCTCCCATATTTTTGCCAAAGAGCCCCTTAATTTAAAATCTATAGCAATTCGGAGGGGTGGGGAGGGTTTACATTCTCCATTTCAGGGGAGGCTCCTGCCTTCCTTAGCAGACTCCTGTCTTTCCAAACCAAGACAGATTTTGGCACCCAACGTGGGGAGAGGGAGCACAGAAACAAAAAGGGAATTTCAGTTCTTGAGTAGTCTAATTTTTTGTGTGCATCTATAGAAACCTCATTAAGCGACACCATATGGTCCACCTTGCCCTGGTTTGGGTGGCATGTGATCGTGGCTGTATTTCTCCCATTGGTAGGCCCTTATCTAAACATGGGTCCTATAACCAAGACTACCGTGTCTGTTATCCGTTTTGTTTTATGGGTGAATAAGGTGAGGAATTAATGGATTTTTAACTTCCTCTGGAAAGCAGGCACATGGATTCACAGCTATCACACCCTAACTGTATGTTTCTGGGGTTACTTTAATAATGGCACCTGCTGTAAAGAAATGACACTGGGCGAAATCTTCTCCAAACCCTTTAACCATCTCTTTGGGTCCGCCCCACCAGTTTTTGAAGTGTTCAGATCCACTCTAAATATTAATGATATCATACAGTGTCTGAAGTTGCTGATAGGCCTGCTCTATTTAGCATTTAGAGAGAAGGGGAGACTAACCTGGATAACCACCCTGACACCTACTCCAGAACCCAATACGCTACTAGAGTCTAGGGATGCTGCTGCCCCAGAGCCTGATCCTGCCCCACAGCCCACCTCAGATATGAACCACCCAGATTGCTGGAGGGTCTGGTGAAGGAGATAGGCCAGATGCTGAAGGAATACACTTCCCCAGCTGGTGAGAAGCCCTCCCCCACCTTGATGAAGGAGAGTCTAATGGTTCAGCAGCAGAACCCACAGATATTGCAACTGTCCAGGTTCCAGCTGAACTGCAAAGGCAGACACAGCCAGCAGCAGTTGCCCCTGTAGAAACAAGGAGATCTAAGATGAAAGCAGAGCACTCAGATAAGGGAGGGTCCTCACAACCCTCAGGAGACCCAGAGATTACAATCATCACCAAGTCCCTGACCTACAAAATCTCTGAAATCTGCACAAAGACATTGTATGAAGGGGATGTGAGACTTATACAACCTGGCTACTTTGCATCTGGGACCTTATGGGTACAGGTGTGCAACTGGATGGTGGTGAGGCAAGGAATTTGGGACCCCTGACCCAGGACTCAGGTATCAATCAGATTTTTGTAAGGGAGCCAGGGTCCCTTTCCCTCTGGGAGCAGCTTTTAATAAGTGTCAGAGAAAGGTTTGTCCACAGGGAGAGAATGCAGGACCAGCACCACAGAATGTGCTGAAAAACTCTTGAGGAAGGGATCCAACGCCTGAGAGAAGTGGCAGTATTGGAGGGACTCTTTGGGAGGGATGGAGAGCATGAAAATGACCCCGACAAGTTCAGGTGCACAGGGCAAATGTTGTGGAGTCTGGCAAATCTGGGGCCATCCCAATACACCACCTTCATTGCAATGATTAATGCTGATACCAACCAAGAGACAGTGGGTTCTGTGGCCAAGAAGCTTAGGAATTATGAAAGTATGATCAGTGGCCCAATGTTGGCTCATGTCTCTTCCGTGGTCAAGGAACTCAAAGAGGAGATTTAGGGAGATGGTGAGGGAGGAGGAACAATTCCCACATCCCACCAGTGCAAGTCACAGGCCCCAGAGTCAGAGCTCAACGTCCCCCAGCTAGACAGAGAGGGTGCACCCCAGAGACTGACCTGTGGTTCTCCCTGCATGACCATGGGGAAGACATGGGAAGGTGGGATGGGAAACCCACTTCTGTCCTGGCATCATGGGTGCATCAACTCAAGGAGGGAAACACTAATCAAGGGAGTTCCACTAAAGTGAAGGTACCATTTATGCTCAGGAAAGAAATAATAACCAGAGTTAGGGGGGCCCTGCCTGTAGCCAGGAAGAGGCACAGTGTCATGGTTTGACACTGGCACAATGCCAGTGCCCCCATGAAAATACACTCTCCCTGGTGTCTGCTGTGAGATGTGACCAGGAATAAGCAAAGCAGGCTCCCACTTAGAAATAAAGAAGACTTTATTAGCTAAACTACAAGAAAATAACTACAAGTGAAGGGAAAAAAAAAAAAAAACCACACAAGGACAATGAAAACGTTACAAAAGCATTTTCCTCCTCCCCCCCCTTGTTTCCAATACAATACATCTCCCAAATCACCAACTCTTGGTCCGGCACCACCCTTTAGAATACTCAATCCTCAGTTCATCAAGAGGAGGAGTCCTTCTTTGTGCCATGGTGACCTCTTCCTTCATGTCCAGTGCTCTCACCACTGTGCATGGACCAGACCTGCTTCCAGGATCGTCTTTCAAGGATGCCTCGTCCCACTCCAAAAAAGGCACAGTCTCAACTTTGGGACATCTGTCTCCCCCCATATTTTTTAACCCCCTGGGGCCAAGGGGTACCCACACTGAACCCTCCTGGCTCTGGTGCGTTGCCCTCCCTGGACACAGTCTCTGTATCACAGGAAACATGGCTTTGTCCATAGCTATACAAAAAAAGAGTCCACCAAAAATGCCACTCCACCTTCTCCATTGCTCCAACATCTCTCTTACTTGCCCAGACCTTCACCACTTGCCCATTTCCTTCTTCATCCTCTACTCTTATCTCTCCTTTAAGAAGGGTTAATGTTCTGTAAAGTTTGCATTGTCCACAAAGGGTTAAAAGCTGCTACAAACTGCCAGCTGGGACAGCAGCCGACTCCTCACTGCACCTCGCCCCCCTCTTCCCCACAGGCCCAGCTGTGCTGACAGCACATGATATCAAGTTTCAAGATAACAGTCCCCAGCAGGGCTCTCTCCTCTCTCTCTCTCCGAGGGGGTTTACCTGGTACATGGCTATACAAATTCCCGGTGCTTCTCTCTCTCCTCCACCCTTGGGCCGGGCCCACCTCATGGCTATGCGGCTTCCCCTGCCCTGCCCAGCAGCAGACAGCTGGGCAGGGGAGGCCTGACCTGCTTAACCCCTGTGTGTTCTCAGAGGCGGATCCAAATCCCAGTCAAACCAGGTGCCAGTATTAAAATCTGAACACCTATTGGGCTGACCACAGCATCCCAGAAATCCCATTTCCTGTCAAACCACCACACACAGGAAAACCGGATCTTTGGACGGTGTAGATCCGATGGCCTGGTACATCAGAGCCACAAAAATACGACGCCTTAGTTGATTCTGGTGCACAGTGTACCCTGATACCATTGGGGCATGTGGGGGCAGAATCTGTTTCCATTGCTGAGGTGAGGGGGGATCCCAGCAATTGACCCCATTGGAAGCTGAGGTGAGCCTGACTGGGAAAGAGTGGCAGAAACATCCTATTGTGACTGGCCCAGAGGCCCCGTGGATTCTGGGCATTGACTTCCTCTGGAAAAGCTTTACAAAGACCCAAAGGGACTCAGGTGGACTTTTGGAATAGCTGCTGCAGAGACCGAGAACATGAAGCAGTTGAACACTTTGCCTGGACTATCAGAAAACCCATCTGCAGTAGGACTCCTGAGGGTAGAACAGCAACAAATACCAATTGCCACCTCGACAGTGCACCTCTGGAAGTATCAGACAAATCGGGATGCCGTGATCCCCATCCACAAAATGATCTGCAAGCTGGACAGCCAAGAAGTAGTAATCAGCAAAACCCACTCACCCTTCAACAGTCCCATCTGGCCTGTGCACAAGTCTGACAGAGAATGGAGATTGACTGTGGACTATCGTGCATTGAATGAAGTGACTCCACTGCTGAGCTCTGCTGTGCCGGACATGCTGGAACTCCAGTACGAGCTGAAGTCCAAGGCAGCAAAGTGCTTTGCCACCATTGACATTGCAAACACGTTTTTCTCCATTCCTCAGGCAGCAGAAGGCAGGCCTCAGTTTGCTTCACCTGGAGGGGAGTGCAGTACACCTGGAACCGACTGCCCCAGGGGTGGAAGCGCAGTCCCACCATCTGCCATGGACTGATCCAGACTGCACTGGAAAAGGGTGAAGCTCCAGAAGACCTGCAGTATATTGATGACATCATTGTGGGGGAACACGGCAATGGAAGTGTTTGAGAAAGGAGAGAAAATCACCCAGATTCTCCTGAAAGCCGGGTTCTCCATCAAGAAGAGCAAAGTAAAGGGACCTGCTCAAGAGATCCAGTTTCTGGGAGTGAAGTGGCAAGACGGACGGCGTCAGATTCCCACCAATGCCATTAAGAAGATCACAGCGATGTCTCCACCCACCAATAAGAAAGAAACACAAGCTTCCCTAGGTGCCACAGGCTTTTGGAGAATGTACATTCCTGAGTACAGTCAGATCGTGAGCCCTCTTTACCTGGTCACCTGCAAGAAGAATGACTTCCACTGGGGCCCTGAGCAGCAACAAGCCTTTGCCCAGATCAAGCAGGAGATTGTTCATGCAGTAGCCCTTGGCCCAGTCAGGACAGGACCAGAGGTGAAGAACGTGCTCTACTCTGCAGCCAGGAACCATGGCTTGTCCTGGAGCCTTTGGCAGAAGGTGCCTGGGGAGACTCGAGGCCGACCACTGGGATTTTGGAGTCGAAGCTACAGAGGGTGAGAAGCCAACTACACTCCCACAGAGAAGGAAATCTTGGCTGCCTATGAAGGAGTCCAGGCTGCCTCAGAGGTGATTGGCACGGAAGCACAACTCCTCCTGGCACCCCGACTACCGGTGCTGGGATGGATGTTCAAAGGAAAGGTTCCCACCCCCCACCACACCACTGACGCTACATGGAGTAAACGGATTGCTCTTATCCCACAGTGTGCCCGTACTGGAAACCTGAATCGCCCTGGGATTTTGGAGATAATTACAAACTGGCCAGAAGGTGAGAACTTTGGTCCTACTGATAAAGAGCAACAAGAACCAGTGACACGGGCTGGAGAGGCTCCTCCCTATAACCAACTGCCCCCAGAGGAAACGCGCTACGCTCTTTTCACTGACAGTTCCTGTCACATCACAGGGATGGACCAGAAGTGGAAAGCAGCCGTACGGAGCCCCACACGACAGGTTGCAGAGGCTGCTGAAGGAGAAGGTGGATAAAGTCAACTTACAGAACTCAAAGCCGTTCAGCTGGCCCTGGACATTTCTAAGGGAGAGAAATGGCCAAAGCTCTGCCTCTACACTGATTCATGGATGGTAGCCAATGCTCTGTGGGGATGGCTGGAGAGGTGGAAAAAGGCCAACTGGCAGCGTAGGTGTCACGGTTTGATGCTGGCACAATGCCAGTATCCCCATAAAATATATCCTCCCTGGTGTCTGCTGTGAGATGTGACCAGGAATAAGAAAAGCAGGCCCCCACTCAGAAATAAAGAAAAGAAACCTTTATTAACTAAACTACAACTCTAAGTAACAAGAAACACACAGGGAAAATGAAAACTTTCCAAAAACATTTCCTCCCCCCCACAACAAATTTCCAATACATCTATCCCCCAAATCACCAACTCCCGGTCCATCACCACCCTTTAGGTAATCAATTCTCAGTTCATCAAGGGGAAAGGAGTCCTAGTGCCATAGGCTTCCCCAGGAAACACCGCTGAAATCTCGTGTGTTTCCACGTCACTCGTGGCACCACCTGCAGAACATCTGCAATCGTGACATCTTCCTTCCATGTCCAGGGCTCTCACCACTGCACATGGACCAGAGCTGCTTCTAGGGTTGTCCTTTTAAGGATGCTTTGTCCCGTTCCAAAAAGGGCACAGTCACACCTTTGGGACACCTATCCCCCCCAAATTTCACCCCCTGGGGCCCAGGGGTACCAACACTGAACCCTCTTGGCTCTGAGCCATTGCCTCCCCCTGGATGCAGTCTCTGGGTCACAGGAAACATGGTTCTGTCCATGGCTACACAAGAAAAGTCCTGCTAAGGCCACTCCATCATCTCTTCCCACCTAAGATTATTCTCTACTCTCCTGACATCTTTCACTTGCCCAGACCTTCACACTTGCACATTTCCTTGCTCCATTTCATCTCTTATCTCTCTTCTAGGAAAGGTTAATGTTCTGCAAAGTTTTCCTTGTCCGAAAAAGGGTTAAAAGCTCGGGCTCTGCCCACCCAAAGCTCCCACTGCTGCCGGACCCTTCTCCGCCAGCCGGGCTGTGCTGCCAGCACAGGATATCAAATTTCACGGTGGCACAGGCGCTCTGTCTCTTTCTGTCTCCTGGGGGGGAGGTGTGGCTGCCCGATGCCTCTCGGGGCTCTTCCACCCTTCCATCCTCGGGCCAGGCCTACCTCACCCAGCCCCAAACCAGCCAGGAGCTGGGCAGGGGAGGCCCGACCTGCTTCCCTCGCTGGAGCCCTAGAGAGCTTCCCCCGGGAGTGCTCTGCTTTTTAACCCCTGAGTTCTCAGAGGCGTATCCAATGTCCCCAGTGGCCAAACCAGGTGCCAGTATTCAAATGTGAGCACCTACTGGCCTGAGCACTTCATATCCCAGAAAACTAACTTCCTCTCAAACCACGACATCTATATAACCTCAGTCCAGTTTATCCCAGTCTGTAGGAACCCAGTCCATTTGATCCCAATCCATATTTGATCCCAGTCCATAAAATCTGTCATATTTGATCCAGGCCATATTTGATTCCAGTCCAAATTGATCCCAGTCCAAAGTTGATCCCAGTCCTGATTTGATCCCAGTCCAGTTTATCCCAGTCCACAGTTGATTTTAGTCCATATTTGATCCCAGTCCATTTTTTATCCCAATTCATACTTGATCCCATCCCGTGTTTGATCTCAGTCTATATAAGCTCAGTCCAGTTTATCTCACACTGTAGGATTCCAATCAATAGTTGATCCCAGTCCATATTTGATCCCAGTCCATATTTGATCCAAGTCCATATTTGATCCCAGTCCCTATTTGATCCCAACCCCTATTTGATCCCAGTCCATGTTTGATCCCAGTCCGTATTGCCCTGCACACATTCCAAAAGTCTGCAATTCCAGGTCCCAGCCAGGAAAAGATGTTCCTGCCCTTGAAGGGAAATGGAGCAAAATCCTACAGAGACATTTCCCTGCCAGCCTTCAGGACTTCAGCTCCTGGGACTGGGAACTGAAATAGTAATTGGGAAATAAAATAATAAATAATCAGGGGAGGGTCTGTGGGGACATCTAAATCAGGGCAGGGGTCAATTAAATCAGGCAAGGGGACAGCTAAATCAGGGCAGGGGTCAATTAAATCAGGAGAAGGGGAATTAAAACAGGGAAAGGCTAACTTAAATCAGGGGAGGCGTCAAATAAATCAGGGAAAGGTCAGCTAAATCAGGGGAGGGTCTTTGGTGGCAGGGGTCAAGTAAATCAGGGGAGGGGTCAATTTAATCAGGGGAGGGTCTTCGCTGGTCACTGGGGCAATTAAATATAGGGAGGGTCTCTGGTGGTCCATGGGTCCACCATGGAGACACTGAGAGAGAAACAGAGCAGGCAAAGAGAAGCAGGAGAGAAAAAGGGACACCAAGACAAGGAGCTGAGAAGGCGGCACTCTGCAAACAGAACTGCAACAGACTGAACATGAACGGGAGAGAAATCAGTATGTTTCAGAGTTTTTTTTGCCGTCAAATACATCCCACACACCAAGCCCCACACTATCTCCATCCCACCACTCTAATTGAGATCCGACAACTCTAAATCACTTCCCAACCTCATGTCAGCCTGATGGCTGTGGAATCGAGTGAGTTTGGCATGGGATTGAGTTTTTTGAGGTGGGTTTGAGCTCTTTTTGGGGTAAGATTGAGCTGTTTTCACTGGGATTTGAGTGGTTTGGAGGTGACAGATCCATTCCTCTTGGCTTTTGCAGTGCAAAGAGATGGAGAATAGAAAAAAATTAAGGTGAAATTAAAAGTAGAAGCAGCCAGGTGTGTTCTCAACATGGATCACAGGGAATGTGAGTGACCAGGGCTGTGCCCAAAGTGCCTTCTCCAGTGGGGGATGGAGCTGGAGCAGCACACGAAGCTCTGCCTGCACCCGGGGCACTCGCAGGGCTTCCCTTACCGGTGCCTCTGTTGGTGTCGGGTCAAGTGAGAGCTCCTGGAGAAGCTCTTCCCACACTGGGGACACTCGTAGGGCCTCTCCCCAGTGTGGATGCGCTGGTGCCTGATGAGGTGGGAGTTGCACTTGAATCCCTTCCCGCAGTCGGGGCAGCGGAAGGGCCTCTCCTCTGTGTGAATCTGATAGTGCCGGAGGACATGGGAGCTGGTCGGAAACCTCTTCCTGCATTTATCACACTCGTAGGGTCTCTCCCCAGTGTGGATGCGCCGGTGGATGATGAGGTCGGAGTTGTACTTGAATCCCTTCCCACAGTCGGGGCATTGGAAGGGCCTCTCCTCTGTGTGACTCCGATAGTGCCGGAGGAGAATGGAGCTGGTCGGAAACCTCTTCCCACACTTGGAACACTCGTAGGGCCTCTCCCCAGTGTGGGTCCTTTGGTGCGTGACCAGGCTGGAGCTCTCTCTGAAGCACATCCCACACTCGGAGCACTTGTATGGCCTCTCCCCAGTGTGGATCCTCTGGTGGCTGATCAGACTGGAGCTCACGCTGAAGCTCTTCCCACACTCTCCACATTCATAGGGCTTCTCTCCAGTGTGGGTCCTCTGGTGCTGGTTCAGGTGAGAGCTCTGGCTGAACCTCTTCCCACACTTGGAACACTCATAGGACTTCTCTCCAGTGTGGATCCTCTGGTGGCTGATCAGGTTGCAGTTCCACCGGAAGCTCTTCCCACACTGCGCACACTCGTAGGGCCGTTCCTCAGTGTGGATCCTCTGGTGCACAATCAGGTTGGAGTTCCACCTGAAGCTCTTCCCACACTCCACGCACGTGTGGGGCTTCTCCCCATCATGCAGCTGCTCATGGAGCACCAGCTCCGAGCTCTGGCTCCGTCTCCGGCCGCCTTCCCGGCCCAGGCTGGCTCTTTCCCCCTCAGATCCCCGCCAGCTGCGTTTGCAGCCCCTCCTCGTGTGGCATCTCCGGGGCTTTTCCTCCCCGTTGGCTTCCTGCGCCGTGGAGCCGCTCAAAATGGCCTCTTCCACCAGGTTCTGCCACGGGCATTTGTCCTCCCTGCTCTCCATGCTCAGCTCCTGCTCTGGGGGAGGAAGGACAAGGACAGGATGGGATTTGCCTCCGTGCCACAGGCAAGGGCAAGGAGATCCCCCAGGGCTGAGCTGCAGCCGGGGCCGTGCTGGGCTGGGAGATGGAGCAGCACAGAGGGGAAAGGGGCACTGACTTCCTCCTCACCTGCCTCAGTGTCCTGGGGCATCTTCCTCGCAGCCTCCCTGGGGCTGGCAATGGGAAATCCTGGTTTGGGGAAAACAAGGGATGAGCGCGTTTGTAGGAGCACTGGGGGATAGGACAGTCGGGACAGATGGAGACGAGAGATCTCTGCAGCCAGGTCGTGGAACTTGCGATTTATTGCAAAGGGCCTGGGTGCAGGGCCCTGCTTGGAGCTGCCAGGCACAGCTCGGAGAAGGCCCGAGAGAAGAGAGGGGTAGAGGGGGTAAGAAGGTAAAAGACTAAGACAGGCAAGAGCATAATAGAGCAATGTTCCGATTATAACACAATAAATTTTCTTCTGTGTTGAATATCCTATTTCTCACCAACCAATCTAGTACAAGATACAAATGCTACAGAATTTACATACATTGTGTAAGAATCATTACATCACCATACTCTGTTACATTTTACACCCTAAAAACTCCTCTTTGGACCCCTTCTATTGAGCTAGTGGGGTCTGCTCTGACCCTTGGACCTGTCATCAAGCAGAGGGAATTGTTTCATCAAAAGGGGATTACCTTCAGTTGGGCCACACCATTGTTTTCCAATTGTTCACTAACTAAGGTATCTCAGATCTTGCTTTCATTTCAGTCTTCCTTACACTTTCTATATTCTCAAAATCTTTTTCAAGACAATCATATTTATAAGGCTTTCCTGTTTCACCTTCCCCAACACACACTGAGTTTGAAAGTCCCTTTTCCCCAAGTCCATGTCTACAAGTCACCGGCCACCTCGGCTCCAGAAAAACCTCCCAAACACCAAGACTCAGCCCTGAAAAAGCCTCCCAGGAGTTCCCTGTCCCTGGTCCCTCCCCTCTGGTGTTCGGGGATTCCCCCCTGTCCCAGCTACTCGGGGGTCACGCTTGGACTGGGGGTCCCCCTTGTTCCTGGTGCCCACCCTGCCCAGGCTGCTGGCAGTCCCAGCAATCCCAAAAGCTCCCCCCGCTTCGCTCTCCCCATTTCGGGATGCCGGGGCTGTTTGGGCTCCCGGGCTCCCTTCTCCCCTCATTCTCTGCTCTGGGCTGCAGCGGCTCCAAGGAGTCCCCCCTGCCCCTCTCCAGGCTCTTGAGGCTCCCGCCAATTGCGGTGCTCCCCCCTCTCTGGGCTCCCCCCTTTGGGCTCCTGGGGGACACAGGGCTCTGCTCCACCCGGCTGCCTCTGCCGGCAGCCGCCACCGCCACGCCCTGATGTCCCCCCAAGGGGCCTTTTCTGCTCAGCCTGGGACTTCTTCAGTCTCCAAACATCCCCCAAAAGCCCCAACCCAGGGACCACCCATGATATCCGGGCCCAGCTCCCCCTCCCTGCTCACCGGCGCGATTGGGGGGCGATCATCCCACAGGTGGGGGCTGCGAATTCAGGCAGGGATTGACAGCGTGGTTCCCTCAGCTCAGCCTCCATCTGCCTTTGTCCCTTCCTCCCCACTCCTCCCCTTCCATCCCCCATCCTCCTCCCCCTCTGTCTTATCCCCACCTCCTTCTCCTCTTCCATCCCTCCCCTTCCATCCCATCTCCTCCTCCTCCCTATCCCCACCTCCTTCCCCTCCTTCCATTGCTGCTCTCTGCCTTCATCCCTCCTCTTCCATCCCTCCCCCTGCTCTTCCTCCCTAACCCCACCTCCTTCTCCCCCTTTGTAATGAGTTAATGTCTTAGTTTGTTCATCAAGTTGCTAAAGACTATGTAAAGGGGAAAAGCCAATAATAGAAAAACCACAAAGAAAGATGTAACAAGCTAGTATGTTGCAAGATGAATATAACGGGCTAATATACTGCAAAATAAATGTCATAAGGCTTAAACTGTAAAATGTTAGAAGCTAATATGTTGAAAGGCTAAATAAGCAATGTGTAACTATACGTAGCTATGTGCCTATTGTTTGCCGAGGAGTAAGGGGCAAGGCCCTTGACATGGGTAGCGGGCCTGCTATGATTGATAGCACAATATTTGCTTATCTGCTCAGTAAGCTTAAAGTTCCAGGAACCAGACCAACCATACCAACTAAGGAAAGGTTGACCGTGGGGCAAGAAGTGAAAGAATACCAGCCTTCATCCTCGGTCCACCGAGAGGCAGACTACGACCACCTAGCAACAGGAGGAGAACGCACAGAGTACTACCCTGAAAGACACGCCAACCCGGAAGCAGGACTGTATATAAACCCCATGAAATACCAGAAGCGGGCGGCAGTTGGCGGAGCGGAGACTCCCCTGTCGCCCAGCGCTGATTTGCTTTTTGCCTTGCTTGCTGTAATCAATAAAAATTGTTAATCTGATTATACTCACTCAGCAGATTGTCCACTCCAATTTATAACACCCTTCATCCCTGCCCTTCCCTCCCTCCTCCTCCTCCCCCAGCAGCAGCCACACCCTCGGTGCCCTGTTCCCGCAGCCCTCACAGCCCGCCGCAGGAGCGGGGATGGAGCCGGGACAGGTCGGGATGGGCAGCGCGGGGCTCTCGGCTGCTCCAGCCACTGCGGGCAGGGGGAACCCGGCCCGGCCCAAAGGAGAGGCAAACTGGGCAAACTGGGGGTTGCACATCCAAACTGGGCCTTGCTGGGGACCCTGCCTGGGCACTGCCAGCCCTTGGGGCTCCTCTCGGCACATCCGCCAGGGGGGAACGCACACAGGGCTGGGGGATGCCAGCAGTGGCAGCACTGCCAGGGACTGGGCTGCACTGGGATCATACTGGGAGTGACTGGGACTGTACTGGGCTTGTACAGATATCATACTGGGATCATACTGGGAGTGACTGGGACTGTACTGGGCTTGTATTGACATCATACTGGGATCATATTGCCATGCCAGGGCAGACTGTGATCGCACTGATGGACACTGGGATCATACTGGGAGTGAGCAGGGGCCTGCAGGAGGCAACTGAGACCATGTTAGGGGCAAATGGGATATACTGGGAGTGACTGGGATTATGCTGAGGATGACTGGGAGCAGCTGTGAGTAACTGGGATCATGGTGGGAGCAACTGGGAAGAACAGGGAGTGACTGGGTGCATGCTGGCGGCGATTGGAAACTGCTGGGCTTGTACTGGGATGAACTGGGATCATACTGGTGGTGACTGGGATCATACTGGCAGTGAGTGCCACTACTCTGACGCTGACTGGGAGTGCTTGGGAGCAAATGGGATCATACTGGAAGGAACTAGAAAGATGGTGGAGGGAACTGGGGTACCCTGGGAGATACTGGGAGTGACTGGAAGGAAAGTGAGGGTGAAAGAGAGGAACTGGAACCATGTAGAGAAAAACTGGTTTATTCTGGCAGAGACTGGGAGCACACTGGGCTCATATTTGGGCCATACTGGGAGGGACTGGACTAATACTGGGAGGAACTGAGTGTCACAGTGAGCACTCCCTGCACATCATCCCCCATACTGGGCCTGACTGGGAGCAACTGGGAGCAAATGGCATCATACTGGGACTCACTGAGTTGATTGAGGAAGCAACTGGAACCATGCTGGTGGCAGCTGGGACCATACTGAGAGAGACTGGAAGTAGGTGGGATTATACTTGTAAAAAATGCATATTTTGTGATTGGGTTTTCCCAAATATTAAAATGAATATTATATGTCTTGTGTTAGAAAGTACTGCTGTATTAATTCTCTTAATTAGTGAGTTGAATATGGTTTTAGGTTATTAAAAAATGTTAACATATAAACTATGCTTGGTAAGAGACTTTTTTTAAAGAAAGGACTTGGAGTGAGATAGCAGCCACAGGATACCTAAATCTTTCAGAGAAAAAGAATTGATTGCCCTTTTATCAGAAGAAATGAACTTCTTCCTGCCTCAAAGGCGCTGTTAGGATTCAGAGGCAGAAGCTGGCACTGACCAGACAGAATCCTGTGTTTGGATTTATGCATCATGTATGAAGTGTATGAATATGCAACAGGCTATTGTTCTTAATGGTTAATCCTGTGTTAACCGGTGTCGTTTTTCAGGCTTGTGCTGCCCAGAAAAAGGTACCCGGACATCCGTAACTCTTTGTATTTATTGTCTCATATTGTCCTAATTCGATTTCTCCAAACTGTGATTACTCTAATTGTATTACTATTTTTCATAACCATTTTATTACTATTATGGTTTTAAAATTTTAAAAGCAAGTGATTGGCGTTTTTCACAATTTGGTAGCAGAGGATGGTTACTAACACCTCGCTGCCGGTGCTTTAGGAAAGTCAGAGTGGGGAAGGCTCGCCCTGCCCCATTGGCAGCCTCGCTCTGTCTCCCCTGGAGTGACCGACAGATGCAGGTTATGGTGGACAAAAGGAGACAATAAAACAAAGAGAACGGAAAAAGGCTCCCTACAACCGCGGTAATTGGCCCCCTAAGAGTAGTAATGTGCATGAAGACCCCTGGGAAAAGGGATTGGTAAGTATTTCTCAGGGGGGCAGGTACAGAGGGATGAATGTGTGTGAATGAGAGGAGGGCTGGTTGTCCCAGACCTGCCAAGTGAGTGCTGGAGTCTCCCACGCTGCGTTTCCGACTTTCCGTGCTAAGTGGCCAGGAAAGAGATGAAGAGAATGTTAACAGGAGTGAGAGAATCCTCCGGGGTAACTGGGACTGGGTCTCAGAGAGGGGCTAAACCCCTCGGAGGAAGGGAGCAGGAGTTTCCGAGCCCAATCCACTAGGAAACGGGACAAAATGGGCCCTTAAAAACCTGCTGGGTTGAGGGATAAGAGTGTCGCAGACATTTCTTCACAGAAATCCTTTCTTTCGGATTTCTGTGTCTTCTGGAGGCCAGAGGCCTCAGAAGAAAAGGTAAACAATTATTATCAGATGCTGTGGAATGTAACAGGGGTTTCATGATTGGCTCATTTTCTATGTTTATATTTAAGGGCCAATCACCAGTGCAAGCTAGGGGACTGAGTCCTTGGGCTAAACTTTGTTGTACATTCATTCTACCTATTCTTAGCCTAGCCTAGCTGCTCTGCAAACCTCTCTCTATATTCTATTTAGCATAGTCTTAATGTATTATATATGATATCTCAATAAATACAGCCTTCTGATTCAAGAAACAAGATTCACCGTCTCTCTCTCACCAGCAGCGACCCACTCAGGCGCAGTAATATCAGAGTGCCCAAGAGCATCCAGAATTAAAACCTGCTGGGTTGAGGAATTAACATTCCAAGAGCATTGAATGTTGTGCAAAACTCTACCGGATTGAGGATATGCTCAAGAGCATCTGGGGTTGGACAGCACAGCTGGGTTGAGGGATATGCAAGAGCACCAGGACTGGCCAGAAACACCTAAACTTGTAATAGTGATGTGAAAGTGTATGGTAGAGATAATTAATGCTATTAATGTATAAAATATTGTAAACTCCACACTAAGTCTCTTGACCATCCTGGCAGGGAGCAGTGTCTTATTCATATACATCCAGTTCCTGGACTTGGTTGAGATAAACATCAGGGTTTTTAATGAAAGAATAGAAGCTTCCAGGGCGATAATCGCTGGCTTCCCTGGGTCACCAGGTCCAGCCAAGAGTGATTAACGCCTCGTCGATTACAGCTACCAAGAATATCCACAGCCCCACCCTGATGCATGTGAATGCTGACTTCCCCAGGGTCTACTGACAACATCAGACACCTGGACTGAGTCTTTGTCCACCTCTGTACAGGTAAAGACACGGTTATGCATGGGAAGAGACACAAAGAACATTTGGTCATCTCTGCCTCCAGCAGAATAAACTGTAAAAGAACTCGCTGCGTCAGGCAGCATTTGTGAACAGGGGGAGACTCTGACATTCGGAGCTCAGATCCGTGTTCACCCAGCACCGAACCCGGGCTCGACGCTGACCCTTGGCTGTGCTGGTTTTGACGACCAAACTTCAGGCACACAGACAAATTAATAAATCTTTGCTAAATTTTCTTATAAGTTTGGCTCTCGATTTGATCATATATAACAAAAGGTACGTTATTGTTGTCTTGTTGTGTGTGAGAGTGAGTCACACACAAAATCAGCCTCAGCTTCCCGGGCGGGTGGGAAGGGGAGCTGTGGAAGGAGGAGTGTGTGACCCACAAATGAGCCATTGTTCTCCTGGGTGTATGGGGGCTGTGGCATAAGGTACAGGTGATCTGCAAAGGGGCCATTTTCCCCATGGCATGTGAGGGGGCTGTGGCTAAAGAGTGTGAGTGACACACAAATCAGCCTCACAGGTGAACGGCACCGGAGGCAGCAGAGTCAGGGCCCTCCCAGGAGGCCCGGAGATACTGAGACCCAGAGGCCACCCCAAGGTGAGGGGGGCCACAGGGAACCGCGATTCTCTGTCAACAGGGATCCACGCTGTGTCCTGAGGGTGGGAAAGAATGTGTGGAAGAGAATGGGAAATAAAAGTGAGTGAATGTAGACAAATGAAAGTAAAGGTAATGTAGATTCTCTATTTTAAGCTTCACTATATCTCCTTGGAGGGAGGTGTATTGTACTGAAAGTAGTGTGAGAAATAAGTTTTTTATTTTTGTGTGTGTAGTTGAAATAAAAGTGGTATTTAGGTTGTTAGTGAAAGTGAAAAACAGAGGAAGAACATGAATAGATAAGATCTTGAAAAATGAGACAGAAAAGCAGTAAGTTGGATACAGGGAAAAAAAAGAAAAAAAAACAGTCCTTTGGGAGTTATGTTAGCTAACAGAGATACACCTCCTTGCAAAAGGAGAAAATACAGGGTATGTAGAAGTTGATGGGAAAAACGTGCAAACTATGGAAAAAGAGAAATTAACCTTAAACTAGTAAGCTGAAACTTGTGAATTATATACTTTAAAAAGAGCACTAGAATATTTAACACAAAATAAATGAACTATATATACTGATACAAGTTATGCCTTTAGAGTAGTACATACCTTGAAAAAATTTGGAAAGGAAAAAGATTACTTAATTCAAGAAGACAAGGACTAGTACATGAGGAACTTATTTTAGAGGTTTTAAAGGCATTAAAATAACCTAAAAGAGATAGCTATAGTACATGTTAAGGAACCCCAAAAAGGAAAGACCCCAGAAAGAGGAGGAAAAAATTTGGCAGATCACAAAGCTAAGGATGCAGCAGAAAATGAAGCTGAAAGAGTTATGTTAATATTAACTCCAAATGAGGAAAAACTGGAAATTCCAAAGTTTAGGGAAGCCGAGAAAAAAGACTTAAACAAGACAGGAAGTGAACAAGATAAATCAGGGAAATGGAAACTTCTTGATGGAAGACAATTACTTAATAAAATATGCTTCTAAGAAAATATTAGAAGACAGGCATCAGAAAACCCACTGGGGTACTCAAGCTTTGTGTGATCATTTTTTAAGGAACTGTGGGTGCACTGGGATTCTTGGATTTAGGATGTATCCGTAACTTGCCAAAGGATAAATAAAAAGGTGATGAGAAAAACAACATTAGGAGGTCATGACTTAGCTGGTTGGCCATTTCAAAGTATCCAAGCAGAAGTCTGGATTTGTTAGGTGTGGTAGATAGGGTCAGGCGCTCGGAAAATCTCGCGATGTCACGGAAAGCAGCAGGATTCCTCTCTCACTAACGCCTAGTGATAAGGGATCACCCAAGCATGTAGTCCCCCCTAACATTAGTAACTTTCTACTCCTTATTAACCAATGACAGTAAGGTAAGACCCACTGACGTAGAGAAAAAACTTTCCCGAGTATAAAACCCGACAAGACGGGACAATAAAGGCCTTTAGACCGTCCACCATATTGGTGCCTGCATGCGTCTTTGGCCCGAGTGTCCCTGGAGAGTTTGGGTCGCCGTGCCGTTTTCTCGGAACCAGGTCGCCTTGCCTTGCATCAGAAGGCAACAGTTAGGGTCTGTGTTTATTTGTAAAAAAACCCCATTTAATCTAGAAGAAATAGAATATGCCATATGTTAGACAGGAGATTTCAGGAGAATAAAAATCTCTGAAGTATCAGAATGCCCCGAGAAAAAACAAGAAAAGAAAAGGGGGAAATGAAGCAGAAGGGAAAAAAGAGGAAAAATCAGAAAGACAGTGGGATCCTCTGCAGGTCTTGCCCCCTCCGTTCGCGGCCCAGGCGCCTGTCCCGGGTCCCGGCTCGCTGCCCGCCTCAGCTCCGCCTGCCCCGGTTTCCATCCCAGGTGCGGCCTCACTGCCCAGGGCAGCTCCACCTGCCCCGGCGCTGTCGCTCAATTTGTGTGCCCTGCTCCCACTGCCTGGCCCGCGGCCGCTCTGCTGGCCATGCTGGGGAAGATGGGAGTTGCTCTGTCCTGCCGCCTGCTCTGAGGTCACCGCGCCCACCGCACCCAGGGGGGGGTCCCAGCCATCCCATCCCCGGCTGCCCTGCCCGTGCCACCTGCGCTGGGCACCGCCGCTGCTGCCGGGTTCTCCCACCTGCCTTTGCTCTGCCGGCAGCTGCCGGATCAGCCGCCATCAGCCATGTGGGGGCTACCCACGCTCCGCCTAGGGCTCCACGGGAAGATCCCCCTCTGCCGATTCCGGAAGCAGACCCTGCCCACACTCCCACCGAGCCTCGGCGGGATATCCTCCCCTGACCCTGTCCTGCTCTGAGTTACGTCCCCTTGGTAACCACAGCTCCGGCTGTTCAAGGAAACTCTGTCTCTCTACAGGAAGCACCTTATCGAAACACTAGGAGCTCAGTTAAAAGGAAGCCCTCTCCAAATTCTTTCTCAAAACACGGGAGAAAGGCTAGAGAAGGTAAAAAAGTCAAAGAGTTAGCTGAAGGGATTGCTCTATTTCCGCTCAGAGAGGTTCCCATGGGAGGGATGCGCTGCCCCGCCCCGCGGGAGCCACCAGCACCCCTGCTGGCCGTGCCCGGAACTGCACCCAAGGGCAAAGCGCCGCAGCCCAAAGGCCGGGACTGGGTCCGGGCTCTGTTTGCTGTCAGTGCCGCAGCTGTTGGTGTTTGTTTGCTTTATTATACACACTAGTAAAGAACTGGTATTCCTATTCCCATATCTTTGCCTGAGAGCCCCTTGAATTCACCATTCTAAAAATTAAGAGGGAGGGGGTTTGCATTCTCCATTCCAAGAGAGGCTTTTTCTGCCTTCCCGAGCAGACACCTCTCTTATAAAGCAAAAAAAGCACCAACAGGCACTGAGGGGGGCTGCAGGAGGGGCACAAGAAGGCCCTGCAGCACTTGGGCACAAAGGCACAGCAGGTGAATGCAAGAAGGGAGCAGCAAAAGGCCAAGCTGAAGGCACAGCCCATGGCACAGTTCCTACAGCCCCTGAGGGATCAACCCCAGGGCCCAAGGGGGCCCCAGCACCCAGGGCACGGCTCTGCCACAAGCACCTGGCAGAGGCATTGCCCTCCTCGGCAGGGAGAGCCCACCCAAACAGCCCCTGGCAAGGAACCAGGGCTCCAGCTGCAGGGCACAAGGACACTGCAAGCACAGACAGCAGCACCCTCAGGACCAGCAAGTCCACCCCTTGATGGACATGGATTGGCAGGGCTGTCACAGCTCCCATCACACCAGGGACCCTCCACACTGGAGCCCTTGAGCACATTCAGGTTGGGACTGCATTGAGAGGAGGCATTTCCTGATGGACACAGGGGTCTCTAAATCCACTCTAAATCTTAGACCTAAGGGGGGGGAAATGCTCAAAATATGTTTAATTAGTGAGGGGATAAGTGGGAAAGATGTATGGTTTTATCCAATCACTGTTAGGAGATCTGGGGGATGGGTTTGAAATGCGTGAATTTTTATTTGCTCCTAATTGCTATCATTATTTACTGGGAAGGGATTTGATCGCTAAACTCGTAACACAAATTAATGTTATGAAAAGGGATACAGAGGCCCGTTCTGTTGTACCTTTGTTTCAAATGTCTGACGAGGCCTATCTGAAGTGAACCCAGAAGTGTTGGCAGCCCCAGGAAAATAGGGAAAATTAGATATGGAGCCTCTCCAAAGTACTCTGAAGCAACCAGGACAAGTGGCGTCTAAAAGCAACACCCTGTCACAGGGCAGGGAAGGAAGGGGAATCAGACACAGAACAGGTCACCGCCCCATGCTCAGCTCAACCTGCGCAGCTGTGGGTGCTTGTGAGAGCCTGGCATTGAAATGCCCTGAGCAGGAAGGCTTCAACATCTTCTGCTGACACCATGGCACCTAACAGGGGGGCAAAACCAATTCTCACTGCTTCAGCAACCACTGGAGCAGATATCAAGGCACATTGTACCACAGGAAGCTGGGCTGGCACTGAGCCTGCCCTGGCACTTTGCTGCTGCCAACACCCAGCCAGGACATCGGCTCCTGCCTAAGGAGTGCAAAGCAGCACCACTGGTGGCCAAGGGGCCCATGCCAAGTGTCCCTGAGGCCAGAAAAAGCTGCCAGCACAGCTCAACACGGGGGGACCCCTCAGCCTGGCCTCAAGGGCTCTGAAGCCCCGGAGATTTGCACTTCCCGCCTGCAGCAGGAGGATGGGAGGCCGCCCCTGAGCCTGCCCTGAAGGCAACGCAGCAGCAGCCAGGGCTCCACAGCGGGCCAAGCCCCTGCGCCTGCCCACAGATCCTCGCCTGGAATCCTCTGCAATCCTGGCCACCCTCCTCTGCCACCTCCAGCCACTGGGGCCAAGCCTTGCTGCCACTGCTGCAGCTTCAGCGCTGGCTGGGCCTGCACTGCCACAGCTGCTGGGGAACACCACGGCACAATTCCACTCTGGGGCTCACTGACACCCACACTCTGGGCTGCCTGCCATTGCACTGCTGCAAAATATACCGATTTTGGTTCTTTCAAATCTTATTTTTCTGCTCAGAAAGGTTTCTCTACTCAAAGGTTTGCCTTTGGAAAAGGAATTTTAAAGGTTTTATTTAAGGGCTGCTACACCACTCAATGGAGATGAGTTTAACATCTCAACAGACTGGGAAGAGCCAAAAGACACCCACAGAGATAATGACCAGCAACAAAACATCAACATTGCCCAGCAGCAAACAGCAACCAACAGCTACCCCAGACACTGCCCCCGGCAGAGGTGGAGACACCTGGGCTGGAAAAGGCTGAGAAGGAAATCCAGGAGTGTGGAGACCGAATTCACATCAGAGGGGAAGAAATCCGGGTCCAACAGGAAACCAAATACTAAAAACTTACACAACTTGGAAGCAATGAACATGAAAGCAGTGGATTTAGACTGGTTCCGACTATATAAAGTTTAGGAAAATAGAGTAAAACTCACATGGCATGATTTTCTCTGCACAGCCGGGCTATTTATGAAAGAAATTATTTCTGTTGCACATCCTGGCCAGAACCAAGGAATGCCTTGACTCTCTAACACTAAAGTGGTTCTTGGAGGGTTTCTGTTTTCCCTGCAGTTTCAGTGACAAAATTACAACATGAGAAAAAGTTTTCATAATATTCCCATTTTATATTGTCAGGTAGGTTTTGGAAAGAAGTGTGAGAATCAAGTTTTGGTCTCGGATTTTCCATGTTTGCCTTTATGTTGCGTTTTGCAAAATTGAACAGCTTTAACCGTAACACTTTGAATTTGTAAATAGTTCATACTTTTTAAAAAAAAGCAGATTCTGGGGGGGGCCACATGTGACTCACCAGATGGCTGCCCTGGAAGACAAGCTCCATTCCAGGCAGCCTCCAGAGGAGCTTTAGAAATGCAAATGAACACTGCTGGGCAAAGTGTGGACAATGCCCCTGGGTCTCTTGCCCGGGGCAGGAATTGGGCTGATTCCCTCTGCCCCTCACACCAAGCTCTGCCTGCTTGCACTGATGGAATTTGCACAGCTCGAGGCAGAGCCCAGGGGGAGGATATCTGACCCTGCAACAGAAACCGGTGAAGCTGCAAAGAGAAACAGCAAATTGAGAAAGTTGGGAAAACTTCACTATAAATAACTGGCTTGGAATCATCCCACTGCCCACTCCAACATGCGCTGTCACTGTCTGTGTTATATAGGGTGTATCAGAGCACTGGGGGTGTTTTGCTACCAAAAATTCAGGGAAAACAGTTGGGAATCCAAGTATTTGAGGATTTAATTAGAGAAAAGCAGTCAATTGATGCAGCCCTGGCTGGAGAGAGCAGTCAAAAATAGGGAATAGTTGAACGGCCAGCAGAACAAATCCTACAACACCATGGACCAGGCTCTGGGAACCCGAACCAATTTATATCAGGAGCCATAGAATCCATTTCTCATTTCAATGGCATCATTAGATTACAAGCTGTCCTTGGAATAATAACCAACCAGACAGCTCCAGCTCCTGACCTTCCTGCTGACCAATCCACTGAAATGAGGAACACAACATTTCACCATGGGATGGCATCAGATTACCTTTTAGAAGAAAAAAGAGAAGTTTGTGGAAAATTAAATGACTCCAACTGCTGTGGGCAAATAGATGACAATAAAAAGTGGTGAAACAGATAACAAAGGAAATAAGAAAGCAGCTCCTGTACAGATTCAAATGCGGAAAGGATGTGAGTGGGACACGGTTTCGGGGTTCCCGGAGAGACCATGGGTTAAACGAATGCTGTTTCTCCTCTGATGTGCTACAGCAACTCTCATCATATTACCGTGCTCCACACCTTGAGAGTGCAGCTCATTCAGCAGGTGAGGGAGGGGACAGGGACTTGCAGGTAAGGAAGTAAGGGGCGAAAGCACCAGCTTCAATAAATGTTACTAATTAACATGGACTGCTACTAAAAGTGCCGCAAAATTCTTGAACTTGGAGAAGAACAAAGACTTTACTCAGCCGTGAATATCGGCCGTTATACAAAAGTGGGGGTGCACAATAACGAGGACATGCAGTTGCCGGACCGGGAGGTCTGAACCTTCCAAGCACCTCAGCCAGTGGGCAAAGGGAGAGGGAGATGAAGCCGGGAAAATGAGGATAAAAAGGAGGCGGCGAACTACAACCGTGGCACAGAGCGCACGGCAAATGCCCCACGGCCTCTCCCTCTGCCCCCCAATAAAGTCACTTTTACAGGACTCCTCTGTCTCCTCTGCGCACAGAAACCTCCGGCCACGGCAATTTCCCCGCACAGCCCCGGGCACGGGGCAGCCCCCTCTGTCCCAGCCACAGCAACCGCGCCGAGCCAGCGCTGCTCCGGCTGCGGCTCCTGCCGAGGCAGCGGCCGCAAGGAGACCGCGGGCAGCCGCTCCCGCAGCGCCCTCACGCCAGCGGCAACACGCGCCGGACACGGCACAACGAACCCGCCCGAGCCCCCTGCCGCCCCCGAGGCCCGCAGCCAGCCCCGAGGCCCCGCACAACCCAGCGCGGCTCCCACCTGCGCTGCGGCCGCCTCCGAGCTCCGCCGCCGCCTCACCGCGCTCCGGCCGCTGCCGCCGCTCACGGCACCGCACACACGCTCCGACAATGGCGCCGCTGCCCAGCCACGGCCGCCCGCAGCCCGCCACCGGGGCCCTGCTCCGCCCCGCTCCCACCAATCAGCGCGCCACAACCACGACTGACGGCATCATCGCCCAATCCCAGCCAGGGGCGGGCTCTGCACGCGGCAAAGCCCCGCCCCGCGCTCTCAGGGCCCCCCGGGCTGCGTGAGGGCAGAGCCGGAGCTGAGGAGCAGCCCTGGAACGGGCCCGGGCCCGAGGGGGATTGAGCTGAAAACACAAACAAACTTCTCCGCAGCTCACGCCACGGCTTTCCCGGCATTGTCGCTTTGGTGGCTCCGGCTCAGTGGGAAGCCCTGGAGCCTGACTTCTCCTACCCCTAATTAGGAGCATCAGGGCATCGCTTTGATTTCCCCCAAAAAGAGAAAACCGCCCCAAAGCCCTGTGGATGAGTGGGGAAGGGGAGAGATTTTTGACAGAGAACTCCAAAATCTCAGAGCAGGATAATGAGAAGTAAGTGAAGACCCTTAAATGCAGCTTTCCCCCACGCCTCCCTCCTTCCAGCTGCACCTCCTGCCCCGGCAGTGCCGCAGACAGGGAATGGGGCCGGGCTCAGTTCATGCCCCGGGGCTTCTCCCTCTGCTCAGGGACAGGAGTCGTTCCCCTGCTGCACCCTGGGCTCTCTCCCACCGGAGACTTCTCCAGGAACTTCTCCGGCCCCCTCCAAGTGCTGCAGCGTGGGTCACTGTGCCCCGGGGTCGGTCCTGCCAGGACAGGCTGCTCCAGCGGGGCCCTCTGGCCGCGGGGTCACAGCCTCCTCTCAGGCATCGCCGTGCTCCAGCGTGGCTGCTCCGGGGGCTGCAGGGGGATCTCTGCATCCCCATGGATCTGCAGGGAGATCTTTGCATCCCCGTGGATCTGCAGGGGGATCTCTGCATCCCCATGGATCTGCAGGGGAATCTCTGCATCCCCATGGATCTGTGGGGGGATCTCTGCATCCCCATGGATCTGCAGGGGGATCTCTGCATCCCCATGGATCTGCAGGGGGATCTCTGCATCCGGCACCGCCGTTTTGGGAGGCACCAGGAATAGGCTGAGCTCTGCCTGAAGCTCTTCTCACATTCCCCTCACCCTTCCTAGCACACGGAGGCTTTTACCTCCTCACAGCTCCCCGGGCTGGTTTTGCAGCCTGTTGCCTTCTCACGGCGTGGCGACCTGGTTCTTATTCTGGCAAGGTGGCGCAAAGCCCAGGGTCACTCGGTCCATATGCTCCTGACACCAATGTTGTGGACAGCAAATGGCATTGATTGCTGGGTTACACGGGTTTTTATGGCTTGGGCAGTCAGTGTCATTTCCTTCTGCTCACGTCCGGCTGGGTGCGCCCAGGCACGGAGCAAAGGTCTGACCGCCGGGTGGGGGGTGTCCTGACTGACCGTACAGCCCGAATTCTTCCGCACGCTTGTCCCTGACTCTCCACAGCAGCCCCTCCTCGTGTGGGATCTCTGGGGCTTTTCCTCCCCATTGCATTCCTGAGCCGTGGAGCCGTTCCAAATGGCCTCTTCCATGAGATTCTGTGGCAGGGATTTTTTTCTCCCTGGTCTCTGTCTGCAGCACAGTGCCTGGTGGAGGAAGGACAAGGAGAGGAAGAAACAGGGAGAAGGGAAAAGGAAAAGGCAGGAGGAGAGGAAGGAACAAGAGGGAACAAGGGAGGAAGGAGATGGGAAGGGAACATGGATGGATATAGGACAGAATGAGAGGAAGGAGGGCGGACAAGGAAAAGATGGGATTTGCCTCTGTGAAAAATGCCAATCACTTGTTTTTAAAATTTTTAAAGTTTAATAGTAATAAAATGGTTATAAAAATAGTAACACAATTAGAGTAATAACAATTTGGTCAAATTGAATTTAGACAATATGAGACAATAAAAAGAAAGAATTACGGATGTCCGGGTACCTTTTGTGGCCAGCAGGAGCCCGAAAAAAAACCGCTTTAACAAAGGATTAGCCCTTAAGAACAATAGCCTGTTGCATATTCATACACTTCATACATGATGCATAAATCCCATTCAAATACCGGATTCTGTCTGGTCAGTGTCAACTTCTTCCTTCTAATCCTAACAGCGCCTCCAAGGCGGGAAGAAGTTCGTTTCTTCTGATAAGAACGCAAAAAATTCCCTTTCTCTGAAAGATCTAGGTGTCCTGTGGCTACTATCTCACTGCAAGCCCTTTCTGTTAAACAAAGCATCTTACATAGCATAGTTTCTATTTTTATAACCTAAAACTATATTTAACACATTACTTAAGAAAATTAATACAGCATTATTTTCTAACACAACACTTATAATATTCATTTTAATATTTGTGAAAAAACAATCATAAAATACATGCATTTTTCACAATCCCCACTCTTATTCTTTGTAAATAATTTGGCTTGAGCAATATCTTTTTCTACTTGTATCTTCTGGACTATGCTGGTGAAATAAAATAGGGGATTACACAAGTAAGAAATATAAAAACCGTCGTAACACAAAATGAAAGATCTTAATTTCTTCTAATACATTACGCCACCAGCTAGATTTTAACATTGTTTTCTAATTTTTGGACTGGTACCTGGGTTATTATATGCATATATATTTTTCTTTTTGATTTCTTTTGCTTTTGCTAGAATGACTTTTCTGTGGTCATCAATTTTCAATGATCTGATATATTGAACTTTCCACAAACACCTCCTTCTCTGGCTAATAAATAGTCTAAAGCCAACCTATTCTAATACCCTACAGTTTTCGTTTGGCTTAGCTAGCTTAATATTAACTCTAATGCCTGGGTAGCCTTAATTGCTATCATTTCTATAACTGCTTGGAGTCTTGTAATACAATTCAAGAGATAATTTGGAGTCAATACAGAGTTAGATGGCTGTCCTGGTTTTACCTTTTCGTTTATTATTTGTTTTTTTACCAAATCTTGAACCATATCTTCAAGATTAAATTTAAAACAAATCCATCTCTCTCCTTTTGGACATTCAGTTCTAAATCTATTGCCACTTTTTCTTAAGTTTCTTGTAATCTAATAATTTACTCTATTTTGCCTACAGGTTTTTAATTTGGATGGATTATAACAGTGGCTGTTGACATGGGTGTGTGTAATAAAAGAGGAACTTTGGTTTCTTTCCATGTGATGCTTTCTGTAGCATTTGTGACACAATCTTGCTGATATCCCGAAAGGGAAAAGACAACAAATGAGTGCTGGAAACAGGAATAACAGAGGTCCAGTATGGCTTATACTCCCACCTCCCATGCCTGTGAGGTTGCAACCCACAGCAGGTTTATTTGATCTTCTCAGTGGCAAAATGCAGAGGCCAATCTGGTCTTGCCCTCTATTTTCTTGTCACCTCTTAACTAATTTCTAGGCAAATTGTTTTTGACACTCTTTAACTGTGGTCTCTTACTGTTCCTCAGGTATCTCTCATTCAACAGGCACTAATAATTCCCATCCATAAAACCAAGTTATTACTTTAACAATCTTTTTGCAACAAGAGCATAAATTTTGTGAATTACAATACTAATTACTCTCACAATTTAAGCATTTACTTATAACCCAGATAGCATGTCCAGTATTGGAATGAATCAAATAAAGTTTACTAATGGAAATGGAAATTCTCCTTCTCCCCTGTTCAATTCTCAGGCTAAGGTCAGAATACAAAAGCAGTCTTGATCTTTCTATCTGAAGTTTTCCTCCCCCAAGGAGAGGTTTTATTCAGGCAGTGCTCGAAACCAGTGATATAAACGTTATCTTATTTCTTAATTCAGTGTTATTCTTTGTACATTTCTTGGATCATTTGGGTTTTCCCAAACTATTGCCACTCAGTCCCCATTGGAAAGTCACTTCGATATCACCCAGTTTAAATGTGATAGTCCATTCCTCAGGTTTCTTCACAAGTCTGTTGATTCTGCTGGCATGAATTCACCCTCTGCAACAATGATTCTGATTGTTGCTTCAGTAGTACCTGGAAAGGACTTCTTAATAGCATAGTAAAAAAAGAAAGATAATACTGCATTAACTTTTACTATTCGCTTTTTTTCCAAACTTTCTAGGTTAAGCTAAAAGCTTTCTCCACAGCAGCCTCTTCTTCTATGCAGCTGCGCTAATAGCTGCAGAGGCAAATTCTTGTTTCTGTGAGTTACAGTTAGTTAAATAAGAAAAGCTAGACCAATTTTAACACGAGATGTATCACATCTATTGCTTTTTACTTTTTGGGCAGCATTTAATTGTTTTAGCCTTACAAACCCATTCTTCAGGAAAAAAACCTTCTCTTTAACAGCAAACAAAACACACACAAAAAAACCCCAAAAAACCTTCTTACTTAGGAAAAACAAACTGCTTTGTGGGGTTTGGAGAGTCAGCAATCTGCTTTGATTTTATCTTTTAGTGCTAGCCCCTCTCCCCCCCTCTCCACAGCCTTACTGTCAGTGCTGTTCTTCTCGCCCTTCCCCCGCTGCTGCCCCTTGGCTGCAGGGCCGGAGCAGGGGAGAGCAGCCCCAGGCATGGGGACCCTGGGGGCTGCCTTGGGTCCCCATGCTCTCTCTCTCTCTCTCTCTCTCTCTCTCTCTTCTCTCTCTTTCTCTTTTTCTCTTTCCTTCTCTCTCTCTTCTTCTCTCTCTCAGCTCACTTACTGGGCCGATGCTGCCATCCTGGGCTCGGCACGCCGACAGTCTTGGGAGCCTCCCGGCAGTTCCACCACGGAGCCAGCCCGCTCCTGGCCGCAAACCTGTGTCCTCTGCTGCCAGCACTGCCACGGGTCACCTCCATGGATTGGTCCCTGCCGCAGCCCCCGAGACCCCGCCGATCATAGGGAGCGCTCAGACACCTCCCAACCTTGACAACCCTAAACTTGGCATCCCCAGGTGCTCCTGACATTCTTTTTCTTTCTCTAGGCAACTTATCCTCTTTTCACTTCAAGCAGGGCTCGTTCTTCTAAGGCCTTTCTGGACCTCAGTGTGGCATTGAATAACCTCCTAACAAGCATGTGTTAAGATACTTCTCTGCCTTTCATGCAAAAAACCTTCATTCACACTTCTGCTCTCTTCTAGCACCAAGATGTCATCACTTCACATTCTAACATCTCAGAGTTTCTCAACTACCTCTCTACTTCAACTTCTCTCTTTGTTCTCTCTCAATTGTAACCCTTATGGGGTCGATATCTAATCTTCCCCTATTTTTTTCTCCAGCCCAAACTTCTTTGTTGATATTTTTTTTCTTCATCGCCTTGGCCTAATTTCAAAACTCTAGCTGTCATTTTCCCGTTTTCTGATATAACTCTTACTCTTAATTGCACTTGTAAGACTCTTCCCAATAAATTGCTACCTGCCCCTGTTATGAACAAAAATTCAGTTGATTTTTTTCTGTGAGAAAAAGGTTACCACTACTGCTGGGCTGCTGCCTGTGTTATGGTAATTATGGGTCGTTGTTGTTAATAGTTGTTTTTGTATCGGTAAAAGCCCTGGCTGGGGCGAGTTAATGGCTCTTCTCTCAGACAGTGAAGGGTGCGGTACCTCCCGAACAGTGAAGAGAAAAGACTTTGGAGGGGAGGGATATGCAAAATAACTCTAAGGACCAGCATGCTGTGTGGGACCCCCTACTCCAAACGTGCAGGAAGAACCCCAAAAACAACGAAGGGATCATTACGCCCTAAAGGCTCCCACGAGGACCTGATCCCCAGCTCTGCCCTTAGTGGACAGAGCTGTGCATATCCTCCTCTTCTGAGTTGCCCTGGGAGAGACGACGGGAGACTGCAGCCCTGCCGAGCTGCCCAATCCTGAGCTGATCACTTATAATAAAGGCATTAAAAAGAAGAAGAAGGCTCTTGGCCCCGTTTATTTCACCCCTGGGACCAATAACACATCTCCCATCTAAATTTTAGTTTCTTCCTTCAATTACCCCATCTTTAATGACTGGAAATGTAAAACTTTCTATTTTTACCCCTGTTACTTTCACTATATGTTTGCTTACACTATAACTTTTTGGAACATTTAACAGGCAGGTTCTCTCTGCCCCTGTGTCTATTACAAATTCCAATTCTTCTTCTTGGGGACCCACTTTTTAAAGTTATCACAGGCTCCAGATGGTATTTGTCCCCCCGAAAAAATTAGAGCCTATTGTTATGAACAAAAATTCAGTTAATATTTTTTTTGTGAGAAAAAGTTACAAAGAGGCAGCCAGATCATTGGCCCTGCCCAAGTTCTGAGCGTTTTGTTATTGTAATCACGGGTCGTTGTCGTTAATGGTTGTTTTTGTATTAGTAAAAGCCCTGGCTGGGGCGAGTTAATGGCCCTTCTCCTGGGTGGGGACCTTCCCGAGGCTAAGTTGTACCTTTCTCAGAATAGTGAAGACACCTGAGAGGGTGGGGGGGGTTATGCGAAGTGACTCCCAAGACCAGAATGCTTTGTGGGACCCCCGACTCCAAACCCACGGAGAAACCCCAAAAACAACGAGCCACCTAAGAGTTGAGAGACTGGAGTGATGTCTGGATGTGAGGAGCAGAGCGCTAGGCCTGCAGAGATGCAGGAAACCTTCATCGTTCCTCACCCTGTCTTCGAGATCCCCCGGGCCAGGTTTGGGAGGGAGCGAGACCCGGACCGAAGCACCATCTGACGGGGACATCACGCCCTAAAGGCTCCCACGAGGACCGGATTCCCCCAGCCCTGCCCCTGGTGGACAGAGCTGTGCATATCCTCCTCCTCTGAGTCGCCCTGGGAGACGACGGGACGCTGCAGACCTGCCGAGCCGCCCAATCCTGAGCTGATCACTTTTAATAAAGGCATTAAAAAGGAGAAGAAGTCTCCTGGCCCTGTTTATTTCAGCTGGGGGCTCTCGTCCGGAATAGCCACGCCGCAAGAGGACTCAGGACTGGCCATCTTGGATCTTCAGAGGACAGCTGGCTACCAGGACCAAGAGGGATCAGCTCAGGACAGCGACGCAGAGGAGCACTGGAGCACTGGACTGGTGAGAAATCCGGTGGTGGGAGTGGGAGACGAACTGAAAAATCAGGCAGTTGTTTTTCCTGACTGAGGGAGTCAGGCACGACCCGAATTCTTGGACGAGGCTTCGTGTGTTCAAGTCCCGATAGATGTAAGACGTGATGTTGGGAAGTTGGGCAATCAAGAGATTGGGCAGTTGTTTCAGTATAAAGTCCTGAGCATCAGGCAGAAATTTGAAGTTCAGTGGAGGAGGCTGTAGCTCCTCAAACAAGGTTTTTTGAAATTCCCGGTCAGTAGAGGCACCTTCGGGATTTTTTATTGAGACCTGAAAAATGGGATGTTGTAATAGTAAAAAGACCGGCAAGAGACTGAGAGATATACCTCCCAGTAGTCCCTTAGGAGAACTGTTAGTAAAATGGGATTCTATAGAGGCCATGGAGGGATTAGATAAAGTGAAAATGATCCATTATTGTATGGAAGCGTGGTCAGAATTAGAGTTTCAAGGAGGATGGCCTTGGTGTGGGACAAAGGATAAGTGGATGTGCCAACAATTAAATAATTATCTGACAGCTCAAAGAGATACTGATCCTGAGCAATTATTGTATGTGGCTTGCTGGTTAAAGAGCGCTGTTGGGGATGAAGTGGTGCGAATTTGTAAGGTACAGAGGAAGAAAGAGGGGAATGAAGGAGGGGATGATAGAACTAGTAAAAGATGGGACCCCCTGGATTATTTGCCTCCTTCTGCCCCTCCACCTTATAATCCTCTTCTTCAAGCACCTCAAATGGCAGGTCCGGTTCCTCCCCCGGCTGCCATCTCATTACCACCTGCTCAAATTCCTCCTTCTACCTCTTCAGCTTCAGCTATGATAAACCCAGTATCTCCTCCAGTTCCTTCTGCACCACCACAAGTGCCTACTCCACTTGCTGCATTCTCCACCCCTTCTCCAGCTCCGCTTAATATCTACTCAGGCTCTTCTCCCCCTCCTATTGCTGTCCCTTTACCTCCTTCTACCTGGGACACAAATGCCTCCTCACCCGATAAACAGCTATCAGCAAATACACCTGCTGATGGGCAGAGAGTTCAGGGTAACCCAGAGAACCCTCAAAGTAGTTTGGCATCTGAAGATGGGCCTTACTGTAGCACCAGATCCAAGCCCTCCAAGGCAGAGAGACTCTTTCCCCTCAGAGAGGTTCCTATGGGAGGAGTAGCGGGAGGTGTTGGCTTTGTGAATGTTCCCCTAACTGCTTCTGAGGTGAGAGGACGCAAGAAAGAGTTGGGGCATTTAGTTGAGGACCCAGTGGGCATAGCCAACCAAGTGGATCAATTTCTAGGTCCAAATATCTACACTTGGGGGGAGATGAATTCCATCCTGAGTATATTATTTTCCCCAGAAGAGGTCCAGATGATAAGGGCGGCTGGCATAAGAATATGGGAGAAAGATAACAGTCCAGGACCCAGGTGCCAACAGGTGAACAGAAATTGCCACTAACGGTTCCCAGCTGGAACCCTAACCAGGAAGAGGGGAGGAAGGCCATGAGGGAATATAGGTCTTTGATAATACGGGGGATCAAAGAGTCAGTTCCCAAAGGAACTAACACCCAATTGGCATTTGAGGGTACACAAGAGAAGGATGAAGCTCCTGCTGCCTGGCTTAACCGCCTAAGGCGAAGCTTTCAGTTGTACTCTAGAATAGACTCAGACAGCCCAGAAGGTCAAATGCTGCTAAAAGTCCAATTTGTTACCAAATCTTGGCCTGATATAAGGAGAAAACTGGAAAAGATGGAAGATTGGCAAGAGAAGGACATAAATGAGTTATTAAGAGAGGCATTGAAGGTGTATTTAAGGAGGGAGGAAGATAAAACAAAGGCCAAGGCTAAGATCACGGTTGCTGTAGCTAGAGAAAGTGCAGGGTGGGCGGGTCCACCACCAGGAGGAGGCAAGGATAAGTCAGTACTGTCAGGTACAAGAGGGATGGAGACACCTCAAGGCCCTTTGAGAGAGCGACATTGCTCTTACTGTGGAAAGGCAGGACACGTCAGGAGGTTTTGTAGAAAGCTCAGTCTCGATGCGGCATTAGCCAGGGAACAAGATAATTTAGGGAAGATCCTTAAAGGTGACGATTAGAGGGTCAGGGGCTTTACACTATAGGGGACCCGATGGAACATCTAGAAGAGCCCTTGGTAAACTTTGAAGTGGGACCCTTAAATGAAGAATTAGAATTTTTGAGTAGATACAGGAGCAGATAAGTCCTGTCTCAACAAAGTACTAAGAAGTATAGTATAGTATAGTATAGTATAGTATAGTATAGTATAGTATAGTATAGTATAGTATAGTACAGTATAGTATAGTGAAAAACATCTGAAGTTAGACAAAAACAGCTAGGTAGAAAGGATATCCAATAGCACCAAAACTGCCAGTAATACTTAACTTGTAATAAGTGATGTGAAAGTAAAAGGTACCTTATTGTTGTCTTGTTGTGTGCGTGAGAGTGAGTCACAAAGTCAGCCTCAACTTCCCGGGCACGTGGGAAGGGGGCAGTGGAAGTGTGTGTATGTGTGACCTGCAAACCAGGCTTGTGTCCCCCAGGTGGGTGGGGGCTGTGGCCAAAGAGTGTGTGTGACCTGCAAACCAGACTAGTGCTCCTCAGGTGTGTGAGGGAGCCGTAGCTGCGAGAGCGTGAGTGACATGCAGACAGCCTCACAGGTGAATGTGCACCAGAGGCAACCAGAGCCAGGGCCCTTCCAAGAGGCCCAGGGATACTGAGACCTGTGGGCCAACCCCAAGGTGAGGGGAGCCACAGTGATTTTCTAGCAATAATGATCCAGTTTGGGTCTTGAGGGTGTGAAGGAATGTGTGAGAATGAATATAGACAAATTAGAATAGAGCTAATGTAGATTGTGCATTATAAGTTTTACCACATCTCCTTAGAGGGAAGTGTATTGTGTAGAAGAATGGTGTAAGAAAAAAAAATTAAGTGTAAGGGGTTGAAAGAAGTATTTAAGCTGTAAGTGAAAGTAAGAAACAGAAGCAAGAGATAAATAGATAAGATCTTGAAAAATAGAACAGAAAACCAGTGAATTAAATACACAGAAAAATAGGGGAATAAAAATACTTTGGGAGTTAAGTTAGCTGAGAAATACAACTCCTTGCAAAATACAGAGTATGTAGAAGTTGATGAGAGAAACATGCAAGCTATGGAAAAAGAGAAATTAACCAATAAATTAAACAGAGAAACTGAGTTTTGATAAAATCATTAAATTGCAGACCACTAATGTCTGTGTTTGAAAGCCCGTTTCAGGTACTCTTCATTACTAACTCGACGGTGCAGACCAAAAGGAAAAGGTTGGACTCACATCACTCTCACCCCCTGGCATTGGACCAGGATTCAACACCAGTTTTTTTTCCCTCTGGCATTCTGGCATTGGACCGGACTGCACCCCATTCTCCCTCTGGCACTGGACTGGACTCCACCCCTTTGTCCTTCTGGCATTGGGCCAGAGTCCCAGTTTTTCCCTCTGGCATTGGACCAGAGTCCACATCACTCTCACCCCCCGGCGCTGGACAAGATTCATCTGCTTCACAAGTTAATTCACCTGAGTATATTGTGATTTAAAGCTGACTCTCAGAAGGAAGAGTCAAAAAGACTGAACTGTGTGGAAAAAAATATTGGTATCAGAGTTCTAATATTGCTTAAAATGTTTTAAGACTGTTCCGTGTAAACTATGTTGGTAAATAGTTTAAGACTGTAAATAAGTAATTCTGGTTAAGTTCCCCAATTTATTTCTAAAGACTCCAGGTTAATCCTCTACAGAACACTCCCCTGGGGGAAGCCAAAATTGGTAGGGAACAGAACAAGAGAGGTTTAACCAGAGAAATGGGTAGAAGGGACTCTAAAGAGCTTGGAAGCTTTTCCTCAGTAAAATTCCCCAAGAGGCAAGGCCGGGTGGGCAGGCTGTGCAAGATGACCCATACCGGACTCTTGGGAAGGGTGGTACTGATGGCTCTGATTGCTGGTGGTGCTCTGGGGAGCCCAGCTGAGCCGTGCAATGAATGCTACCAACCCCTCTGTGAGGAGGAAGAAGTGAGCTCCTGGTCGAGAGTCCACATCAGTTCTAACCCTGATTGTGTTAACCTCTCCCAATTGGTCCTTTATCAGAAAAATAAGAGAGTGTATTGGAGAGCATACAATACTGCCACTTTTAGGCAGCCACTCCTAGCAGAGTGCCCTGTAGGGGAAGCCTGGTTGTGCTTTGAATATGATGCGGCTGAAGTAAGCTCAGCAGATCTAGTAAAAAGCAAAAGAATGGTGAAAATGGTAAGAAAAATTGTTTGTTGCAAGTATTTATATGAGTGTACTGGAAAAGAGATAAACCCCTTTTGGAACACATTTCAGGGAAGCCTTAAACCCCTAGATTTGATCTTGTCTGGCAGCTGCACCGCTAGAGTGATAAAACCAATTTTCTTATTACCCAAAGAAACTGGATCAAGTTTGGGAGTTCCTATATATAATGATTTGGGAGAAATTAAACAGAACAAGCAAAGTGGAATAGAAATTGAGAAAATCCAAAATTGTAAAAGCCAAATTCAGATCCCAATATCTATGTTAAACAAAGTTATCCGGCTCCAGGCAGTATTAAAAATAAAGAATTCAATTATTAGGAACATTTCAAACAAAATAAAAAGGTTAGCATGTGTAAATAATGAAGATCAAACTCCTACACTTGATCCCAGTGGGTGGGAGAACCTAAAGATTTTCAAAAAGGATGTATGGGAAAAGGTAGTTTTTCTCACTGTTTGTATACTTGGAGGATTGCTCTTTTTACTATGCCTGTTTATCTGTTTTAGTAAAATAGTACTGGCTGTGCAGACCAACCTGAAGAAACCAAGGAAAGTAACAAGGTTAAGTAACCATGATTACCAAAGTGCACAAGAGATTTATAGTAGATTCAAAACAAAAAAATTGTGAGTTGATGCAAGCTTAGAATTTAAGCTCGATCAAAGAAAGAGGGGGGACTGTTATGAACAAAAATTCGGTTAATATTTTTTTCTGGGAGAAAAAGTTACCACTACTGCTGGGCTGCTGCCTTTGTTATTGTAATCATGGATCGTTGTCATTAATGGTTGTTTTTGTATTAGTAAAAGCCCTGGCTGGGGCGAGGTAATGGCCCTTCTCCTGGGTGGGGACCTTGCCCGAAGCTAAGTTTTACCTTTCTCAGAATAGGGAAGACACCTGAGAAGGTGGGGGGGGTTATGCAAAGTGACTCCCAAGACCAGAATGCTTTGTGGGACCCCCATCTCCAAACTCATGGACAAACCCCAAAAACAACGAGCCACCTAAGAGTTGAGAGACTGGAGTGATGTCTGGACGTGAGGAGCCGAGTGCTGAGCCTGCAGAGATGCGGAACACCTTCGGAGCCTCTCGCCCTGACCAGAGAGTTGACCCCGGCGGTGAGACCAAGCTGACGGAGTGGGAGGGGCACCATCTAACGGAATCAGCAGATCCTAAAGGCTCCCAAGAGGATCTGATCCCCAGCTCTGCCCCTGGTGGACAGAGCTGTGCATATCCTCCTCCTCTGAGGCGCCTTGGGAGAGACGACGGACGCTGCAGACCCGTCGAGCTGCCCAATCCTGAGCTGATCACTATTAATGAAGGCATTTAAAAGGAGAAGAAGTCTCCTGGCCCTTGTTTATTTCAATGTATGTGGGATACTTTTTAAAGAAAGGAATGAGGTACTTGCACCAGATAGCAGCCACAGGACACCTAAATCTTTCAGAGAAAGAGAATTTACTGCTCTCTTATCAGAAGAAACGAACTTCTTCCCGCCTTGCTCAGCCATGAAGACGCCGCTGAGGATTAGGAGGCAGAAGTTGACACTGACCAGACAGAATCCTTTGTTTGAATGGAATTTATGCATCATGTATGAGGTGTATGAATATGCAACAGGCTATTGCTTTTAAGGGTTAATCCTCTGTTAATGGGTGTCCTTTTTCAGGCTTATTTCGCTCAGAAAAGGTACCCGGTCCTCCGGTCCTCCGTACCTTTCTTCTTATTGTCTCGTATTACCCTAATCTCAATTGTTCAAATTTTTATTACTCTAATTATATTACTATTTTTACGACAATTTTATTACTATTAAACTTTAAATGATATTTTTAAAGTGATGGGCCTTTTTCACAATGGAGGCATGGAAGGAAAACTGGATTTAAGGGTTTTAACTTAGTTCTCATTATTCTGGTCGGCGATTTGGGAGTTTTCTGTCAGAAATCGCTCCCTTCTCCCACTCATCCACAGAGCTTTGGGCAGATTTCCTTTTCTTGCGGTAAAATAAAGCGGTGCACTAATGCGCCTAATTAGGGTAGGAAAACTGAGAGCTTTCCTCGGAGCCGGAGCCACCGGAGCCGCAGTGCCGGGAAAGCCGTGGCGGGAGGTGCGGAGAAGTTTGTGTTTTCAGCTCATTCCCCTCGGGCCTGGGCCCGTTCCAGGGCTGCTCCTCAGCTCCGGCTCTGCCCTCACGCAGCCCGGGGGGCCCTGAGAGCGCGGGGTGTGGCTGTGCCGCGTGCAGAGCCCGCCCCTAGCTAGGATTGGGCGATGGTGCCGTCAGTCGTGGTTGTGGCGCGCTGATTGGTGGGAGCGGGGCGGAGCCGGGCTCCGGTGGCGGGCTGAGGGCGGCCGTGCCTGGGCAGCAGCGCCATTGTTGGAGCATGTGTGCGGGCCTGTGAGCGGCGGCGGCGGCTGGAGCGCGGTGAGGCGGCGGCGGAGCTCGGAGGCGGCCGCAGCGCAGGTGGGAGCCGTGCTGGGTTGTGCGAGGTCTCACGGCTGGCTGCGGGCCTCGGGGGCGGCAGGGGGCTCGGGCGGGTTCGTTGTGCCGTGTCCTGCGCGTATTGCCACTGGCGTGAGGGCGCTGCGGGAGCGGCTGCCCGCGGTCTCCTTGCGGCCGCTGCCTCGGCAGGAGCCACTGCCGGAGCAGTGCTGGCTCAGCCCGGTTGCTGTGGCTGGGACAGAGGGGGCTGCCCCATGCCCGGGGCTGTGCGGGGAAATTGCCGTGGCCGGAGGTTTCTGTGCGCAGAGGAGACAGAGGAGTCCTGTAAAAGTGACTTTATTGCTGAGCAGAGGGAGAGGCCGTGGGGCATTTTCCTGCGCTCTCTGCCATTATTCTAGTTTGCAGCCTCCTTTTTATCCTCATTTTCCCGGCCTCATCTCCCTCTCCCTTTGCCCCCTGGCTGAGATACTCGGAAGGTTCAGACCTCCCGATCCGCCAACTGCATGTCCTCGTTAATGTGCACCCCCACTTTTGTATAACAGCCGATATTCACGGCTCTGTTAAATCCTTGTTCTTCTGGAAGTTCAGGAATTTAGCTGGTCTTCCTGTGAGCAGCAGTCCATGTTAATTAGTAACATTTATTGAAGCTGGTGATTTCGTCCCTTACTTCCTTATCTACAAGTCCCTGGCCCCTCACTCAGCTGCTGAATGAGCTGCACTCTCAAGGTGTGGAGCATGGTAAAAAGATGAGAGTTGCAGTAGCACATCAGAGGAGAAACAGCATTCGTTTAACCCATGGTCTGCCAGGGAGCCACAAAACCGTGTCCCATTCCCATCCTTTTCACGTTTGCACCAATACATGAGCTTCTTTCTTGTTTCCGTTGTTGTTTTGTTTTTCACCACGTTTCCTTTGTCATCTGTTTGCCAACAGCAGTTTGAGACATTTAATTTTCCACAAACCCTTATTTTTCTGCTAAAAGATGATCTAATCTCATCCCATGGTTAAGTGTTGTGTTCCTCATTTCAGTGGGTTGGTCAGCAGGAAGGTCAGGAGCTGCAGATGTTTGGTTGGTGATTATTGCAAGGACAGCTTGTAATCTAATGATGCCATTTAAATGAGAAATGGGTTCTGTGACTCCTGATATGAATTGGTTCGAGTTCCCAGGGGCTGGTCCATGGTGTTGTAGGATTTGTTCTGCTGGCCATTCATCTTTTCCCTGTTTTTGGCCGCTCTGTCCAGCCAGGGCTGCATCAATTGACTGCTTTTCTCTAATTAAATCATCAAATCCTTGGATTCCCAACTGATTTCCCTGAATTTATGGTAGTAAAAAATCCCCAGTGCTCTAATATATCCTACATAACACAGACAGTGACAGCACATGTTGGAGTGGGCAGAGGGATGATTCCCTCCATTTGTTTATAGTGAAGTTTTCCCAACATTTTCCATTTCCTGTTTCCCTTTGCAGCTTCACCCGTTTGTGTTGCAGGATCAGATATCCTCCCCCTGGGCTCTGCCTTGAGCTGTGCAAATTCCATCAGTGCAAGCAGGCAGAGCTTGGGGTGAGGGGCAGAGGGAATCAGCCCAATTCCTGCCCCAGGCAAGAGACCCAGGTGCATTGTCCACACTTTGCCCAGCAGTGTTCCTTTGCATTTCTAAAGCTCCTCTGGAGGCTGCCTGGAATGAAGCTTCTCTTCCTGCTGCTGGGCAATGTTGATGTTTTGTTGCTGGTCGTTATCTCTGTGGGTATCTTTTGTGCTGTTCCCAGTCTGTTCAGGTGTTAAACTCATCTCCATTGAGTGGTGTAACACCCCTTAAATAAAAGCTTTAAAATTCCTTTCCCCAAGGCAAAGACAAACCAAGCCTGAGCAGAGAAAGAAGATGTAAAAGAACCAAACTCGGTACATTTTGCAGCAGTGCAATGGCAGACAGCCCAGAGTGTGGGTGTCATTGAGGCCCAGAGTGGAATTGTGCCGTGGTGTTCCCCAGCAGCTGTGGCAGTGCGGGCCCAGCCAGCGCTGAAGCTGCAGCAGTGGCAGCAAGGCTTGGCCCCAGGGGCTGGAGATGGCAGAGGAGGGTGGCCAGGATTGCAGAGGATTCCAGGCGAGGATCTGTGGGCAGGCGCAGGGGCTTGGCCCGCTGTGGAGCCCTGGCTGCTGCTGCGTTGCCTTCAGGGCAGGCTCAGGGGCGGCCTCCCATCCTCCTGCTGCGGGCGGGAAGTGCAAATCTCCGGGGCTTCAGAGCCCTTGAGGCCAGGCTGAGGGGTCCCCCCCGTGTTGAGCTGTGCTGGCGGCTGTTTCTGGCCTCAGGGACACTTGGCATGGGCCCCTTGGCCACCAGTGGTGCTGCTTTGCACTCCTTGGGCAGGAGCCGATGTCCTGGCTGGGTGTTGGCAACAGCAAAGTGCCAGGGCAGGCTCTGTGCCAGCCCAGCTTCCTGTGGGAGAATATCCCTTGATATCTGCTCCAGTGGTTGCTGAAGCAGTGAGAATTGGTTTTGCCCCCCTGTTAGGTGCCATGGTGTCAGCAGAAGATGTTGAAGCCTTCCTGCTCAGGGCATTTCAGTGCCAGGCTCTCACAAGCACCCACAGCTCCGTGGGTTGAGCTGAGCATGGGGCGGTGACCTGCGCTGTGTCTGATTCCCCTTCCTTAATAACAGCCTGTCTTGTAGCTCCTTTCCATTCTGCTGCCCTTGCAGAGCCATCCACAAACACATTTTCTCCCTCAGGCCAGGGAATGTCCCATCATCAATCTGTCCCAGCCTGGGTCTGGAGCTCCGTCCCTTGAGTGCAGTCCTGGGTTCCTTTCCAGCCCCTCTCCAGACTGTTCAAACAGGAGGCTGGGTTAAACCCTTGCCCTGTCCTCAATTCTAAATCCTCCTGTGCCATTGAACAAGTTTCATACTGTAATAACCAAGCCCTGCTCGGTATTTAGAAGCTCTTTTGGTTGTCAGACCTTTAAATTGATGCCAGACTTGAACTATAGGAGATCCTATATAGGGTTAAATATTTTAGCACAAGAATTCCTTTGGCAAGACCCTGCTTAATATCCACCTGTAATTCAAATTCTTTTTCCCTGCCTGGAAGGCTCAGGCCAGCCGCCTCAGTTAATCTTCATTTTAACACTTGAAAATTCTGTGTTTCCTCCTCCTGTCCATCCATCCAGTTTGTTGACTGGCAGGATGGTAGTGTTGTAGAGAGACATCCTTGGCTCCAAAAGCCCTGCCTTTAACAGGGACTCAATACAGGGCTGTGAGCCCTTCCTTCCCTCTCATGGAACAGGGTATTCCTTGTCCTGGTTGCTTTACAGTAATTTGTAAAGGCTCCATATCTAATTTTCCCTCTTTCCCTGGGGCTGCCCACACTTTGAGGTTCACATCAGCATGGGCCTTGTCACATTTTGGCACAAAAGTAGAATAGAACTAGCTTCCGTATCCCTTTTACAGTATTAAAATCCAGCTCTGAAATTCCTTCCTAGTTACTTACAATCACAGGAGGAAGAAAAAGCAATTCATTTATTTCTGACCTATCCCCCACAGCTTCTAATAGTGGTTGAACAAATCATACCTGCTCATCTTTCCCACTCATTCCCCTAAAAATTAAAACATTCCTTTGCTATTGTCCCCCTTCAGGCTAAGATTTAGAGTGGATTTAGAGGCCCCTGTGTCCATCAGGAAATGCCTCCTCTCAATGCACACCCACCTGAATGTTCTCAAGGGCTGCAGTGTGGAGGGTCCCTGGTGTGATGGGAGCTGTGACAGCCCTGCCCATCCATGTCCATCAAGGGATGGACTTGCTGGTCCTGAGGGTGCTGCTGTCTGTGGTGCGCATCCCTCCCATGGGAACCTCTCTGAACGGGAATAGAGCAATCCCTTCATCTAACTCTTTCACTATTATCCCTTCTATAGACTTTCTCCCGTGTTTTGAGAAAGAATTTGGAGAGGGCTGTCTTTTAACTGAGCTCCTAGTGTTTCAATAAGGTGCTTCCCCTAGAGAGACAGAGTTTCCTTGAACAGCTGGAGCTGTGGTTACCAAGGGGACGCAACTCAGAGCAGGACGGGGTCAGGGGAGGATATCCCGCCGAGGCTCGGTGGGAGTGTGGGCAGGGTCTGCTGCCGGAATCGCCAGAGGGGGATCTTCCCATGGCGCCCGAGGCGGAGCATGGGTAGCCCCCACATGGCTGATGGCGGCGGATCCGGCAGCTGCCGGCAGAGCAAAGGCAGGTGGGAGAGCCCGGCAGCAGCGGCGATGCCCAGTGCAGGTTGCACGGGCAGGGCAGCTGGGGATGGGATGGCTGGGACCCCCCCGTGGGTGCGGTGGGCGCGGTGACCTCAGAGCAGGCGGCAGGACAGAGCAACTCCCATCTTCCCCAGCATGGCCAGCAGAGCAGCCGCGGGCCAGGCAGTGGGAGCAGGGCACACAAATTGAGCGACAGCGCCGGGGCAGGTGGAGCTGCCCTGGGCAGTGAGGCCGCACCTGGGATGGAAACCGGGGCAGGCGGAGCTGAGGCGGGCAGCGAGCCGGGACCCGGGACAGGCCCCTGGGCTGCGAACGGAGGGGGCAAGACCTGCAGAGGATCCCACTCTCTTTTAGATTTTTCCTCTTGTTTCCTTCCCTTTCATTTCCCCTTTTATTTTTCTCGGAGGTTACTCATACTTTAAAGATTTTTATTCTTCTATAATCCTCTGTCTAACATATTGCATATTCTCTTCTAGGTAAATGTTTTTTTTACAAATAAATCCTGAGCCTATGAAATCTAAACTTCTGCTTGGATACATTGAAATGGTCGATGAGCTAACTCATGACCTCCTAATGTTGTTTTTCTCATCACCTTTTTATTTAACCTTTGGCAAATTAAGTGTCTTTTATTTACTTGCTTTGCTACTCCAAAAATCCCAGTGCGCCCATAGTTCCATAAAAAATGACCGCACAAAGCTTGAGTACCCCAGTGGGTTTTGTGGTGCATAACTTCTAATATTTTCCTAGTAAGCACATTTTATTAGGTAATTGTCTTCCATCAAGAAGTTTCCATGTCCCTGATTTATCTTGTTCACTTCCTATCTTGTTTAATTCTTTTTTCTCTTTTTTTAATTCTTTTTTCTTTTAAGAGAGTTTTTATTCAAATAACTGCCATAAAAAACAGGCTGTCCTAACTACCCCAACGAACTACCAGTGCTAACTACCATAACTAACTACCACTGCTAACTAGCATAACTAACTAGTTGTCCTGACTACTGTAACAGAAAGCTGTCCTCAAGTGCTTCATCTCCTCCGCTGCTCCCTCAGTTGCTTTGCTGCAGTGATCAGAGGGGTCAGGCTGGAGAGAGGCTTGGCTGATGATAAAAATGGGTGCTGCCCAAAGGATACAAAGGAAAGAAATGAACTGTTACTTTCCAGAGTCAAGTTCCTCACAGGCTCTGTTGCAACAGGACAAAGGGAAATGCTTTCAAACTCAGGAGAGGGAAGCAGGCTCAGATTAGATCTAAGGAAGAATTTTTTAACCAGGAGAGTGGGGAAACACTGACAGAAGGTGCCCAGAGATGTGGGAGGTGCCTCCTCCCTGGAAACATCCAAGCTCAGGTCAGGCAGGGCTCTGGGCCCCCTGAGCTGCTCGAAGATGTCCCTGCTCGCTGTGGGGCACCAGGCCCAGATGAGCTCCAAAGGAGCCTGCCAAGCCACAGCAGGCGAGGATTCTGCTTGCTCTGCGTGTGGAACGCAGCCAGACTGGAGACTGTCGGAGGGGGCCCCACAAGAAAACCCCTCCCTGGCGCTGCTGCTTCCCCTGCAGCCCCTGGCCCTCAGCTGCAGCAGCTCCTGGGCAGCCCAGCGCCGCTCCTCGTCCGGCTCCAGGCTGCACTCGAGGCAGTCCCGCAGCAGAGCCGACAGGCGCCGGGGCTCCTGCAGCTGCGGGGTCCCGTTCTGCCGGATCAGAGCGCGAGCCTGCAGGGAAAGCAAACTCAGCGCTCTGCCAGCTCCCTTCACACCCACACGGGCTCACATCCACCCCGGGGCCTCAGCCCCAGCTCCAGGGGCACTTTCCTCCCTGCCACAGATGCTGCTCAGAGCTCATTTTGCTATGCCAGCCAAAAAACCCAAACCCTGGGGCTGCCACAGCCACCGCAACATCCAAATGATCTCGCCTTGAGAGCCAGTTTCATTGGCTGACTCTGTCAGTAGGAACCTCCATCAGAAATAGCCCATTTTGCTTCTCCAAATGGGGACACCAGCTTTACAGGCCATTTTCCAGAGTCAGTGTGGTCTGCCTGTGTTATTTCAGAGGATTCTTACATCAAGTGCATCTCTGCAGTCCCACTGACACTCAGGTAAATGCATTCCTGATGCCCCATCCCAGACACTGCCAGGCAAGAAACAGGAGGTTTGTGATGCTGAAAGCTCAGGCTTGGTGACACAGAGAAAGTAGCTTGGACTAGGAAAGAAATATGTTAGACTATGGGGATGTTAAACAATCATCTTCAGATTTTAGACAAATTTCCCTGTGAGAAGAATCAGGGTGGAGATCAACTTGCAAAATGGCTTTTAGAAACTCCTGCAGAAAGCTTGTTTTTGGGACTGGGATTTGCGGGTGGTTTGGGGTTTTCTTGCAAGGTAACATTAGACCTGATGCTCTTGCTTCACATTTCCAGGTCATTCCCACAGCCAGATGAGCTGCAAGAACATAAATCCCAAAGCAAATTGTTGCTGGAGACTGAGGAATATTCTCCTGTGTGGAGGCTGGAGTCCTCTGGGAATTCCCTTCCCATGTACAGAAATCTCCAGCTGCAGCTCCCAGTGCAGGGTCCCCCTGTGCTCACAGGCCTCTGCAGCCACTGCAGAATTTGCCTCTTACCATGGCCGCCATTTCCCTGAAGTAAGGAGGTTCTCCTTCCACCATCCCGATGGTCACAATGCCAAAGGCCCAATGTCCACCTTGGGGCCATAAGGAGATCTGGTCACAACTTCTGGGGCCATCCAGTGAGCAGTGCCCACCATGGAGCTGCGCTGGTCCTGCTCAGGCCTGAGCTGAGCACAGAGGCCAAAATCAGCTGAGGACAGAAACAAACCCTGTCAAAGGCAGCTGGAATGAGGAAACCAAGCACCAAGATTCCCCACGCCCAGTCTGAGAGTGCAGTAGTGAAGTCAGCTGGAAAAGCCCTCAGGGCTGTAGCCAAGGAAAGATGGAACTGGACCCTTCAAGAAACCCTCAGCTTTCATGCAGTGGCATTTACTGATTCCCTTGGAGCTTTAGATTCCCACTGCTGCCCCTCTGGCAGGGCCATAGGCAGAGCAAAGGCACTGCTGGCACCCTGCTCCTCTGCTGAGCTCTCTGCAGGGGCAGCCGTTCTCAGCTGGCACCCGGGGCCGGGCAGTGCCCCCAGCAGCCCGTGTGGGGCTCTGGCCCTCCCTGGGAAGCAGCCCCACACCCGCAGCCCGGGAGCGCCGTGCCTGGCCAGGAACACCCACCCAGCCTGACAGAGCCGTCTGTGCCCAGGAGGATGTTGGAGCTCTTCAGATCCCTGTGGATCACCCGCTTGGAATGGAGGAAATCCAGGCCCTGCAGACACTGAGAGAGAACAATGTGATAAAGAGGTGTGATTCATGCTGATAAAATTGAAACAGTAATCAATATTGACACAGTAATTAATATTTGGAAATTATAAAACAGATAAAAGTTGTAATGCTGTCGACGGAAGGGAACCAGGACATCATTTTGATCATCACAGGCTCAATTTTATTGATCAGTACGGCGGGTTAAATACAGTTAATAATGAGCTTCATACATATTGCAAAAGTTGAGCTCAGGATTGGTCAGCTTACATATCAGCACCTACGCCTACTTCTACATTCCTATGGTTCTACTTTTGATACTTTCTACATATTCTTAGGATATATTCAGGACTAATCTCAACTCCCTATCCTCATGTTGCAGCAAGGTCACTGCTGACTTTTCCTTTCAGCTTGCTGACTGCTGACTTTTCTCCTTCAGTTTAATCAGTGGCATTATATCAGTGTGGCCTTTCTCAGCTAACCAATTATTAATAATGCTCTCCACATTTCCCCCGTTTTCTTCTTGTGCAAGGAGATTAGTTTGCCATGTTTTTGCTATTGTACGGCTGACCATGTTTTGGATACAGTTAAAGATACAAGGCAAAATAAGCAAAAACAGTAAAATTACACCCAGCAATCCTATAGCATAGATCACAAGGTTCCTCAGCCACGGTCCAAGTCCTAAGCCTTTAAGCCATTCGTCAATTCCTAAACCGTCTTCTTCCTTAAGTTTGTGAAGTCCCTGTTGTAACTCTTTTATCTTAGTGTGAATGGACACTGAATGATCAGACAGATTCATGCAACACATTCCCTTGAACTCTTCACATCCATGCCCTTGTGCTAAGAGCAAAAAATCTACAGCAGCTCTATTTTGCAAAACAGCATGGTTAACACTTTGCATATCTGCAGTTAACATGTCTAGAATTTGTGATGTCTTGTTCAGCTCATTCTTTGCCCAGCATCCTAATTGTTTTGCTAAATTCATGGCTTTATTGGCAGATCCTCCTGGTAAGATAGTTGAAACCACCACCTGTTTGAATGTGCCCCAAAACCGTGGATCTCCTATCTTGCTGCAGTCTAAGTCATGTATGCTATGTTTTCTCCTGTTTGAATTTTGACTCAGCTGTATTAGCAAGGACACATTAGGATGAAACAGTGACAATTTTCCCAAAAAGCAGGGTCCACCTTGTGGTTTAGCTGGTATACCATTCCATGCCCTGTCTCCACAAATCAAAAATATTCCTGTGGGTAATTTCATTGGTGCTGTGATATTTGTGCAGTTACATTGACTGTAATGCTGTGGAGAGAATTCACTCACATTCAGGGATGAATCTAGGGTGGCCCATGTTTCTTTAGGTTGGTTTAAATTCTGAGCACCCAAAAGTTTGAAGCTAAACCATCCACCAGCTGTAGTGTTAGATATGCTGGCATTTGTACTTCCAAAAAGATCCAATTCCTCAGGAGGAGAGTGCAAAGAGGTGTTAAGTGATTGGATTAGTAAGCATTGACGATAGCCATCACTCTGACCTGCAGTATACCCTTGTTGCACTGGCAATGTGATGTTTGACATGTTAGACATACATAAGGTTTGATTGTTTATCAAACTACAAAATTCTCCAGGAGACCACACCGGAAGTCCCACCAGGCATGTTCGAAATGGGTTAGTGACTCCTCCAAGACTAAGACAAAGTGATGATTGGTTGGTTTGATTAGCAAGCGTTACCCATAAATTTTCCCTTGGTTGACTAAAGTGTGTTACTCCTACTGCCTCACTTGCTACAGCATTGAGCAGTATAACAAAAACAAACCTCATTTTTCTTTCTGCTTACTTTGTTTTTTCTTTCTTCGCTGTCTTTTCCCTGGTTTGCTAGATTGTCTATTGTAAGGCTGAGTCAATTCTTGGATATACTGATCTAATTCTAAATCAGCATCCTTGCTCACAAGTATAGCACGAGGTAAGTTTGAAGGCAAATCAGCTTTGCAGCGAGCTGCTATGATGCGTGAGGCTTTAGTAATTTCAAATATTCTAAGGTTTTCCTGTAACTTCCACCTAAGATATGCTATAACCACTTGTTCTGCACTCTCAAAGAGCTGTAATCCTGTCCGTCCTGGCAGGCCAGTACTTTGTTCAAGAGCTCTAACCCAGATATGATTTCGAATCCACTTTCCAAAACAAGATGTACACCATAAATATCCCAATGACTTCTGTGAATACCAATAAACCTGATTACAATCTGCACAATGCAAAGCTACCCATGCATAGCATTTATCTTTATCCCTTTTGCAAACATAACAAGGAAGCGAATGTAAGTAAGGACCAGTATAAAATTGTGTATCTTCAACCCAAAGCAACCAATTCAATGGTGGTGATCGCAAAGCCTCTTCAGCCTTTTTACTATATGAGGCTAACAGCTCAAGGTCTTTCTTTAACACAAGGTGTATCTTATTTCGTAATCATAGTTCTTGTTCATTATCCTCCTCAACAACTATATCCTCCCGAGAGTCCCACAACAGTAAAATTGTTCTAATCATAGAAAATTAATTAGCAATCACTGATACCCCTATTCAAATGAGACCGTTCCCCTTTTTGCCTTCTTTTTCTTATCAGTCTTCAATCTTGCTGCTCCTAATTTCACTGGTCCTGCCACTTTCAAACTTAATTTTTTCAACTTATCAATGCAGCAATCTAATGCTCTATCAGGATCCCCTTGGAAGGGTCCTAAAACTGAATGCTGTGTTAAAGGCACTAATTTCCTACACCTTATAGAAACTATACGTGATTTACTTTGAACCTTAATTCTATTTACAATACATTGTATTTCCCATCGATAATAAGCAAGAACCTTCTGTTCAGGAGACTCATAAAGATTTAAAGCTGTATATGCGTTTTGCCCCGTTTGTCTCCTTAATTCATCTTGCCAGCTTTTACCCCACGTATGCTCGTGTTCACAAGTATGACACCACAAATCCCGTAATAATGATTGTTCTATCCAAAAAGTTCTTTTACAACCCCCACAACGTGGAGCTATCCAGGCAGCACAATGTGGATTGTGACAGTCAAGGCAATGTAGTTTCGCTGGATCTGTTAAGTGAAAAGTTGATAATGAGTCAATAAAACCAATCAACTCCTGGACCGTCCGGTAGTGACGTGTCAGTGCTCTGTCCACCGCTTCCGAGTACCCCTTCAACTGAAACAGTAGTGGCTGTAGGACTAGAAGCAGTTTCTTCCCCAGTCGCTCCTTGTCCTCCTCCGTAAGGTGATCCACCAGAGGCTGCATCAAAAACAGGTTTAGTCCACTTAGCAGGCACCCACAAAGGCCCTGTAGGTGAGGAAACACAAAGATACCCCCGACCCCAATATAATACCTTTGCAGGTTTTTCCCATAATCCTGTACTTGGGTTCTTATACTTAACCCAGACCTCTGCTTCCTTACTATTTTCCTGACCTGACCTCGGATGATGTTTAATTGCAGGGGGGGTATCATCTTCCCCAAAAATGCATAAATGATTAATCACATACAAAACCTTAGCCAAACATGCTTGTGGATCTGTCAAATCTTGATGTTTTTCAATATACTGCTTAAGGGTACCGTTTGCTCTTTCCACTATTGCCTGTCCAGTAGAAGAGTGTGGAATACCTGTCACGTGCTTAACAGACCACTGATTCAAAAATTTCCGGACCCTAGCACTTACATAACCTCGACCATTATCTGTTTTGATACTCTTTGGAACTCCCATAACAGCGAAACAACTTAACAGATGTCTGATAACCTGTATAGCTTTCTGTCCTGCCTGAGCCGTAGCCCATATGTAATGACTATATGTGTCTATGGTGACGTGCACATGCTTGACTTTACCGAATCTAGCTACGTGTGTAACATCCATTTGCCATATCTCATTTATTTTTAAACCTCGAGGATTAACCCCGATGCCTAGACCTATCCCACCATTATGATAACTACATGTTGGACATGCTCTGACAATGGCCTTGGCTTCTGACAAACTCAGCTCAAAGTGTTTTGCCAAACCTCTTGCATTTTGATGATATCTACTATGTGCTTCTCTGGCCAATGTGTGCTTGTCAATAGGACAAGAATTATCAATGGGTAGGGTAACCAATTTATCTGCACGTTCATTCCCTTCTCCTAAACCTTCAGACCACTTATGGCTCCTGATATGAATCACAGAATATGCTGCATTTCTCTCTCGTAAAGCCTTCCTCAACTGTATCAGTAACTCATACAATCGTTTATTGTTCACTTCCTTAATTGCTGCTTCCTCTATTCGTTTGACTACTCCTGCAACATACATAGAGTCTGTGACCACATTTAAAGGCTCCTGTAAGTTGGACACCGCCCATACTACTGCTAACAATTCCAAAGTTTGTAAGCTATCTGCAGGGTCTGCTGTGAGGAGTTGATGCTTCCATTGTCCTTTTTCTTGCCAGGTGACAGCAGCACGCCTTGATTTCTTTCCTGCATCTGTAAAAACTGTAATAGCTCCTTCTATGGGGTTTTCTTCTCTCAAAGGTCGAGTAATCCAGTTCCATTCTGTCATCCATTGCAAAACTCTAGGCACTAATTTACTAGTCTCTACTTTAGCAGGTGACATCAATAATGCTTCTTGTAAATTCTTTGAATTTATCAAGTACCAGTCCAAGGTTTCTTTTTCCATAGGTAATCTAATAGTAGCAGGTTCTCTACCATCCACTTCAAGAATTCTGAGATGCCCCTTTTTGATTAATGCAGCCAATTGTTCAATTTTTGAAGATATTGTTTTCTTATGCTGTAGTGGTGGTGATAACCATTCCAACACCCGTATCTCCCCCGTTTTCTTTTGCAACTGAGAGAGAGCACCAAGCAAGTGGCAGGGGCTATTCCAGATAGTAAGGTCAATGGGGTGGTCGAGTTGTCGACGAGACACATACCCTTGCTGTACACAGTTACTAATTTGCTGCAAAGCAAGATGATGCTCCTTTGTCAGGTGTACAGGAGTAGTAGGGTCCACACCTTTTAACAAAGGTCGTAGGGCTTCTAATAAGTGATTTGGTACTCCCACAATAGGCTTCAGCCACTGTAAGTCTCCCAGCAACTTCTGTGCATCATGTAGAGTTTTAATGTCCAATTGTAATTCCAATTTTTGTGGTATCACTATTTGATCCGTCAAAGTCCATCCCAAATATTTCCAGGGCTTTGTAGTCTGAATTTTCTCTGCAGCAATAACAAGTGAATATGCAGCAAGAGTATTTTTAATGGTGTTAATCTGTAAAGAGGAGAATGGCTGTTGCTGTGCAAACAAAATATCGTCCATGTAATGATATATTATAGTTGCTGGCCATTTACGACGTAGTGGCTGTAATGCTGCATCAACATAAAGCTGACATAAAGTGGGAGAGTTGCGCATGCCCTGCGGAAGAGATGTCCATTCAAATCTTTTATCTGGTTCCCCACGATTTATTGCTGGTAAAGTAAAAGCAAATCTCTTCATGTCATCAGGATGCAGGCCAATAGTGAAAAAACAATCCTTTAGGTCAATAATTAAAAGTGGCCAGTGTTCTGGAATCATAGCTGGATTTGGAAGACCAGGCTGTAAGGCCCCCATTGGTTCCATTTGGTCATTTACAGCCCTCAAATCATGTATCAAACGATATTTCCCTGATTTCTTTTTGATTACAAAAATAGGTGTATTCCAAGGGCTTGTGGACAGTCGCAGGTGTCCCTTTGTATGTTGTTCCTGTACCAATTCATGGGCATGCATAAGACTCTCCCCTTTTAATGGCCATTGCTTAACCATCACCGGTGTATCCGTTTTCCAGGTGAGTGGAATGGGGAAAGTCCAAGCAATGGCAATTACCCCAAAGGGTGCTGATTAGTTAACACCACTCCCAATTGTGTTAAAATGTCCCTTCCAATTAAGCAGGAAACTGTAGGAGGCAGTTGAACAATTGAAAACACAGCAGATATTTGTTGATTCTCAATGCACACAGACAAAGACGGCGACCTGCTTGCCAATGTAAATCCTCCTACTCCTGTGAGCATGTTTGATGAAGGAAATAGAGGCCAATGTTGTGGCCAGGCTTCTGGAGAAATGATGCTAGTATCTGCTCCTGTATCCAATAATCCATAAAGGGTTATGCTTTGATGCCCATAGGTAATTTCAACCTTTTGTTTTGGTCTATTTTGTAAATCCACAGTTAAAAGTGTAACACCGGTAGAGCCAAAACCTTTTTCATCCCGTGCTTGCCCAGTAAATGATTGTATTCCTGATGTCATTTGTGACAGTGGTACCAATTGTGCAATGCGTTGTCCTTTTGTAATTTTAATCGGAGGATAAAGGGTGTAAGCCATAATTTGTATTTCCCCTGTAAAGTCCGCATCGATAACACCAGGCAAAACAAATAATCCCAACATAGTTATAGAGGAACGTCCCAGCAATAATGCTCCACATGTTTGTCCATTTAGTATAAGAGGACCCTTTATTCCAGTGGGTATCCTCTCAGGCCGGTTCGTCATTAGTGTGACGTCTACTGCTGCTGATAAGTCCAAGCCGAGGCTCCCGGTTGTTGCGGGTTGCAGACAGGAGGTGGCAGCGATGTCACGGCAGCTGCTGGTGTCTCCGATGTCACGGCGGCAACTTGTGTCTGGGCGCGGCCCCCATGATTCGCGCTCTGCAAATGGTTTCCCGACCGGCGCCTACAAGCCGTAGTGTTGTGGGAGCTGGATCGACAGTGTTGACACCATACCCCAGTTGCTCGGCACGTTCGGCGTGTATGTCCTTCGTTGCCGCATCGGTAACACTTAAGGAATGGCTTCGAGCCCCCTTGAGTGAATGCCAGAGAGCCATTTCGGAGAGGAGCAAGAGCAGCTAGCACCTGATTTTGGGTGGACTCTGCTTGCTTTTGCAACCCCAATCCTAATTCCTTTAAGGCTTCTGCTATAAATGCCTGTGAAGCTGTTGGCATTAATGCCATTCGCTCTAATGCTTCCTCAATAGTCCAATTTGCCCCTAAAGTAGCTAACACTCTCTGGGTTGCTGGATTGCTATTTTGCAAGGCACACTGCTTCAATAGCGCCCCCTTCATGTAATCTGCCACACCAGCCCGATCTATAGCAGTAGCTGCTCTATCTATAAAATTTCCAAATGATTCTTCCCTTCCTTGCTTAATACCCATATAAGCCGGTAACCCTCCTGGCTCTTTAACCATATCTATTGCAGCACGCACCAACCTCATAGACTCTCTAAGTTTATCAGCTCCCGATATCATCTGTGCCTCTGTACGCAAATATGCCCCTAAGCCCATCAGCTCCTCTACTGTCACCCCATGTAATGGGTCTCCCTGGGCTCGTTGTACAGCAACCGATTCATTTACCAACGCGTGCCAATGGGCATTAAATAATAACTGCTGATGCTGAGTAAATATCAACCGAACTATTCCTCTTAAATCATTAGGACATAAAACCTGAGTATTAAAAAGATAATCTAACATTTGCTTAACAGGTTCACTTTTTACTCCAAACTGACTAACCGTAGAACGTAGCTGAGTTAACAGCTTCCAATCTAAGGGAGTATATTCTGCTATATTATGCGTAAGGTTCCCCTGTGCATCATACTGTGGTGTGTATGTAACTGGACATGCAAGACTAGAAGCTATTTCCACCGCCTCACCATCCCCCATTTGCATTACTTCTTTCGCCAAAGCAGCCCAAGCTTCCCTCCTCTGTTTAGCCATCTCCCCCCATGGATCACGGTGTGCCCCTGGGATGGGATCTGGCCCTTTAAGGGTGCTATGCTGCTGGCGCTTCGGTGCAGACACCGAGGTTTCGCGCGGGGGGGGCAGTGAAGCAGAGGCTGGCTCGCGCGGGGGAAGCGGGAGCCCCCCCTCCCCCGCTGGAGCTGACAGTGAAACCGGAGCCGGCTCAAGCGGAGCCTGCCTGCGGAGGGGGACCAGCCCCCCCGCTGGAGCCGCCTCGGGCGGGGAAATGGGCCCCTCCCCCACCGAAGCTGTAACCGGAGCCGGCTCATTGAGGGGTAGCGGCGGAGGCAAAGCTGGCGGCGGAGGCGAAGCTGGCTTGCCCCTACCCCCACCATCCGACTCGCCCTCCCCCTCTGACAGGAAAGGTGCAGACGGTTCCACTGCGCCTATAGAGAAATCCTCCACACCACTTTGCTGGGGACTCTTAGGCATAAGTACCTTAGTTACAGAGGGTGCCAGGGGATCATCTTCACGACCATACCCTATATTCCTCTTATGAGCTTCTGTTGCCCTTTCTGCTGCCTTTCTCTCAGAGACCTGCTGAAGTAACGTGTTATACACCACCCGCCATAACTTCCCGAATTTCTTTGCTGACTTATCATCATCTAGTACTGTATCCCACAATATTTCCCCAAACTTTCTCCACTCTGATAACTCATGAACTGTATGAGGATTAGAAAAGATACCCTTAGCATGGCCATAAGCTAATAACCCTGGTAACTCCTTTTTTAAATCTATCCCTTTTATCCCACGCCGCTCTAAATAGGCGGTAAATAAATCATATGCCGCTTGCCTATCCATACCTATTAATCAGCGCGCGCTGTTGCAGCTCTCCAGGCTCCTGCGACACGTATTGGCTTAAGTCACCGTTGTGAACCTTAAGGGTGCTTCAAATTCCGGCACCGTCCCGGCTGCTGGGACCCAAACCCAACTTCCGGACCGTGGCGTAATCCCTTTTTCTTTTAATCCGAGAAAAAGGGCAGAGATTCGGTTATGCCCACATTCTCCACCATTTGTCGACGGAAGGGAACCAGGACATCATTTTGATCATCACAGGCTCGATTTTATTGATCAGTACGGCGGGTTAAATACAGTTAATAATGAGCTTCATACATATTGCAAAAGTTGAGCTCAGGATTGGTCAGCTTGCATATCAGCACCTACGCCTACTTCTACATTCCTATGGTTCTACTTTTGATACTTTCTACATATTCTTAGGATGTATTCAGGGCTAATCTCAACTCCCTATCCTCATGTTGCAGCAAGGTCGCTGCTGACTCTTCCTTTTAGCTTGCTGACTGCTGACTTTTCTCCTTCAGTTTAACCAGCGGCATTATGTCAGTGTGGCCTTTCTCAGCTAACCAATTATTAATAATGCTCTCCACATTTCCCCCGTTTTCTTCTTGTGCAAGGAGATTAGTTTGCCATGTTTTTGCTATTGTACGGCTGACCATGTTTTGGATACAGTTAAAGATACAAGGCAAGATAAGCAAAAACAGTAAAATTACACCCAGCAATCCTATAGCATAGATCACAAGGTTCCTCAGCCACGGTCCGAGTCCCAGGCCTTTAAGCCATTCGTCAATTCCTAAACCGTCTTCTTCCTTAAGTTTGTGAAGTCCCTGTTGTAACTCTTTTATCTTAGTGTGAATGGACACTGAATGATCAGACAGATTCATGCAACACATTCCCTCGAACTCCTCACATCCATGCCCTTGTGCTAAGAGCAAAAAATCTACAGCAGCTCTATTTTGCAAAACAGCATGGTTAACACTTTGCACATCTGCAGTTAGCATGTCTAGAATTTGTGATGTCTTGTTCAGCTCATTCTTTGCCCAGCATCCTAATTGTTTTGCTAAATTCATGGCTTTATTGGCAGATCCTCCTGGTAAGATAGTTGAAACTACCACCTGCTTGAATGTGCCCCAAAATCGTGGATCTCCTATCTTGCTGCAGTCTAAGTCATGTATGCTACGTTTTTTCCTGTTTGAATTCTGACTCAGCTGCATTAGCAAGGACACATTAGGATGAAACAATGACAATTTTCCCAAAAAACAGGGTCCACCCTGTGGTTTAGCTGGTATACCATTCCATGCCCGCATTCTCCACCATTTGTCGACGGAAGGGAACCAGGACATCATTTTGATCATCACAGGCTCGATTTTATTGATCAGTACGGCGGGTTAAATACAGTTAATAATGAGCTTCATACATATTGCAAAAGTTGAGCTCAGGATTGGTCAGCTTGCATATCAGCACCTACGCCTACTTCTACATTCCTATGGTTCTACTTTTGATACTTTCTACATATTCTTAGGATGTATTCAGGGCTAATCTCAACTCCCTATCCTCATGTTGCAGCAAGGTCGCTGCTGACTCTTCCTTTTAGCTTGCTGACTGCTGACTTTTCTCCTTCAGTTTAACCAGCGGCATTATGTCAGTGTGGCCTTTCTCAGCTAACCAATTATTAATAATGCTCTCCACATCTTTTCTTGTTTTTTCTCGGGGCATTCTGATACTTCAGAGATTTTTATTCTCCTGAAATCTCCTGTCTAACATATGGCATATTCTATTTCTTCTAGATTAAATGGGGTTTTTTTACAAATAAACACAGACCCTAACTGTTGCCTTCTGATGCAAGGCAAGGCGACCTGGTTCCGAGAAAACGGCACGGCGACCCAAACTCTCCAGGGACACTCGGGCCAAAGACGCATGCAGGCACCAATATGGTGGACGGTCTAAAGGCCTTTATTGTCCCGTCTCGTCGGGTTTTATACTCGGGAAAGTTTTTTCTCTACGTCAGGGGGTCTTACCTTACTGTCATTGGTTAATAAGGAGTAGAAAGTTACTAATGTTAGGGGGGACTACATGCTTGGGTGATCCCTTATCACTAGGCGTTAGGGAGAGAGGAATCCTGCTGCTTTCCGTGACATCGCGAGATTTTCCGAGCGCCTGACCCTATCTACCACACCTAACAAATCCAGACTTCTGCTTGGATGCTTTGAAATGGCCAACCAGCTAAGTCATGACCTCCTAATGTTGTTTTTCTCATCACCTTTTTATTTATCCTTTGGCAAGTTACGGATACATCCTAAATCCAAGAATCCCAGTGCACCCACAGTTCCTTAAAAAATGATCACACAAAGCTTGAGTACCCCAGTGGGTTTTCTAATGCATGTCTTCTAATATTTTCCTAGAAGTACATTTTATTTGGTAATTGTCTTCCATCAAGAAGTTTCCATTTCGCTGATTTATCTTGTTTATTTCCTGTCTTGTTTAATTCTTTTTTCTCAGCCTCCCTAAACTTTGGAATTTCCAGTTTTTCCTCGTTTGGAGTTAATATTAACATAACTCTTTCAGCTCCATTTTCTGCTGCATCCTTAGCTTTGTGATCTGCCAAATTTTTTCCTCCTCTTTCTGGGGTCTTTCCCTTTTGGAGTTCCCTAATATGTACTATAGCTATCTCTTTTAGGTAATTGCAATGCCTCTAAAACCTATAAAATAAGTTCCTCATGTACTAGTCCTTTTCTTCTTGAATTAAGTAATCTTTTTCCTTTCCAAAATTTTTACAGGTATGTACTACTCTAAAGGCATACCTTGAAACAGTATATATAGTTCATTTATTTTGTGTTAAATATTCTAGTGCTCTTTTTAAAGTATGTAATTCACAAGTTTCAGCTTACTAGTTTAAGGTTAATTTCCCTTTTTCCATCGTTTGCATGTTGTTCCCATCGACTACTACATATCCTGTATTTTCTCCTTTAGCAAGGAGATCTATCTCTGTTAGCTAACATAACTCCCAAAGGACTATTTTTTTCCTTTTTTTTCCCTGTATCCAACTTACTGGTTTTCTGTCTCATTTTTCAAGATTTTATCTATTCATCTTCTGCCTCTGTTTTTCACATTCACTAACAACCTAAATACCGCTTTTCTTTCAACAACACGCACAAAAATAAAAATCTTTTTTCTCACACTACTTTCAGTACAATACACCTCCCTCCAAGGAGATATAGTGAAGCTCAAAATAGAGAATCTACATTACCTTTACTTTCATTTGTCTACATTCACTCACTTTTATTTCCCATTCTCTCCCACACATTCTTTCCCACCCTCAGGACACAGAGTGGATCCCTGTTGACAGAGAATCGCGGGTCCCTGTGGCCCCCCCTCACCTTTGGGTTGGCCTCTGGGTCTCAGTATCTCCGGGCCTCCTGGGAGGGCCCTGACTCTGCTGCCTCCAGTGCCGTTCACCTGTGAGGCTGATTTGTGTGTCACTCACACTCCTTAGCCACGGCCCCCTCACATGCCCTGGGGACAATGGCCCCTTTGCAGGTCACCTGTACCTTATGCCCCAGCCCCCACATGCCCAGGAGAACAATGGCTTATCTGTGGGTCACACACTCCTCTTTCCACAGCCCCCCTTCCCACCCGCCCGGGAAGCTGAGGCTGATTTTGTGTGTGACTCACTCTCACACACAACAAGACAACAATAACGTACCTTTTGTTATATATGATCAAATCGAGAGCCAAACTTATAAGAAAATTTAGCAAAGATTTATTAATTTGTCTGTGCGACTGAAGTTCGGTTGTCAAAACCAGCACAGCCAAGGGTCAGCGTCGAGCCCGGGTTCGGTGCTGGGTGAACACGGATCTGAGCTCCGAATGTCAGAGTCTCCCTCTGTTCACAAATGCTGCCTGACGCAGCGAGTTCTTTTACAGTTTATTCTGCTGGAGGCAGAGATGACCAAATGTTCTTTGTGTCTCTTCCCATGCATAACCGTATCTTTACCTATACAGAGGTGGACAAAGACTCAGTCCAGGTGTCTGATGTTGTCAGTAGACCCTGGGGAAGTCAGCATTCACATGCATCAGGGTGGGGCTGTGGATATTCTTGGTAGCTGTAATCGACGAGGCGTTAATCACTCTTGGCTGGACCTGGTGACCCAGGGAAGCCAGCGATTATCGCCCTGGAAGCTTCTATTCTTTCATTAAAAACCCTGATGTTTATCTCAACCAAGTCCAGGAACTGGATGTATATGAATAAGACACTGCTCCCTGCCAGGATGGTCAAGAGACTTAGTGTGGAGTTTACAATATTTTATACATTAATAGCATTAATTATCTCTACCATACACTTTCACATCACTATTACAAGTTTAGGTGTTTCTGGCCAGTCCTGGTGCTCTTGCATATCCCTCAACCCAGCTGTGCTGTCCAACCCCAGATGCTCTTGAGCATATCCTCAATCTGGTAGAGTTTTGCACAACATTGAATGCTCTTGGAATGTTAATTCCTCAACCCAGCAGGTTTTAATTCTGGATGCTCTTGGGCACTCTGGTATTACTGCGCCTGAGTGGGTCGCTGCTGGTGAGAGAGAGACGGTGAATCTTGTTTCTTGAATCAGAAGGCTGTATTTATTGAGATATCATATATAATACATTAAGACTATGCTAAATAGAATATAGAGAGAGGTTTGCAGAGCAGCTAGGCTAGGCTAAGAATAGGTAGAATGAATGTACAACAAAGTTTAGCCCAAGGACTCAGTCTCCTAGCTTGCACTGGTGATTGGCCCTTAAATATAAACATAGAAAATGAGCCAATCAAGAAACCCCTGTTACATTCCACAGCATCTGATAATAATTGTTTACCTTTTCTTCTGAGGCCTCTGGCCTCCAGAAGACACAGAAATCCGAAAGAAAGGATTTCTGTGAAGAAATGTCTGCGACACTCTTATCCCTCAACCCAGCAGGTTTTTAGGGGCCCATTTTGTCCCGTTTCCTAGTGGATTGGGCTCGGAAACTCCTGCTCCCTTCCGCCGAGGGGTTTAGCCCCTCTCTGAGACCCAGTCCCAGTTACCCCGGGGGATTCTCTCACTCCTGTTAACATTCTCTTCATCTCTTTCCTGGCCACTTAGCGCGGAAAGTCGGAAACGCAGCGTGGGAGACTCCAGCACTCACTTGGCAAGTCTGGCACAACCAGCCCTCCTCTCATTCACACACATTCATCCCTCTGTACCTGCCCCCCTGAGAAATACTTACCAATCCCTTTTCCCAGGGGTCTTCATGCACATTACTACTCTTAGGGGGCCAATTACCGCGGTTGTAGGGAGCCTTTTTCCGTTCTCTTTGTTTTATTGTCTCCTTTTGTCAACCATAACCTGCGTCTGTCGGTCACTCCAGGGGAGACAGAGCGAGGCTGCCAATGGGGCAGGGCGCGCCTTCCCCACTCTGACTCTCCTAAAGCACCGGCAGCGAGGTGTTAGTAACCATCCTCTGCTACCAAATTGTGAAAAACGCCAATCACTTGCTTTTAAAATTTTAAAACCATAATAGTAATAAAATGGGTATGAAAAATAGTAATACAATTAGAGTAATCACAGTTTGGAGAAATCGAATTAGGACAATATGAGACAATAAATACAAAGAGTTACGGATGTCCGGGTACCTTTTTCTGGGCAGCACAAGCCTGAAAAACGACACCGGTTAACACAGGATTAACCATTAAGAACAATAGCCTGTTGCATATTCATACACTTCATACATGATGCATAAATCCAAACACAGGATTCTGTCTGGTCAGTGCCAGCTTCTGCCTCTGAATCCTAACAGCGCCTTTGAGGCAGGAAGAAGTTCATTTCTTCTGATAAAAGGGCAATCAATTCTTTTTCTCTGAAAGATTTAGGTATCCTGTGGCTGCTATCTCGCTCCAAGTCCTTTCTTTAAAAAAAGTCTCTTACCAAGCATAGTTTATATGTTAACATTTTTTAATAACCTAAAACCATATTCAACTCACTACTTAAGAGAATTAATACAGCAGTACTTTCTAACACAAGACATATAATATTCATTTTAATATTTGGGATAACCCAATCACAAAATATGCATTTTTTACAAGTATAATCCCACCTACTTCCAGTCTCTCTCAGTATGGTCCCAGCTGCCACCAGCATGGTTCCAGTTGCTTCCTCAATCAACTCAGTGAGTCCCAGTATGATGCCATTTGCTCCCAGTTGCTCCCAGTCAGGCCCAGTATGGGGGATGATGTGCAGGGAGTGCTCACTGTGACACTCAGTTCCTCCCAGTATTAGTCCAGTCCCTCCCAGTATGGCCCAAATATGAGCCCAGTGTGCTCCCAGTCTCTGCCAGAATAAACCAGTTTTTCTCTACATGGTTCCAGTTCCTCTCTTTCACCCTCACTTTCCTTCCAGTCACTCCCAGTATCTCCCAGGGTACCCCAGTTCCCTCTACCATCTTTCTAGTTCCTTCCAGTATGATCCCATTTGCTCACAAGCACTCCCAGTCAGCGTCAGAGTAGTGGCACTCACTGCCAGTATGATCCCAGTCACCACCAGTATGATCCCAGTTCATCCCAGCACAAGCCCAGCAGTTTCCAATCGCCGCCAGCATGCACCCAGTCACTCCCTGTTCTTCCCAGTTGCTCCCACCATGATCCCAGTTACTCACAGCTGCTCCCAGTCATCCTCAGCATAATCCCAGTCACTCCCAGTATATCCCATTTGCCCCTAACATGGTCTCAGTTGCCTCCTGCAGGCCCCTGCTCACTCCCAGTATGATCCCAGTGTCCATCAGTGCGATCACAGTCTGCCCTGGCATGGCAATATGATCCCAGTATGATGTCAATACAAGCCCAGTACAGTCCCAGTCACTCCCAGTATGATCCCAGTATGATATCTGTACAAGGCCAGTACAGTCCCAGTCACTCCCAGTATGATCCCAGTGCAGCCCAGTCCCTGGCAGTGCTGCCACTGCTGGCATCCCCCAGCCCTGTGTGCGTTCCCCCCTGGCGGATGTGCCGAGAGGAGCCCCAAGGGCTGGCAGTGCCCAGGCAGGGTCCCCAGCAAGGCCCAGTTTGGATGTGCAGCCCCCAGTTTGCCCAGTTTGCTTCTCCTTTGGGCCGGGCCGGGTTCCCCCCGCCCGCAGCGGCTGGAGTAGCCGAGAGCCCCGCGCTGCCCATCCCGACCTGTCCTGGCTCCATCCCCGCTCCTGCGGCGGGCTGTGAGGGCTGCGGGAACGGGGCACCGAGGGTGTGGCTGCTGCTGGGGGAGGAGGAGGAGGGAGGGAAAGGCAGGGATGAAGGGTGTTATAAATTGGAGTGGACAATCTGCTGAGTGAGTATAATCAGATTAACAATTTTTATTGATTACAGCAAGCAAGGCAAAAAGCAAATCAGCGCTGGGCGACAGGGGAGTCTCCGCTCCGCCAACTGCCGCCCGCTTCTGGTATTTCGTGGGGTTTATATACAGTCCTGCTTCCGGGTTGGCGTGTCTTTCAGGGTAGTACTCTGTGCGTTCTCCTCCTGTTGCTAGGTGGTCGTAGTCTGCCTCTCGGTGGACCGAGGATGAAGGCTGGTATTCTTTCACTTCTTGCCCCACGGTCAACCTTTCCTTAGTTGGTATGGTTGGTCTGGTTCCTGGAACTTCAAGCTTACTGAGCAGATAAGCAAATATTGTGCTATCAATCATAGCAGGCCCGCTACCCATGTCAAGGGCCTTGCCCCTTACTCCTCGGCAAACAATAGGCACATAGCTACGTATAGTTACACATTGCTTATTTAGCCTTTCAACATATTAGCTTCTAACATTTTACAGTTTAAGCCTTATGACATTTATTTTGCAGTATATTAGCCCGTTATATTCATCTTGCAACATACTAGCTTGTTACATCTTTCTTTGTGGTTTTTCTATTATTGGCTTTTCCCCTTTACATAGTCTTTAGCAACTTGATGAACAAACTAAGACATTAACTCATTACAAAGGGGGAGAAGGAGGTGGGGTTAGGGAGGAAGAGCAGGGGGAGGGATGGAAGAGAAGGGATGAAGGCAGAGAGCAGCAATGGAAGGAGGGGAAGGAGGTGGGGTTAGGGTGGAGGAGGAGATGGGGTGGAAGGGGAGGGATGGAAGAGGAGAAGGAGGTGGGGATAAGACAGAGGGGGAGGAGGATGGGGGATGGAAGGGGAGGAGTGGGGAGGAAGGGACAAAGGCAGATGGAGGCTGAGCTGAGGGAACCACGCTGTCAATCCCTGCCTGAATTCGCAGCCCCCACCTGTGGGATGATCACCCCCCAATCGCGCCGGTGAGCAGGGAGGGGGAGCTGGGCCCAGATATCCCGGGGGTCCCTGGGTTGGGGCTTTTGGGGGATGTTTGGAGACTGAAGAAGTCCCAGGCTGAGCAGAAAAGGCCCCTTGGGGGGACATCGAGGGTGGCGGTGGCGGCTGTCGGCAGAGGCAGCCTGGAGGAGCAGAGCCCTGTGTCCCCCAGGAGCCCAAAGGGGGGAGCCCAGAGAGGGGGGAGCGCCGCCATTGGCGGGAGCTTCAAGAGCCTGGAGAGGGGCAGGGGGGACTCTTTGGAGCCGCTGCAGCCCAGAGCAGAGAATGAGGGGAGAAGGGAGCCCGGAAGCCCAAACAGCCCCGGCATCCCGAAATGGGGAGAGCGAAGCAGGGGGAGCTTTTGGGATTGCTGGGACTGCCAGCAGCCTGGGCAGGGTGGGCACCAGGAACAAGGGGGACCCCCAGTCCAAGCGTGACCCCCGAGTAGCTGGGACAGGGGGGAACCCCCGAACACCAGAGGGGAGGGACCAGGGACGGGGAACTCCTGGGAGGCTTTTTCAGGGCTGAGTCTTGGTGTTTGGGAGGTTTTTCTGGAGCCGAGGTGGCCGGTGACTTGTAGACATGGACTTGGGGAAAAGGGACTTTCAAACTCAATGTGTGTTGGGGAAGGTGAAACAGGAAAGCCTTATAAATATGATTGTCTTGAAAAAGATTTTGAGAATATAGAAAGTGTAAGGAAGACTGAAATGAAAGCAAGATCTGAGATACCTTAGTTAGTGAACAACTGGAAAACAATGGTGTGGCCCAACTGAAGGTAATCCCCTTTTGATGAAACAATTCCCTCTGCTTGATGACAGGTCCAAGGGTCAGAGCAGACCCCACTAGCTCAATAGAAGGGGTCCAAAGAGGAGTTTTTAGGGTGTAAAATGTAACAGAGTATGGTGATGTAATGATTCTTACACAATGTATGTAAATTCTGTAGCATTTGTATCTTGTACTAGATTGGTTGGTGAGAAATAGGATATTCAACACAGAAGAAAATTTATTGTGTTATAATCGGAACGTTGCTCTATTATGCTCTTCCCTGTCTTAGTCTTTTACCTTCTTAACCCCTCTACCCCTCTCTTCTCTCGGGCCTTCTCCGAGCTGTGCCTGGCAGCTCCAAGCAGGGCCCTGCACCCAGGCCCTTTGCAATAAATCGCAAGTTCCACGACCTGGCTGCAGAGATCTCTCGTCTCCATCTGTCCCGACTGTCCTATCCCCCAGTGCTCCTACAAACGCGCTCATCCCTTGTTTTCCCCAAACCAGGATTTCCCATTGCCAGCCCCAGGGAGGCTGCGAGGAAGATGCCCCAGGACACTGAGGCAGGTGAGGAGGAAGTCAGTGCCCCTTTCCCCTCTGTGCTGCTCCATCTCCCAGCCCAGCACGGCCCCGGCTGCAGCTCAGCCCTGGGGGATCTCCTTGCCCTTGCCTGTGGCACGGAGGCAAATCCCATCCTGTCCTTGTCCTTCCTCCCCCAGAGCAGGAGCTGAGCATGGAGAGCAGGGAGGAAAAAGGCCCGCGGCAGAACCTGGTGGAAGAGGCCGTTTTGAGCGGCTCCACGGCGCAGGAAGCCAACGGGGAGGAAAAGCCCCGGAGATGCCACATGAGGAGGGGCTGCAAACGCAGCTGGCGGGGATCTGAGGGGGAAAGAGCCAGCCTGGGCCGAGAAGGTGGCCAGAGACGGAGCCAGAGCTCAGAGCTGGTGCTCCATGAGCAGCTCCATGATGGGGAGAAGCCCCACACATGTGGGGAATGTGGGAAGAGCTTCAGGTGGAACTCCAACCTAATTGTGCACCAGAGGATCCACACTGGGGAACAGCCCTACGAGTGTGGGGAGTGTGGGAAGAGCTTCCGGTGGAACTGCAAACTGATGAGCCACCAGAGGATCCACACTGGAGAGAAGTCCTATGAGTGTTCCAAGTGTGGGAAGAGGTTCAGCCAGAGCTCTCACCTGAACCAGCACCAGAGGACCCACACTGGAGAGAAGCCCTATGAATGTGGAGAGTGTGGGAAGAGCTTCCGCGTGAGCTCCAGTCTGATCAGCCACCAGAGGATCCACACTGGAGAAAGGCCGTACAAGTGCTCCGAGTGTGGGATGTGCTTCAGAGAGAGCTCCAGCCTGGTCACGCACCAGAGGACCCACACTGGGGAGAGGCCCTACGAGTGTTCCAAGTGTGGGAAGAGGTTTAAGACCAGCTCCATTCTCCTCCGGCACTATCGGAATCACACAGAGGAGAGGCCCTTCCAATGCCCCGACTGTGGGAAGGGATTCAAGTACAACTCCGACCTCATCATCCACCGGCGCATCCACACTGGGGAGAGACCCTACGAGTGTGATAAATGCAGGAAGAGGTTTCCGACCAGCTCCCATGTCCTCCGGCACTATCAGATTCACACAGAGGAGAGGCCCTTCCGCTGCCCCGACTGCGGGAAGGGATTCAAGTGCAACTCCACCCTCGTCAGGCACCAGCGCATCCACACTGGGGAGAGGCCCTACGAGTGTCCCCAGTGTGGGAAGAGCTTCTCCAGGAGCTCTCACTTGACCCGACACCAACAGAGGCACCGGTAAGGGAAGCCCTGCGAGTGCCCCGAGTGCGGGCAGAGCTTCGTGTGCTGCTCCAGCTCCATCCCCCACTGGAGAAGGCACTTTGGGCACAGCCCTGGTCACTCACATTCCCTGTGATCCATGTTGAGAACACACCTGGCTGCTTCTACTTTTAATTTCACCTTAATTTTTTTCTATTCTCCATCTCTTTGCACTGCAAAAGCCAAGAGGAATGGATCTGTCACCTCCAAACCACTCAAATCCCAGTGAAAACAGCTCAATCTTACCCCAAAAAGAGCTCAAACCCACCTCAAAAAACTCAATCCCATGCCAAACTCACTCGATTCCGCAGCCATCAGGCTGACATGAGGTTGGGAAGTGATTTAGAGTTGTCGGATCTCAATTAGAGTGGTGGGATGGAGATAGTGTGGGGCTGGGTGTGTGGGATGTATTTGACAGCAAAAAAAACTCTGAGACTTACTGATTTCTCTCCCGTTCATGTTCAGTCTGTTGCAGTTCTGTTTGCAGAGTGCCGCCTTCTCAGCTCCTTGTCTTGGTGTCCCTTTTTCTCTCCTGCCTCTCTTTGCCTGCTCTGTTTCACTCTCAGTGTCTCCATGGTGGACCCATGGACCACCAGAGACCCTCCCTATATTTAATTGCCCCAGTGACCAGCGAAGACCCTCCCCTGATTAAATTGACCCCTCCCCTGATGTACTTGACCCCTGCCACCAAAGACCCTCCCCTGATTTAGCTGACCTTTCCCTGATTTATTTGACGCCTCCCCTGATTTAATTTAGCCTTTCCCTATTTTAATTCCCCTTCTCCTGATTTAATTGACCCCTGCCCTGATTTAGCTGTCCCCTTGCCTGATTTAATTGACCCCTGCCCTGATTTAGATGTCCCCACAGACCCTCCCCTGATTATTTATTATTTTATTTCCCAATTACTATTTCAGTTCCCAGTCCCAGGAGCTGAAGTCCTGAAGGCTGACAGGGAAATGTCTCTGTAGGACTTTGCTCCATTTCCCTTCAAGGGCAGGAACATCTTTTCCTGGCTGGGACCTGGAATTGCAGACTTTTGGAATGTGTGCAGGGCAATACGGACTGGCATCAAACATGGACTGGGATCAAATAGGGGTTGGGATCAAATAGGGACTGGGATCAAATATGGACTTGGATCAAATATGGACTGGGATCAAATATGGACTGGGATCAACTATTGATTGGAATCCTACAGTGTGAGATAAACTGGACTGAGCTTATATAGACTGAGATCAAACACGGGATGGGATCAAGTATGAATTGGGATAAAAAATGGACTGGGATCAAATATGGACTAAAATCAACTGTGGACTGGGATAAACTGGACTGGGATCAAATCAGGACTGGGATCAACTTTGGACTGGGATCAATTTGGACTGGAATCAAATATGGCCTGGATCAAATATGACAGATTTTATGGACTGGGATCAAATATGGACTAGGATAAACTATGGACAGGGATTAAATATGGACTGGGATCAAATATGGATTGGGATCAAATGGACTGGGTTCCTACAGACTGGGATAAACTGGACTGAGATTTTATAGATGTCATGGTTTGAGAGGAAGTTAGTTTTCTGGGATATGAAGTGGTCAGGCCAATAGGTGCTCACATTTGAATACTGGCACCTGGTTTGGCCACTGGGGACATTGGATACGCCTCTGAGAACTCAGGGGTTAAAAAGCAGAGCACTCCCGAGGGAAGCTCTCTAGGGCTCCAGCGAGGGAAGCAGGTCGGGCCTCCCCTGCCCAGCTCCTGGCTGGTTTGGGGCTGGGTGAGGTAGGCCTGGCCCGAGGATGGAAGGGTGGAAGAGCCCCGAGAGGCATCGGGCAGCCACACCTCCCCCCCAGGAGACAGAAAGAGACAGAGCGCCTGTGCCACCCTGAAATTTGATATCCTGTGCTGGCAGCACAGCCCGGCTGGCAGAGAAGGGTCCGGCAGCAGTGGGAGCTTTGGGTGGGCAGAGCCCGAGCTTTTAACCCTTTTTCGGACAAGGAAAACTTTGCAGAACATTAACCTTTCCTAGAAGAGAGATAAGAGATGAAATGGAGGAAGAAAATGTGTAAGTGTGAAGGTCTGGGCAAGTGAAAGATGTCAGGAGAGTAGAGAATAATCTTAGGTGGGAAGAGATGATGGAGTGGCCTTAGCTGGACTTTTCTTGTGTAGCCATGGACAGAACCATGTTTCCTGTGACACAGAGACTGCATCCAGGAGGAGGCAATGGCTCAGAGCCAAGAGGGTTCAGTGTTGGTACCCCGGGGCCCCTGGGAGTGAAATTTGGGGGGGATAGGTGTCCCAAAGGTGTGACTGTGCCCTTTTTGGAACGGGACCAAGCATCCTTAAAAGGACAACCCTAGAAGCAGCTCTGGTCCATGTGCAGTGGTGAGAGCACTGGACATGGAAGGAAGATGTCACAATGGCAGATGTTCTGCAGGTGGTGCCACGAGTGACGTGGAAACACACGAGATTTCAGCGGTGTTTCCTGGGGAAGCCTATGGCACAAGGACTCCTTTCCCCTTGATGAACTGAGAATTGATTACCTAAAGGGTGGTGATGGACCGGGAGTTGGTGATTTGGGGGATAGATGTATTGGAAATTTGTTGTGGGGGGGAGGAAATGTTTTTGGAAAGTTTTCATTTTCCCTGTGTGTTTCTTGTTACTTAGAGTTGTAGTTTAGTTAATAAAGGTTTCTTTTCTTTATTTCTGAGTGGGGGCCTGCTTTTCTTATTCCTGGTCACATCTCACAGCAGACACCAGGGAGAATGTATTTTCATCGGGGCACTGGCATTGTGCCAGCATCAAACCATGACACCTACGCTGCCAGTTGGCCTTTTTGCACCTCTCCAGCCATCCCCACAGAGCATTGGCTACCATCCATGAATCAGTGTAGAGGCAGAGCTTTGGCCATTTCTCTCCCTTAGCATTGTCCAGGGCCAGCTGAACATCTCTGAGTTCTGTAAGTTGACTTTATCCACCTTCTCCTTCAGCAGCCTCTGCCACCTGTCGTGTGGGGCTCCATACGGCTGCTTTCCACTTCTGGTCCATCCCTGCGATGTGACAGGAACCGTCAGTGAAAAGAGCGTAGCGCGTTTCCTCTGGGGGCAGTTGGTTATAGGGAGGAGCCTCTCCAGCCCGTGTCGCTGGTTCTTGTTGCTCTTCATCAGTAGGACCAAAGTTCTCACCTTCTGGCCAGTTTGTAATTATCTCCAAAATCCCAGGGCAATTCAGGTTTCCAATACGGGCGCACTGTGGGATAAGAGCAATCCGTTTACTCCATGTAGCGTCAGTGGTGTGGTGCGGGGTGGGAACCTTTCCTTTGAACATCCACCCCAGCACCGGTAGTCGGGGTGCCAGGAGGAGTTGTGCTTCCGTGCCAATCACCTCTGAGGCAGCCTGGACTCCTTCATAGGCAGCCAAGATTTCCTTCTCTGTGGGAGTGTAGTTGGCTTCTCACCCTCTGTAGCTTCGACTCCAAAATCCCAGTGGTCGGCCTCGAGTCTCCCCAGGCACCTTCTGCCAAAGGCTCCAGGACAAGCCATGGTTCCCAGCTGCAGAGTAGAGCACGTTCTTCACCTCTGGTCCTGTCCTGACTGGGCCAAGGGCTACTGCATGAACAATCTCCTGCTTGATCTGGGCAAAGGCTTGCTGCTGCTCAGGGCCCCAGTGGAACTCGTTCTTCTTGCAGGTGACCAGGTAAAGAGGGCTCACGATCTGACTGTACTCAGGAATGTACATTCTCCAAAAGCCTGTGGCACCTAGGAAAGCTTGTGTTTCTTTCTTATTGGTGGGTGAAGACATCGCTGTGATCTTCTTAATGGCATTGGTGGGAATCTGACGCCCTCCGTCTTGCCACTTCACTCCCAGAAACTGGATCTCTTGAGCAGGTCCCTTTACTTTGCTCTTCTTGATGGAGAAGCCGGCTTTCAGGAGAATCTGGGTGATTTTCTCTCCTTTCTCAAACACTTCCATTGCCGTGTTCCCCCACAATGATGTCATCAATATACTGCAGGTGTTCTGGAGCTTCACCCTTTTCCAGTGCAGTCTGGATCAGTCCCTGGTAGATGGTGGGACTGCGCTTCCACCCCTGGGGCAGTCTGTTCCAGGTGTACTGCACTTCCCTCCAGGTGAAGCAAACTGAGGCCTGCCTTCTGCTGCCTGAGGAATGGAGAAAAACGCGTTAGCAATGTCAATGGTGGCAAAGCACTTTGCTGCCTTGGACTTCAGCTCGTACTGGAGTTCCAGCATGTCCGGCACAGCAGAGCTCAGCAGTGGAGTCACTTCATTCAATGCACGATAGTCCACAGTCAATCTCCATTCTCTGTCAGACTTGTGCACAGGCCAGATGGGACTGTTGAAGGGTGAGTGGGTTTTGCTGATTACTACTTCTTGGCTGTCCAGCTTGCAGATCATTTTGTGGATGGGGATCACGGCATCCCGATTTGTCTGATACTTCAAGAGGTGCACTGTCGAGGTGGCAATTGGTATTTGTTGCTGTTCTACCCTCAGGAGTCCTACTGCAGATGGGTTTTCTGATAGTCCAGGCAAAGTGTTCAACTGCTTCATGTTCTCGGTCTCTGCAGCAGCTATTCCAAAAGTCCACCTGAGTCCCTTTGGGTCTTTGTAAAGCTTTTCCAGAGGAAGTCAATGCCCAGAATCCACGGGGCCTCTGGGCCAGTCACAATAGGATGTTTCTGCCACTCTTTCCCAGTCAGGCTCACCTCAGCTTCCAACGGGGTCAATTGCTGGGATCCCCCCTCACCTCAGCAATGGAAACAGATTCTGCCCCCACATGCCCCAATGGTATCAGGGTACACTGCGCACCAGAATCAACTAAGGCGTCGTATTTTTGTGGCTCTGATGTACCAGGCCATCGGATCGACACCGTCCAAAGATCCGGTTTTCCTGTGTGTGGTGGATTGACAGGAAATGGGATTTCTGGGATGCTGTGGTCAGCCCAATAGGTGTTCAGATTTTAATACTAGCACCTGGTTTGACTGGGATTTGGATCCGCCTCTGAGAACACACAGGGGTTAAAAGCAGATCTGCTCCCCTGGGAAGCCCTCTTGGGATTTCAGTGACGGAAGCAGGTCAGGCCTCCCCTGCCCAGCTGTCTGCTGCTGGGCAGGGCAGGGGAAGCCGCATAGCCATGAGGTGGGCCCGGCCCAAGGGTGGAGGAGAGAGAGAAGCACCGGGAATTTGTATAGCCATGTACCAGGTAAACCCCCTCGGAGAGAGAGAGAGGAGAGAGCCCTGCTGGGGACTGTTATCTTGAAACTTGATATCATGTGCTGTCAGCACAGCTGGGCCTGTGGGGAAGAGGGGGGCGAGGTGCAGTGAGGAGTCGGCTGCTGTCCCAGCTGGCAGTTTGTAGCAGCTTTTAACCCTTTGTGGACAATGCAAACTTTACAGAACATTAACCCTTCTTAAAGGAGAGATAAGAGTAGAGGATGAAGAAGGAAATGGGCAAGTGGTGAAGGTCTGGGCAAGTAAGAGAGATGTTGGAGCAATGGAGAAGGTGGAGTGGCATTTTTGGTGGACTCTTTTTTTGTATAGCTATGGACAAAGCCATGTTTCCTGTGATACAGAGACTGTGTCCAGGGAGGGCAACGCACCAGAGCCAGGAGGGTTCAGTGTGGGTACCCCTTGGCTCCAGGGGGTTAAAAAATATGGGGGGAGACAGATGTCCCAAAGTTGAGACTGTGCCTTTTTTGGAGTGGGACGAGGCATCCTTGAAAGACGATCCTGGAAGCAGGTCTGGTCCATGCACAGTGGTGAGAGCACTGGACATGAAGGAAGAGGTCACCATGGCACAAAGAAGGACTCCTCCTCTTGATGAACTGAGGATTGAGTATTCTAAAGGGTGGTGCCGGACCAAGAGTTGGTGATTTGGGAGATGTATTGTATTGGAAACAAGGGGGGGGAGGAGGAAAATGCTTTTGTAACGTTTTCATTGTCCTTGTGTGGTTTTTTTTTTTTTTTCCCTTCACTTGTAGTTATTTTCTTGTAGTTTAGCTAATAAAGTCTTCTTTATTTCTAAGTGGGAGCCTGCTTTGCTTATTCCTGGTCACATCTCACAGCAGACACCAGGGAGAGTGTATTTTCATGGGGGCACTGGCATTGTGCCAGTGTCAAACCATGACACTGTGCCTCTTCCTGGCTACAGGCAGGGCCCCCCTAACTCTGGTTATTATTTCTTTCCTGAGCATAAATGGTACCTTCACTTTAGTGGAACTCCCTTGGTTAGTGTTTCCCTCCTTGAGTTGATGCACCCATGATGCCAGGACAGAAGTGGGTTTCCCATCCCACCTTCCCATGTCTTCCCCATGGTCATGCAGGGAGAACCACAGGTCAGTCTCTGGGGTGCACCCTCTCTGTCTAGCTGGGGGACGTTGAGCTCTGACTCTGGGGCCTGTGACTTGCACTGGTGGGATGTGGGAATTGTTCCTCCTCCCTCACTATCTCCCTAAATCTCCTCTTTGAGTTCCTTGACCACGGAAGAGACATGAGCCAACATTGGGCCACTGATCATACTTTCATAATTCCTAAGCTTCTTGGCCACAGAACCCACTGTCTCTTGGTTGGTATCAGCATTAATCATTGCAATGAAGGTGGTGTATTGGGATGGCCCCAGATTTGCCAGACTCCACAACATTTGCCTTGTGCACCTGAACTTGTCGGGGTCATTTTCATGCTCTCCATCCCTCCCAAAGAGTCCCTCCAATACTGCCACTTCTCTCAGGCGTTGGATCCCTTCCTCAAGAGTTTTTCAGCACATTCTATGGTGCTGGTCCTGCATTCTCTCCCTGTGGACAAACCTTTCTCTGACACTTATTAAAAGCTGCTCCCAGAGGGAAAGGGACCCTGGCTCCCTTACAAAAATCTGATTGGTACCTGAGTCCAGGGTCAGGGGTCCCAAATTCCTTGCCTCACCACCATCCAGTTGCACACCTGTACCCATAAGGTCCCAGATGCAAAGTAGCCAGGTTGTATAAGTCTCACATCCCCTTCATACAATGTCTTTGTGCAGATTTCAGAGATTTTGTAGGTCAGGGACTTGGTGATGATTGTAATCTCTGGGTCTCCTGAGGGTTGTGAGGACCCTCCCTTATCTGAGTGCTCTGCTTTCATCTTAGATCTCCTTGTTTCTACAGGGGCAACTGCTGCTGGCTGTGTCTGCCTTTGCAGTTCAGCTGGAACCTGGACAGTTGCAATATCTGTGGGTTCTGCTGCTGAACCATTAGACTCTCCTTCATCAAGGTGGGGGAGGGCTTCTCACCAGCTGGGGAAGTGTATTCCTTCAGCATCTGGCCTATCTCCTTCACCAGACCCTCCAGCAATCTGGGTGGTTCATATCTGAGGTGGGCTGTGGGGCAGGATCAGGCTCTGGGGCAGCAGCATCCCTAGACTCTAGTAGCGTATTGGGTTCTGGAGTAGGTGTCAGGGTGGTTATCCAGGTTAGTCTCCCCTTGTCTCTAAATGCTAAATAGAGCAGGCCTATCAGCAACTTCAGACACTGTATGATATCATTAATATTTAGAGTGGATCTGAACACTTCAAAAACTGGTGGGGCGGACCCAAAGAGATGGTTAAAGGGTTTGGAGAAGATTTCGCCCAGTGTCATTTCTTTACAGCAGGTGCCATTATTAAAGTAACCCCAGAAACATACAGTTAGGGTGTGATAGCTGTGAATCCATGTGCCTGCTTTCCAGAGGAAGTTAAAAATCCATTAATTCCTCACCTTATTCACCCATAAAACAAAACGGATAACAGACACGGTAGCCTTGGTTATAGGACCCATGTTTAGATAAGGGCCTACCAATGGGAGAAATACAGCCACGACCACATGCCACCCAAACCAGGGCAAGGTGGACCATATGGTGTCGCTTAATGAGGTTTCTATAGATGCACACAAAAAATCAGATTACTCAAGAACTGAAATTCCCTTTTTGTTTCTGTGCTCTTGGGTGCCAAAATCTGTCTTGGTTTGGAAAGACAGGAGTCTGCTAAGGAAGGCAGGAGCCTCCCCTGAAATGGAGAATGTAAACCCTCCCCACCCCTCCGAATTGCTATAGATTTTAAATTAAGGGGCTCTTAGGCAAAAATATGGGAGCAGTAAATAACAGTTCTTTACTAGGGAAAAATATAAAAGGATAAAATGAACAATGCAGCACACTAGAACAACACTGACAGAGTCAGAACACAACCTGACACCCTGTGGGTCAGGGTGTGGGTAGCAGTCCCATTGGAATTGTGACTGCAATCCTCCTGGAGTGTCAGGTGGGTTCTGCTGGAGTAGGGATCCTGTAGAAGGGTGGAGTCTTCTCTGAAGATCCAGGGGAAGAAGAGGCAGCTGCTGTTCCTTTGGGGATCCAGTGGAGAAAGCTGTTATTTTGCGGAGAAAAAAAAGAGAACCCCACAACTTTGTAAAAGTTGTGAAGTTTGGTATGTTTATTGCAGCGCTGGATGCATCTGGAGATTTCTCTCCCTAAAAGGTCATGCATACCTCTGAGAACTTTAGATCTCCTTTTATCTCCATTACAAATACATATGCATACAGTTTCACAATAGGCTCATACATATTAATTTTTATGGGCTCCGCGTGACATTTGCCACCAGTTCCCCTTTATCAAAAAGAATTCCTGGGTCAGGCCGGCCTGCCCTTGCAGTAGTTTCTGTTTTTCTTTATCTGTCTCCCCCTGTCTCCTCATTATCTCAGTTCTGCAGTTTTCCCTTCAGCTTTGGCCTTACAGACTTTTCACCCTTTTTAGACATTTCACCTAATTCAAAATGGATTTTTACTCTGGGGGATTTTTCACTCTGTCTCACTGTGCTGGTGTTCCAGAACCTCAAGATTATATCCAGGTAGGAATGCTTGGCTCTCCCCTCTGGGCGGAGCATCTCACACTGGGATGTTATAGTACTTATCAGTCAGGCAGTCACATTCAATAGTCTGTTTTCAGCAGGTATCTCCCAGGTTGTGGAAGAGATAAGGAAAACTGCCTACTTAACAGAAAACAACTTCCATACAGACAGTAAATAGAATACAAATTGCTTGACAATGCAGGATATTGCCTCAAGTAGATTTATTGCCCCAAGCAGGATAATTTCACACCAGAACTGAAGCATTGTGAATATTTGTGGTTCTTGGCTTTAAAACACTGGGAAATGGAAAACTGGAAATGGATCTGTTAGAAAGACCTGTGGGGTGGGTGGGAGCAGCAGGATCAGCTCTGGTGGCAGCTCTCAGCTTTCCTGGGAAGAGGGAAGGGGCCGGATCCAGCTCCATGGATCACTCAGGCAGTGATTGCTGCCAGGATAAGAGAGGGTCGTGGTGTCACCCTGTCCCTGTCCCCATTCCACAGGCTGGCCTGGCTGGAGCCCATGGAGAGCAGGACCTGCTGCAGAATCCCACGTGATCCCACCCCAATCTTGCCCCAGTCCGGCTCCATCCATCCCACCCAATTCAGAATTGGAATCCTTCCCTGATCCCACTCTATCCATCCTGGACCAATCCTGCTCCATCCATCCCACCTAATCCTGCTCCAGAATCCAGCCCCAATCCCACTCTACAGTTCAAGTTCCACTTGATCCCACTCTGGACGGACCCCTGCCCTGTTCCGTAACCCCTCCCTGATCCCAGTCCATCCATCCTGCCCCGATCCCCCTCTGGAATCCCACCCTGATCCTGCTCCATACCTGTGCTTGAGCTGTTGGTTCCCGTGTCCCTTCCTGCAGAAAGAGAAGATCCATGAGATTCCAGCACAGATCACACACTGGGATTAACCCCTGGATCCATCCTGGGATTTGCACAGAAGGGATCCAGAGCTGGATCCGCCATTGGAACTCACCAGCTGCCGGGTTGTATCCATTCCTGTCCCTCCTCCCTGTGGAAACAAAGTGGGATCAGCGTTGGTGGCACAGGATTCCCAGAACAGTGCCAGGTGGATTCGTGTCCCTTCCTGACCCCCATCCCGTGTGTTACCGGATTGGAGCTTCCAGACGCCGAATCCGATGAGGACAATGAGGATGAGGATGGCAGTGATGATGGACACGGCGACCACCACAGTGAGATTCCCGCCAGATGTCAGCTCTGGGAAACGTGGGATAGTGAGGAGGTGAGGGGAATCCCCATTTGGGAATTCCAAATTCCCAATCCCCACATTCCCAGCCTCACCCCAAGCGAAGATCCCAGGCTCTGGCATTCCAGGATGCTCCACCCTGCACCGGTACTGCTCCCGCTCCTCCGGCAGCGCCTCGATCCTGGCCCAGGTGTGGAAGGTGCCGTCACTGTTGGGAACGATCCTGCCCCACTCCGTCTCCTGATCCAAGGTTTCACCCCCCTTCATCCACCTGACTGCGATGGTGTTGGGGTAGAATCCGTACGCGTGGCAGGACAGGATCAGCGTCCTGTGTTCCTCTCTTCCGGACACATGGACATCAGGGGGCTCTGGAATGGGATAATGGTGAGGGACATCCATGGAATTCCCATTGGAACGGGATTGGGGTGAGATCTGACCATGGAATTCCCACTGGAATGGGATGGAGGGGAGATCTGACCACGGAATTCCATGGGAATGGGACTGAGGTGAGATCTACCCATGGAATTCCCACAGGAATTACCGTGATCCCAAGTCCTCCATTACCAAATCCCAAATCTCCACAGGAATTCTGCTCCCACCTTTGCGCTCCAGCTCCTTCTGCCCATATCCAACGAATTTCCGGAGCCATTCCGGGCATTCGTGCTTCAGGTAATTCATCAAACCCTCAGCCACCTCTTCCTGTTCCCAGCGCCTCCTGGTGATCTCAGCACCGTTGTCGGCTGCCACGAACCTCCCAGATCCCAGGTCAAAGGAGAGATGATCCCGCCCGTCGTAGCCGATCTGCTGGGACCCATGGATGCTCCCGTCAGACAGGAGGTCACAGCCATAAACTCTCAACCTTGTGTGGAGACCTGGGGGGATTGTATCCACAGAGACCCATGGAATTGTGTCTCAGCCCCACAGATCCCCATTCCAGCCACAGAATCTGATGGAGACCCACAGAGCCTCATCCCAGCCCCTTGGAGCCCCATGGATCCACATCCCAACCCCATGGATTCCAACCCAGCCCCACAGATCCCATCCCAGCCCCATGGATCACAAGATATCCCATCCCAGCCTAATGGATCCCCATTTCAGCCCCTTGGAGCCCTGTGAATCCACATCTGAGACCTATAGATCCCACCCCAGCCCCATGGATCCCATCCTAGCCCTTGGATCCACATCCCAACCCCATGGATCCCAACCTGTCCCCACAGATCCCATCCCAGCCCCAGGGATCACAAGATATTCCATCCCAGACTAATGGATCCCTGTGTCACCCCCTTGGAGCCCTGTGAATCCACACTGGAGACCTATAAATTCCATCCCAGCCCCAGGGATCCTATTCCATCCCCACAGATCCATATTCCAACCCATGGATCACAAGATATTCCATCCCAACCTAATGGATTCCTATTTTCAGCTCCTTGGAGCCCTGTGAATGCACACCTCAGACTTATAGATCCCAGTCCAGCCCTATGGATTGTCACCCCAGCCCTACAGTTCCCATTCAAGCCCCCCAGATCCCATCCCAGCCCCACGGATCCCATTCCAGCCCCACAGATCCCCCCACTCACCCGCGCTCTGGTTGTATCACTCCCGCAGTCTCTCCAGGTCCCTGGCAGCCACCTGCTGGTTCCTCACATAGATCTGGTTCTCTCTATCCCAATATCCTGGCTCAGCTCCATCCTTCATCCACTGCGTCAGCAGCTCCACCTGGCCCCGCTTGTTGTGGTAGCACTCGAAGGGGATCCCATCCACGAACCCCATGGTCATGTACTGGGGGATCCCCGGGCTGGGCTCCGACACTGCCACATCCAGGAAACGCAGGGAGTGGAGAACTGGGGGGACACGGAGATTTGGGGGGGTTGAGGGGATCATGGATCAATGAAAGGGGAACTGGGAGAGCTGGGAAGGGGGTTGGGGATCCTGGGGCCAAGGAAAGGGTGTGCAGGGTGGGAGAGGCGGGATGGACAGGAAAGGGCCTGCAGGGGGTCCTGGTGTCCAGGAATGGGGGCTCGGCGGGTTCCAGGGTTATGGGAGAGGAGGTGCAGGGACTGGGAGAAGTGGGATGGGGGTTCCAGGGGATCTCTGTGCCGAGGAAAGGGGGTCCAGGGATCCCCAGTGCTGAGGAAAGGGGTCACAGGGCGGAGAGAGCTGGGAATGGGAGAGGCTCAGGGGTCCTTTATGCAGAGGAAAGGGGGGGGCTGGGGCCTGAAAAAAGCAGGAATGGGGGTCCAGGGGGTCTCAGGGACAAGGAAAAGAGGGGGACTGGGGAAAGCAGGACAAAGGAGAAAGGGGGTGCAGGGGGCTGTTGGTACTGGATGAGGGGGTGCAGAGGGGGGCAGTGCCCAGGACTGAAAATTCAGGAGGTGTCCCAGAGCCCCGAATCCCCCTGGAACCTCCACAACCACCCAGGGACCTTCCTGGACCACGTGGGGACGTCCAAGGATCAGGAAACGGAACCAGGAGAGCCTGTAAGGGTCCAAGGTCCAATGAAGGGACTGGGAGAGGCGGGATGGGGGATCCAGGGGGTCCCTGTGCCCACCAAAGGGGGTCCAGGGGTCCCCAGTGTTCAGGGAAATGGGGTCTAGGAGCTGGGAAAGGCAGAAATGGGGCTCCAGGGAGTCCCTGGTCACAGAAAGGGGGGTCTGGGGCTGGGAGAGGCGGGCGGACGCAGTTTGGGAGACGCGAAAGAGAAAAGACCGAGGGAACGCCGGGGGAGGGGACGAGGGAAACGGGGAATTCCAGGGAGTTCATCTGGATCTCTCAGGATCCCCCCTGCGACGCCCTGGGACCCTCTGGGACCCCGTTTCGGGAAGCGGTTGGAATGGAAAACGGGGGAGACACGGAAAGTTGGGAGACCTGGGGGAATCCAAAGGTCAAGGAAATGGTCCAAAGGGTCTGAGAAGGGCGGGATGCCCGAAAAGGGGGGCAGGGGGATCCCAGAGCACTGACGGGGGTGTGGGGGGGATCCTAGTCCCGGATAAGGGGGTGAAGGGGGGTCCTGGTGCCCAGAAATGGAGATTCAGGGCTGACCCAGTGCCCAGGAATGGGGGTTCAGGGGGGTTCCCGTGCCGACATTCAGGGTTCAAAGGGATCCTGATCCCCAGGAATGGGAGATCCGGTGGGTCTCGGGGCCAGATAAGGGGGCGCAGGGGGTCCCGCTGCCAAGAAATGAACGTTCACGGGGATCCCCGAGCCCAGGAATGGAGTTCAGAGGGGTCCCGGTACCAGATAAGGGGAACAGGGGGTCCCGGTGCTGAAGGAGGGGATGGAGGGGGTCACAGGACCCAAAATAGGGCTATGGGGATTCCTGTGCCCGATAACAGAAGTTCAGGTGGGTCCCGGTGCCCGCAAATGGACGCTCAGGGAGCTCCCGGTTTCGGGGTTCCCACTCACCTTTGGTCGCGCCCCCCAGGTCCCCCAGGTCCCCCAGGAGCCCCCAGAGCAGCCCCAGACCCAGCGCTGGAGCCATGGCGCTGCTCGGCTGCGGCCCCGCCCCAGCCATGGCCCGGCTCCCACAGCCGCCTCCGGCCCCGCCATTGGCCCCGCTGTCTCCTGCCCGCCAATGGCAGCCCGATCTGTCAGTGACGTCATCGGTCGTCGGGCAGATCCCGGTCTCGCAGGTTGGGACGCGGAAGCGAAAGGGACCGAGGAGGGCGGGGCGGGGAGGGGACGGGGGAATTGCAGAGAATCCCTCTGGATCCCGCTGCGACCGCCGTGGAGCCCTCTGAGAACACCTGGGAACCCCTGGGACCCCCTTAAGGAAGCGCCTGGAGGGGAGAACTGGGGGGATCCGGAAATTTGGGAGATCTGGGGGTGCAAAGGTGAAGGAAAAGGGCGGGTCTGGGGTCTGGGAAGGGCGGGAGGGCCGGGCAGGGGTGCGGGGGGTCCCAGAACACGTGAAGGGGGTCCAGGAGGGGTCCCAGTCCCGGATAAGGGGGTGCAGCGAGGTCCCCCTGCCCAGGAACGGAGGTTCGGGGAGTCCTTGTGCCCAGGAATGGGGGGTGAGGGCAATGGGGGTTCCAGGGGGTCCCTGTGCCCAGGAAAGGGGGTGCAGGGCCCCCGGTGCTGAGGAAGGTGATGGGTGGGGGCTGGGGAAGGCGGGAGGGGGGGGTCCAGGAAAAGGGGGTGCGGGGGGGCATTGGGGCTGGATAAGGGGGTGCAGGGGGATCCCCGGGCTGGATGAGGGGAAGCAGGGGGATCCCGGTGATGGATAAGGGGGTGCAGGGGGGCCCTGTGCTGGATAAGTGTTTCATTCTTGTTGTTATTCATATTTCTCAAGTCCCATACTGTAGCAAGCTGTTTTCTCTGCAACACAGTTCTTCGTGTGTCTTCTTAGGGGCTCCTCCTGGGCTCTCGACCCACCCCTTTTATCCCAGCTATCTTTACGAGCCACAGCTGCTGCCCAACCAAGGACTTTGCAGCTGTGACTCATTTAGAATAGCTAGGACCCACTTATGTAACACATAGGACTCTCACTACATTTCAGTTGTTGTATTCTTATTGCTGTTATAACAATACATATATTCACAGATAAGATATATCCACAGATAAGGGGGTGCAGGGGGGTCCCTGTGCCTGAGAATGGAGGCTTTGGGAGGGTTCCAGTCCCGGATATGGGGGTGAACAGGGGTCCTGGTGTTGAATAAGGGCATGCAGTGGGGTCCTGGTACCCTGGAATGGGGGTTCAGGGGGAGTCCCTTCCTGGGAATCAGGGTTTGGGGGGGTCCCGGTGCTAGATAAGGGCCTGGCTGGGATCCAGTGCAGGGGGTCCTCGTTCACAGGAATGGGGGACTCAGGGGGGTCCTGATCCTGTTCAGGGTGTGAAAAACAAAACTCACTGCTTAGAGTTTTTAAAAGTTTAATAGTAATAGTAAGAGTAAGAGTAATAGTAGTAATAATAATAATAAGAAGAATAATAACAATAACAATAAAAATCCAGAAAAGGACTATATTTCCCCCACCCCTCCCATGCGCTGGAGTGCTCTTGGCAAACAGCCAAAGAACACAGGGGTGTACATAGACAATGTTATCTTTATACTGTTACATTGCTGAGATATATGCACATTCATGTGTTTCATGCATTATTCAAAAATTCTTGTGAACTTTCTGATGTTTTGGGAAGTTCTTTCTTTGACTTCTTCACACTCCAGCTTATCTGCACAACATCCTGTGTGTCAGGTCAATATATTTTATTTCTTTTTGTGTCTCCATCCTGCTGTTTCACATCCTCTGATAAGGATGCAGTATGGCCTCCCTAATTTTAACATGGTATTGTCTAATTGTCCTCTGGTGCTCTGCTTTGTGTCACGGTTATCTTATTACTTGGACAGGCTGGTCAGTGGATGGCCTTACACTGTTTTTAGTTACACAAAAGCCTTTTTCACATCTTATGTTTTGCTAAGTCCTATTGAATCATGAGTTTAAAGGGTTAGGATTTTAGCTGAGTGTTAGAACCAATTCATATTGAAGTTAGATACACCAATGTTAGGTTAATGATTATTGGATGCTTAAGCTAAAGCTAATTGTTATATTATGAGCTCATTTGTAGAAAGAAGTGGAGCAAGTGAACCATTATAGGAACATACTGAAACCGGTAGAACAATGCCCAGCACCTGATGAAGACCTTCCTGACTTCATCCCTGGGACCACTGGCCCAATTTGAGACCACCGACCCAATTCAAGAGAAGAATTGCGCACGCGTGAAGGATTAATAACCTCATTTTAATACAATGCGGGGATGGGAGGTGCTGGGGTTATGTATATGTATTATTTTGGGAAATAAACAGGAGGCAAAAATCCTTATGTAGTGCGGTCATGCATTTTGAGAATGACTCCCCTGTGCTGCCCACCAGTGTAATAAACATGCAACTTTCTAACTTTTGACTAGTTAGAGAGACTTTGTCCATGATCCTCAGTTTTAATGATTCAGTTACAAAGCCAGCCAGGAGGAGGCTCTGCTGGGCTGTGATACCAGCTCAGGTCATGGACCCCCTTGGTGCATCCTGTGGAGAAGTGGCTACATGACAGAAATCACGTAGACATTCGCTTGTTAGCCGACCAGGAGTTGGGAAAGTACCGAACACAGCTAGTTGGAGTTTTTGCACCTGCAAGATAGCGTGTCCTTGGGCCTAGCTGGGTATGATAACAAGTGGACAGAGAGACGTGGGAAATAGAGAATGTAGGCCCAAAGGAATGAGGAAGAGTTGATGGTATAGTTTAACCAATAGTTCGCTTGGCTTACAGAATATTCATAAGCTTGCTGTATAAGTGTCTGATGCTCTCTTCAATAAACGGAACTTGCTGTTGACTCACATTGAGCCCCGAGTTTTCCCTGCACCTGACAAATGGCTCATCCCCGACAAAGGCCGCATTCTGCAACAGCACCCCCAGGATATTCCTGGAAGAGTGGGCTCTGCTGCACAGACTGTTCATCCAGCAGCAGACAAGGACCCCTGACTACTAAAACTCCAGACAAAATGGTATGTTTAAAAATTGAGACAGTTTTAAACAGTGACCGGTAAGGCGTGGTCAGGAGAGGCCCTTTGGTAAGTCGTGGGAGATGTCCCACGTGCAATTTGTGCCTCTGTAGTGTGCTTGCAAGCTGAAGTTGCAGTTGAAATCTGGTTGCCAGAAGAAAGAGTTGTTGAACTGTTGTACTGAGCTCGGGCTTTTGGTGCTGCCATTTGTTTCAGCATAGAGAGCTCAGTTTGCCACCAACTGGGGCTAGCAGTCGTAAGGGCAAATGCTGGTCTAAGGTTGTTATAGCTGAGTTGGTGTGTGTGGAAAGAAATACCCCTTTCACAGTGAGTTTGTGTGTGTGAACTTTCTAGTTTTGGGGAGCAGCATTTGCTGTGACACCTGGTGTTTGAGTATAACCAGTCTTTATAAGGCTTTGTGTTCAGGTGTTAACCAATCCTTTGCCTGTGGGACCTGGGAGGCGAGGATCAAACGCTGTAACACGGTGCCTTTGTGGTCCCTGTCCTTGTGGAGTTTGCAAAGATGCAACTTTGGATTCATCTGGTGTAGTGTGAGATTTTGCTGACTATTGTGTAAAAGTTACAATTGTAACAAGCTGGTAATTTTTGTTGTGTGTCATCTTTGTTAAGCTGTGTATTAAGCTTGAGCCTGAGTCAAGAGGGTTAAGCCACCCTTTTAGAAGGGTTTTAACTTAAACTGGTCTTTGTGGGTTGTCAGAGCTGTAACAGAGACAGCTTGTTATAAGTTGATTCCCAAGACTTGAGGTACAGGAGAGCTGTGTGGGTTTTTTCCCCTGCATTGTGGTAATTTGATTCTTGGGACTGTATAATTCTGTATGTGAGATTTTAAGATTTTGTTTGCAACAAGTGCAGCATTTTATGTGGAAAAACTAGTGTGGTGATTTATGTGCATTAAAGCAAATTGAAAGAATTCCAGGAATTCCCCCCCGCCCCCATTTGTGGTGTTTGTGGGCATATCAGATTTTTTCCTGTAACAGAGACAGCCTTTTTATTTATTTTATTTGTGGTTAGACAGATTAAAGGAATCCCTTTACCTTGGCAGTGTGAAAAGTGCATATTATATGTCTCTATGCAGATATAAAATACTATATGTATTTTGTTGTAGTGATTAATAGGGCAGTATCAACATTTTAACAGTGTGGTAAATGCAGTTTTCTAGTTAAGGTAGGAACTATGTATGTGGGATACTTTTTAAAGAAAGGAATGAGGTACTTGCACCAGATAGCAGCCACAGGACACCTATATCTTTCAGAGAAAGAGAATTTACTGCTCTCTTATCAGAAGAAACGAACTTCTTCCTGCCTTGCTCAGCCATGAAGACGCCGCTGAGGATTAGGAGGCAGAAGTTGACACTGACCAGACAGAATCCTTTGTTTGAATGGAATTTATGCATCATGTATGAGGTGTATGAATATGCAACAGGCTATTGCTTTTAAGGGTTAATCCTCTGTTAATGGGTGTCCTTTTTCGGGTTTATTTTGCCCAGAAAAGGTACCCGGTCCTCCATAACTTTCTTCTTATTGTCTCGTATTGTCCTAATCTCAATTGTTCAAATTTATATTACTCTAATTATATTACTATTTTTATGACAATTTTATTACTATTAAACTTTAAATTATTTTTTTAAAGTGATGGGCGTTTTTCACAATGGAGGCATGGGAGGAAAAGTGGATTTAAGGGTCTTCACTTAGTTCTCATTATTCTGGTCTGAGATTTTGGAGTTTTCTGTCAGAAATCGCTCCCTTCCCCCACTCATCCTCAGAGCTTTGCGCAGTTTTCCTTTTCTTGCGGTAAATTAAAGCGGTGCACTAATGCGCCTAATTAGGGGCAGGAAAACTGAGGGCTTTCCTCGGAGCCGGAGCCACCGGAGCCGCAGGGGAAAGCCGTGGCGGGAGGTGCGGAGAAGTTTGTTTGTGTTTTCAGCTCAATCCCCCTCGGGCCCGGGCCCGTTCCAGGGCTGCTCCTCAGCTCCGGCTCTGCCCTCACGCAGCCCGGGGGGCCCTGAGAGCGCGGGGCGGGGCTGTGCCGTGTGCAGAGCCCGCCCCTGGCTGTGATTGGGCGATGGTGCCGTCAGTCGTGTTTGTGGCGCGCTGATTGGTGGGAGCGGGGCGGAGCCGGGCCCCGATGGCGGGCTGAGAGTGGCCGTGGCTGGGCAGTGGCGCCATTGTCGGAGCGTGTGTGCGGTGCCGTGAGCGGCGGCAGCGGCCGGAGCGCGGTGAGGCGGCGGCGGAGCTCGGAGGCGGCCGCAGCGCAGGTGGGAGCCGCGCTGGGTTGTGCGGGGTCTCGGGGCTGGCTGCGGGCCTCGGGGGCGGCAGGGGGCTCGGGCGGGTTCGTTGTGCCGTGTCCTGCGCGTGTTGCCGCTGGCGTGAGGGCGCTGCGGGAGCGGCTGCCCGCGGTCTCCTTGCGGCCGCTGCCTCGGCAGGAGCCGCTGCCGGAGCAGCGCTGGCTCGGCGCGGTTGCTGTGGCTGGGACAGAGGGGGCTGCCCCGTGCCCGGGGCTGTGCGGGGGTTTCTGTGCGCAGAGGAGACAGAGGAGTCCTGTAAAAGTGACTTTATTGCTGAGCAGAGGGAGAGGCCGTGGGGCATTTGCCGTGCGCTCTCTGCCATTGTTGTAGTTCGCAGCCCCTTTTTTATTCTCATTTTGCTGGCCTCATCTCCCTCTCCCTTTGCCCACTGGCTGAGGTGCTTGGAAGGTTCACACCTCCCCATCCGCCATCTGCATGTCCTCGTTAATGTGCACCCCCACTTTTGTATAATAGCCGATATTCACGGCTCTATTAAGTCTTTGTTCTTCTGGAAGTTCAGGAATTTAGCGGGACTTTCTGTGAACAGCAGTCCATGTTAATTAGTAACAGTTATTGAAGCTGGTGATTTCGTCCCTTACTTCCTTATCTACAAGTCCCTGGCCCCTCACTCAGCTGCTGAATGAGCTGCACTCTCAAGGTGTGGAGCATGGTAAAAAGATGAGAGTTGCTGTAGCACGTCAGAGGAGAAACAGCATTCGTTTAACCCATGGTCTGCCAGGGAGCCACAAAACTGTGTCCCATTCCCATCCTTTCCACGTTTGCACCAATACATGAGCTGCTTTCTTGTTTCCGTTGTTGTTTTGTTTTTCACCACGTTTCCTTTGTCATCTGTTTGCCAACAGCAGTTTGAGACATTTAATTTTCCACAAACCCTTATTTTTCTGCTAAGAGATGATCTAATCTCATCCCATGGTTAAGTGTTGTGTTCCTCATTTCAGTGGGTTTGTCAGCAGGAAGGTCAGGAGCTGCAGCTGTTTGGTTGGTGATTATTGCAAGGACAGCTTGTAATCTAATGATGCCATTGAAATGAGAAATGGGTTCTGTGGCTCCTGATATGAATTGGTTTGAGTTCCCAGGGGCTGGTCCATGGTGTTTTAGGATTTGTTCTGCTGGCCGTTCATCTTTTCCTGGTTTTGGCTGCTGTCTCCAGCCAGGGCTGCATCAATTGACTGCCTTTCTCTAATTAAATCATCAAATCCTTGGGTTCCCAACTGATTTCCCTGAATTTTTGGTAGTAAAAAATCCCCAGTGCTCTAATATATCCTACATAACACAGACAGTGCCAGCACATGTTGGAGTGGGCAGAGGGATGATTCCCTCCATTTATTTATAGTGAAGTTTTCCCAACATTCCCCATTTGCTGTTTCCCTTTGCAGCTTCACCCATTTCTGTTGCAGGGTCAGATATCCTCCCCCTGGGGTCTGCCTTGAGCTGTGCAAATTCCATCAGTGCCAGCAGGCAGAGCTTGGGGTGAGGGGCAGAGGGAATCAGCCCAATTCCTGCCCCAGGCAAGAGACCCAGGTGCATTGTCCACACTTTGCCCAGCAGTGTTCATTTGCATTTCTAAAGCTCCTCTGGAGGCTGCCTGGAATGAAGCTTGTCTTCCTGCTGCTGGGAAATGTTGATGTTTTGTTGCTGGTCGTTATCTCTGTGGGTGTCTTTTGTGCTGTTCCCAGTCTGTTCAGGTGTTAAACTCATCTCCATTGAGTGGTGTAACACCCCTTAAATAAAAGCTTTAAAATTCCTTTCCCCAAGGCAAAGACAAACCAAGCCTGAGCAGAGAAAGAAGATGTAAAAGAACCAAACTCGGTACGTTTTTCAGCAGTGCAATGGCAGGCAGCCCAGAGTGTGGGTGTCAGTGAGCCCCAGAGTGGAATTGTGCCGTGGTGTTCCCCAGCAGCTGTGGCAGTGCGGGCCCAGCCAGCGCTGAAGCTGCAGCAGTGGCAGCAAGGCTTGGCCCCAGGGGCTGGAGATGGCAGAGGAGGGTGGCCAGGATTGCAGAGGATTCCAGGCGAGGATCTGTGGGCAGGCGCAGGGGCTTGGCCCGCTGTGGAGCCCTGGCTGCTGCTGCGTTGCCTTCAGGGCAGGCTCAGGGGCGGCCTCCCATCCTCCTGCTGCGGGCGGGAAGTGCAAATCTCCAGGGCTTCAGAGCCCTTGAGGCCAGGCTGAGGGGTCCCCCCGTGTTGAGCTGTGCTGGCGGCTGTTTCTGGCCTCAGGGACACTTGGCATGGGCCCCTTGGCCACCAGTGGTGCTGCTTTGCACTCCTTAGGCAGGAGCCGATGTCCTGGCTGGGTGTTGGCAGCAGCAAAGTGCCAGGGCAGGCTCAGTGCCAGCCCAGCTTCCTGTGGGAGAATATCCCTTGATATCTGCTCCAGTGGTTGCTGAAGCAGTGAGAATTGGTTTTGCCCCCCTGTTAGGTGCCATGGTGTCAGCAGAAGATGTTGAAGCCTTCCTGCTCAGGGCATTTCAGTGCCAGGCTCTCACAAGCACCCACAGCTCCGTGGGTTGAGCTGAGCATGGGGCGGTGACCTGCGCTGTGTCTGATTTCCCTTCCTTAATAACAGCCTGTCTTGTAGCTCCTTTCCATTCTGCTGCCCTTGCAGAGCCATCCACAAACACATTTTCTCCCTCAGGCCAGGGAATGTCCCATCATCAATCTGTCCCAGCCTGGGTCTGGAGCTCCGTCCCTTGAGTGCAGTCCTGGGTTCCTTTCCAGCCCCTCTCCAGACTGTTCAAACAGGAGGCTGGGTTAAACCCTTGCCCTGTCCTCAATTCTAAATCCTCCTGTGCCATTGAACAAGTTTCATACTGTAATAACCAAGCCCTGCTCGGTATTTAGAAGCTCTTTTGGTTGTCAGACCTTTAAATTGATGCCAGACTTGAACTATAGGAGATCCTATATAGGGTTAAATATTTTAGCACAAGAATTCCTTTGGCAAGACCCTGTTTAATATCCACCTGTAATTCAAATTCTTTTTCTCTGTCTGGAAGGCCCAGACCAGCCGCCTCAGGTAACCTTCATTTTAACACTTGAGAATTCTGTGTTTCCTCCTCCTGTCCATCCATCCAGTTTGTTGACTGGCAGGATAGGAGTGTTGTAGGGAGACATCCTTGGCTCCAAAAGCCCTGCCTTTAACATGGACACAATCCCAGGCTGTGTGCCCTTCCTTCCCTCTCATGGAACAGGGTATTCCTTGTCCTGGTTGCTTTAAAGTAATTTATAAAGACTCCATATCTAATTTTCCCTCTTTCCCTGGGGCTGCCCACACTTTGAGGTTCACATCAGCATGGGCCTTGTCACATTTTGGCACAGAGGTAGAACAGAACTAGCCTCTGTATCCCTTTTACAGTATTAAAATCCAGCTCTCAAATTCCTTCCTAGTTAATAAAACATTCCTTTACTATTTTCCCTTTCAGGTCTAAGATTCAGAGTGGATTGAGAGGCCCCTGTGTCCATCAGGAAATGCCTCCTCTCGATGTAGACCCACTCTGAATGTTCTCAAGGGCTGCAGTGTGGTGGGTCCCTGGTGTGATGGAGCTGTGACAGCCCTGCCAATCCATGTCCATCAAGGGGTGGACTTGCTGGTCCTGAGGGTGCTGCTGTCTGTGCTTGCAGTGTCCTTGTGCCCTGCAGCTGGAGCCCTGGTTCCTTGCCAGGGGCTGTTTGGGTGGGCTCTCCCCTGCCGAGGAGGGCAATGCCTCTGCCAGGTGCTTGTGGCCGAGCCCGTGCCCTGGGTGCTGGGGCCCCCTTGGGCCCTGGGGTTGATCCCTCAGGGGCTGTAGGAGCTGTGCCCTGGCCTTTGCCTTCAGCTTGGCCTTTTGCTGCTCCCTTCTGGCACTCACCTGCTGTGCCTTTGTGCCCAAGTGCTGCAGGGCCTTCTTGTGCCCCTCCTGCAGCCCCCCTCAGTGCCTGTGGGTGCTTGTCTTGCTTTACAAGAGAGGTGTCTGCTCGGGAAGGCAGAAAAAGCCTCTCTTGGAATGGAGAATGGAAACCCCCTCTGTCTTAATTTCTAGACTAGTGAAATGAAGGGGCTCTCAGGCAAAGATATGGGAATAGGAATACCAGTTCTTTACTAGTGTGTATAGTAAAGCAAACAAACACCAACAGCTGCGGCACTGACAGCAAACAGAGCCCGGACCCAGTCCCGGCCTTTGGGCTGCGGCGCTTTGCCCTTGGATGCAGTTCTGGGCATGGCCGGCAGGGGCGCTGGTGGCTCCCGCGGGGCGGGGCAGCGCATCCCTCCCATGGGAACCTCTCTGAATGGAAATAGAGCAATCCCTTCATCTAACTCTTTCACATTTTTACCTTCTATAGCCTTTCTCCCGTGTTTTGAGGAAGAATTTGGAGAGGGCTGCCTTTTAACTGAGCTCCTAGTGTTTCGATAAGGTGCTTCCTCTAGAGAGACAGAGTTTCCTTGAAGAGCCGGAGCTGTGGTTACCAAGGGGCCATACCTCAGAGCAGGACGGGGTCAGGGGAGGATATCCCGCCGAGGCTCGGTGGGAGTGTGGGCAGGGTCTGTTGCCGGAATCGGCAGAGGGGGATCTTCCCATGGAGCCCGAGCCTGGAGCGTGGGTAGCCCCCACATGGCTGATGGCGTCTGATCCGGCAGCTGCCGGCAGAGCAAAGGCAGGTGGGAGAGCCCGGCAGCAGCGGCGATGCCCAGCGCAGGTGGCACGGGCAGGGCATCCGGGGATGGGATGGCTGGGACCCCCCCTGGGTGGGGTGGGCGCGGTGACCTCGGAGCAGGCGGCAGGACAGAGCAACCCCCATCTTCCCCAGCATGGCCGGCAGAGCGGCCGCGGGCCAGGCAGTGGGAGCAGGGCACACAAATTGAGTGACAGCGCCGGGGCAGGTGGAGCTGCCCTGGGCAGTGAGGCCGCACCTGGGATGGAAACCGGGCAGGCGGAGCTGAGGCGGGCAGCGAGCCGGGACCCGGGACAGGCGCCTGGGCCGCGAACGGAGGGGGCAAGACCTGCAGAGGATCCCACCCTCTTTCTGATGTTTCCTCTTGTTCCCTTCCCTTTCATTTCCCCTTTTAATTTTCTCGGAGGTTACTCATACTTTAAAGATTTTTATTCTTCTATAATCCTCTGTCTAACATATTGCATATTCTCTTCTAGGTAAATGTTTTTTTTACACATAAATCCAGAGCCTAAGAAATCTAAACTTCTGCTTGGATACATTGAAATGGTCGATGAGCTAACTCATGACCTCCTAATGTTGTTTTTCTCGTCACCTTTTTATTTATCCTTTGGCAAATTAAGCATCTTTCAGTTACTTGCTTTGCAACTCCAAAAATCCCAGTGCACCCCTAGTTCCTTAAAAAATAATCGCACAAAGCTTGAGTACCCCAGTGGGTTTTCTGATGCATGTCTTCTAATATTTTCTTAGAAGCACATTTATTAAGTAATTGTCTTCCATCAAGAAGTTTCCATTTCCCTGATTTATCTTGTTCACTTCCCCTCACGTTTAAAACTTTTTTCTTGGCTTCCCTAAAGTTTGCAATTTCCAATTTTTCCTCGTGTGGAGTTAGTGTTAACATTACTCTTTTATCTCCATTTTCTGCTGCATCCTTAGCTTTGTGCTCTGCCCCCAGTTTGCCCAGTTTCCCTCTCCTTTGGCCCGGGCCGGGTTCCCCCCGCGCGCAGCGGCTGGAGCAGCCGAGAGCCCCGCGCTGCCCATCCCGACCTGTCCCGGCTCCATCCCCGCTCCTGCCGCGGGCTGTGAGGGCTGCGGGAACGGAGAACCGAGGGTGTGGCTGCTGCTGGGGGAGGAGGAGGAGGCAGGGAAGGGCAGGGATGAAGGGGGAGGAGGAGGTGGGGTTAGAGGGGAGGAGCAGGGGGAGGAGGGACAAAGGCAGATGGAGGCTGAGCTGAGGGAACCACACTGTCCATCCCTGCCTGAATTCGCAGCCCCCACCTGTGGGATCATCGCCCCCCCATCGCACCCATGAGCAGGGAGAGGGTGCTCGGCCTGGATATCCTGGGGGGTCCCTGGGTTGGGGCTTTTGGGGGATGTTTGGAGACTGAAGAAGTCCCAGGCTGAGCAGAAAAGGCCCCTTGGGGGGACATCGGGGGGTGGCGGTGGCGGCTGCCGGCAGAGGCAGCCTGGAGGAGCAGAGCCCTGTGTCCCCCAGGAGCCCAAAGTGGGGAGCCCAGAGAGGGGGGAGCGCCGCAATTGGCGGGAGCCTCAAGAGCCTGGAGAGGGGCAGGGGGGACTCCTTGGAGCCGCTGCAGCCCAGAGCAGAGAATGAGGGGAGAAGGGAGCCCGGGAGCCCAAACAGCCCTGGCATCCCGAAATGGGGAGAGCGAAGAGGGGGGAGCTTTTGGCATTGCTGGGACTGCCAGCAGCCTGGGCAGGGTGGGCACCGGGCAGAAGGGGGACCCCCAATCCAAGCATGACCCCAGCTGGTGGGACAGGGGGGAACCCCTAAACACCAGAGGGGAGGGTCGAGGGACGGGGACCTCCTTGGAGGCTTTTTCAAGGCTGAATCTAGGTGTTTGGGAGGTTTTTCTTTAGCCCAGGTGGCCAGTGATTGTAGTGATGGACTTCAGCAAAAGGGACCTTCAATCTCAATGTGTGTTGGGAACGATGAAACAGGAAAGCCTTATAAATATGATTGTCTGGCAAAAGATTTTGAGAATATACAAAGTGTAAGGAAGATTGAAATGAAAGCTAGGTTTGAGATATCTCAGTTAGTGAACAACTGGAAAACAATGGTGTGGCCCAACTGAAGGTAATCCCCTTTTGATGAAACAATTCCCTCTGCTTGCAGGCAGGTCCAGACCCTACTAGTTCAGCAGAAGGGGTCCAAAGAAGAGATTTTAGGGTTGAAAATGTAACACAGTATGGTGATCTATTGATTCTTATAGGTTGTATATAATTGCTCTAGGATTTGTATCTTGTACCAGATTGGTAAGTGAGAAATAGAATATTCAACACAGAAGAAAATTAATTGTATTGTAATGGGACCCTTACTCTCTTACGCTCTTCTCCTCTTACTTTCTTACCCTCTCATCCTCTCTACCCCTCTCTTCTCTTGGGCCTGCTCCGAGCTGTGCCTGGCAGCTCCAAGCAGGGCCCTGCACCCAGGCCCTTTGCAATAAACCACAAGTTCCACGCCCTGGCTGCAGAGATCTCTCGTCTCCGTCCGTCCCGACCGTCCTACAAACGCTCTCATCCCTTGTTTTCCCCAAACCAGGATTTCCCATTGCCTGCGAGGGAGGCTGCGAGGAAGAGGAAGATGCCCCGGGACACTGAGGCAGGTGAGGAGGAAGTCAGTGCCCCTTTCCCCTCTGTGCTGCTCCATCTCCCAGCCCAGCACGGCCCCGGCTGCAGCTCAGCCCTGGGGGATCTCCTTGCCCTTGCCTGTGGCACGGAGGCAAATCCCATCCTGTCCTTGTCCTTCCTCCCCCAGAGCAGGAGCTGAGCATGGAGAGCAGGGAGGACAAATGCCCGCGGCAGAACCTGGTGGAAGAGGCCGTTTTGAGCGGCTCCACGGCGCAGGAAGCCAACGGGGAGGAAAAGCCCCGGAGATGCCGCACGAGGAGGGGCTGCAAACGCAGCTGGCGGGGATCTGAGGGGGAAAGAGCCAGCCTGGGCCGGGAAGGCGGCCGGAGACGGAGCCAGAGCTCGGAGCTGGTGCTCCGTGAGCAGCTCCATGATGGGGAGAAGCCCCACACGTGCGTGGAGTGTGGGAAGAGCTTCAGGCAGAACTCCGACCTGATCAAGCACCAGAGGATCCACACTGGGGAGAAGCCCTATGAGTGTGGGGAGTGTGGGAAGAGCTTCAGCCAGAGCTCCCACCTGATCAGGCACCAGAGGATCCACACTGGGGAGAGGCCCCATGAATGTGGGGAGTGTGGGAAGAGCTTCCGCCTGATCTCTCAGCTGATGAAGCACCAGAGGATCCACACTGGAGAAAGGCCGTACAAATGCTCCGAGTGTGGGATGTGCTTCAGCCGGAGCTCCAGCCTGATCACGCACCAGAGGACCCACACTGAGGAGAGGCCCTACGAGTGTTCCAAGTGTGGGAAGAGGTTTAAGACCAGCTCCAATCTCCTCCGGCACTATCAGAGTCACATGGAGGAGAAGCCCTTCCAATGCCCCGACTGCGGGAAGGGATTCAAGGACAACTCCCACCTCATCCGGCACCGGCGCATCCACACTGGGGAGAGGCCCTACGAGTGTGATAAATGCAGGAAGAGGTTTCAGAACAGCTACCATCTCCTCCGGCACTATCGGATTCACAGGGAGGAGAGGCCCTTCTGCTGTCCTGACTGTGGGAAGGGATTCAAGCGCAACTCCACCCTCGTCATTCACCGGCGCATCCACACTGGGGAGAGGCCCTACGAGTGTCCCCAGTGTGGGAAGAGCTTCTCCAGCAGCTCTAACTTGACCCAACACGAACGGAGGCACCACTAAGGGAAGCCTTGCGAGTGCCCCGAGTACGGGCAGAGCTTCGTGCGCTGCTCCAGCTCCATCCCCCACTGGAGGAGGCACTTTGGTCACAGCCCTGGTCACTCACATTACCTGTGATCCATGTTGGTAACAGACCGGGCTGCTTCTCCTTTTGGTTTGGCCTTAATTTTCCTCTGCTTCACCTTCATCCTTTAAAAACACCCAACACTGGGTTAAATGAAGGAAATTAATTGAATATATCTGAAGTTCCATAATTTCTCAGTTGTTTTAGAGGGAATTTAGGATTTGGGGACGCGTTCTGTGTCAAGTAGTGCTGTTACTAAGAGGAAGGATGTTAATGTCACCCTTCTTGTGTTGCTAAGAACTGCTCCCCTGACCCAAACCCCAACTCCACCCTTGGGATGCCCTATGAAAACTACCTTTGTCTTGTCTTTGGGTGGTAAGAAATGGATTCCCAAAGGATCAGCCCTTTTCCCACTGGATTGCAAGGATCAGTCTCATTCTCCACTGGATTCCTAGAGGATCAAGCTTTTCCCACTGGATTCACAGAGGATCAGCTCTTTTCCACTGGATTCCCAAAGGATCAGCTCTTTTTCTACTGGGTTCCCAGGGGATCAGCCCTTTTCCCACTGGATTCCAAGAGGGTCAGCCTTTTTCACTGGATTCCCGGAGAATTCTGACTCTGTCACTGTTGTTTTTTTGTTTGTACTACTGCATTCGTATTTTTAATTTTTCCTAATAAGGAACTGTTATTTCTATTCCCATTTCTTTTCCTGAGAGCCCCTTAATTTCAAATTATTATTATTAGTATTAGTATATTGTTATTACTATTATTATTAATCAAAGGGAGGGGGTATATAGTTTCCATTCCCGTGGAGGCTCCTGAAATGGGGAGACACCCCCAAGGATGGGCCATGTCAAATAGTTCCTCAAATAGGTAAATGAGTTTATGGTTATGCATGAGGGTCAATGAATATGCAACAGGCTGATGTAATCAAGCCAGAATAATTAAGGGGTGTCTCCGAAAGTAACTGGGGGGTCTTGAAGGCCATAACAACCTTCAGCCGTTGGTCCTTGTCTCCCATGACATCAGCCTGTTGCATATTCATAGACTTTTTGCATATCCATAAACTCATTTACATATTCTAGGAACAAACAAAATTGGCTTCGTCCTGTTTGGGATCCCACCCCCGTCCCAGCTCAGTTTGGGGTGTCCCATCCCTCTCTCAGCTCAATTTTGGGATCCCATATCTCTCCCAGCCTAATTTTGGTGTCCCATTCCCTTCCCAGCTCAATTTTGGGGTCCCAACCCTCTTTTCCCTGCTCTCCCTCCCGTTTCAAATCGTTTTCCCAGTCCCCTCCCCCATGTTTGGTTTTGGGTGCTCCAGGCCCTGCCTGCTCCGTTTTGGGGTCCCGACCCCGTTTTGGATTAATTTGGGGTCCCCAGCCCATCCCCAGGGTCACCTTCCCCCCCCTCCCTCCGCAAGTCCGCTCCTGGCAACTGATGAGTCATCAGCGAGACACGCTCTTGATTGGCTGGAAATTACCCCGCGCGGTCTCTGAGTATTTACCGCAGTGAGAGGCCTTGGTCTGTGGCTGGCAAGTGATGAGTCAGAGTCGGGCCGGGCGCTGATTGGCTGAAAATCGCTGAGCGGGGCCAGTACTCTGAATTTGTGCCCAGCAAGTGGAACGTCGTCAGTGCCGCGCGTTCTGATTGGTCGGGATCTGTTTTGTGGTGGGGACGGGAGGAACTGGGGTTACTTGGTGTTTATTTGGGTTTATTTAGGGTTTGTTTGGAGTTTATTTGGGGTTATTGATGGACTATTTGGCATTTATCTTGGTTTTTACTTGGTTTATTTCTGTTTATTTGTGGTTATTTGGAAATATTTGAGTTTATTTGGAAGCATTAGTGTTTGTTTGGGCCTATTTGAGTTTATGTGGGTTTATTTGGAATTATTTGGGGTTCTTGGGGTTTATGTTGGTGTATATGGGGTTTTTTTTCGCTGTGCTTGATATCATTAGGGGTTTTTTGGCTTTAACCTGGGGGAGGGTTTTTTTCGTTCTTTGGGGTTATTTGGATTTTTTTGGGGTTATTTGGGGGATTTCTAGGTATTGTTTGGGGTTGTTTGGGGTTATTTGGGGTTTTTTTTCAAGTGTTTTGGGGTTATTTGAGTTATTTGGAGGCACGTAGGGTCAAAAGCTCCGCGAATGTTTCTCCTGCAAAAATCGGGAATTTTTCGTTAAAACTCCGAGAGTGTTCCCCCAGAAAACCGGGAATGTTCCCTTAAAAACCCGGACTTTTCCCAACTAATAGCAGCGCGACCTGGTCCAAACCATACAATCACCGCGGGTCTCCCCATAGGAACACCCGCCTCTCTGTGCACCGATCGAACCAATCACTGCATGCCTCCCCTCAGACACGCCCACCTCTCACACGGAGCAGTCCAATCACCGCGTTCCTCCTCTCAGCTACTCTCGGCTCTCTCGACCTGCACGACCAATCACCGGGCGTTTTCCCTCAGCAACTCCCGTCTTCTTTGCCTCTAGCCAACCAATCACCGAGCGCCTCCCCTCGGCAAAGCCCGCCTCCCCCGCCCCATCGTGTCAATCAGCACAACCTCTGCGAAACCAACCAATCACCGGACGTGTCCCCGCAGAAACTCCCGCCCTCCCCGCGCGTACCAGCCTATCACAGCCGAGGCCGAAGCGGTGCCCGCAGACCCCAGGGCCGGGCATGGAGCGGACATCTCTTTCCCCCCCGCTCCCGTCCCCGGGACCCCCTCAGGGACCCCCGGGAGCCACCCCGGGCTCGGGCGGGTCCTGCGGGAGGCGCTGGAGAGAGCGGGGGAGGCGCTGGGAGAGGACGGGGGGGGGCTCCGGGAGCTGCTGAGGAGGCGCAGGGACAGGTGAGGGGTCCTGGAGGGGTCATGAGGGGAATTTGGGGAGGGGTCTTGAGGATGTTTGGGAGGGATTTGGCGAGTGTCTGGGGGGAACTTGAGGGGGTTTTAGCGGGGTCTGGGGGTGCTGGAGGGGCTTTGGGGGGAAATTTGGGGAGGGGTCCTCCGGGGGTGTCACGATCCGTCCTCACGGACGGGTTTCGTGATGGTTCATGGATTTGATCTCAGGGTGCAAAAAGAACCAACACGGTACAAGGGGGTTTGCAACGGTAATCGAAACAAATGCACCTTTATTGAATGACCACACCAAAATGCGATAGAGGGATTAAGGGAGAGAAAAAGATGGGGGAGAAGAGACACAAAAGAGAGAGAAAAAGAGAGAGAGAAAGAGAGAGGGGATAGAGCTACCAAATGTAGAGACGAAGTCCTTTGGTCTGGTCCAGTCGAGGACCCGCCTGTTGCGTCGGGGGTCTCAGAGGCCCAGTTCATCTGGACCCCAATTATACTCTTTTTCATTGGGGCAAGGGGGATGGATTTTGCAGCTGAAACAAAGGTAGTTTATTGTATCTTCCGGGGGGTTGTTGGAAATAAGGATACACACAGTCCAAGTTTGGCAGCAGGCGAGAGTCATTGTTTTCGTTGTCCACTGCCTATACCTGCAACATCCACCTTGCTTTGGGCAGCTTTCCTTCCTCACCGTGTACACCTCCCCCGAGTTGGGGATTTCAGTGCCAGTATCTGGAAGAGGGTGAGAGGGGCCTTCTCACATAGGGATTTCATGTCTCAGTCCTTTGATGAAGAGGTTTCTTACATCTCTGCTTGTCTGTCACGGTGGTTATGAACGGTCTTCTCTTAGGGGACCACCCTAAAGCTCAAACCAGCCAGGCTGAGAGGTAGGGAGGATTCCAGAGCTATTGTGCAAAAGGACAGGATGCCCTGTGAGCTCAGTGTAGCGTATAACAAACAACATCTGTGAAAACATCAACTTAGCAACACTTTCAGGCCTCAGGCACATGACTTTCCCGGCCACCAGATCAGCAAACGGGGGTTTTAATTTTTTGGTTGTCTCTGTCCATGACAGTCGTAAGGCAGATGAGGGATATTTCAGACAGACTCTCACAACACGGAACACATTTGTTCCCCCAGCTCCAGAAAACTTGATGCAGGAACAAAAACATTCCTGCAGGAACCACCAAAGGCCGAGGGGCGTTTGGCCACTTTCACTTCCACACCGCACGCTCGGGCAAATTGCGCAGACCAAGCAGCCTTTCCCCTCTTCCCCATTGGCCTGAAGACACTCTGCACCAAGAGAAAGCTCCTGGACACCCGGCTATCCAACACAGCAATTTAATGTTCCTCTAGTGGGTGAAGGGAAAGGAAGTGCTGGCAGAGGAGAGGTGTTCCCCGCAGGCTCAGGCGGCCCCAGCAGACGCAGCCTCCCGGATCAGTTCTGCACAGTGCCGCGGCAGGACACTCAGCCACGGGCACACAGGAAAGGCCGCGACTTCCAGAGGCGGCGGAGTTGGTCTCGCATCCTCTGGAGCCGGGAGGAGGGAACGCTCTGTACAGCTAAAAGGATGTGCAGAGCTTGAAGCGCCAGGCATGAGATGACAGGGCTGCTGTCATCCGTCATGTCCTGAAGGGCTGCAGAGAGAGAAACAGAGGCACAGTCAGAGGCTGGATCTGCGGGGAGCTGGGCAGAGCCTCCAGCCTCGTCCGTGCCACGCAGCGGCTGGCACGGCCTGGAGGAAGCAGGAGCCAAGAAGGATGAGCTGGCAGCTGCTGGCCAGGAATGCCCCGCAGGCCCCTGCAAGGTGTCTGCGCTGTGGCCCCGCTGCCCTTGGGGCGCGCAGGGAGCGGAGCCGTCGGCGGGCGGGCCAGGGAACGCAGCTGCCAGCGGCAGCCCCCGCCGAGAGCCCGCGGGCCTCACTCACCGCTGCAGATGATGCGGAACTGCGGCTGCTGCCCTGTCAGGTAGCGCCCGGCCATCCCTGGGGAACACAGAGCGTGTCCTGCCTTCAGAGGCACAGCTGCCGCCCACGGGCGCTGCCAGCCCTGAGGCCACACGCCCTGCTGGCCCGGCAGGGCTCAGCCCGGGCCCCTGGCGCACGCTGCCGCCCCAGGGCACGGCTGCCAGAGGGCGGCAGCAGCAATGCCCAGGCCAGCGGGGGCTGCCCATGCCCGCGCCCGGATCCTGCTGCCGGCACAGCAGGCGGGGCCGGGGCCGAGCTGCGGCAATGGGGCGGGCCGGGGAGGGAGCCGGGCTTGGCGCTCACCCATGAACCTGACGGCCGCCTCTCGCAGGGGCTCCTGTGCGCTCCGCAGGTAGGGCAGGGCCAGGCGCAGGTGCTCGGCCGCTCGGCTCCTGTCCGCTGCCAGCTGCAGAGAGCGGCAGGGCACGGAGGGAAAGGGTTGATGCGGGCCCTGCCCCTGGGCCGGGCGCTCCCTACGGCCGGCGCTGCTCCCCCTGCCCACAGAGCCCCGAGGCCCGGCCAGCAGCCGCAGGCGCCGGGCTCGGCACGGGGCACAGGGCCCGGCGAGCCGCGGTGCCGTCCCGCAGCAGAGCCCGGCTGGCTCGGGGCTCCGTCGGCACCAGCCTTGGCGCCACAGGAGCCTGGAGCAGAGCCCGCACAGCCCAGGGAAGGGAGCGGCGTGTGGGGCGCAGGCCGGTGCCCCTGCGTGCGGCACTGGGCAGGGGCCACAGCTGCCAGCCCCACAGACTGGACACCGTGGGCAGGCGGCTGCTCCGGGGATTGGGCTGGGCATTCCAGGCTGTCCTTACCAAGCACTCAGCAAATCTTCACATCTGATCCGTCTGCAACAGCTGCTTGAGATCCTTCCTCTTCAGGAATCTCACTGCAGAAAGCAGCGTTTCCCGAGAGGCCTGCAGAGCAGCAGAGACCCAGAGATGGCACCGCAGCCCAGGGCACAGGAGCCGCATCTCTGTGCCAGGGCTGGGAGGAGGCTGGAGCCCGTCAGGTGCCAGGGGGTGGGGAGACAGCTGAGACCCTTCCATGGGGACACCCAGGAGGCCTCACCTGTGCCACACACCGGTTCTCATCGTGGCAGTGGAAGAAGAGTGGGAGCAGGCTCTGGCTCACAGGCTTCTTCAGGGGCTTTTCTCCCTTTGCCACTACCAAGGCAATCACGTCTTGGAAGAGGCGAATGGAGAGCAGCTGCACAAGGCTGTTGTCCTGTTGCAAAGGAAGCCAAAGCCCTCCACATCCACTGCTCCAGGCCCCCTGTGCCCAGGCCCAAGGCAGCACCCAAGTGCCCGTGGCTGGGGGCACAGAGCCTCACATTGTCAAAGAGGTGCCAGAGCGCCTCAGCCAGCTTCAGGGCGATGGGGCTGGCTATTGCCAGGTCTTTCTGCAGCATTAGGAGGATGAGCACAATGAGGGTCTTCTCCACAATATCTTCATCCCTATCCCACAGTAGCTTCACAAGGCTTTCAGTAAGGCTGTACATGCTTGGATCCTGTGTGCAAAACAAGGCTGGGAAACACCACGCTGCTGCTGCTGCTGCTACTGCAGGGCTCAGAGGCCAAAGGCCTGTCCCGAAGCACTCGGGCAGCTGAACAGCGGGCCTGGAGAGCTGGGAGCAGCTGCCACAGCTGCTAAAGCCCAGCTAAGCCCAAGGGGCTGCTTGCCCCAGCCCCACGCTGCCAGCACAGCTTCAGCTGCTGCCTCCTCCTCACCATCGAGGTGAGCACCACGAGGCCTCGGAGCGCCACGCGACGCATCTCCCTGGACTGGCTCTGCAGGTGCCTTGTCAGGATCTCCAGGACTTGTTCAGCGCATTCGTTCAAGTCCAGGCAATCCAGGAGCTGCAAGGCACAGAGCAGGCACAGAGGTGCCAGCTGGCAGCAGCTCAGAAATGCGCAGGGCTGAGCCAAAGCAGCAGCACAGGGCACAGGCAGCGTCCCAGGCAGCTGCGGCTACGAGAGGGCAGAGGGCTGGGAGGCAGCTCAGCCAGGCAGCGCTGGCCATGGGGCTCACCTCCACCAGGAAGGCCAGGGCGGGCAGTTCCCAGTCTGAAACGCCTTGGCTGAGCAGCTCAAAGAGGCAGGATGCCATGCCACAGCACCAGATGATGGAGACACAGCGCATCTCCCTGGCAGGGAGAAAAAGGCACCATTGCTCCTGGGCCGGGCGGGCAAACCTCTCCCAGGGCTGACTGGCAGAGCTCTGCTCTGCTCCCGAGCTCCCTGGGGGCGCTTTGGGAGGCGGCTGTTCCCGGGCACCCTCCTCTGCCGGCCCTTTCCAGTCTGCTCATCCCTCCCTTGGTAACAAGGCCCTGCCGCCCATGACCACGGGGACTGTGTGGGGCGTTGCGGGCACAAAGGAGAGGGGCGGTAGGGAGAACGAGGTCTCACCTGGCCAGCAGACCCACTGCACAGTGGTGGGTGTCGGCACGGAGCAGCGTGTCCCAGGCACGCTTGTGTTCCATGGACAGCACCACGTGCTCATAGTGCATTGGGCAGAGCAGGGCCTTCAGGGTCTGCAGCGCAAAGCTGTGTGCAGAGCAAAGGCCAGGTCACGCTGGGAGCCCCGGCTCCTGCCCTGGGGCATGGGAGGGATGGGGAGACTGGGAGGACTGGCATGGAGCACCTGTTGGGGTTGGCGGAGAGGCCGTGTTGCTCCTGGCATCCCTGCCAGAAGGTCTCAACCTCTTCTGGCATCTCCTGCGTGCTGATGTAAGATTGGAAGAGCAGATGCAGAAAGAGACTGGGGAAATACTCCAGCACAGCAGGCGAGCGCCAGGCCAGATTGAAGATTTTCCACAGTGCCACGGTTGCCTGCATGAAATAAAACAGCCAGAGACAACGCTCAGTGGGCAAGACATCCACGTGGCAGGGCCCGAGCATGCGAGGGAGAGGTCGAGGGAGACACGGGGGCAGCAGCCGGCCTGGTGCCCCTGAGCCCTGCCCCTAAGGCAGGATTCAGCCCAGTGCCTGAGGCAGGGAGATGCAGCTGGGGGGAGCACAGAGAGCTGGCTGCTGGAGAGGCGGCCTGGGGGCTGGAAAGGCCGGCACCAGAAACTCACAGCCAGGGCAAAGACTCCTGAGTCGTCCCCATCGGAGGTGCACACGCTGTGCACTGGCCAGGCGCTCAGCACATGGAGGAGCAGCTGCAGCGCCAGCTCCGCAGTCCTGCTCGAGGACATGATGGTTCCCCACATGGTGGCGGCAGCTCTGTGGGGTCAGAGCTCTGTGTCAGGGCGGGCTTGGCCACAGCGCCGTGGCCTGGGCAGCTGCAGGGCCCCGCGCTGGCCCTCAGCCCTGCCTCTGCCCACTGCCCGTGGCCGGCAGCGGCCAGCCAGCCCACGTGGGTACAGGCCCGGAGGGGCAGGGAGGGAGCGTGGCACCAGGCTCAGGAGCTGACATGGCAGCACTGGAAAACAGAGGAGCCAGAGGATCCTGGAACTGCCCGCCTGTCTGGCAGTCAGCAGGGACAGGCTCTACAGGGTGACGGGCAGGTGAAGCCTAAGCCCTCAAGGGACGTGGGGCTGCCCTACCTGTCACACGATGGGGCCCAGCGCAAGAGGGTGATCAGCACGTCACAGGGGTGTTCCTGGGTCAGCTCCAGAAGGGCCTTGTCCAGCCTGTGCCCAGCAGACTCATTGGCCGTGAGCCACTGGTGGATGTACCTCACCATGGCGGGCACCTGCAGAGGGCACGGGGATACTCGCAGAGCTGCCAGAACAGCAACTTCCCCTGAGAAGTGCTTCCCTTCCAATCGCACTGGGCCGGGCCTCAGAGGCCGAGGGAGCCCGGCAGAGCCGGCTGGAGGCGCCACACCACTGCTGGGAGCATCGAGCCCTTGCCCAGGCTGCTTACTTGCGTTGGATTGGAGACACCCCCCTCCACAAGCAATTTCAGCATGGCAGCACAGGTCTTGGCATCGAGGAACAGAAGGTTGGCCAAGACACCCGTGCCCACACCGGCGGTCTCTTCCTGCCAAGGGCACGTGATGAATTCACAGAGGGTCTGCAGGAGAAGGGCAGCAAGGGAGGGAGAATCCATGGAGCGCTCCAAGCCTGGTGCTTGGCTGAGCAGTGCCAGCAGGCCCAGCCCAGGCAGGGATGGCCGCAGGTACCTGCACCGTTCTGCCCAAGTTGCCACGGGCGGCTTCCTGTTCTTGTGTCCCGTCCTTGGCTGCATCTGGCAAAGAGCGAGCGCAGCCAAAGCTGAGGGGCTGCGGGAGAGGCCAGAGAACACAGCCCAGTCCTGAGCTCTCCAGGCAGGGAGAGCCTCGGGATGCCCCAGGGAATGGAGTGTGGCTGCCAGGTGCTCCAGCCCAGCTTCTGTCCTATCCATGGATATGTCCACAGGGATGGGATGAGATGGGATGGGATGGGATGGGATGGGGCCAAGCTGGCTACAGGCACCAGCCCTGCAGCCCAGCACTGACACTCACGCTCCTGCAGCAGCTGGAACTGCTCCAGTTCTTCAGGCTGCTGTGCTGAGGTAGCTCCAGCCTCTTCCTCCTCCAGCCAGGCCAGCTTGGGCACGTTGGGGGCTCTCTGCTCCATGTCACTCTTTGCAATTAGGAGTGTTTGCTGAAGCAGAGAGGCCTCGGAAGGCTAAAGATGAGCAAATGTTGCAGTTGTGCCTTGAAGGCACCTGCAACAGAGGAGCCTCGGGAAGGCTACAGGACAGGAAGTCCTGCAGTCTGTCCTCGAGGGCAGCAGCAAGAGAGAAGTCTCAAGAAGGAAATAGGACTGCAAGTCCCACAGTCTGTCCTCGAGGGCACCGGCCGCAGGGATGGCAGATGCTTCAGAAATGCTCCACGTCCCCGAGTCCCGCAGCCTGGCCTCGAGGTCACCTGCACCGGGAACGCCTCAGAAAAGGTCCTGGTCAGCAAGGAACGAGCTGGCTGTGTGGGGGCTCCTCACAGCACTGCTCTGTCCCGTCCTGTCCCGTCGCGTGCACTGAGCACTGTGGTGTGGCCGTGGCGCCGCCAGCACCTACGTCACGGCGTGTCAACAAAAGGTCACCCTTGCACACTCTGTCCCTTTCCATCCCACGGTGACAATGGTGCATGTGTCACAGAGAGCCCCAGGACACACCTCCACGTGCCCTGTGGACACCCCCACCCCACCAAAACTGCCCCAGCTTGCAGGCAAGACCTTGCCCCAAGTGTTGAAGACACAGCCCAGCAGGAACTTTAGCAAGGGCCCAAACAAGAAGCAGCTGCTCCTCTGCTCTGCCTGCTCAGGGCAGCAGAATGAGCCCCCACAGCTGCCAGCGCAGCAGAGCAGGAAGGGCACCGGGGCCTTCCACAGGCCCTGCCACGGCCTCTTTGGGACCAGTCCCGGGGCTGGGTGGCCGGCACACTCGCAGGGGCGTGATACAGACACGGGACGTGTGGCCCAGAGTTCCAATACTGCTCTGTCCCCTGGGCAGCGCTGACAGCAGCAGATGTGGAAGAGTCCCTGCCAAAGGAGATTTGCCATGCCCAAGGCCTGCCAATGCTGGTGCCTCTCTCCTGCCACAGAGACCTGTGGCCTCGGGGGACATCTCTGCCAAAGGACAGCCAAAGCCAACGTGCCTTGGGGTCTATGTGATCTTTTCTGCTGGTGGCTGTTGGCAGGAGCACCTGGAGCAATTGGTGGCCACACTGGGTATCCGTCAGAGGCAGAAGCTGTTGTCCCTTCCTGGAATGATTTTTGCTCAGAAGTGATTATCTGCAGCACAAAACCACCATCCACTATTGGCATTCACAGGACAATGCCGTTCTTACAGAGATACTGTCAAGTTGCCTTGTGTGCTTCTGGCTGTTTTTCTTTCTCTCTGGATGAAAACATCAGCCCAGCGTCTGATGGCCAATGCTGCGGGTGCTGCCCGTCTGGCTGTGGCCAGCAGCTCGTGCCCAAACACAAGCGGGCGCCTTCTGGGCAAGGGGATGGACTGGCACGAGCAGCCATTTTCCCTCGTGTCACGGTTTGATGCTGGCACAATGCCACTGCCCCCATGAAAATACATTCTCCCTGGTGTCTGCTGTGAGATGTGACCAGGAATAGAGCAAAGCAGGCTCCAGCTTCGGAATACAAAAAAAAAAAATCTTTCTTAACTTACAATATATAAAAGAAACACACAGAAAGAATGAAAACCTTCCAAACATTCCTCCCCCCAACCAAATTCCCAATACATCCCAGTAAGGCAAAACCTTGGACTCGCAATTCAGTTGCCACCCCTCAGGTCACCAACTGTCAGTCCATCACCACCCCTCAGATAATCAACTCTACGTTCATCAAGGAGAGAGGAGTCCCTCTTGTGCCACAGGCTTCCCCAGGAAACACAGCTGAAACCTCTTGTGGTTCAGTGTCACACGTGGCATTGCCCGGAGATCATTTGCCATGGTGACATCTTCCTTCCATGCCCAGTGCTCTCACCACTGCACATGGACCAGAGCTGCTTCTGGGGTTCCCCTTTTAAGGATGCTTTGCCAGGTTCCAAAAATGAGCACAGTCTCTCACTTTTGGGACACCTGTCCCTCCCAAATTCACCCCCTGGGGCCGAGGGGTCTCAAGAACAAAGATCTTCTTCCTCACTAAAGGCAGAGGGCACCACCACCCTCCTCATCCATTGTCTCTGTTCCCTCACTCCTTCACATCTCATCACTGCACTCTCTTGGCTCTGAGCCATTGCCTCCTCCTAAATGCAGTCTCTGTGTCGCAGGAAAAATGGTTCTGTCCATGGCTATGCAAGAAAAGTCCAGCCAAAGGCCACTCCATCATCTCCTCCCGCCTAGGATTCTTCTCAGCTTCTTCTGACATCTTTCACTTGCACGGGCTTTGATCACACTTGTGTGGTAGATAAGGAAAGGCGCTGCGGAAGATTACGCGATGTCACAGAAAGGCAGGACCCTTTGTTCCTCTAAGATAAGAGATTACCCTAGGAATGTGGCCCCACTAACAGTAGTGCTAGTAACTTTCCATTCCTTACCCAGTACTTTTCCATTCCTTACTAACCATAGATAAGAAGGACAAACCCCCTTTTGACGTAGAGAACCCCCTAGATTATAAAACCCCACGAGAAGAAGTAATAAACGCCTTTTGACCATCCATCATATTGATGTCTGCGTGTGTCATTGGCCCGAGCGACCCTGGAGAGAGTGGGTCGCCATGCTGATCCTCAGAATCAGGTCGCCTGCCTTGATCCAGAAGGCAACATTTGGTGCTGACACCCAGGAAGCGACCTGCACCCTGGGAACGGGGATTCTCCCGGAAAGAGGACAACGGCTGTGGCAGCAGGCCTGACCACAGCGGGAGGGACACCTCCGGACCAGCGTGGACCATGGAAGCCATAGCGAAGGTCGTAACAGAAATGCATGCACAATGGGGTATAGAATGTAAACTTAGAGATTTAACTCTCGCATTGCCGAGACTGATTAAGCTTGGGGCTATTGAAAGCCCTGTGGACGTCCTACATTTGGACGTGTGGGATGATTGTACAAAAGCTCTGGCGGAGGATACTATGTCCTCGGGCTCAGGGAAAGCCCTAAAATCGTGGGGCAGAGTTGTCCAGGCTCTGCAAAATCTTGACAAGAGCAAGAAACCTGGAAAGCCGCACGAACTTGTTTATTAGCCGTGCCGCAGTTGGGGGTGGGCGCGGCGACACAAACCGCAGAGGTGCCTGACCCGGGCGGGCGCGCGGAGGCGCGAACGCCAGATCCCCCTCAGAGAGCGGACTCACCATCGGAGGAGGGGGAACACACGCGGGCGTTCTGGCAGGGGCTTCTGGAGGAGGCGCGGAACGCGGCCGAATTGTCGGACCCTGTAGGGATCGATATAAACGCCCCCCCACCATATGCGTTTGAAAATGGCGCCAGACCGCGTGGTCAGGGCGGAAAGAAGGAGGCGGGGGGTGGAAATGCAGTCAGCCCGCTTAACAACGCATGCGCGGGCGAGCGGGGAGAAGGGGCGGCCCCCGCGGAGGCGCGTAAGACCAATCAGAGCGCTCTGTTCAAATTAGGTCCTTATAGGGCAAGGACCTCCCACAGCAGGAGGCGGAGGGACCCCAGGGGGAGGGAACGGCCCGACCCCCACAGGAAGGGGCGGGGTCGGAGCCCGAGATAAGGCCAGAGCAGCCCGGAAGTGTCTAGTTACTCGACTTCCGGCTCGGACTCGGACTGGAGCTCTGAGCCCGAGATAGGATCGGAGGATTCCAATTCAGATTCTAGCTTTAACAGAGAGAGAGCAGCGGCATGTAAGGTCACTAGCCACAGCGCTCCCGCATGGGTGAAGGGGTTACCCGAGAAAAACCGAACCCCGCTTACAAACTGGCGGAAAATAAAAATGGCTTGCGCGGAATGGGCTCCGTCTGCCACACTGGTGTTCCCGGTCCGTGGGGGGGGGCAGGCGGAAACCAAAGGACTTATTCACCAGTCAATCCGAAAGATGTGCAGGCAATTGTTAAAGTGATTGCGGATAAGGGAATTAATTCTGCCATGGTTTGCACACTTATTGACGGCCTTTTTGGTGGGGACGATATGCTTCCCTTTGATATTAAGCAGACGTGTAGGATGATATTTGATGGTGCAGGGATGATCGTTTTTAAACAAGAATGGGAGGATAATTGCATCAAACAGCTAGCCTTGGTAACAGGGGCAGATCATCCACTGCACGGCTCCAGCATACAGAGGCTAATGGGCACAGACCCCACTATGATCACCCCCCAGCTACAGGCTGAGGGCTTGCGTGCCCATGAGGTTATGACAACAACCCGTGCTGCCCGAGAAGCCATCCGTGACGCTTCTAAAGTGGTAGCCAAACCATCTCCGTGGTCTTCCATAAAACAGGGTGAGAGTGAGAGCTTCACTCAGTTTGTGGACAAGCTTCAGGCCGCATTAGATTCCTGTGCGTTACCCTCAGAGGCGAAGGGTCCCGTGCTGGCAGAGTGCCTACGCCAGCAATGCAACTCAGCCACCAAGGACATTTTAAGATCACTGCCACAGGGGTCCAGTATAGCTGCCATGATCAGACACGTTGCAAAGGAGGAACATTTAGCTCCCATTCAAGCAGCAGTTCACACTGCAATAACAAGTGTGATGGCGTGCCTTAAGTGCGGCCAGGCCGGCCACTTGGCAGTAAACTGCCCCCAGCCAAGGCGCCTATCAGCAGCTGCTCCACCACGCCAAGGGGGAGGTAGGGGGCCGTGCTGGGCATGTGGAAGGAAGGGGCATTTAGCTAAGGAATGCAGATCCAGGCCCCAGGGAAACGGGAGAGGGAGGGGGCACCGTGGCCGCAGCCGGCCCCCTCCCACCTGGAATATGCAGGGGCCCAGCTACAGCAACCCCCAGTGGGGCAGGGGACCCTCATACCCTATGCCCCACAGGGAGCAGTCAACTTTGCATCCCCCCCAGCAATACAATGGCAGAGTTGTGCAGCACCCTCAATACCTTCGCAGCCCCCACCGCCACAAGCCACGCCGGAGTCACAGGAACAGCAGGGGATGCCCCAGAGCGAGACCCCTGGGTGGCCTTGGTCATGAAAATAGGGAAGGAACCCCTGATGGTGTGGGGGACATGCCGCCTTTACGGCACTCAGGATCCCCACATCATATGGTTTCAGTTTTGGGAAGACATGGGATCAGACTGCACGATTTTTCCCCAAGCACGTTGACCCAGACATGGCTATTCAAAGAAGTCCCCCCAGTGAACGGAGTGGGGGGGCAGTCCCAGGCATGGAAAAGCACCCAGCTGGTGGCTATAACACTTCACACAAAAAAGGGACCAGAACAGACCGTAGCAGTCCACCCCTACATTTTGCAAAATTCTCCACCCCTGTTAGGAAGGGACGTCCTTTCCATGCTCGGATTTCGGATTACAAATTTATCATGAGGGCCACTGCCGTACACCCTCCGCTGCCAATCAAATTGACTTGGAAGTCATCAGACCCTGTATGGGTTGAGCAGTGGCCCCTGAAAGAGCCTCAAATGGCAGCTTTGCTGGAACTGGTCGACCGCGAACTGCAAAGGGGTCACATAGAACCCTCCATCAGCCCATGGAACACCCCTGTATTTGTGATCCCCAAAATGTCTAGAGAAGGCTATCGCCTCGTCCACGACCTGAGAGAAGTGAAGAAGACAATCTGACCCATGGGTCCAGTCCAGACACTGCTACCCACGAACTCAGCCATCCCCGCAGGGCAGCTGTGCGCAGTACTGGATATCAAGGACTGTTTCTTTTCAATACCCCTGCACCCTGAGGACAGAGAACGATTCGCCTTTTCCCTGGCGTTTCGGAACGGCGAGCGGCCCAACCTCCGCTTCCAATGGAGAGTACTTCCACAAGGCCTTGTCGACAGCCCGACCATATGCCAAATCACCGTGGACAAAGCACTGATGCCAGTCCGACAATCCAATCCCACCGCAACCATCATCCAGTACATGGACGACATCCTGGTCGCAGCATCATCAAGAAGCCAAGTGGATCACCTGGTGTCCACAATCACGGAAACCCTTCAGGCCAACAGCTTCGAGATCGCGAGCGCAAAGATCAAGAGAGGATCCTGTGTGACCTTCCTGGGAGTAGGAATTACAAGCTCCTACGTGACACCCCCCGAGATGAAGATCAACCGAGACGTCGAGACGCTCCACGACGTGCAACGCCTGGTGGGATCACTGCAGTGGCTTCGCAACATCGTCCTGATTCCTCCCGAGGTCATGGACCCTCTGTACGACCTCCTGAAAGGAAAGCACCCATGGGAACCCAAGGACCTGACACCGCCAGCAACGAGCTCCCTCGACTTCATCGAAAGCCAGATGTCCACTGGCATACTTGCCAGGTGGAACCCAGCCGTGCCACTGGACCTGTACGTCCACTTTACACCGAAGGGGGGAGTGGGAGCACTGGCCCAAGGACTCACTGAAAAGGCCCGACCGATCCAATGGGTGGTCCTCGGAAGACCCGCTTGTGCATTTTCCCCAGGAATCGAATGCATCGCCAGCCTCATCATGAAAGGCAGGAGACTCGCCTTGAAACACCTAGGGACCGAGCCGACAAGCATCCACCTTGTGTTTCGCAAGCAGCCGACCACAGAATCAGCCACAATATCGGAGTACCTGGCCCTTGCTCTCTCCGGCTTCGGAGGAGAAATCTCCTACTCTTCCAGACCACCCTGGACTAAGCTGCTGACTGTAGTCGACATGGACATGTCACCGAAGGTCAAGGACAGACCGCAGCCGAGACCAACGGTCTTCACAGACGCTTCCTCCATGACTTCAACCGCAGCAGCAGTGTGGCAGGCAGGAGAGCAAAGGCACTGCGTCAAAGCGTGTGACCCCACACTGTCAGTGCAACAGCTGGAGGCAGCAGCAGTGGTTTTGGCGTGCGGACTCTTCCAAGACGAACACCTCAACATCGTAACGGACTCTATATTCGTGGCAAGGCTCTGCCTAGCCATGGCAGGACCAGGAGTGTCAACATTGGCAGCAGCCCTAATGCTGGAAGAAGCACTGTCGTTGCGACAGGGCACCGTGTCAGTCATCCACATCAACAGCCATGACCCAGTCAAAGGTTACTTCCAGATTGGCAAAGACAAAGCAGACGCCGCAGCAAAAGGTGTTTGGACCTTGCAAAGAGCTCGTCAACTGCATGAGTCGCTCCACATCGGAGTCAAAGCACTGGTGAAGAGATGCGAAATCTCAACGGCAGACGCAAAACATGTGGTAGCCACCTGCCCTCATTGCCAGAAGTCACCCCTGTGGACCTGCGGGGTCAACCCGAGAGGTCTCAAGCCCTCAGAAATCTGGCAGTCGGACTTCACCTGGTGCGAACTCCTGAAGCCCCGAGCATGGCTTGCAGTGATAGTGGACACTTATAGCGGAACGATCATAGCCACACAGCACCCCAAAACTAACTCCAAAGCCACAATTCAGCACTGGCTGACAGCCATGGCTTGGCTTGGTATCCCCAAGCAGATCAAAACGGACAATGGCTCCAATTTCACCTCCAAACCAGTACAGGAATTCGCCTCGAAATGGGGCATCACATTAGTGCAAGGCATCCCATATAACAGTACCGGGCAGGCCATAGTTGAGAGAGTAAACCAGAACCTGAAAACCAAGATAGAAGTGTTGGCAAAAGCAGAGGGCTTTGCCAATTCCATTCCCCCAGGAGATCAGGCACATATGCTGGCAACCACTTTGCTGGCACTGAATCAATTCCCTATGGGAGATGAAACAAACAGTCCCGTCCAAAAACACTGGGCCACTCGAACGCTAAAAGAGGGCCCACAGGTGGTAATTAGAAACGAGCTAGGCAAGTGGGAACGGGGTTGGAGGCTGATGCTCACGGGGCGAGGGTACGCAGCTGTCAAAAAGGACGGCAAAATCAGGTGGTGTCCACTTAAGTCGATTAAACTGGACCTTCATAGCGAGCAGAATGAGACTGACAAGAATTGCGAGTCTTTGTTTACAGGACCTGCTCATGGGACGTCCTCGTGACGCGTACATCCCGGTTCCAGACCAAAGTGACAGACCACCAAGCCGTCAGGCAGCACCCGAGAGACCTGCACGGGTGAGATCCAAGCACCAAGGGTGTTTCTGTGTGATTTTGCTGTTGGGGCTTGTCACCAGAGGGCAAGCCAGCCCAGACCACTACCCCCATCAGCCCTTCCGGTGGGTCATTCGACACCTTAGTAGTGGCAAAGTTCTCAGAGAAATCACCACACCAAACACCCCATTCTTCGTGCTCCGCATCACCGACCTGTTTCCAGGACAGCCAAGGGTAAACCCCTATTCCCCACACATCACACACTCGTACCTATCCTACTGGTGCCCAGCTTCAAACCCTGGGAAAAGCTACTGCAATTACCCAGGGCGGGGATATTGTGGGCACTGGGGCTGCGAAACCATAGTTACAGATGCCAGACCGTCGGGGCCTGGGTGGGATCCACAAGAGCCAGACAAATTCTTACAGTTCACCTGGGCACCAATCGGCTGCAAAACACCCTTCTTCTCTCACGGAAACTTCCATCGAAACCAACATAAAATCCCTAGATTTCGGGCATGCACTAATTACAACATGATGGTCTTGCAGCCAGAACACCCTAGCTGGGCCACAGGCAAAACGTGGACAGTGGTCCTTCAAGGGTCAAAAGAGAGGGTGAACGTGCGAATTATCAGGCTCCAACCGTCAGCACCCCAAGTGGTCGGACTCAACAAAGCGATTAAAAATGTGCCAAAAGGGAGAAACGTAACCTACCCCAGAACCGTACCCACAGGGGTTAGCAATGTCCCAACCAGTCAAGCGGAAGCCTTTCAGATGAGCTGCTTAACTGAGTCAGACACCGACCCAATCCTTCGTATGTTAGAAGCTACCTTTGTATCCCTGAATGAATCCAACCCTAACCTAACCGAATCCTGCTGGCTTTGTTACGATGTCAAACCCCCCTTTTACGAAGGAGTCGCTCTAAACACTCCCTTCAGTTATTCCTCAGCCGATGCCCCTCACCAGTGCAGATGGGATACCCCTCGCAAAGGAATCACCCTGAGTCAAGTCACAGGCCGAGGCAGATGCTTTGGCAATGCAACCCTAGCTAGGCGGAAAGGCAACGTTTGCACCAAAGTAGTCAAGCCTAACAGGAAAAACAATAAGTGGGTAGTCCCATCCGCATCTGGGATGTGGGTTTGCCAGCAATCCGGAGTTAGTCCTTGTGTGTTCCTTCCCAAATTCAATGACTCTAACAACTTTTGTGTCCAAGTTCTGATTGTTCCTGTACCACTCAGATGAAGAGATGTACCATCTTCTTGAGGGACCCAGCCGGATCCACAAAAGAGAAATAATGACAGGTATAACTATCGCAATGCTGCTCGGCCTGGGAACAGCAGGAACGGCCACGGGTGTCTCAGCCCTAGCGACCCAGCACCAAGGACTGTCCCAGCTGCAAATGACCATTGATGAGGACCTGCAAAGGATCGAGAAATCCATCTCCTTTCTAGAGAAGTCAGTCTCCTCACTCTCAGAAGTGGTCCTGCAGAACAGGCGAGGCCTGTACCTCCTGTACATGCAGCAAGGGGGCCTGTGTGCCGCCTTGAAAGAGGAGTGCTGCTTCTATGCGGACCACACGGGAGTCATGAGAGACTCCATGGCAGAACTCCGGAACCGACTGGCTCAGGGACAGAAAGACAGGGAAGCCCAACAGGGCTGGTACGAGTCCTGGTTCAATCAATCACCTTGGCTAACCACTCTGATTTCTGCCCTGATAGGTCCATTGGCGATGCTGTTTCTAACAGTCACCTTCGGACCATGCCTGCTGAACAAGCTGGTCTCGTTCGTTCAGAGCCGCCTGGAACAGACCAACATCCTGTTCGTAGGCGGACGACAATTGCTGTGAATTCAACCAGGGAACACTGCCAGTCACAAGATTTTCTGAACTTGTCTGGCAAAAGCTTACTCAGGTTTCCCAAAACCCGTTTCCCATGTCAAGTTACAACCTTATACCTCATTTTAGTACCTATGTATATGACTACCTCATTCATTTGTGAAAAAGGGGGGGGAGATGTGGTAGATAGGGAAAGGCCAATGCTGCGGGTGCTGCCCGTCTGGCTGTGGCCAGCAGCTCATGCCCAAACACAAGCGGGCGCCTTCTGGGCAAGGGGATGGACTGGCACGAGCAGCCATTTTCCCTCGTGTCACGGTTTGATGCTGGCACAATGCCACTGCCCCCATGAAAATACATTCTCCCTGGTGTCTGCTGTGAGATGTGACCAGGAATAGAGCAAAGCAGGCTCCAGCTTCGGAATACAAAAAAAAAAAATCTTTCTTAACTTACAATATATAAAAGAAACACACAGAAAGAATGAAAACCTTCCAAACATTCCTCCCCCCAACCAAATTCCCAATACATCCCAGTAAGGCAAAACCTTGGACTCGCAATTCAGTTGCCACCCCTCAGGTCACCAACTGTCAGTCCATCACCACCCCTCAGATAATCAACTCTACGTTCATCAAGGAGAGAGGAGTCCCTCTTGTGCCACAGGCTTCCCCAGGAAACACAGCTGAAACCTCTTGTGTTTCAGTGTCACACGTGGCATTGCCCGGAGATCATTTGCCATGGTGACATCTTCCTTCCATGCCCAGTGCTCTCACCACTGCACATGGACCAGAGCTGCTTCTGGGGTTCCCCTTTTAAGGATGCTTTGCCAGGTTCCAAAAATGAGCACAGTCTCTCACTTTTGGGACACCTGTCCCCCCCAAATTCTCCCCCTGGGGCCGAGGGGTCTCAAGAACAAAGATCTTCTTCCTCACTAAAGGCAGAGGGCACCACCACCCTCCTCATCCATTGTCTCTGTTCCCTCACTCCTTCACATCTCATCACTGCACTCTCTTGGCTCTGAGCCATTGCCTCCTCCTAAATGCAGTCTCTGTGTCGCAGGAAAAATGGTTCTGTCCATGGCTATGCAAGAAAAGTCCAGCCAAAGGCCACTCCATCATCTCCTCCCGCCTAGGATTCTTCTCAGCTTCTTCTGACATCTTTCACTTGCACGGGCTTTGATCACACTTGTGTGGTAGATAAGGAAAGGCGCTGCGGAAGATTACGCGATGTCACAGAAAGGCAGGACCCTTTGTTCCTCTAAGATAAGAGATTACCCTAGGAATGTGGCCCCACTAACAGTAGTGCTAGTAACTTTCCATTCCTTACCCAGTACTTTTCCATTCCTTACTAACCATAGATAAGAAGGACAAACCCCCTTTTGACGTAGAGAACCCCCTAGATTATAAAACCCCACGAGAAGAAGTAATAAACGCCTTTTGACCATCCATCATATTGATGTCAGCGTGTGTCAATGGCCCGAGCGACCCTGGAGAGAGTGGGTCGCCGTGCTGATCCTCAGAACCAGGTCGCCTGCCTTGATCCAGAAGGCAACACACTTGCCCATTTTCTCCTATTTCATCCCTATCTTCTCATTCAGCTCCCAGAGGATCAGCATTTGTAAGGTTTCCATCATCCAAGAAAAGGGTTAAAATCTCGGGCTCTGCCTACCCAGAACTCCCACACTGGCCCTTCTCTCTGCACCCTTTCTCCTTCTCGGCTGTGCTGCCAGCGCAAGATGGCAAATTTCAAGGTGGCACAGGCACAGGCACCGGCTCTCCCTCTCTCTCTCTATGGCCGCTGCCCGATGCCTCTCAGCGCTCCTCCACCCTTCCATCCTGCAGGGGCCTTCACCTCCCTTCTCTGTCCAAGGCCCGGCTCTCCTCAGCCGGCCGCATGGCTTCCCCTCCCGCACCCAGCCCGCAGCTGGGCAGGGCAGCTCTGAACCTTTCACCCACCGGAACCAAGAGAGCTTCCCCTGGGAGTTCTCTGCTTTTAACCCCTTGTGTTCTCAGAGGTGAATCCATGTCCTCAGGGGCCACACCAGGCGCCAATATTCAAATGTGAGCACAGATTGGTTTGACTACAGCATCCAAAAAAACTCACTTCCTTTCCAATCCAGGACAGCGGGACAAAGGGATCTGAACAGAAAATCCTGAACGAGCTCAGTAACCCAAAAATCGGGGTTAAATGTGAAATGAGCGCCTCTGATTGGCTGATCCAGCACAGCCCGCGCCTCTCCATCCCCGCCCCCACCTGCCCAGCTCCTCAAGGTTCCCCCTCCCCCCAAAAAAAAACCCCAGCCTGGGGCTGCAGCGTCCCGGAAAGGCCTCAGCCAATGGCAGCGCAGGCAGGAGGCGGCATAGCCAATGAGAGCTCGGAGCGTTGGATTGCCTCATCGGTTGCCGGGCAGAGCCCGTGGCCGATCGCTGCCCAGAAGCGGCGGCAGCCAATGAGAGCGCGCAGCGCTGCCGAGCCCGCCCTGCTCCGGACTGGCGCTCCCAGCGCAGCGCGGCTGCTTTGGGGCTGCTGCTCCCTGCCCGGCCCCGGCCATGGGGCGAGGGGCGGCAGCTGGGGCCCTGCTGGTGACACTGGTGGTGCTGGGAGCCCCCCCGGGTGCGGGCGCGGAGCTCTCGGGTGAGCGGGGGGCGGGAGGCGCTGGGACAGGGGGGGAGAAGGGGCAAAAGGGGGCGAAGGGGGGAGGCCGAAACGGAGCGGGAGGAGGAGGGGACCCCCCCAAAGGGAGAGCGGGAGGGGCTGAGGGGCTGGGAGAGGGGAGGGAGGGTTGGGAGAGAGTGGGGAAGGGGGGAAAAGGGGAGGGGTGACCCCCCTGAGGGGGCTGGGGATTCGGGGATTTGTGGGAAATGGGGGGGAAAATGGGGAAATGGGACCCCAAAAGTGATTTGGGAGCGGCCGGAAGTGGGAGGGGGGAGGATATGAAAGGGGAAATGGGGGAAGGGTGGCAAAGAGGAAGCGGCAGCGCGGGCAGGAGGGTCCCATGGCGGCCGTGGGGCACAGGGGGTGCGGAGTGGGGATCCGGGGTGGCCCCGGAGCTCTGCGGTTTCTTCTGGGGTGTGCTGGGAGGGCACCCCCCGATCTATGTTCTGCACTCACAGGGGTGTTTCAGGAGCAGATAACATCGGAGTGTCACTTCATTAACGGCACGGAGAAGATGCGGTACGTGGAGAGGTTCCTCTACAACCGGATGCAGTTCGCGATGTTCGACAGCGACGTGGGGCACTACGTAGGGTTCACCCCCTATGGGGCGAAGGCGGCTAAGTCCTGGAACAGCGACTCGGCTAAACTGGAATACAAAAGGGCTCAGGTGGACAGGTACTGCCGGAACAACTACGAGGTGGCCACCCCGTTCCTCCTGGGGCGCCGAGGTGAGCTCGGGGCAGAGCGTGTCCCCTTGGGGCCTGCCCTGTCAATGACCCCGGAACACCACAAAACCCCCCTGGACATCGACCCAGAGCCCTCAGCGCTCCTTGAACACATCTTCGGAACCTCCTGACCCACCCGTTGACCTTTGTGTCTCGCCCAGTCCATCCCAGTTCCTCCCAGTGCCTCCCCGCGCCTCCAGCTCAGCCGAACGTGGAGATGACGCTTCTCAGCCAATCAAAGCACGAATCTCTGATGACTCATCTGTTGCCAGGCAGACCCGCAGCGCCGAGTGCCCCGGGCTGGGCTCGGCCTCCCAGAGCCGCGCACTTCATTCCCAGTTCCTCCCAGTGCCACCACAGTCTTACAAACTCCCTCCCAGTCCTCCCAGTCCATTCCCAATCCCTCCCAGTACTACTAAGTCCCTCCCAGTCCTACTGAGGTCATTCCCAGTTCATTCCCTCAGCACAATCTCCAATTCCAGGGCCCCTCATCTCCTCTCATTTCTCTCAAAACCACCTCAGTTCCTCTCCGTCCATTTCCAGTCACTCCCAGTCCTTCCCAGTTCGGCCCACCCACTCCAACTCAATTCCCAGTCTATTCCCAGTCTATTCCCAGTTCACTCCCAGACCTCCACCCTCCCTCCCAATACTCTCCATCCCCTCCCACCTCTCCCAGTGCCATTCAACTCCCTCCCAGTCCATCCCACTCCGTCCCAGTACATTCCCAATCCATCCCAGCCCATCACCAGTCCCTCCCACCACATACCCCGGGCCATTCCTTGTCACTCCCAGTCCATGCCAGTCTCTCACCAGCCCACCCCAGCACTCCCCTCTCTCTCCCGGTGCCCCCCAGGTGATCCCAGTGTGTCCCCGCTCTCTCTCTCCTTCCCCCACTGCCCCCCAGCATGTCCATCTCGCTGGTGCCCCGCTCGAGCTCCCAGCCCGGCCCTGGCCGCCTGCTCTGCTCCGTGATGGATTTCTACCCTGCTGCCATCCAGGTGAGGTGGTTCCAGGGCCAGCAGGAGCTCTCGGAGCACGTGGTGGTCACCGATGTGGTCCCCAACGGGGACTGGACCTACCAGCTGCTGGTGCTGCTGGAAACGCCGCCCCGGCGCGGGCTCAGCTACAGCTGCCAGGTGGAGCACGTCAGCCTGGAGCAGCCCCTGAGGCGGCACTGGGGTACAGGGGAGCCCCTGGGGGCGCTGACAGAGGCGCTGGGCTGTGCTGGGAGGCACTGGGAGGGAGCTGGAGAGAGCCGGGCTGGGACTGGGAGAGGGGCTGGGGGCTGGACAAGGGCTGGGAAGGGGTTTGGGAGATGCTGGAGAGGGTGGGATGGGGTTGGGCGGGTCCTGGTGGGCACTGGGAGGGAGTTTGGGGGTGCTGGGTGTGCCTGGGAGGGAGTTTGGGGGTGCTGGGTGTGACTGGGAGGGATCGCAGTGAGCCCCGAGGCGATGGCAAAGCGGGGCTCGCCATGAGCTCGGTTGTGCTGGGCACAGCCTGGGAGGGCTCTGGCTGAGTCCTGCTAGGGCTGCCAAGGGACTGAGAGAGGCTTTGGGGGTCCTGGGGCGCTGGGGGCACCTGGGAGGGGGCTGTGGGATGCTGAGAGGGACCGGAGGGGCTTTGGTGGCTCCTGGCCAGGACAAAAAGGGATCTGGGAAAGGTTTCAGGGGGTCCTGGCTGGGCTGGGGACCACAGGGAGGGCTCTGGGAGGGGCTCGGGGTGTCGCTGAGAGGTTTTGGGGGTGCTGAGCCCTGCGGACCCCCCAGAGATGCCGCCGGACGCCGCCCGCAGCAAGATGCTGACGGGCATCGGGGGCTTCGTCTTGGGCTTCGTCTTCCTGGCGCTGGGGCTCGGCTTCTCCCTGCGCAAGAAGGTCAGGGCGGGTGCCGGGGGCGGCGTCCCCGCCGTGGCGGAGCGTGTGCGCTCCCGCCGGGGCCCCCAGCCCTGTGTCACCCCCTTTTCTCTGCCCACAGAGCTCCTGAGCCGGCGGCGGCCGCAGCCCCTCCCCGTGGGCTCGGGCCCGGCCGGGACCCCCCGCTCCGTCCCCGCTCCGCTGATTCTGGGGGGTGCCGTGTACCCCCAGCCCCGCTGGCGCTCTGCCCCCACCCAGTGCCTGCTCCCAGTGCTCCCAGTAAAGCTTCCCAGTTGGGCCCGGGGCCGTTTATTGGGGGGCGATGGGGAAGGGTTTGGGCAAAGGGAGGGGGACAAAGGGTGGGGGCTGGGCCCGGGGAGAGCGGGAGGAGGAGGAGGAAGGGGCGGGGGACGTGAGAGAGAGGAGGGGAAGGAGGCGGATGAGGAACGAGGAGCGGGAGGAGCGATTGAACCGGGGAAGGAGAGGCGGGAGGAAGAGGAGGGGGGACATAAGGAGAGGACCAGAAACAAGAAAAGGAGCGGGGATGCTCCGGCCTTCATCATGGTGTCTACAGGGGGGGCGAGGAAGATGCGGAGCCCCCAGCCAGTTGTGTTCTCAAGCCGGGGGGCTTTCACCCTGGGGGCCGCCCGGGGTTATCCAGCGTGGATCCTCCCACGGGGGATGGACCTGGAGCGGTGCACGGAGCTCCACCGGACAACTGCGTGTCCTTGTTCTGGAGGGAATGGTGGAAGGGGATGATTCTGATTCTGTCCTCACTGACAAGTGACCTGGAAACAAAACTGCACTCCAGGCTTTTCCATGGGGGAATTGAGCTCTGCACTTTCATCTCCATGCCATTGCTTTCCTCTTCCAGCTTCCTTGTTGATGGAGATCTCTGGCTGGTGATGGAATACATGGATGGAGGAACTTTGCAGGATGTTGTCAGACAGACACGCATGGCTGAAAGGGAGATGACAGCTGTCAGTCGAGAGGTGAGGGATCCTGCTTGTCACTCCATGGCTGGGACACAATGGCCTTTCCAAACAGGGCATGAGAGCAGGAGTGGCTCCATGCTCAGGGCTTTGTTTCTGTGTTGTTTTTGTGAGCTGGAGAAGAAAGAGCCTCTGCAGTGAACGGCTTGCCGGCATCACTGCACTTCTACTCTGTTCTTGTTCTCTCTCCTGCTGTTGTGGTACTCTTTGTCTGTTTTGGATTTGATTTGCTGTTCTCAGCTTTGCCTTGAACCGTTTGCCTGGAGCTTGTGAGCACTGCACTCCTGGCCTGTCACAGCAAAGCTGCTGCTGGCAGAATTCTGAACTGTCCTTTCTTGTGTGATATATTCCGGCCATTGGTTTTGCCCTTGTGTTTCTTGTTGTTATGTTTGCCCAATTATCCCATCATAAAAAAAACCAAACAATATTTGAGATAGCAGCAATTTTAATTGAATAGTTTAGAAAATATATATCGACAATATAATTTGATTAAAAATAAGGGATAATTTGGTTCAAATAATAGCGCATAAGCAAAAGGTAACTGCGGGGTACGGAGTGCAGGGCTCTTGGACCCTTGCCACCTCATGTACGAGCTTGCCAAGTGAAGATTCCCCCCTTATATGTCATGTGTCAATGCCATCTCCTCCCATTTTCGATTCATCACATTTTTACCTCCGCCCTCATCACCACCTTTACCGCGCATGCTCCACCACTCGGTTTGGTGGTCGCACCCGTCTTTGGGGGTCGTTTTGGATGAAGACCTCTCCTCTTCCTCTTTGTCCTTTAATTCACCTTTGGGTTACAGATGTGCACCAAGCCAGTATAATGTAAGCCAAAATTAACATAATACTACATTTTAGCATCAAAGCAATAAATCTCTTATAGCAGGCATTTTCCTGGGACCCAATCAGATTTTCCCTTCTCTCTGTTAATTTTTAGTAACTGTTCTCTCTTGCTTTTTCCTCCTATCCTTGAACATCTGCCAGGAGAGGGGGTGGAGCCCCTCCTCTCCCTTTCTTCTTTGGCATTACAACTTTATCTGTTTTATTATTTCAAAATATTAATTACTGTGTCAACATTGATTACTGTTTCAATTTTATCAGCATGAATCACACCTATTTACCAAATTGTTCTCTCTCAGTGTCTGCAGGGCCTGGATTTCCTCCATTCCAAGCGGGTGATCCACAGGGATCTGAAGAGCTCCAACCTCCTCCTGGGCATGGACGGCTCTGTCAGGCTGGGTGGGTGCTCCTGGCCAGGCACGGCGCTCCCGGGCTGCGGGTGTGGGGCTGCTTCCCAGGGAGGGCCAGAGCCCCACACGGGCTGCTGGGGGCACTGCCCGGCCCCGGGTGCCAGCTGAGAGCGGCTGCCCCTGCAGAGAGCTCAGCAGAGGAGCAGGGTGCCAGCAGGGCCTTTGCTCTGCCTATGGCCCTGCCAGAGGGGCAGCAGTGGGAATCTAAAGCTCCAAGGGAATCAGTAAATGCCACTGCATGAAAGCTGAGGGTTTCTTGAAGGGTCCAGTTCCATCTTTCCTTGGCTACAGCCCTGAGGGCTTTTCCAGCTGACTTCACTACTGCACTCTCAGACTGAGAGTGGGGAATCTTGGTGCTTGGTTTCCTCATTCCAGCTGCCTTTGACAGGGTTTGTTTCTGTCCTCAGCTGATTTTGGCCTCTGCGCTCAGCTCAGCCCTGAGCAGGACCAGCGCAGCTCCATGGTGGGCACTGCTCACTGGATGGCCCCAGAAGTTGTGACCAGATCTCCTTATGGCCCCAAGGTGGACATCTGGGCCTTTGGCACTGTGACCATCGAGATGGTGGAAGGAGAACCTCCTTACTTCAGGGAAACGGCAGCCATGGTAAGAGGCAAATTCTGCAGTGGCTGCAGAGGCCTGTGAGCACAGGGGGACCCTGCACTGGGAGCAGCAGCTGGAGGTTTCTGCACATGGGAAGGGAATTCCCAGAGGACTCCAGCACCAACACAGAAGAATATTCTTCAGTCTCCAGCAACAATTTTCTTTGGGATTTATGTTGTTGCAACTCATCTGGCTGTGAGGATGACCTGGAAATACGAAGCAAGTGCATCAGGTCTAATATTACCTTGCAAGAAAACCCCAAACCACCCCCAAATCCCAGCCCCAAACACAACAAGATTTCTGCAGGAGCTTCTAAAGGACATTTTGCAAGATGATCTCCCCCCTGATTCTTCTCATTGGAAAATTTCTAAAGCCTGAAGATGATTGTTTAACATCCTCACAGTCTAACGTATTTCTTATCTAGTCCAAGCTACTTTCTCTGTGTCACCAAGCCTGAGCTTTCAGCATAACAAACCTCCTGTTTCTTGCCTGACAGTTTCTGGGATGGGGCATCAGGAATGCATTTACTCGAGTGTCAGTGGCACTGCAGAGATGCCAAAAATCCTCTGAAATAACACAGGCAGACCACACTGACTCTGGAAAATGGCCTGTAAAGCTGGTGTCCCCATTTGGAGAAGCAAAATGTGCTATTTCTGATGGAGGTTCCTACTGACAGAGTCAGCCAATGAAACTGGCTCTCAAGGCGAGATCATTTGGATGTTGCAGTGGCTGTGGCAGCCCCAGGGTTTGGGTGTTTTGGCTGGCATAGCAAAATGAGCTCTGAGCAGCATCTGTGGCAGGGAGGAAAGTGCCCCTGGAGCTGGGGCTGAGGCCCCGGGGTGGATGTGAGCCCGTGTGGGTGTGAAGGGAGCTGGCAGAGCGCTGAGTTTGCTTTCCCTGCAGGCTCGCGCTCTGATCCGGCAGAACGGGAGCCCGCAGCTGCAGGAGCCCCGGCGCCTGTCGGCTCTGCTGCGGGACTGCCTCGAGTGCAGCCCGGAGCCGGACGAGGAGCGGCGCTGTGCTGCCCAGGAGCTGCTGCAGCTGAGGGCCAGGGGCTGCAGGGGAAGCAGCAGCGCCAGGGAGGGGTTTTCTTGTGGGGCCCCCTCCGACAGTCTCCAGTCTGGCTGCGTTCCGCACGCAGAGCAAACAGAATCCTCGCCTGCTGTGGCTTGGCAGGCTCCTTTGGAGCTCATCTGGACCTGGTGCCCCACAGTGAGCAGGGACATCTTCAAGCAGCTCAGGGGGCCCAGAGCCCTGCCTGACCTGAGCTTGGATGTTTCCAGGGAGGAGGCACTTCCCACATCTCTGGGCACCTTCTGTCAGTGTTTCCCCATTCTGCTGGTTAAAAAATTCTTCCTTAGATCTAATCTGAGCCTGCTTCCCTCTCCTGAGTTTCAAAGTATTTCCCTTTGTCCTGTTGCAACAGAGCCTGTGAGGAACTTGACTCTGGAAAGTAACAGTTCATTTCTTTCCTTTTATTTTTCGGGCAGCACCCATTTTTATCATCAGCCAAGCCTCTCTCCAGCCTGACCCCTCTGATCACTGCAGCAAAGCAACTGAGGGAGCAGCGGAGGAGATGAAGCACTTGAGGACAGCTTTCAGTTACAGAAGTAAGGACAACTAGTTAGTTATGGTAGTTAGCACTGGTAGTTCGTTATGGTAGTTAGCACTGTAGTTGCTTATGGTAGTTAGGACAGCCTGTTTGTTATGGCAGTTGTTTGAATAAAAACTCTCTTAACCCTCAGCTGCCTTGCCGTGTCCCTTCCTCCTCCCGCTGTGCCTCAGCTGCCCGGAGCAATGTGAGGGGAGAGCGGGCCCAGCCTGGCCCAGAGCTGAGCCCCAGCAGAGCCCTGGCAGAGCCCAGAGCAGCCTCGGCCCCTGCAGAGTCAGCCTGGAAGGAGGCGCTTGGAGCCTTCTCGGCTGCACCCGGTTCTTGGTTACAAACTGGGTGTGCTGGAAAATGCCACCGGCTCTGCACGAGGGCGGAAGGGGCCTGGGGAAGGCCCAAGTGCTCCATGCAAGGGAAAAACCTGCCCTGGGATTGTTATAAATAACTGGGTAGTGTTGGCTTTTGCTATTATATATTGACTTCTGTAATCTATTCTTAATCACATTGATTTCCATAGAGTACAGTTTGTAATCACTTTTAACTGCTTTTGCTATAGTATAATTTGTCAGCTTTTTGTGGCCTATGCCCTGGCCCCTGTGTAGCTCATATCCTCAGAACATCATTTATGGATGACAGTTTGTGGACAGTGTGATAAACATACATTATAGTTTTGGCTTTTGAAAAATATTAAAGTGGATGCCATGTGTTGTGCATTAGAATGTGAACTTTTGCAGAAGTAGCTGTAGTTGTGAAATAATAATTAATGCTTTTATTTTTGTAAATAACTGACAATAACACTTCAGAGATAGCTGTGAAATAGCCAATGTTCATTTCAAGTACTTGTGGAAATAGCTAAAACCATCTGCATGGTCAGACAACATTTAAGGAAGGGATGTGATGAGGAGCCCTGCCACTGACCCTTGCACTGTCAATAACTGTCACCTGCTGAAACCACAGAACAGGGGCCCTTGTGAGGGAGTGACACACAACCCTCAAAACAGCAATCCACGATTCCTGCACGTGCTCTAAAAAGGTGAGTTGGGGGTCAAACCAACCTAAAGAATTCCTGGAGCATGTAAACGAGTTCAGAGAAATGTTTGAATGTGTGTAACCATTATGAATATGTATTGGAACAATACAATGGGAAAACGAGACAAGAAGCGTTGCTGTGGTTAACCAGTGTGCCTCTGGCCATCGCTGAGCACCCAGCGCTGTTACTGATTTGTCCCTTATTATTCCTTATTAAACTTTCAAAAATTCTAAAGAGTGAGGCTCCTTTCTCACAAAACCCAAGGTGCTCACCCCTTGTTCTTCCCGCAAAGACAGGATTTGTCAATCCTAACCTTTGTCTGGATGGAGGAGAAGGAGGCTGCGAGGAAAAGGAAGATGCACTGGTGTGGAGGCACATGGGAGTCTCAGTCTCCCTCCCGTGGGGGACTGGTCCCCAATAAGAAGAATAGATTTCAAGGTTATGGTAAAAAGCTTGCTTCTCCCATAGATCTTTGCAAGTACATGCTGATTTATGGAAAGTTATGTTACCCCATTGGCCCCTTGGCCTAATTACCCTAGATCACCCCCTATTACCCATCTTTGGTTAGTCCCTAGAATGTTCTCCCTCTCTGTCCCTCCATTGGCTCTAATTTACTGCATTCCTCTGCCCGTGTTTCCCTATTAGCTGACCCGACCCTTAACCCCTCCTTTGCCCCATTTTCCCCCATATCCATTGGACCCTGACCCTCAGCTCCACCCTCACTGCCCCATCTAAAAACCCCCTGTGCCCTCAGCTTGCGGCCCGTCTTTGTCCCTGGGCCTTGTTCAGCTCTGTGCCCTGTTCCTGTACCAATAAACCCAGTTTGCTGCAGATCATGCCCAGACCCATCCCGCCGACTTTGTCAGCTTTATAAAGCAGCCGTGAGCTTCGGGCTCCGGAGTGCCAGACGCTCCAAGGGCCTCGGCAGCGCCAGGACACTCCAGACTGGGACAGCCAGGCAGGGCAGGAGGAATCACTGCCCCTTTCCCCTCTCTGCTGCTCCATCTCCCAGCCCAGCACCGCTGCAGGACAGCCTCACTGCCAACGCCATCCTGCCAGGCATGGACTGGGGGGATCTCCTTCCCCTTCCCTCTGGCATGGAGGCAAATCCCATCTTCTCCTTGTCTGCCCTCCTTCCTCTCCTCATTCTGTCCTTCATCCATTCATGTTCCTTTCCCATTTCCTTCCTCTTTTGTTCCTTCTTGTTTTTTCCTCTCCTCCTGCATTTTCATTTGCCCTTCTCCCTGTCTCTCCCTCTCCTTGTCCTTCTTCCCCCAGGCACTGAGCTGCGGACAGAGACCAGGGAGAACAAATCCCTGCCACAGAACCTCGTGGAAGAGGCCATTTGGAATGGCTCCATGGTACAGGAATCCAACGGGGAGGAAGAGCTCCAGAGATCCCACACGAGGAGGGCCTGCAAACCCAGCCTGGGGAGCTGTGAGGAGGTAAAAGGGTAAAAGCTTCCCTGGGCTGGGAAAGGCGTGGGGAATGTGAGAAGAGCTTCAGGCAGAGCTCAGCCTGTTCCTCGTGACTGCAAAAATGGCGGTGCCGGATGCAGAGATCCCCATGCAGATCCAAAGGTGAAGCAGAGATCCCCCCGCAGATCCATGGGGATGCACCGATACCCCCACAGATCCACGGGGATGCAGAGATCCCCCTGCAGATCCATGGGGATGCAGAGATCCCCCTGCAGCCCCCGGAGCAGCCACGCTGCAGCACGGCGATGCCTGAGAGGAGGCTGTGACCCCGCGGCCAGAGGGCCCCGCTGGAGCAGCCTGTCCTGGCAGGACTGACCCCGGGGCACAGTGTCCCACGCTGCAGCACTTGGAGGGGGCTGTGCCCCGTGGGATGGACTCAGCTTGGAGAAGTTCCTGGAGAAGTCTCCGGTGGGAGAGAACCCAGGGTGCAGCAGGGGAACGACTCCTGTCCCTGAGCAGAGGGAGAAGCCCCGGGGAATGAACTGAGCCCGGCCCCATTCCCTGTCTGCGGCACTGCCGGGGCAGGAGGTGCAGCTGGAAGGAGGGAGGCGTGGGGGAAAGCTGCATTTAAGGATCTTCACTTACTTCTCATTATCCTGCTTTGAGTTTTAGGAGTTTTCTTTCAGAAATATCTCCCATCTCCCACTCATCCACAGGGGTTTGGGGCGGTTTTCCCTTTTTGGGGGAAATCAAAGCGATACAATGATGCTCCTAATTAGGGGCAAGAGAAGTGATGCTCCGGGGCTTCCCGCTGAGCCGGAGCCACCGGAGCCGCAGTGCCGGGAAAGCCGTGGCGGGACCTGGGGAAAAGTTTGTTTGTGTTTTCACCTCAATCCCCTCGGGCCCGGGCCCTTTCCAGGGCTGTTCCTCAGCTCCGGCTCTGCCCTCACGCAGCCCGGGGCGCCCTGAGAGCGCGGGGCGGGGCTGTGCCGTGTGCAGAGCCCGCCCCTGTCTGGGATTGGGCGATGGTACCGTCAGTCGTGGTTGTGGCGCGCTGATTGGTGGGAGCGGGGCGGAGCAGGGCCCCGGTGGCGGGCTGAGGGCGGCCGTGGCTGGGCAGCGGCGCCATTGTCGGAGCGTGTGTGCGGTGCCGTGAGCGGCGGCAGCGGCCGGAGCGCGGTGAGGCGGCGGCGGAGCTCGGAGGCGGCCGCAGCGCAGGTGGGAGCCGCGCTAGGTTGTGCGGGGCCTCGGGGCGGCAGGGGGCTCGGGCGGGTTCGTTGTGCTGTGTCCGGCGCGTGTTGCCGCTGGCGTGAGGGCGCTGCGGGAGCGGCTGCCCGCGGTCTCCTTGCGGCCGCTGCCTCGGCAGGAGCCGCTACCGGAGCAGCGTTGGCTCGGCCCGGTTGCTGTGGCTGGGACAGAGGGGGCTGCCCCGTGCCCGGGGCTGTGCGGAAAATTGCCGTGGCCGGAGGTTTCTGTGCGCAGAGGAGACAGAGGAGTCCTGTAAAAGTGACTTTATTGCTGAGCAGAGGGAAAGGCCGTGGGGCATTTGCCGTGCGCTCTCTGCCATTGTTATAGTTCGCAGCCTCCTTTTTATCCTCATTTTCCCGGCCTCATCTCCCCCTCCCTTTGCCCACTGGCTGAGGTGCTGAAGGTTCAGACCTCCCGATCCGGCAACTGCATGTCCTCGTTAATGTGCACCCCCACTTTTGTATAACAGCCGATATTCACGGCTCTGTAAAGGCTGTTTTCTTCTGGAAGTTCAGGAATTTAGCGGGACATTGTGTGAACAGCAGTCCTTGTTAATTAGTTACATTTATTGAAGCTGATGGTTTCGCCCGTTGCTTCCTTATCTACAAATCCCTGGCCCCTCGCTCAGCTGCTGAATGAGCTGCACTCTCAAGGTGTGGAGCATGGTAAAAAGATGAGAGTTGCTGTTGCACATCAGAGGAGAAACAGCATTCGTTTAACCCATGGTCTGCCAAGGAGCCACAAAACCGTGTCCCATTCCTGTCCTTTCCACGTTTGGGCTGGAGCATGAGGTGCTTTCTTACTTCCTTTGTTATCTGTTTCACCACTTTTTCTTTGTCATCTCTTTGCCAACAAGAGTTTGAGTCATTTAATTTTCCACAAACTCCCCTTTTTTTCTGCTAAAACGTAATATGATCCCATCCCATGGTTAAGTGTTGTGTTCCTCTTTTCAGTGGATTGGTCGGCAGGAAGGTCAGGAGCTGGAGCTGTCTGGTTGGTTATTGCGAGGGCAGCTTGTAATCTAATGATGCTATTGAAATGAGAAATGGGTTCTGTGGCTCCTGATATGAATTGGTTCGAGTTCCCAGGGGCTGGTCCATGGTGTTGTAGGATTTGTTCTGCTGGCCATTCCTCTTTTTTCCATTTTTGGCCACTCTCTCCAGCCAGGGCTGGATCAATTGACTGCTTTTCTCTAATTAAATCATTAAATCCTTGGATTCCCAACTGATTTCCCTGAATTTTTGGTAGCAAAAAATCCCCAGTGCTCTAATATACCCTATATAACACAGACAGTGAGAGCACATGTTGGAGAGGGCAGAGGGATGATTCCCCCCATTTGTTTATAGTGAAGTTTTCCCAATATTCTCCATTTGCTATTTCCCTTTGCAGCTTCACCCGTTTCTGTTGCAGGGTGAGATATCCTCCCCATGGGCTCTGCCTTGAGCTGTGCAAATTCCATCAGTGCCAGCAGGCAGAGCTTGGGGTGAGGGGCAGAGGGAATCAGCCCAATTCCTGCCCCGGGCAAGAGACCCAGGTGCATTGTCCACACTTTGCCCAGCAGTGTTCATTTGCATTTCTAAAGCTCCTCTGCAGGCTGCCTGGAATGGAGCTTCTCTTCCAGGGCAGCCATCTGGTGAGTCACATGTGGCCCCCCCAGAATCTGCTTTTTTTTTTTAGAAGTATTAACTTTTTACGAGTTCAAAATATTATGGTTAAAGCTCTTCAATTTTGCAAAAGCTACATAAAGGAGAACATGGAAAAACCCTGACCAAAACTTGATTCTCACACTGCTGTCCCAAACCTACCTGACAACATTAAGTGGGAACATAATGAAAACATTTTCTCGTGTTGTAATTTTGTCACTGAAACTGCAAGGAAAACAAAAACTCTCCAAGAATCTCTTTATTGTTAGAGAGCCAAGGCATCATTGGTTCTCGCCTGGATGTGCAACAGAAATAATTTCTTTCTCAAATAGCCCAGCTGTGCAGAAAAAATCATTCCATGCCATGTGAGTTTTACTCGATTTTTCCTAAACTTTATGTAGAACCAATCTAAATCCACTGCTTTAATGCTCATTGTTTCCAAGTTGTGTAAGTTGTTAGCATTTGGTTTCCTGTTGGACCCGGATTTCTTTGACTCTGATGTGTGAATTCGGTCCACACTCCTGGATTTCCTTCTCAGCCTTTTCCAGCCCAGGTGTCTCCAGCTCTGCTGGGGCAGTGTCTGGGGTAGCTGTTGGTTGCTGTTTGCTGCTGGGCAATGTTGATGTTTTGTTGCTGGTCGTTATCTCTGTGGGTGTCTTTTGGGCTGTTCCCAGTCTGTTGGGATGTTAAACTCATCTCCATTGAGTGGTGTAACACTCCTTAAATAAAATCTTTAAAATTCCTTTCCCAAAGGCAAACCTTTGTGTAGAGAGACCTTTCTGAGCAGAGAAATAAGATTTAAAAGAACCAAACTTGGTACATTTTGCAGCAGTGCAATGGCAGGCAGCCCAGAGTGTGGGTGTCAGTGAGCCCCAGAGTGGAATTGTGCCATGGTGTTCCCCAGCAGCTGTGGCAGTACAGGCCCAGCCAGCGCTGAAGCTGCAGCAGTGGCAGCAAGGCTTGGCCCCAGGGGCTGGAGATGGCAGAGCAGGGTGGCCAGGATTGCAGAGGATTCCAGCCGAGGATCTGTGGGCAGGCGCAGGGGCTTGGCCCGCTGTGGAGCCCTGGCTGCTGCTGCGTTGCCTTCAGGGCAGGCTCAGGGGCGGCCTCCCATCCTCCTGCTGCAGGCGGGAAGTGCAAATCTCTGGGGCTTCAGAGCCCTTGAGGCCAGGCCGAGGGGTCCCCCCATGAGCTGTGTGTTGAGCTGTGCTGGCGGTGGTTTCTGGCCTCAGGGACACTTGGCATGGGCCCCTTGGCCACCAGTGGTGCTGCTTTGCACTCCTTAGGCAGGAGCCGATGTCCTGGCTGGGTGTTGGCAGCAGCAAAGTGCCAGGGCAGGCTGTGTGCCAGCCCAGCTTCCTGTGGGAGAATGTGCCTTGATATCTGCTCCAGTGGTTGCTGAAGCAGTGAGAATTGCTTTTGCCCCCCTGTTAGGTGCCATGGTGTCAGTAGAAGATATTGAAGCCTTCCTGCTCAGGGCATTTCAGTGCCAGGCTCTCACAGGCACCCACAGCTGCGCGGGTTGAGCTGAGCATGGGGCGGTGACCTGCGCTGTGTCTGATTGCCCTTCCTTAATAACAGCCTGTCTTGTAGCTCTTTTCCCTTCTGCTGCTCTTGCAGAGCCAGCCACAAACACATTTTCTCCCTCAGGCCAGGCAATGTCCCATCATCAATCTCTCCCAGCCTGGGTCTGGAGCTCTGTCCCTTGAGTGGAGTCCTGGGTTCCTTGCCAGCCCCTCTCCAGGCTGTTCTAACAGGAGGCTGGGTTAAACCCTTGCCCTGTCCTCAGTTCTAAATCCTCCTGTGCCATTGAACAAGTTTCATACTGTAATAACCGAGCCCTGCTCATCCATTTAGAGGCTGTTTAGGTTGTCAGAGCTTTAATTTGATGCCAGACTTGAAGTATAGGACGTCCTATATAGGGTCAAATATTTTAGCACTAGAACATGTTTGGCAAGACCCTGTTTAATATCCACCTATAATTGGAATTAATTTTCCCTGTCTGGAAGTCCCAGGCCAGCAGTCTCAGTTAGTCTTCATTTTAACACTTGAAAATGGTGTGTTTCCTCCTCCTGTCCATCCATCCAGTTTGTTGACTGGCAGGATAGGAGTGTTGTAGGGAGACATCCTTGGCTCCAAAAGCCCTGCCTTTAACAGGGAGTCAATACAGGGCTGTGAGCCCTTTCTTCCCTCTCTTGGAACAGGGAATTGCTTGTCCTGGTTGCTTTAAAGTAATTTGTAGAGGCTCCATATCTAATTTTCCCTCTTTCCCTGAGGCTGCCCACACTGCTGGATTCACTTCATCATAGGCCTTGCCAGACATTGGACTCAGAGATGCAACAGAACTAGCCTCTGTATCACTTTTTATAATATTAATTTGCGTTCTGAGCTAAGTGATCAAATCCCTTCCCAGTAAATTATAATCACAATTAGGAGACAATAAAACTTTATGTCTTTAATCAAAGACATTTTTGCCTTTTTCCCCTCCTTGGGTCTGAGATTCACAGTGGATTGAGAGGCCCCTGTGTCCATCAGGAAATGCTTCCTCTCAATGCAGACCCACCCTGAATGTTCTCAGGGGCTCCAGTGTGGAGGGTCCGTGGTGTGATGGGAGCTGTGACAGCCCTGCCAATCCATGTCCATCAAGGGGTGGACTTGCTGGTCCTGAGGGTGCTGCTGTCTGTGCTTGCAGTGTCTTGTGCCCTGCAGTTGGAGCCCTGGTTCCTTGCCAGGGGCTGTTTGGGTGGGCTCTCCCCTGCCGAGGAGGGCAATGCCTCTGCCAGGTGCTTGTGGCCGAGCCGTGCCCTGGGTGCTGGGGCCCCCTTGGGCCCTGGGGTTGATCCCTCAGGGGCTGTAGGAGCTGTGCCCTGGCCTTTGCCTTCAGCTTGGCCTTTTGCTGCTCCCTTCTTGCACTCACCTGCTGTGCCTTTGTGCCCAAGTGCCGCAGGGCCTTCTTGTGCCCCTCCTGCAGCCCCCTCAGTGCCTGTGGGTGGTTGTCTTGCTTTACAAGAGAGGTGTCTGCTCGGGAAGGCAGAAAAAGCCTCTCTTGGAATGGAGAATGCAAACCCCCTCCCTCTTGATTTTTAGAGTAGTGAAATGCAGGGGCTCTCAGGCAAAGATATGGGAGTAGGAATACCAGTTCTTTACTAGTGTGTACAATAAAGCAAACAAACACCAACAGCTGCGGTACTGACAGCAAACAGAGCCCGGACCCAGTCCCGGCCTTTGGGCTGCGGCGCTTTCCCCTTGGGTGCAGTTCCGGGCACGGCCGGCAGGGGCGCTGGTGGCTCCTGCAGGGCGGGGCAGCGCATCCCTCCCATGGGAACCTCTCTGAACGGAAATAGAACAATGCCTTCATCTAGATCTTTCACTTTTTTACCTTCTATAGCCTTTCTCCCGTGTCTTGGACTGAATTTGGAGAAGGCTGCCTTTTAACCAAGCTCCTAGTGTTTCGATAAGGTGCTTCCTGTAGAGAGAGAGAGTTTCCCTGAACAGCCGGAGCTGTGGTTACCAAGGGGACGTAACTCAGAGCAGGACGGGGTCAGGGGAGGATATCCCGCCGAGGCTCGGTGGGAGTGTGGGCAGGGTCTGCTGCCAGAATCGGCAGAGGGGGATCTTCCCATGGAGCCCGAGGCGGAGTGTGGGCAGCCCCCGCATGGCTGATGGCGGCTGATCCGGCAGCTGCCGGCAGAGCAAAGGCAGGTGGGAGAGCCCGGCAGCGGCGGCGGTGCCCAGCGGAGGTGGCACGGGCAGGACGGCCGGGGATGGGATGGCTGGGACCCCCCCTGGGTGCGGTTGGCGCGGTGACCTCGGAGCAGGCGGCAGGACAGAGCAACCCCCATCTTCCCCAGCATGGCCGGCAGAGCGGCCGCGGGCCAGGCAGTGGGAGCAGGGCACACAAATTGAGCGACAGCGCCGGGGCAGGTGGAGCTGCCCTGGGTAGTGAGGCCGCACCTGGGATGGAAACCAGGGCAGGCGGAGCTGAGGCGGGCAGCGAGCCGGGACCCGGGACAGGTGCCTCGGTCGTGAACGGAGGGGGCAAGACCTGCAGAGGATCCCACTCTCTTTCTGATTTTTTCTCTTGTTCCCTTCCCTTTCGTTTCCCCCCCTTTTTTTTTTTTCCCCCCCCTCTGGTGTTTCTGATACTTCAAAGATTTTTATTCTCCTGAAATCTCCTGTCTAACATATGGCATATTCTCTTTCTTCTAGATTAATCAATTTTTTTAACAAATAAATCCAGAGCCTAACAAATCTAATCTTCTGCATGGATACTTTGAAATGGTCAACCAGCTAACTCATGACCTCCAAATGTTGTTTTTCTCTTCACCTTTTTATTTCTCCTTTGGCAAATTAAGCATCTTTCAGTTACTTGCTTTGCTACTCCAAAAATCCCAGTGCACACATAGTTCCTTAAAAAGTGATCACACAAAGCTTGACTACCCCAGTGGGTTTTCTGATGCAAGTCTTCTAATATTTTCCTAGTAAGCACATTTTATTATTAAATTGTCTTCCTTCAAGAAGTTTCCATTTCCCTGGTATGTCTTTTTCACTTCCTATCTTGTTTAATTCTTTTTTCTCAGCTTCCCTAAACTTTGGAATTTGCATCTTTTCCTCCTTTGGAATTATTATTAACATAACTCTTTTATCTCCATTTTCTGCTGCATCCCTAGCTTTGTGATGTGCCCCCAGTTTTACCAGTTTGCCTCTCCTTTGGCCCGGGCCGGGTTCCCCCCGCCCGCAGCGGAGCAGCCGAGAGCCCCGCGCTGCCCATCCCGAACTGTCCGGGCTCCATCCCCGCTCCTGCCACGGGCTGTGATGGCTGCGAGGGCACTGAGGGTGTGGCTGCTGCTGGGGGAGGAGGAGGAGGAGGCAGGGAAGGTCCGGGATGGAGGGGGAGGCACAGGTGAGGTTAGGGAGGAGGAGCAGGGGGAGGGATGGAAGAGGAGGGATGAAGGCAGAGAGACAGCAGCGATGGAAGGAGGAGAAGGAGGTGCGGTTATGGAGGAGGAGGTGGGATGGGAGGGGAGGCATGGAAGAGGAGAAGGAGGTGGGGATAAGACAGAGTGGGAGGAGGATGGGGGATGGAAGGGGAGGAGTGGGGAGGAAGAGGAGGGACAAAGGCGGATCAAGGCTGAGCTGAGGGAACCATGCTGTCAATCCCAGCCTGAATTTGCAGCCCCCACCTGTGGGATCATCGTCCCCCCAATCGCGCCTGTGAACAGAGAGGGGGAGCTTGGCCCGGATATCCTGAAGGGTCCCTGGGTTGGGGTTTTGGGGGATGTTTGGATAATGAAGCAGTCCAAGGCTGAGCGGCAAAGGCCCCTTGGGGGGACATCGGGTGGTGGCGGTGGCGGCTGCCGGCAGAGGCAGCCTGGAGGAGCAGAGCCCTGTGTCCCCCAGGAGCCCAAAGGGGGGAGCCCAGAGAGGGGGGAGCGGTGCCATGGGCGGGAGCCTCAAGAGCCTGGAGAGGGGCAGGGGGGACTCCTTGGAGCCGCTGCAGCCCAGAGCAGAGAATGAGGGGAGAAGGGAGCCCGGGAGCCCAAACAGCCCCGGCATCCCGAAATGGGGAGAGCGAAGCGGGGGGAGCTTTTGGCATTGCTGGGACTGCCAGCAGCCTGGGCAGGGCGGGCACCGGGCACAAGGGGGACCCCAATCCAAGCGTGACCCCCAGCAGCTGGGACAGGGGAAAACCCCTGAACACCAGAGAGGAGGGACCAGGGATGGGGAACTCCTGGGAGGCTTTTTCAGGGCTGAATCTGGGTGTTTGGGAGGTTTTTCTGGAGCCGAGGTGGCTGGTGACTTGTAGAGATGAACTCGGACACAGGGACCTTCAAACTCAGTGTGTGTTGGGGAAGGTGAAACAGGAAAGACTTATAAATACGATTGTCTTGCAAAAGATTTTGAGAATATAGAAAGTATAAGGAAGACTGAAATGAAAGCAAGCTCTGAGATACCTCAGTTAGTGAACAACTGGAAAACAATGGTGTGGACTACTGAAGGTAATCCCCTTTTGATGAAACAATTCCCTCTGCTTGCAGACAGATTCAAGGTTCAGAGCAGACCCTACTAGCTCAGCAGAAGAGGTCCAAAGAGGAGTTTTTAGGGGGTAAAATGTAACACAGTGTGGTGATGTAATGATTCTTACACGCTGTATGTAAATTCTGTAGGATTTGTATCTTGTACTTGATTGGTTGGTGAGAAGTAGAATATTCAACACAGAATAAAACTATTGTGTTGTAATGGGAACATTACTGTGTTATGCTCTTGCCTGTCTTCGTCTTTTACCCGCTCATCCTCTCTACCCCTCTCTAGTCTCGGGCCTGCTCCGAGCTGTGCCTGGCAGCTCCAAGCAGGGCCCTGCACCCAGGCCCTTTGCAATAAACTGCAAGTTCCACGACCTGGCTGCAGAGCTCTCTCATCTCCGTCCGTCCCGACCGACCTACCCCCCGACAGTCCTACAAACGCTCTCATCCCTTGTTTTCCCCAAACCAGGATTTCCCATTGCCAAGGCCTGGGAGGCTGCGAGGAAGAGGAAGATGCCCTGGGACACTGAGGCAGGTGAGGAGGAAGTCAGTGCCCCTTTCCCCTCTGTGCTGCTCCATCTCCCAGCCCAGCACGGCCCCGGCTGCAGCTCAGCCCTGGGGGGATCTCCTTGCCCTTGCCTGTGGCACAGAGGCAAATCCCATCCTGTCCTTGTCCTTCCTCCCCCAGAGCAGGAGCTGAGCATGGAGAGCAGGGAGAACAAATGCCCGCGGCAGAACCTGGTGGAAGAGGCCGTTTTGAGCGGCTCCACGGCGCAGGAAGCCAATGGGGAGGAAAAGCCCCAGAGATTCCGCACGAGGAGGGGCTGCAAACGCAACTGGCGGGGATCTGAGGGGGAAAGAGCCAGCCTGGGCCGGGAAGGCGGCCGCAGACGGAGCCAGAGCTCGGAGCTGGTGCTCCATGAGCAGCTCCCTGGTGGGGAGAAGCCCCACAGGTGCGTGGAGTGTGGGAAGAGCTTCAGGTGGAACTCTGACCTGATCAGGCACCAGAGGATCCACACTGGGGAACGGCCCTATGAGTGTGCGGAGTGTGGGAAGAGCTTCAGCCAGAGCTCCAGCCTGATCACGCACGAGAGGATCCACACTGGGGAGAGGCCATACACATGCTCCGAGTGTGGGATGTGCTTCAGCCAGAGCTCCGGCCTGATCCACCACCAGAGGACCCACACTGGGGAGAGGTCCTATGAGTGTTCCAAGTGTGGGAAGGGGTTTCAGAGCAGCTCCAATCTCGTCCAGCACTATCAGATTCACAGAGAGGAGAGGCCCTTCCAATGCCCAGACTGCGGGAAGCGATTCAAGCACAACTCCACCCTCATTATCCACCGGCGCATCCACACAGGGGAGAGGCCCTACAAGTGTGATAAATGCAGGAAGAGGTTTCCGACCACCTCAAATCTCCTCCTGCACTATCGAATTCACACAGAGGAGAGGCCCTTCCGCTGTCCCGACTGCGGGAAGGGATTCAAGCACAACTCCACACTCGTCACCCACCGGCGCATCCACACTGGGGAGAGGCCCTACAAGTGTCCCCAGTGTGGGAAGAGCTTCTCACAGAGCTCTAACTTGACCCAACACCAACGGAGGCACCACTAAGGGAAGCCCTGTGAGTGCCCCGAGTGCAGGCAGAGCTTTGTGCGCTGCTCCAGCTCCATCCCCCACTGGAGGAGGCACTTTGGGCACAGCCCAGGTGAGCCACATTCCCTGTGATCCATGTTCAGAACACACCTGGCTGCTTCTCCTTTTGGTTTGGCCCTAATTTTCCTCTACTTCACCTTCATCCTTTAAAAACACCCCAAACTGGTTTAAATGAAGGAAATTGATCGAATATATCTGACGTTGCATTATTTCTCAGGTTTTTTAGAGGGAATTTAGGATTTGGGGATGCGTTCTGTGTGGAGTGCTGCTGTTGCTAAGAGGCAGGAATTCGATCTCACTCTCCTTATGGTGCTAAGAACTCCTCCCCTGACCCAAACCCCAACTCCACCCTTGGGATACCCTGTAAAAATTCCATGGCCCTGGCTTTCACCTGCCTTTGGGAGTTAAGAAATGGATTCCCAAAGGATCAGCCCTATTCCCACTGTATTCCAAGAGGATGAACCTGTTTCACTGGATTCCTGGAGAATACTGACTCTATCACTGTTTTTTTTTTTTGTTTGTACTACTGCATTTGTATTTTTAATTCTTCTTAATAAAGAACTGTTATTTCTACTCCCATATCTTTGCCTGAGAGTTTTTTATTGTAAAAAACTCACGCCCCGTCCTAAACCGACCAATCACCGTGGGTCTCCCCTCAGGAACACCAGCCTCTCTGTGCACCCATCCAGCCAATCACCGCATGCCTCCCCTCAGCAACTCCCACCCTCCTTGCGCCACTGCAGCCAATCAGAGCCAAGCATAGAGCAGCGCCCCCTGACCCCGGAGCCAGGCATGGAGCGGGCGCCGCCCCCCGGGACCCCCTCAGGGACCCCCGGGAGCCGCCCCGGGCTCGGGCGGGTCCTGCGGGAGGCGCTGGAGAGAGCGGGGGAGGCGCTGGGAGAGGACGGGGGGCTCCGGGAGCTGCTGAGGAGGCGCAGGGACAGGTGAGGGGTCCTGGAGGGGTCGTGAGGGGAATTTGGGGAGGGGTCTTGAGGAGGTTTGGGGGGGATTTGGGGAGGATCTGGGGGAAACTTGAGGGGGTTTTAGCAGGGTCTGGGGGTGCTGGGAGGCCTTTGGGGGGGAATTTGGGGAGGGGTCCTCGGGGGGTGTCACGATCCATCCTCACGGACGGGTTTCGTGATGGTTCATGGATTTGATCTCAGGGTGCAAAAAGAACCCACATGGTACAAGGGGGTTTGCAATGATAATCGAAACAAATGCACCTTTATTGAATGACCACAGCAAAATGTGATAGAGGGATTAAGGGAGAGAAAAAGATGGGGGAAGAGAGAGAGACAAAAGAGAGAGAGAAAGAGAGAGGGGATAGAGCTACCAAACATAGAGACAAAGTCCTTTGGTCCAGTCCAGTCGAGGATCTGCTGTTACGTCGGGGAGATCTCGAAGTCTCTCGCTAACTCAGAGGTTTTTATTATGATAACTCTATTGAGAATTGCGGGGCGGGGGGGTGAGGTGGAACAGATACAATAAGGAATAGATGTAACAGGTAGTCCATGCTCTCAGCAGTAAACGAGAGCCATTGTCTTCTTGGTGCAGGGGTCACAACCTGCAGGCAAACATCTCGCTTTGGTCAGCTTGCCTCCCCCACACACCTGCCCTGGGCTGGGGGTTTCAGTCCCAGTCCTTGGAAGGAGCAGAGGGGCCTTTTCACATGGGGGTTCCATGTCTCAGTCCTTGATGGAGAGGCTCCTTCCATCTCAGTCTGTCTGTCATGGCGGTTGTAAAACAGGTGAGGGTCTTCTGTGGGGGGACCACCTGAAACTCAGGAGAAGTCCTGCCAGGCCGAGGGGTGGGACAGCTCCCAAGGCTGTTGTTGCACAAAGGGCATGGTGCCCCCTTCTTCTTCTCCTTGGGCTCAGTGTAGCACACAGCAAACAACACCTGTGAGAACAATGGCTTAGCACTGTGCTCTCAGGTCTCAGGTACATGACTTTCTCCTTTGGAGCCAGACATTTAAGACAGGGGGGGGTCTTCTCTTCAGTGGTCCCCCATTGACGATCATGAGGCAGATGAGGGAAAATCCAGACAGACTCTCACATGACACCGTTACTCACAATTGTCTTGAGGGATCTTCATCAGCAGAACTTTGGAGTATCGTTGATGAATCTGCAGAACTCGCAGTACGTTGGTAGTATAACCCGGAAAAATAGGGATGACAGAAAGAGAGGAAAAGGAGAGAGAAGGAAAGGAAAGGATTTGAAAAGGAGGAGGGAAAGGGAAACATTAAACAAACATGTTTAATATTGATTATCATAACAATTCTCACAAATAGTTGATTAATTAAAACAATATTACTTTTATAACAATTTTCAAATGTTTGAAACCAGTCACAAATAATCCAAAGCAAAAGCAATAAACAAATCATAATACAAGCATTAATTTTAAAAAAGATTTTCTAAGACAATTCACTAAAAATCTAAAGTAATTCCCACAAAATCATAAATGGAAATTAGGAATTATTCCAAAACACATAGGCTTCATTCATAATTGCTTTGTGTCAAAGTCTTGGGGATGTCCATAGTGTAGAGGATATCAGCCAAGTTGTGTGCATGAACTATAGACATCAATCTTGTCAGCTGTTTTCATGCTCCAATGCATAATGAATAGGACTGCTGATAAAATAAAACCAAACAGAAGTAGAGTCAAAAGGATAACAATGGCATGGCACACACTGTTCAGGGCACCCGTGGCAGTAGGAGACCACCTAAAAGAGTATCCCACCATCTGTGCTCGGCATCTTCCTCCACTCTTTCCATGACACGATGTATCTGTCTCACATTGTGATGAACAGTCACCAGGGTTTTCTGTCCGTTTTTCTGAGTCTTCTCAAGGATTTCAACCAAGTCTCGATGGAGCAACACTTGTCTTACCAAAGTGAGATTCATCCCAATAGGAGTAGGCATCAGTTTGTGAATCAGTGTGTAGTTAGATTGCAACAGGTAGTGAGAGGTAAATGGGGCTTCATAAGAGAAATCACATCCTGTAATCTTGGTAAAGTTACAAGCACAGAAATTTGAAAGATTTTTAGTATCTACTACAACATTCTCTACAAATACAAAATCACAAATGGTTCTAAAGCGTGCACATCTATTGCCTATGTATATAAGGACTGTTTCAGAAGTCTTGTTAGGACAAATTTCAAAATGACACATATTTTGCTCTGTGTCTAAACAAATGTCTTGAGCTCTGATTGCATTGATTTCACAGATGAGCCCTTGTTGTTCTCGGACAATACAAGATTCTAAACTGACAATTTGCCATTTCTCACCAATTTGACGGTCCCATTCTCTATGGGATAGAGAACAGCTTTGTCGTAATTCAGTTCTAATGCTATAACAGGGAAAATCAAATGCTCTGAGGCACTGTGTATGGTTAACACAAAAGCTGGCTGTATTTGAAATGGGGTCATAGGTAAAATTCACTAAGTTCCACCAGGATTGGAATTCTCTTTCAAAGTAAGTGGCATTGTCCCAAATTATTTTCCAAATTTTAGTGGGAAAAGTGCCTTCTTCACCTGCTCTTATAATTGAGGCAGCAACTGACTGCATCCACAATTGTGCCTGGATACAGCTGAGAGCCAAAGAAACGTAGTTTTGTGTATCACCGAGTGCATCAATAACCAATTTGTGATCATTTACATTTACTTTATCCCAATTTGGTAAAATGTTTGATGGCAATCACTGATTCCCAATGCCAGTAAGGATGACTTCTATGGTTGTTGTAATTTGGTCAAATCTCTGGATGTGGCAGCCAATTTATTCAAGTTCAATTAATTTACATGTTACGTGTAAAATCATCACCTGGTGTTACCATAAAGGGAAGGGAAAAGATGATTTCTGTTGTCAATCTCTAGTGTTATCATGGTTTATCAGGTCTTCATGTCCCTCAGAGTTCTTCTGTAATAATAAACACAACAGACTCTGCCACGAATAGGCAGAAAAAGTTAGAACAATGGAATTGTCAGAGACATTTTGAACAGCAGTGGTACTTCCCCTAGAGTAGGGGGCTCCACCAAAACAGGTTGTCCCGGGTGATGTGCTGGGTTCTTGAAATCATCTGGTCCCCATAGTGAAAGAATTATGCTTGGAGCTGTCAGGCAAAAAGCAGTGATTTTGGAACCCATTTACCCACCATCTATAGTAAGAGGTGTGAGAAGTCCATTTAATCTTTTCACCTTCTGCCCAATCCTGCACACCTTTGACAGTAAGTGAGAAACATTATCAGATTGAATTTCCTGTGGTTTTAGGAAAATTGCAAACCATTGCTTTAACAGAATCATCTCCTGTAGCTCTTTTAAAAGCATCAGCCTGGACCAACCCAAATATGAACACAGCAGAGGACTCAGTGTAAATACAGACAAGAAAAGAATTCTGTCCCTCACGCTGGAAAATACTCCAGAAAGTTAACAGTTCCTCAGCATGAGCACTGCGTTGTCCCTCTCTGTTAGCAGAAGCAGAAGAGAAAGGAGGGGTTGCTTTAATCACAGAGGCAATTTTGTCTTGGCTGCTATCCAAGCTCTCAGTTTCTTGTATTGCTAAGATTTTTTCCACTCCTATGAGAGCTAAGCTAACCACAAACAATCATTTTTCCCAGGTAGTGTATCTTTTCTCAGCATCTTTGAAGCCATGGGAATAGAAAACAACAGGCCTTGTCGGACCCTCAGGACCCTGCTGTCAAATGTGCATTGACATTTGCCCTGAGGAGGCAAATCCCCATTCCACCTGAAAGGGATCTGTGGGATGGACAGGGTCCAGTGCTTGGTGAGATGTTGCTTCAAAAATCAGCAATTGCAATGCTGCCTCCTGAGAAGGAGTCCAATCCCATTTCACCCCTTTGCTCAGCAAGTCATAAAGGGGAACAAATGGGTCATTCTGGTTACTAAGAAATCTATCTGGTGTTTCTACAGGAGATACAGCTACTATGGTTTTTAAGGGAGAGTGGTTGTAGGTTTAAGTGTTTCTGAAAGCCCTAGAATTAAAGGAGTCGTAATTTCAGGCTTTACAGGTGATTGCATTGGTAACTCATAGCTTGTAGTTGATTTTCTTTCATGCATCATTTGCAAGCAAGCAGCTTTGTGAATGTTTTCCAGGGGTTGGCCGGGGGTACCAGCTCTGGTTAAAAGGTCTCCCCTTTCCAAGGGGTTGAGGCCCCTGCCCAATGAGCTGCACACTGAGTCAGGGACCATGGGATGCGTCTGTCTCCCATTGTTAAGCACACCCCATGTTCCCAGCACCCACTGGCTGCTTGTTCTGACAAAAGAATCTGGTGTCCCCCGGTGAGAGACACTTGACATTTGTGTTCTGTTTTGGTTTTGTGGGGGAGAAACCCATACTGCTTTGCAAGTTTTGTTAATTCAGTATGTTGCCTTCTGATACAAGGCAAGGCTACCTGGTTCTGAGGAACAGCACGGCGGCCCAAACTCTCCAGGGTCGCTCGGGCCAATGAAGCACGCAGACACCAATGTGGTGGATGGTCAAAGGCCTTTATTATCTCTTCTCGTGGGGTTTTGTAGTCTAAGGGGGTCTCTACGTCAGAGGGGGGTCTGCCTTTGCTATCTTTGCTACTATGGTTAGTAAGGAGTGGAAAGTTACCAGAAGTGAAGTGGAAAGTTACTACTGTTAGGGGGGCTACATTCCTAGGGTGATATCTTATCTTAGGGGAACAGGGGGTCCTGCCTTTCCGTTACATCCCGTGATCTTCCGACCGCCTGTCCCTATCTACCACATATTCCCCCCCCTTTTTTCACAAATGAATGAGGTAGTCTTATACATAGGCACTGAAATGAGGTATAAGGTTGTAGTTCGACAAGGGAAAGGGGTTTGGGAAACCTGAGTAAGTTTTTGCCAGGCAAGTTTAGGACTTGAGACTGGCAGTGTTCCCTGGTTGAATTCACAGCATTTGTTGCCGGCCCATGAACAGAATGTTGGCCCGTTCTAGGCAGGTCTGAACGAATGAGACCAGCTTGTTCAGCAGGCATGGTCCGAAGGTAACTGCTGGAAGCAGCAATGCTAATAGACCTGTCTTTCTGTCTCTGAGCCAGTCTGTTTCGGAGTTCCGCCATGGAGTCTCTTACGACTCCCGTGTGGTCCGCGTAGAAGTAGCACTCCTCTTTCAAGGCGGCACACAGGCCTCCTTGATGCATGAACAGGAGGTCCAGACCTCGCCTGTTCTGCAAGACCACTTCCAAGAGTGAGGAGACTGACTTCTCTAGAAAGGAAATGGATTTCTCGATCCTTTGCAGGTCCTCGTCGATGGTCATTTGCAGCTGGGACAGTCCTTGGTGCTGGGTCGCTAGGGCTGAGACACCCGTGGCCGTTCTGGCTGCTCCTAGGCCGAGCAGCATTGCGATAGTTATACCTGTTATTACTTCTCTTTTGTGGAGCCAGCTGGGTTCCTCAAAAAGGTGATACACTTCTTCGTCTGAGTGGTACAGGACCCTAGGAACAATCAGAACTTGGACACAAAAGTCGTTAGAGTCATTGAATTTGGCAAGGAACACACAGGGACTCACTCTGGACCACTGGCAAACCCACATCCCAGATGCGGATGGGACTACCCACTTATTGTTTTTCCTGTTGGGCTTGACTACCTTGGTGCAGATGTTGCCTTTCCGCCTAGCTGGGGTTGCATTGCCAAAGCATCTGCCCTGGCCTGTGACTTGACTCAGGGTGATTCCTTTGTGGGGGGTATCCCATCTGCACTGGTGAGGGGCATCTGCTGTGGAGTAACTGAAGGGAGTGTGTAAAGCGACTCCTTCGTAAAAGGGGGGTTTGACGTCGTAACAAAGCCAGCAGGATTCGGTTAGGTTAGGGTTGGATTCGTTCAGGGATACAAAGGTAGCTTCTAACATACGAAGGATTGGGTCTGAGTCCGACCCGGCTGAATGGCCTATCTGAAAGGCTTCCGCATGGCCGGTCGGGTCATTGCTGATCCTTGTGGGTAAGGTTTTGGGGTAGGTCGCGTTTCTCCCTTTCGGCACGCTTTTAATCACTTTGTTGGGTCTGACCGCTCGGGGTGCCGACGGTTGGAACCTGATAATTCGCACATTCACCCTCTCTTTTGACCCTTGAAGGACCACTGTCCACGTTCTGCCTATGGCCCAGCTAGTGCGATCTGGCAGCAAGACCGTCATGTTGTAGCCAGTGCATTTCCGAATTTTTGGGACTTTATGGCGATTTCAATAAAAGCTTCCCTGGAGGAAGACAGGTGTTTTACAGCCGGTGGGTGCCCAGGTGAACTGTAAGAATTTGTCAGGCTCTTGTGGATCCCACCCAGGCCCCGACGGTCTGGCATCGGTAACTATGGTTTCGCAGCCCCAGTGCCCACAATATCCCCACCCTGGGTGATTGCAGTAGCTTTTCCCAGGGTTTGAAGCTGGGCACCAGTAGGATAGGTACATGTGTGTGGCGTGTGGGGAATGGGGGTCTACCTTTGGTCGTCCTGGAAACAGGTTGGTAATGTGGAGCACGAAGGATGGGGCATTCGGTGTGGTGATTTCTTTGAGCACCTTGTCACTACTAAGGTGTCGTATGACCCACCTGAATGGCCGATGGGGGTAGTGGTCTGGGCTGGCTTGCCCTCTGGCAACAAGCCCCAACAGCAAAATCCCACAGAAACACCTTTGATGCTTGGGTCTCACCCGTGCGGGTCTCTCAGGCGCTGCCTGGCGGCTTGGTGGTCTGTCTCTTTCCTCTGGAATGGGGATGTATGCGTCAGAAGGACGTCCTACGAGCATGTCCCGTAAACAGAAACTCGCAACTCTCATCAGTCTCATTCTGCTCGTTGTGAAGGTCGGGCTTGATTGACTTAAGTGGACACCACCTGATTTTGCCGTCCTTTTTGACAGCTGCGTACCTTTGCCCCGTGAGCATCAACCTCCAACCCCGTTCCCATTCGCCTAGCTCGTTTCTAATTACAACCTGCGGGCCCTCCTCTGGCGTTTGGGCGGCCCAGTGTTTTTGGACGGGACTGTTTGTTTCATCTTCCCTAGGAAATTGATTCAGTGCTAGCAAAGCGGTTGCCAGTACACACGCCTGATCTCCTGGGGGAGTGGCATTGGCAAAGCCCTCTGCTTTCGCCAACACTTCTAGCTTCGTTTTCAGGGTCTGATTTGCTCTCTCAACTATGGCCTGCCCGGTACTGTTATACGGGATACCTTGCACTAATGTGATGCCCCATTTTGAGGCGAATTCTTGCACTGGTTTGGAGGTGAAATTGGAGCCATTGTCCGTTTTGATCTGCTTGGGGATACCAAGCCAAGCCATGGCTGTCAGCCAGTGCTGGATTGTGGCCTTGGAGTTAGTTTTGGCGTGCTGTGTGGCTATGATCGTTCTGCTATAAGTGTCCCCTATCACTGCAAGCCATGCTCGGGGCTTCAGCAGTTGACACCAGGTGAAGTCCGACTGCCAGATCTCTGAAGGCTTGAGACCTCTCGGGTTGACCCCACAGGTCCATAGGGGTGACTTCTGGCAATGAGGGCAAGTGGCCATCACATGTTTCGCGTCCGCTATTGGGATTCCGCATCTATTCGCCAGTGCTTTGGCTCCGATGTGGAGCGACTCGTGTAGTTGACGAGCTTCCTGCAACATCCATACGCCTTTTGCTGCAGTGTCCGCTTTGTCGTTGCCGATCTGGAAGTAACCTTTGACTGGGTCATGGCTGTTGATGTGGATGACTGACACAGTGCCCTGTCGTGAGGAGAGTGCTTCTTCCAGCATTAGGGCTGCTGCAGATGTTGACACTCCTAGTCCTGCCATGGCTAGGCAAAGCCTTGCCATGAATATAGAGTCCGTTACAATGTTGAGGTGTTCGTCTTGTAAGAGTCCGCACGCCAAGACAACTGCTGCTGCCTCCAGTTGTTGCATTGACAGTGTGGGGTCACACGCTTTGACGCAATGCCATTGCTCTCCTGCCTGCCACACTGCTGTTGCGGTTGAAGTCGTGGAGGAAGCATCTGTGAAGACCGTTGGTCCCGGCTGCGGTCTGTCCTTGACCTTTGGCAGCATGTCCATGTCGACTACGGTCAGCAGCTGAGTCCAGGGTGGTCTGGCAGAGTAGGAGATATCTCCTCCAAAGCTGGTGAGAGGAAGGGCTAGGTACTCCGATATTGTGGCTGATTCCGTGGTCGGTTGCTTGCGAAACGGAAGGTGGATGCTTGTCGGCTCGGTTCCTAGGTGTTTCAAGGCGAGTTTCCTGCCTTTCATGATGAGGTTAGCAATGCATTCGATTCCCGGGGAAAATGCACGAGCGGGTCTTCCGAGGACCACCCATTGGATTGGTCGGGCCTTTTCGGAAGGTCCTTGGGCCAGTGCTCCCACTCCCCCCTTCGGTGTAAAGTGAACGTATAGGTCCAGTGGCACGGCAGGGTTCCACCTGGCAAGTATGCCAGTGGACATCTGGCTCTCGATGAAGTCGAGGGAGCTCGTGGCTTGCGGCGTCAGCACCTTGGGTTCCATGGGTGCTTTCCTTTCAGGAGGTCATACAGAGGGTCCATGACCTCGGGAGGAATCAGGACGATATTGCGAAGCCACTACAGCGATCCCACCAGGCGTTGCACGTCGTGGAGCGTCTTGACGTCTCGACTGACCTTCACCTTGGGGTGTGTCACGTAGGAGCTTGTGATTCCCACTCCCAGGAAGATCACGCAGGGTCCTTTCTTGATCTTGGCGCTCGCGATCTCGAAGCTGTTGGCCTGAAGGGTTTCCGTGATTGTGAACACCAGGTGAACACTACTTGGCTTGTCGATGGTGCTGCGACCAGGATGTCGTCCATGTATTGAATGATGGTCGTGGTGGGATATGAATGTCGGACTGGAGTCAGTGCATTGTCCACGGTAATTTGGCATATAGTGGGGCTGTCTACAAGGCCCTGTGGCAATACTCGCCATTGGAAGCTGAGGTTGGGCCGCTCGCCGTTATGAAACAACACGGAAAAGGCGAATTGTTCTCGGTCCTCAGGGTGCAGGGGTATTGAAAAGAAACAGTCTTTGATGTCCAGCACTGCGCATGGCTGCCCTGCGGGGATGGCTGAGTTCGTGGGTAGCAGTGTCTCTACTGGACCCATGGGTCAGATCGTCTCGTTCACTTCTCTCAGCTCGTGGATGAGGCGATAGCCTTCTCCAGACCTTTTGGGGATCACGAATACAGGGGTATTCCATAGGCTGATGCAGGGTTCTATGTGACCCTTTTGCAGTTCGCGGTCGACCAGTTCCAGCAAGGCTGCCACTCGAGGCTCTGTCAGGGGCCACTGCTTGACCCATATGGGGTCTGATGATTTCCAGGTCAATTTGATTGGCAGCGAAGGGTGTACGGCAGTGGCCCTCATGATAAATTTGTAATCCTGAATCCTAGCATGGAAAGAACGTCCCTTCCTAACAGGGGTGGAGAATTTTGCAAAATGTAGGGATAGATCGCCACTGTCTGTTCTGGTCCCTTTTTTGTGTGAAGTGTTATAGCCACCAGCTGGGTGCTCTTCCATGCCCGGGACTGCCCTCCCACTCCGTTCATTGGAGTGACTTCTGTGAATTGCCAATGTCCGGGCCAATATGCTTGGGGAAAAATCGTGCAGTCTGATCCCATGTCTTCCCAAAACTGAAACCCTATGACGTGGGGATCCTGAGTGCCGTAAAGGCGGCATGTCCCCCACACCATCAGGGGTTCCTTCCCTATTCTCATAGCCAAGGCCACTCAGGGATCCCGCTCTGGGGCGTCTCCTGCTGAGCCTGTGACACCGGCGCGGCTTGTGGTGGTGGGGGGTGCGAGAGTACTGAGGGTGCTGCATAACTCTGCCATTGCACTGTAGGCGGGGATGCGAAATTGACTGCTCCCTGTGGGGGCATGGGGTATGAGGGTCCCTTGCCCCACTGGGGGTTGCTGTATCTGGGCCGCTGCATATTCCAGGTGGGAGGAGGCAGGATACGGCCCGGCTGCCCCCTCCCTCTCCCATTTCCCTGAGGTCTGGATCTGCATTCCTTAGCTAAATGCCCCTTCCTTCCACATGTTCAGCACGGTCCCCTAAATCCCCTTTGGCATGGTGGAGCAGCTGCTGATAGGCGCCTTGGCTGGGGGCAGTTTACTACCAAGTGGCCTGCCTGGCCACACTTAAGGCACGCCATCACACTGGTTATTGCAGTGTGAACTGCTGCTTGGATGGGAGATAGATGTTCCTCCTTTGCAACGTGTCTGATCATGGCAGCTATATTAGACCCCTGCGGCAGTGATCTTAAAATGTCCTTGATGGCCGAGTTGCATTGCTGGTGTAGGCACTCTGCCAGCACTGGACCCTTAGCCTCTGAGGGTAACGCAGAGGAATCTAATGCGGCCTGAAGCCTGTCCACAAACTGAGTGAAGCTCTCACTCTCACTCTGTTTTATAGAAGACCATGGGGAGGGTTTGGCTACTACTTTGGAAGCATCACGGATGGCTTCTCGGGCAGCACGGGTTGCTGTCATGACCTCATGGGCCCGCAAGCCCTCAGCCTGCGCCTGGGGGGGTGATCATAGTGGGGTCTGTGCCCATTGGCCTCTGTATGCTGGAGCCGTGCAGTGGGTGGTCTGCTCCCATTACCAAGGCTAGCTGCTTCATGCAATTGTCTTCCCATTCTTGTTTAAAAACAATCATCCCTGCCCCATCAAAAATCATTCTACACATCTGCTTAATATCAAAGGGAAGCATGTCATCCCCACCAAAAAGTCCGTCAATGAGTGTGGAGACCATGGCAGAATTAATTCCCTTGTCTGCAATCGCTTTAACAATTGCCTGCACATCTTTTGGGTTGACTGGGGAATAGGTCCTTTGGTTTCTGCCTGCCCCCTCCACACGGACTGGGAACACCAGTGTCGCAGACGGGGCCCATTCCGCACAAGCCATTTTTATTTTCCACCAATCTATAAGCGGGGTCCAGTCTTTCTCTGATAACCCCTTCACCCACGCAGGAGCGCTGTAACTAGTGACGTTACATGCCGCTGCTCTCTCTCTGTTAAAGCTAGAATCCGAATCGGAACCCTCTGATTCCCTCTCGAGCTCAGAGTTCGAGCCCGATTCTGAGCCGGAAGTCGACTGGCCAGATGCTTCTGGGCTGCTCTGCCTTTTTCTCGGGCTCCGACCCCGCCCCTTCCTGCGGGGGTCGGGCCGTTCCCTCTCCCCGGGGTCCCCCCACCTCCTGCTGGGGGAGGCCCTTGCCCTATAAGGACCTAATTTGAATAGAGCGCTCTGATTGGTCTTATGCTCCACCGCGGGAGCCGCCCCTTCTCCCCGCTCGCCCGCGCATGCATTGTTAAGCAGGCTGACTTCATTTCCACCCCCTCCTCCTCCTTTCCGCCCTGACCATGCGGCTCAGCGCCATTTTCAAATGCATATGGTGGGGGGGCATTTTTACCGATCCCTACAGGGTCCGACAATCCGGCCGCGTTCCGCGCCTCCTCCACGAGCCCCTGCCAGAACGCCCACGCGTGTTCCCCCCCCTCCGATGGTGAGTCCACTCGCTGAGGGGGTTCTGGCGATCGCACCTCCGCGCACTCGCCTGGATCAAAATCCTCTGCAGTTTGTGTCGCCGCGCCCACGCCCAACTGCGGCGTGGCTAATAAACAAGTTCGCGCGGCTTTCTAGGTTTCTTGCTCTTGTCGAGCTTTTTGCAGAGCCTGGATTACTCTGCCCCACGATTTTAGGGCTTTCCCTGAGCCCGAGGACACAGTGACCTCCGCCAGAGCTTTTGTACAATTATCCCACACCCCCGAATGTAGGATATCCACAGGGCTTTCTATAGCCCCAAGCTTAATCAGTCTCGGCAATGCGAGAGTTAAATCTCTAAGTTTACATTCTATACCCCATTGTGCATGCATCTCTGTTACGGCCTTTGCAATCCCCGTTCCCCGGGTGCTGATTGGCTCCCGCGTGTTCGGCACCAGTTGTTGCCTTCTGATACAAGGCAAGGTGACCTGGTTCTGAGGAACAGCACGGCGGCCCAAACGCTCCAGGGTCGCTCGGGCCAATGAAGCACGCAGACACCAATGTGGTGGACGGTCAAAGGCCTTTATTATCTCTTCTCGTGGGGTTTTATAGTCTAAGGGGGTCTCTACGTCAGAGGGGGGGTCTGCCTTTACTATCTATGGTTAGTAAGGCGTGGAAAGTTACCAGAAGTGAAGTGGAAAGTTACTACTGTTAGGGGGGCTACATTCCTAGGGGAATGTATCTTTGTGGAACAGGGGGTCCTGCCTTTCCGTTACATCCCGTGATCTTCCGACCGCCTGTCCCTATCTACCACATCAGTAGCAGTGTATGGGATTTCTTTGGTGGTTACATGCAGGTCAAGATCCTCATTATTGATATAGCTGCATTCTGTTTTAATTAGAGGTTTTGTGTTATTGTAACAACAGTGTTCCCCACAATTTTTCATCACAGCTAATTCTGTTTGACGGTAATTTTGATTAATGTGAGAAGTTTCCTTCTCCTCTGTCTCTTGTGAGGAATCAGCATTCTGTGAATTTTTAACATGTTCCTCTCTCAAGGCAGCCCGTAATTAATTATTTTAATTTCTTTCTTCATCAAATTGTTTTTGCAGAACTTCAACTGGATTTTGAAGGGAGTTTATTGTAGCATTTTCCTCACTTCTTGACTTAAAGCGAGTTTCTATGGCTGCTGTGAGCCAAACTCCCAAAACTGAGCAGTGGAGGGTTTTATTTTTGCCCAGGTTTAATGTTGCAAAGAACAAATTCTATCAATAATATTTTCTAAATTAAACCAATTGCAGTTTGCCCATTCTTCTCCTCATGGAGAAGATATGGCATTGTATTTAGCAAGCAGAGCATAAAATTCAGCTTTACCTTTTGCACTGAGGTTTTGAGTCATTTTGTGAAGGGACCAAAACCACAGCAGGGAGGTGCAAACTTAAGTTACACAATCACACAGCTTTGCTGTGTTCCCCTTTGCTTCCCTGGGTGGGTGAAGAGACAAAATCTGCCTGGGAGGCCCTGCTTAGTTCCTTTAGGTTGCCCGTTCCTTCCCAGACAGTCCAGATACACACACACACACACACACACATACACACACCCCCACACCCACACCCACAAAACAGTTATTTTGTAAAGGGGCTCAAAAACTTTGACAGGGAAATACTGATGTAAGTTACACAACCACACAGCTCTTGCTGTGTTTCCCCTCACTTCCCTGGGTAGGTGAAGGGACAGATCTGCCTGGGAGGCCCTTGCTTAATTTCTTCAAATTTTCTCTTCCTTCCCAGACAGTGCAGATGCACACCAACACAACAGAAACAGTTCCCCCTTTTGCACAGAGAGATCATTTGTGAAATTCTGGAGACAGAACCCTCAGCAGAGTATGGGGATTGCTTTTTTCACCTGTGTGTGTGCAGATTGCAAGAAATTCGAATCACTGCCCCTGTGCTCTGAAACTTCCTTCCCCTGGTACAGACTGCACACAGCCCTGCAAACCTCTCTGTCTGTCAGAATCCTGTCCATGACACCAATTTAATGTCACAACCCGTCCTTACAAACGGGTTTATGATGATTTGTGAATTGATCTCAGAGTGCAAAAGAACCCGGCACGGCACAGGGGATTTGCAGTAATAATCAAAAACCAATGCATCCTTATTGAATGACCACAGCAAAATGCGTTAGGGGGAATTGGGGAAAAGGGGAAGTATAAGAAAAAAGAGGGAGGAAGAGAAAGGAAGGTATATAGCTACCAAATGCAGAGAGATGAAATCCTTTGAAGTCTTCAGTCAACAGAATTTGCCTGGTCATGTCAGGGGAGATCTCAAAGATTCTGATCAATTCAAACTCCTATTATTGTCTTTTTAAATGGGGTAAGGGGATGAGTCTTGAAATTGAATCAAAAGTAGTAAAGAATACTCTGTTGTAATTTCTGGGGAAAAAAAAAAAAAAAGGTATTGCAGAAGGGTACAAACAGTCCATATTCTCAGCAGTGGGTGAGAGCCATTGTCTCCTTGGTCCAATGGCCACAGCTGCAGGCAAACATCTGGCTTTGGTCAGCTCACCTCCCCCCCCACCTCCCCTGGTTGGGGGTTTCAGTCCCAGCCCTTGGGAGGAGGGGGAGCTTCTCCACATGGGGGTCTCATGTCTCAGCCCTTGAGGGAGAGGCTTCTCCCATCTCAGTCCGTGCCTCACGGTGGTCGTGAAGCAGATTTGCGGTTTTCCGTGAGGACCACCAAAATAACCGCAGAAAAGTCCAGCCAGGCCGGGAGGTGGGGAAATTCCAGGGCCATTGCTGTGAAGCGGGTGCAAGGGAAGAAAAGGGCAAGGTGTCCCCCTTCTCCTTTTTATTGGGTTCAGTCTTCCATGGAAACAAACCTGCAAACTACAGCTGGGCAAGCCAAGGGCTTTGCTCAGGCCTCAGGGTCTTGGTGAACAACTCTCCTAAGCAAGACCAGGATTCCAACCAGGGTCTTTTTCGGTGGTCCCAGTTTCTGTCCTTTTCACAATGATCCTGAGGCAGATGAGAGAAACTTCGGACAGAGACTGACACTGTCCTCAGCCACCCCTAGGGCAGTGCGGGCCAAGCCCAGGGACACTGCAGGGTCATGGGGACACCGCACAGGTGCCACCAGGGACATGGCACTGCCACCTGTCCAGTGGCACCAGTTCAATGCCAGTGTCCCTGTGCCACTGCCACCAGTCCTGTCCTGGTGTCCCCAGTTCCATCCCAGTGCCAGCAGTACAGTGCCACCAGCCCAGTGTCCCCAGGGCTGCCCCACTGTCACCACCCCAGTGTACCCAGTTCTATTCCAGTGCCACCAGTTCTGTTCCACTATCACCACCCAATAGCACCGCTCAGTGTCACCAACCCAGTTCCAGCCCAGTGTCCCCAGTCCTGTCCCAGTGCCACCAGCCCTGTGCTCCCAGTGCCACAGCCCCCATTGTCCCCATACCAATGTCACCAGCCCAGTGCCATCAGTTTCAGCCCAGTGTCTCCAGTCTCATCCAAGTGCCCCTCATCCTGTCCCAGTATCCCTGTCACGATGTCACAGTTTTGTCCCAGTGTCTCCATTCCAGTGTCACCAGTTGTGTTCTGGTGTCACCAGTTCCACCCCTGTGCCACCAGCCCAGTGTCCCCAATCCCTTCCTAATGTCCCCATCCCAGTGTTCCCTCCCAGTGTCCCCAGTCCTGTCCCAGTATCCCTGTCCTTGTGCCACCAGTTCCCTCCCATTGTTCCCAGTTCCAGCCCAGTGTTCCTGTCTCAGTCCCATCAGCCCAGTGCCACCAGGGATGCCCCAGTGTCACCAACCCAGTGTCACCGATTCCACCTCAGTGCCACCAGTTCTATCCCACAGTCACCACCTCAGTGTCCCCCCGACTGTCCCAGTGCCACCACCCCAGTGCCACCACCCCAGTGCCACCAACCCAGTGTCCCCAGTTCCATTTCAGTGTCACCAACCCAGTGCCACCAGTTCTGTTCCACTGTCACCAGCGTTTTGGGGGTTTTGGGGGATCCCAGGTGGAGTTTGGGGGCTCCCGGGGGGTTTTGGGGGTTCCTGGGAGGTTTGGGGGATCCTGAAGGGTTTTGGGGGGGTCCCAGGTGAGTTTTGGAGGTCCCAGGGGAGGTTTTGGGGGTCCTGGGTGAGGTTTCCAGGGATTTGGGGCTTCCCAGTTGAGAATTCCCAAAGACATGGGGTTTCCTAGGTGAGAACACGGGCCAGGGGCTCAGAGGGGCTGAGGGGGGAGGGCCTGGGGGCATTCTGGGGGGCTCCAATTAATGGGGAGGGCCTGGGGGGGTGCTGACGGGGAGGTGTGGTGAGTGTGAGGGGGGCTCTCATGGATTTGATGCCTCAGGTTTTGGCTTTTTTGTTTTTCAGATTCTGTGCTGCTTTACTCTGTGGGTCTGGGCTTCGTAGTAAGGGATGCTGAGCTCTGTTCACAGAGCAGGGAGACAAAACAATTCCTTTCCAGCTGTGAACCCAAGGACAAATAATCCAAACTTCAGGCCCAAGAGCATAAACAACATGGACTGAAGAGAGAAAAACAAGAAGGATGGGACTTCATCATCTAAAGACATAATTGGACAATTAACTCCAATATGCAAATGAAGCAGAACTTATAAAAGTGGCAGACCTCGTGACCGGCCGTCCATTTTGTGGCCATTTTGGTCCATCTTGGGCGTAGCCCTGGCTGGGCTCTTGTTCTGCCCAAGGTGTATCCATGGAGGCCTTTTAACAAATGCCTGCTTTATTGTGTAACCGTGTCTGGCCTCTGTTCTAGGTCAGCCTTGTGAAGGCCTCAGTTTGTGGCGAGCACGAAGGGAGCCGAGGCACCTGGGCAGGGCTGGAGCAGAGGCAGAGGAAGGTGCAGCTGCTGCCCCCAGCCCGCGGCACTGGCGGGGCCCGGGTGCGGGGCAGAGGGTGCGGGAGGCCGAGAAGCTCGGGAGGAGCGAGAGAGGCGTGAGCGGCTGCAGGGGCGCTGTGTTTATCGGGTGAGCGCGGTGGGAAGGGGCGTTTTGCGCTCGGGAGCGCAGCGGGTGCGGGGCTCGCTGTGCCCCGGGCCGGGGAGGGCGGGCGCTGTGAGCAGCGGGGTTGGATTGCGGGGCTGGGCTTGGCCTGGGGCCGGCAGTGCTGGCGCAGGGATCGTTCCCGCACCGCCGCTCCGGAGCGCCGCGATCGGAATCTCGCTCTTTCTCTCTCTCGTTGGTTTTTTAAATTTCTACTCAGAGCTGTTAAAATTCCGTGTGTATATTCTGCTGCGAGTGCTGTAGTGATAATATCCCGTGAGACAGTCCTGTAGGATTAGCACTGAGAAACTGGGGAGCCCTTACCGGGGGGAGCCTTGTTTTTCAAATGCAAGCTTATTGGACTCAGAAAAGATCTGGCCGCGGTATAGAGGAGCTAGAGGACAACCAGACGAGGCCCGAGTTTGGTAGTTGGGATAAGAGATTAATATCAAGTTTGATTTCCCGTAGACGCGAGGATAAATCCTCAGGGTGCTCAGGTGAGCTGGAGTATGCGAGGCTCTTTATGGTGCCAGCATGTCAGGGGAGTCCCGCAGCAAAGCAAAAGGAAGAGCATCCCTTAGTCTGAAAGGGAAAAGGGGAGAAAAGGGGAAAAAGAGCCAATATTGGTAAACAAAAGTAAAACAAGGGAGGAAGAAGGCTCAGATCGAGTCTCTCCCGCCCTGAGGGTGGGGTCGGTCGGGTCCGGGCCAAGGCGCGCCCCCCCCGCCGCCACCGCCCCCCCGCCGCCAGCGCCGACACGATCGGGGGGCGGGGAAGGCGCAGCTCAGACCGGGCCCAGCCGGGGAAGGACGAGAAAGGCGAGCCCGGGCAGGCAGGGACGGCGCCGGCCCCGGGCCAGGAGGAGGAGCCGGGGCGGAGCCTTGTGCCGGGAGAGGGGAGGGGAGGGATGGCGGGCACCGCCCACGGCACCGCCCCGAGAGGAGGAGGAGGAGCCGGGGGCGGAGCCTTGTGCCGGGAGGGCTGAGAGGGAACCTCCCATGGGGGCGGGGTCTCTCCGCTCCCAGCCCTGTCAGTTTCCATGGCAACCCGCGGGCGGACGCGCAGCCCGGGTTAAAAGACGCAGCAAATCCCGCGTGGGGCTCCCTAGGATCGGGGGGAGGCAAAATAGATTATATGGTACAGCAGGGTCAGCCGAATCAGAGAGCTCCTGCTCCAGCAGCTCCGGGGAAGGTGAAATTGATGAACTCATTGCAGCCTTGAGCAAGCGAAGGAGGGGAAAGATCGTGAGAAAAGCCATCAAAGAGTGTAGCCCCATAGTGAAACGTACAGATAAAAAAAGAGAAAAGAACCGGTTTTACAATCCCCACTATGACCAGCAGTTGGCAACCAGGGACCAATACACGTTAAGGTTCCATCTTCCCTTGTGAAAAACACGGTTCACTTTCCTGTTAAAATTTAAAACTTAATAAAGGACAGTAGGAGACAGAGACAGTAAAACAAAAATTACGGCTCAGTGCATCTTGGTACGAAGCCAAGAGCATCCCTGCTAGTTTGGGAAACACCCTTTTTATACCATTTCTATTACATCAGCCTGTTGCATATTCATAGACTCTTATGCATATCCATCATCTAGTTTACATATTTCAGGAACTGTTTAGCATGGCTCATCCTCAGCTCTGCCTTTTTAGAGCATGTGTGTTTCTTGGCTGTGGTTTTGGTTCCCTCTCTTGATCACTTCCACTCTGGGCCTTGGTCCACACTTTCTTCAGACGGCAGATGCTGATAGTTGGCACATCAATAGCAGGGTGCTCATAATGTGTTCACTGGATGTTATCCCCACCAAACAGACAGTTCACTCCTGACTAGATCAGCTACCACTACTGCCATGTCTAAGTTTTTATTAACAGCAGAAATAAGAGCATAGTTATTTTAACATTGTACATAGAAGATTCCTCTTAATATAACAATATAATAAGCATCTATAACAATCTTTCCTCTTCCCTTTTTACAAATAATTTGGCTTGAGGAGTATTTCTTTTTTTCTATCCTCCATTATTTGCTTTTTTTTTTCATAAATAATTTTTGCTTCTTCCAAGTGGTCTTTCTTATTATTTTGTATGCACATAATCTTTTGTGCAGTCCCAGATGTAGTCAGTTTTGGGTCTATAGCATTGTCACTTAATCATTAAAACTGAAAATTAGGGACAAAGACTCTCTAACTAGTTAAAGTTAGAAAGTGGTATGTTTATTACGCTGGTGGGTGGCCTGGAAGGGGTCATTCTTGAAATGCGTGACTGCACCACACAAGGATTTTTGCCTTCTATTTATTTCCCAAAATAATATATATGCATAAGCCCAGCACCTCCCATCCCCGCTTTGTATTAAAATGAGGTTATTAGTCCTTCACGTGTGCACAATTCTTCTCTTGAATTGGGTCAGTGGTCCCAAATTGGGTCAGTGGTCCCAGGGATGAAGTCAGGAAGGTCTTGGTCAGGTCTCTGTGACCCTCTGGCACAATCCAAGGCCCCCTGCTTCGTGATGGATTGACACAGAGTCCAGGTGCTGGGCATTGTTCTGCTGGTTTCAATATGTTCCTATATTGGTTCACTTGCTCCTCTTCCTTCTACAAATGAGCTCCTAATGTAACAATTAGCTTTAACTTAAGCATCTAATAATCATTAACCAGTTGTTGGTGTATCTGACTTCAATATGAATTGGTTCTAACCCTCAGCTAAAATCTTAAATTTTTTAAATCATAATTCAACCCCTACTCCTTCTTCAAGGTTGGTAAATTCTTTCACTAACATATAGGTTCTTCTTTATTGAGCCAACTTATGTGGTAAGTGTTTCTTAAAACCGTACCATATGTTCTCAATATTGAAGTTAAAGCTGCTACTTGCTGCAACAGTCTCTAATTCTAAATAAGTACTGTAATAGACAAAATCAAACTTGTACTAACCAAGAGAAGTAAAACAATAATTGGATGAACGAAGGTACTGAGCAAGTCAGCTGCCATTGGAGACTGCTCACAAAGCACATCCCACTAATGATGGGATGGGCCTTTTTCCAATCTTTTAAGTACTTTCCGTATAGTCTCTGTGTCATGGTGTATTGTAATCAAAGTTTTATCTTTTATCTTTTATCTTTAACTTTTTAAAGAATTTTCTTAAATTCATGTTTCAACAATTTGGTAACCAAAGTTAAGTTCATCCCTATGGGCACAGGCAATATTTCTTGGACAGTGGTCAAATTCACCTTTCTATGTTGGTATGATACGACAGGTGTCTGATAGGAAAAAGCACATCCTTTGATTTTGACAAAGTTACAAATGCACAAGTTAAATTGAGTTTCCTTCACTGTCATCTCATCTACTATTATAGTGGGGCATGGTGTTCTGAGGCAGATACAACCTTGTCTTGTATACACAGGCAAGGTTTTTTGGTTAATGGGATGCATTTCAAAGTCAGAAATACTTTTCTCTGTATCTAAGTCTAAACCCAGTGCACTTAATTAAGCATTTGTCACGGTATTTAGGATTCTTGATGAGATTCATGGAATCTGTCTTGGACAAACACATATTTACATCCCCAACCATTTCTTCTTTCTTACACTGTTGCATTTGTAATTTTTAGCATTTGACCCAGAGACTTTTGGGTGTTAAAATCATAGGCTTTCCCTTGGCACTTATATACTGGTCACATGATATGGAAGTGGTGCTGCATTAGCTGTGGTTACAGCAATAATCATAACTGCCACAACTGTCTAAACTACACCTACTTGATTATCTATTTCAACGACAAGTCGTTCTGTTCTTTGGGGGATTATTACACTGTGCTTATCATTTTACTCACACTCGATTTATTTTCTCGAGAAAGTTTTAATTTCAGTTTGTTGTTACCCATTGTAACTTTCTAAAGTGCCTCAGGAGCCTTCTTCACTCAGGAATGATGGATCTAGGTGCTTTGTTCCTTAATCTTGATTGCAGCAAAGGTGGTGAGGAGCACTTGGGCGGTCACCAGATGTCGCTGTAGGACACGAAAGAACACAAGCACGCAACCGTTCTCAAGGTGAAGGAAAAAAGGGAAGTTTATTTTCTGAGTCCAATATTTATCGTTTTAAAAAAGTGACAGCGGATTGGAGGGTGACAGTGACACCTCTCCAATGACACTGGTTAAACCAACAGTCCATCAACTCTCTCCTCCTCCATCAAGGAATGCAAAACAATGAGTTATTTACAGAAAGTGTGTGAGAAAGTTCACTACAAGAATGTCAACATCAGAAGGCATAGAAAATCCTAAAAACCAGGGTGACACACCCCTTGTAGTTGTATGTCTGTTTTGATTAGTATTATTGTATTATGGCTTACCTTCGAGGAAAATCTGTCCATAATTACCTCACCCTTTGCTGCTTTCTTTGCCTCTCGATCTGCCAGCTCATTTCTTTCCTCAAATTTTAAGCTCACTCTCTGGTGTGCCTTAATATGCTTTTTCAGGTAGCTGAACTGCTTCCAGCAGCCGGTTTGTCTCTTCTTCCCTTGTGAGTTGAGCAGTCCCCTCTCCTTCCAGATGGCTCCATGCGCATGCACGACTCTGAATGCCTTTTGCTTTTCTAAGGCATGGGTCAATGCATTTATCTCAGCCTTCTGTGCAGAGGTACCTGTTGGTAAGGGTCAAGACTCTATTACCTCTCTGCAGGTAGTCACTGTGTACTTTGCATGTCTCTTTCCACTGGCAATGTAGCTGCTCCTGTCAGTGAGCCAGGTCTCTGCATCGTCCAAAGGAGTGTCCTTTTAGTCTGGGCAGCTGTAGTAGGTAGCTTAAATGGTCTCCAGGCAATCATGGTGTACTGCTTCTCCTTGATTCCACTGAGAAAAGAGGAATATTAGTCACCACTATCTCCACATCATCTTGCTCTACCATGATGGCCTGGTATTTCAGAAACCTCTGTGGTGAAAGCCAGTGGCCACCCTTTACTTCCAGTACTGTGGACACTGTATGGGACACTAGCACAGTCATTTTTGTCCCAGGGTAGACTTGGGTGCTTCTTGAATATTCAGCACAACTGCTGCTACACCTCTGAGGCAGCCTGGCCATCCTTTGGCTGTTGCATCTAGTTGCTTAGAGAAGTAAGCAACTGCCCTTTGGTATGGACCCAAGTCCTGAGCCAGTATTCTCAGGGCAATTCCTTGCATGGAAAAATAGAAAGAATGGTTTACTTACATCTGGAAGTCTCAAGGCTGGAACTGACATAAGGACACTCTCTAGCTGGTGAAAGGCCCGTGTGGCTCCTTTTGTCCACTGGAGATCTCTGTTTCCATCAGCAATAAGAGCATAGAGGGGTCTGACGAGCAGTGCATAATTATAAACCCACAGCCGGCACCACCCTGCCATGCCTAAGAAGGTTGGGAGTTCCTTCATTGTCTGGGGTTTTGGGGTTTGGCCTATGTCTTCCCTGCCTTAAACCCTGCTGCTCAGCACTCACTTCTTACCCCAGGTAGATTACCTTCTGTTTCACTACCTGTGCCTTTTTCTTTGAGACTCTGCATCCTTGGAGTCCTAGGAAATTCAAAAGGCTTACCGTCCAGGCTTCCCTCATCTGAGTGGATACTAGAAAATCATCCACGAACTGCAACAGCCTCCTTTCCTCTTGTGGAGCTTCTGGGTCTATGCAAGCTGTTCTCCAATCGGAGTGGGGAATTTTGAAGCCTTCAGGCACATGGACCATGTGAGCTGTGTTTGAATGCAAAAATTTTCTGGCTGGCTTCGTGGATAGGGAGGCAAAAGAAGGCACCTCCTAGGCCTAAAACAGTGAACCAGGTTAGCTCAGGTGTTAAACAAGTTAGTAAAGTCTATGGATTTGCTACCACAGGGTATAAATTCTGTGTTATCTTATTGACAGCCCTCAATCCAGTACTATCAATTATTGGGCTGATTCCTTCCCTATCTTCCTTTTGAGGGTACTGCTCAATTCTCACTGGTTGTGTTCTGTCCTTAAGCTTGATTACTATGTGGGGGCATTTTTCACCCTCCCTGGTACAGCAGAGGCCCCTACCCACGAAAACACTTATTTACTCATTCTAGTATCTCTTTACTAATGTCTTCCTTAATTTCAATGGCTGTTAATGTTAAGCCTAACATCTTTATATCATTTGCCTCCAGAGTAACCTTTCTCATTTGAGAATGTTTAGCAAATGGAGCGAATTGTACAAAAGCTTCTAAGTACACATAGAACACATGTTACTTTAAAGGTTTGCAAAAGTATGCCTTCTCAGACTGGCCAGTTGTTCCCCGCACTACAACCTAAACATTTTCCACAAGTACTAAAGCTTTATTTAAAACTGAATATATGGCCCTTGTGTTGACTAAAATTCTACCCTTTTCTTTCTTCTGATCTCACTGCCTCTTGCAGAGGGGTCTGTTACATCCTAGTTCTGGATGAAATTGAACTGCCAGGAGGGGGATGGGTTCAAGTAGGTATACTTTTGGAGCCTAAGCCTTCTTCCCTTTTGGGGAGGTCATCTTTATCCTTCCTCCCTTACCTTAGAAGGAGCCTTTACAAATCATATGTACTCATTTTGTGAACTGTAATCACTTTGCATTTCAGCATGATAATCTTTGTTTGACTTCATATGTTGCTATCTTATGCTGCATGCTGAACAACACATTTGATTTACTTTCTCTTTGCCTTGTCTTCCTTTTCAAGGGCCAAGACCAGGGGGTGGTCTGATCTCACAGTCTCTTTGCCATTCTGGGTGATTTCTTAAAACAAAAAGACATATCAGCATACAAAACCCCATCCCATTTACCTTCCTATTTTAAAACAGTATTAACTGCAATGAAATATTATAAATCTTCTTATTTTCTGAGCTGCTCCTACTGGCAGCCTTCTCCCAGTGAGCCCCTCCTAAAAGGGGCTAGTTGAGCAACCTCTTTGCTCTGGTCAGTTCTCTTTATCTCTTTCTCCTTGCCCTATCTCGCTTCCACCCAAACTTCTCTTTACAAAGCTTCACAGTAGTTTCTCATTCTTCCTCCTACACACACACACACAGAGCTCCAGGTGGCAGGTATCAGATGTGATTTCCCACACACGAGATTTAAGATCTTAGGTTCTGAATCAGCTTGATCAGAAACCTTTAATTTACACTCTGGGCATGTGCCCTGATGCTTATTAGAACAGCAATACCAGCGTTTCTCACAAACACCGCACTGCAATAATACTAACGCAGCATTCTGGCAGCCTCTTGATGCACCGAAGGAATTGCCCGCAGAGGCAGGCTATTCTGCTTATTACAGAGAACTCTAAATCCCTACAGCAGGCTGTTCCCAGTCCAGACTTACTATAGTACCAGCTCAAGTCTCATAAACTCATTCATCTCTTCTATCTAAACTCCATTTTACAAAATATCAGTCCTTTCTAGTTCTCTTCTTGCACAATCTAATTAAGCACTGTGTCTACTTACACTTGTTTTACTGCCTTGCAGAAAGGCTGTGCTTGTCACAGCAGAAACTCTGATATGCCCACAGACACAGGCACACGCACCCCCCCCTTTATCTCAAATTCACTAGAGCCAGGGCTTGAATTGCTGTGAGGGGAGAATTCTTGGAATTCCTTTAATTTGCTTTACTATAGTTAAACATAAATCACCATACCATAGTTCTTCTGTGTAAAATGCTACTCTTGTTGCAAACAAAATCTTAAAATCTCCACAAACACCACTATACAATCCGAGAATCAAATTACCACAATGCAGTGGAAGAAAATCACCACACAAAATCACTGAGAAAGGACATATCTCTCAAAGTGCCCACTTTTCTCAACACAACATAGCGTACCATAATTCAGCATTTACTCACATCAGTTTTCCCTGGACACAAATCAAAATAACAGCACACAGTCCAGAGATCAAGTCCAAACATTCAGGGCAAAGGAACTCTCTGAGCTCGTACTCACGGTTAAAATGTACCAAATCTACACAAATCACTACATTTAAACACAATAAATACAGTCACTGACGTTTCTCCACCCACTTCTCCGCGGGGCACTTCTCTCCCTACCCCCACCGCCTGCTGCAGCCGGCGCCTCAGGCGTCACTCGGCTGCTTCAAACACGGGTAGTACTCACCCTCCCCGCACTGTAGGGCACTGTAGATCTACTCTCTTTTATACACCATACACTTGCACGATTAGAAACACAGTGCACTGACCACACAATGCATTAACCATACAGCGACACAGTGTTTGAAAAACACACTCATATAGAGATCCATTCGAGCCACCCCCAGGGTCGCTAGCGGCTGGTCTATCAGACAATGAACCCCCAATACAGTGTCCGGACACTACACACATACACATACATAGACGTCCCCTCAACCCACCCCCAGGGTCGCTAGCAGCTGCTCTATCAGAACAACGAACCCCCGTCTCTAATCCAGCTGCTCCACCAGCTACACCCAGACGTCTCTGAGTGATTTACTCCCTAGCTCTCTTTTCCCTCGGGGGCCCCTCAGTACATACCATATCTTCCTCTGCAGGCCAGCAGGTCCTTGTCTGTCCTCGCAGGAGGCAAGTCGAGATGAGTGGAGCCCCACTAGGAAAAAAATCTTAGGGAGCACCTTGGAGGTCTGTCTATCCCCCTGCCCCTGCAGGGACAGAGAACTCCTGCCTTGGCTCACCATAATGTTTTGCGGAGAAAAGAAGAAAACTCTACAACTTTGTCAAAGTTGTAAAGTTGGTATGTTTATTACAGCGCTGGATGCATGCAGAGATTGCTCTTTTCAAAAAAGGCATGCGTACCTCTGAGAACTTCAGGTCTCTTTTTATCTCTCTCTTAAATACATATGCATACAGTTTCACAATAGGTTCATGCATATTCATTTTTATGGGTTTCGTGTGACATTTACCACTAGTTCCTTTGTATCAGAAAAAATTCCGAGGTCAGGTTGACTTGCCCTCACAACAGTCTCTGTCTCCTTCTATCATCTTCTGTCTCCCCCCCTTTGTCTCTGTCCTTCGCTGAAGTAACTCCACTGAGCTTAGACCTTGCAGTCTAGCTAAATAACTATGGTTTCTAACTACAGACTCAACTCAAAAATGTACATTTCACTTAAATTAAAATGGATTTCTATCCTGGAAAATTTTCACTTTGCTTCACTCACCCTGGGCTCTGCCTCAAGCTGTGCAAATTCCATCAGTGCCAGCAGGCAGAGCTTGGGGTGAGGGGCAGAGGGAATCAGCCCAATTCCTGCCCCAGGCCAGGGACCCAGGTACACTGTCCACACTTTGCCCAGCAGTGTTCATTTGCATTTCTAAAGCTCCTCTGCAGGGTGCCTGGAATGGAGTTTCTCTTCCAGGGCAGCCATCTGGTGAGTCACATGTGGCCCCCCAAGAATCTGCTTTTTAAAAAAAATGTATTAACTATTTATGTTCAAAGTATTACAGTTAAATCTCTTCGATTTGGCAAAATGCAACATAAAGGCGAACATGGGAAAACCCAGACCAAAAATTGATTCTCACACTTCTGTCCAAAACCTACCTGACAATATAAAGTGGGAATATTATGAAAAATTTTTCCCATGTTGTAATTTTGTCACTGAAACTTCAGGGAAAACAAAAACTCTCCAAGAATCTCTTTAGTGTTAGAGAGTCAATACATTCCTTGGTTCTGGCCAGGATGTGCAACAGAAATAATTTCTTTCACAAATAGCCAAGCTGTGCAAAGAAAATCATTCCATGCCACGTGAGTTTTACTAGATTTTTCCTAAATTTTATGTAGTCTGTACCAATCTAAATCCACTGGTTTAATGTTCATTGCTTCCAAGTTGTGTAAGTTTTTAGTATTTGGTTTCCTGTTGGACCCGGATTTCTTCCCCTCTGATGTGTGAATTCAGTCTACACTCCTGGATTTCCTTCTCAGCCTTTTCCAGCCCAGGTGTCTCCAGCTCTGCCGGGGGCAGTGCCTGGGGTAGTTGTTGGTTGTTGTTTGCTGATGGGTATTCCCAGTCTGTTTGAATGTTGAACTCATCTCCATTGAGTGGTATAACACCCTTTAAATAAAGGCTTTAAAATTCATTTCCAAAGGCAAAGACAAACCAAGCCTGAGCAAAGAAATAAGATTTAAAAGGAACAAACTCAGTACATTTTGCAGCACTGCAATGGCCGGCAGCCCAGAGTGTGGGTGTCAGTGAGCCCCAGAGCTCAGTGGCTGGAGATGGCAGAGGAGGGTGGCCAGGATTGCAGAGGATTCCAGGCGAGGATCTGTGGGCAGGCGCAGGGGCTTGGCCGCTGTGGAGCCCTGGCTGCTGCTGTGTTGCCTTCAGGGCAGGCTCAGGGGCAGCCTCCCATCCTCCTGCTGCGGGCGGGAAGTGCTAATCTCCGGGGCTTCAGAGCCCTTGAGGCCAGGTGAGGGGTCCCCCCCGTGTTGAGCTGTGCTGGCGGCTGTTTCTGGCCTCAGGGACACTTGGCATGGGCCCCTTGGCTACCAGTGGTGCTGCTTTGCACTCCTTAGGCAGGAGCCGATGTCCTGGCTGGGTGTTGGCAGCAGCAAAGTGCCAGGGCAGGCTCAGTGCCAGCCCAGCTTCCTGTGAGAGAATATCCCTTGATATCTGCTGCAGTGGTTGCTGAAGCAGTGAGAATTGCTTTTGCCCCCCTGTTAGGTGCCATGGTGTCAGCAGAAGATGTTGAAGCCTTCCTGCTCAGGGCATTTCAGTGCCAGGCTCTCACAAGCACCCACAGCTGCGTGGGTTGAGCTGAGCATGGGGCAGTGACCTGTGCTGTGTCTGATTCCCCTTCCTTCCCTCCCCTGGAACAGGGTGTTGCTTTTAGACGCCACTTGTCCTGGTTGCTTCAGAGTACTTTGGAGAGGCTCCATATCTAATTTTCCCTCTTTCCCTGGGGCTGCCAGAACCTCAGGGTTCACTTCAGCATAGGCCTGGCCAGATATTTGACACAGAGGTACAACAGAACCGGCCTCTGTATCCCTTTTTATAATATTAATTTGTGTTATGAGTTTAGCGATCAAATCCCTTCCCAGTAAATCATGATAACAATTAGGATCAAATAAAAATTCAAGCATTTCAAACCCATCTCCCGGATCTACTTAGAGTGATTGAATAAAACCATACATCTTTCCCACTTATTCCCTCGCTAATTAAACATATTTTTAGCATTTCCCCCCCCTTAGGTCTAAGATTTAGAGTGGATTTAGAGGCCCCTGTGTCCATCAGGAAATGCCTCCTCTCAATGCAGACCCACCCTGAATGTTCTCAAGGGCTCCACTGTGGAGGGTCCCTGGTGCGATGGGAGCTGTGACAGCCCTGCCAATCCATGTCCATCAAGGGGTGGACTTGCTGGTCCTGCGGGTGCTGCTGTCTGTGCTTGCAGTGTCCTTGTGCCCTGCAGCTGGAGCCCTGGTTCCTTGCCAGGGGCTGTTTGGGTGGGCTCTCCCCTGCCGAGGAGGGCAGTGCCTCTGCCAGGTGCTTGTGGCCGAGCCCGTGCCCTGGGTGCTGGGGCCCCCTTGGGCCCTGGGGTTGATCCCTCAGGGGCTGTAGGAACTGTGCCCTGGCCTTTGCCTTCAGCTTGGCCTTTTGCTGCTCCCTTCTTGCACTCACCTGCTGTGCCTTTGTGCCCAAGTGCTGCAGGGCCTTCTTGTGCCCCTCCTGCAGCCCCCTCAGTGCCTGTGGGTGCTTGTCTTGCTTTACAAGAGAGGTGTCTGCTCGGGAAGGCAGAAAAAGCCTCTCTTGGAATAGAGAATGCAAACCCCATCCCTCCTAATGTTTAGAATAGTGAAATCAAGGGGCTTTTAGGCAAAGATATGGGAATAGGAATACCAGTTCTTTACTAGTGTGTATAATAAAGCAAACAAACACCAACAGCTGCGGCACTGACAGCAAACAGAGCCCGGACCCAGTCCCGGCCTTTGGGCTGCGGCACTTTGCCCTTGGGTGCAGTTCCGGGCACGGCCGGCAGGGGCGCTGGTGGCTCCTGCGGGGCGGGGCAGCGCATCCCTCCCATGGGAACCTCTCTGAAACGAAATAGAGCAATCCCTTCAGCTAACTCTTTCACTTTTTTACTTTCTCTAGCCTTTCTCCCATGTTTTGGGAAAGAATTTGGAGAGGGCTGCCTTTTAACTGAGCTCCTAGTGTTTCAATAAGGTGCTTCCTGTAGAGAGAGAGAGTTTCCCTGAACAGCCGGAGCTGTGGTTACCAAGGGGACGCAACTCAGAGCAGGACGGGGTCAGGGGAGGATATCCCGCCGAGGCTCGGTGGGATTGTGGGCAGGGTCTGCTGCCAGAATCGGCAGAAGGGGATCTTCCCGTGGAGTCCGAGGCGGAACGTGGGTAGCCCCCACATGGCTGATGGCGGCTGATCCGGCAGCTGCCGGCAGAGCAAAGGCAGGTGGGAGAGCCCGGCAGCGGTGGCGGTGCCCAGCGCAGGTGGCACGGGCAGGGCAGCTAGGAATGGGATGGCTGGGACCCCCCCTGGGTGCGGTTGGCGTGGTGACCTCGGAGCAGGCGGCAGGACAGAGCAACCCCCATCTTCCCCAGCATGGCCAGCAGAGCGGCCGCGGGCCAGGCAGTGGGAGCAGGGCACTCAAATTGAGCGACAGCGCTGGGGCAGGTGGAGCTGCCCTGGGCAGTGAGGCTGCACCTGGGATGGAAACCGGGCCAGGCGGAGCTGAGGCGGGCAGCGAGCCGGGACCCGGGACAGGCGCCTGGGCCGCGAACGGAGGGGGCAAGACCTGCAGAGGATCCCGCTCTCTGATTTTTCCTCTTGTTCCCTTCCCTTTCATATCCCTCTTTGTTTTCTTGTTGTTTCTCAGAGGTTTCTGATATTTTAAACATTTTTTTCTTCTAAAATCTCATGTCTAACATATGGCATATTGTCTTCTAGATTAAATGGGTTTTTTTACAAATAAATCCAGAGCCTAGCAAATCTAAACTTCTGCTTGGATACTTTGAAATGCTCAATGAGCTAACTCATGACGTCCTAATGTTTTTTTTTTTTTCCCATCACCTTTTTATTTATCCTTTGGCAAATTAAGCATCTTTCAATTACTTGCTTTGCTGCTCCAAAATCGCAGTACACTCATAGTTCCTTAGAAAATGGTCACACAAAGCTTGAGTACCCCAGTGGGTTTTCTGATGCATGTCTTCTAATATTTTTCTAATGAACACATTTTATTAAGTAATTGTCTTCAATCATGAAGTTTCCATTCCCCTGATTTATCTTGTTCATTTCCTGTCTGGTTTAATTCTATTTTCTCAGCTTCCCTAAACTTTGGAATTTCCAGTTTTTCCTGGTTTGGAGTTAATATTAACATAACTCTTTCAGCTCCATTTTCTGCTGTGTCCTTAGCTTCATGATCTGCCAAATTATTTCCTCTTCTTTCTGGGGTCTTTTCCTTTTGGAGTTCCCTAATATGTACTATAGCTATCTCTTTTAGGTAATTGTAGTGCCTCTGAAATAAGTTCCTCATGTACTAGTCCTTTTCTTCTTGAATTAAGTAATCTTTTTCCTTTCCAAATTTTTTAAAGGTATGTGCTGCTCTAAAGGCACACCTTGAATCAATATATATAGTTCCTTTATTTTGTGTTAAATATTCTAGTGCTCTTTTTAAAGTATATAATTCACAAGTTTGAGCTTACTAGTTTAAGGTTAATTTCCCTTTTTCCATAGTTTGCATGTTTTTCCCATCGACTACTGCATACCCTGTATTTTCTCCTTTTGCAAGTTGTATCTCTATTTTTTTTTCTTTTTTCCCCCTGTATCCAACTTACAGGTTTTCTGTGTCTTTTTTCAAGATCTTATCTATTCATCTTCTGCCTCTGTTTTTCGCATTCACTAACAACCTAAAAACCACTTTTCTTTCAACTACACACACAAAAATAAAAATCTTTTTTCTCATACTACTTTCAGTACAATACACCTCCCTCCAAGGAGATATAGTGAAGCTTAAAATACAGAATCTACATTACCTATACTTTCATTCGTCTACATTCACTCACTTTTATTTCTCATTCTCTTCCACACATTCTTTCCCACCCTCAGGACACAGAGTGGATCCCTGTTGACAGAGAATCGCAGTTCCCTGTGGCCCCCCTCACCTTGGGGTGGCCTCTGGGTCTCAGTATCTCCGGGCCTCCTGGGAGGGCCCTGACTCTGCTGCCTCGGGTGCTGTTCACCTGTGAGGCTGATTTGTGTGTCACTGACACTCTTTAGCCACGGCCCCCTCACACGCCCTGGGGACAATGGCCCGTTTGCAGGTCACCTGTACCTTATGCCACAGCCCCCACACGCCCAGGAGAACAATGGCTCATTTGTGGGTCACACACTCCTCTTTCCACAGCCCCCCTTCCCACCCGCCCGGGAAGCTGAGGCTGATTTTGTGTGTGACTCACTCTCACACACAACAAGACAACAATAAGGTACCTTTTGTTATAAATGATCAAATTGAGAGCCAAACCTATAGGAAAATTTAGCAAAGATTTATTAATTTGTCTGTGAGACTGAAGTTCGGTCATATACACTACCACAGCCAAGGGTCAGCGTCGAGCCCGGGTTCGGTGCTGGGTGAACACGGATCTGACCTCCGAATGTCAGAGTCTCCCCCTGTTCACAAATTTTGCCTGACGCAGTGAGTTCTTTTACAATTTATTCTGCTTGAGGCAGAGATGACCGAATGTTCTTTGTGTCTCTTCCCATGCATAACCATGTCTTTACCTGTGCAGAGGTGGACAAAGACTCAGTCCCGGTGTCTGATGTTGTCAGTAGACTCCAGGGAAGTCAGCATTCACATACATCAGGGTGGGGCTCTGGATCATTGTGGTAGCTGTATAATCATCGAGACGAAAATCACTCTTGGCTGGACCTGGTGACCCGGGGAAGCCAGCTATTATTGCCCTGGAAGCTTCTATTCTTTCATTAAAAACCCCGATTTTTATCTCAACCATGTCCAGGAACTAGATGTATATGAATAAGACACTGCTCCTGGCCAGGATGGTCAAAAGACATAATGTGGATTTTACAATATTTTATACATTAATAGCTTTAATTATCTCTACCATATACATCACTTTCACATCACCTATTACAAGTTTAGGTGTTCCTTGCCAGTCCCCGTGCTCTTGGATATCCCTCAACCCAGCTGTGTTGTCCAACCCCAGATGCTCTTGGGCATATCCTCAATCCGGCAGAATTCTGCCCAACCATGGATGCTCTTGGAATGTTAATTCCTCAATCCAGCAGGTTTTCATTCTGGATGCTCTTGGGCTCTCTTATCCCTCAAACCAAAAGCATTTTTAGGAGCCCCTTTTGTCCCGTTTCCTAGTGGATTGGGCTCGGAAACTCCTCTGCTCCCTTCCTCCGAGGGGTCCACCCCCTCTCTGAGACCCAGTCCCAGTTACCCCGGGGGATTCTCTCACTCCTCTTATCACTCACTCTGTCTCTTTACTGGCTGCTTCCCTCGAGGAAAGTTGGAAACGCAGCGTGGGAGACTCCAGCACTCACTTGGCAGGTCTGGGACAACCAGCCCTCGTCTCATTCACAGCCCAGAGCAGAGAATGAGGGGAGAAGGGAGCCCGGGAGCCCAAAAAGCCCCGGCATCCCGAAATGGGGAGAGTGAAGCGGGGGGAGCTTTTGGCATTGCTGGGAGTGCCAGCAGCCCGGGCAGGGTGGGCACTGAGGAGAAAGGGGACCCCCAATCTAAGCATGACCCCCAGCAGCTGGGACAGGGGGTAACCCCTGAACGCCAGAGGGGAGGGACCAGGGACGGGGAACTCCTGGGAGGCTTTTTCAGGGCTGAATCTTGGGTGTTTGGCAGGTTTTTCTGGAGCCCAGGTGGCCAGTGACTTGTAGAGATGGACTTGGGCAGATGGACCTTCAAACTCAATGTGTTTAGGGGAAGATGAAACAGGAAAGTCTTATAAATACGATTGTCTGGCAAAAGATTTTGTGAACATAAAAAGTATAAGGAAGATTAAAATGAAAGCAAGCTCTGAGATACCTCAGTTAGTGAACAACTGGAAAACAATGGTGTGGCCCAACTGAAGGTAATCCCCTTTTGATGAAACAATTCCCTCTGCTTGCAGACAGATCCAAGGGTCAGAGCAGACCCCACTAGCTCAATAGAAGGGGTCCAAAGAGGAGTTTTTAGGGTTTAAAATGTAACACAGTATGGTGATGTAATGATTTTTACAGGCTGAATGTAAATGCTGTAGGATTTGTATCTTGTACTAGATTGGTTAGTGAGAAATAGAATATTCAACACAGAAGAAGATTGATTGTATTGTAACGGGAACCTTACTCTCATACACTCTTCCCCTCTTACTCTCTCACCCTCTCACCCTCTCTACCCCTCTCTTCTCTCAGGCCTGCTCCGAGCTGTGCCTGGCAGCTCCAAGCAGGGCCCTGCACCCAGGCCCTTTGCAATAAACCGCAAGTTCCACGACCTGGCTGCAGAGCTCTCTCGTCTCCGTCTGTCCCGACCGTCCTACCCCCCGACACTCCTACAAACGCGCTCATCCCTTGTTTTCCCCAAACCAGGATTTCCCATTGCCAAAGCCTGGGAGGCTGCGAGGAAGAGGAAGATGCCCCGGGACACTGAGGCAGGTGAGGAGGAAGTCCGTGCCCCTTTCCCCTCTGTGCTGCTCCATCTCCCAGCCCAGCACGGCCCCGGCTGCAGCTCAGCCCTGGGGGAATCTCCTTGCCCTTGCCTGTGGCACGGAGGCAAATCCCATCCTGTCCTTGTCCTTCCTCCACCAGAGCAGGAGCTGAGCATGGAGAGCAGGGAGGACAAATGCCCACTGCAGAACCTGGTGGAAGAGGCCGTTTTGAGCGGCTCCACGACACAGGAAGCCAATGGGGAGGAAAAGCCCCGGAGATGCCGCACAAGGAGGGGCTGCAAACGCAGCTGGCGGGGATCTGAGGGGGAAAGAGCCAGCCTGGGCCGGGAAGGCGGCTGGAGACGGAGCCAGGGCTCGGAGCTGGTGCTCCATGAGCAGCTCCATGATGGGGAGAAGCCCCACACGTGCGTGGAGTGTGGGAAGAACTTCAGGCGGAACTCCGACCTGATCAAGCACCAGAGGATCCACACTGGGGAGAAGCCCTATGAGTGTGGGGAGTGTGGGAAGAGATTCAGCTGGAGCTCCCACCTGATCAGGCACCAGAGGACCCACACTGGGGAGAGGCCATACAAGTGTTCCGAGTGTGGGATGTGCTTCAGCCAGAGCTCCGGCCCGATCCAGCACCAGAGGACCCACACTGGGGAGAGGCCCCATGAGTGTTCCAAGTGTGGGAAGAGGTTTAAGACCAGCTTCGTTCTCCTCCAGCACTATCGCATTCACAGAGAGGAGAGGCCCTTCCGCTGTCCCGCCTGCGGGAAGGGATTCAAGCACAACTCCACCCTCGTCACCCACCGGCGCATCCACACTGGGGAGAGGCCCTACGAGTGTCCCCAGTTGGGAAGAGCTTCTCCAGCAGCTCTCACTTGACCCAACACCAACGGAGGCACCACTAAGGGAAGCCCTGTGAGTGCCCCGAGTGTGGGCAGAGCTTCGTGCGCTGCTCCAGCTCCATCCCCCACTGGAGGAGGCACTTTGGCCACAGCCCAGGTGAGCCACATTCCCTGTGATCCATGTTGAGAACACACCTGGCTGTTTCGCCTTTTAATTTCACCTTAATTTTTCTCTACTCTCCATCTCTTTGCACTGCAAAAGCCAAGAGGAATGGATCTGTCACCTCAAAATCACTCAAATCCCAGTGAAAACAGCTCAATCTGACCCCAAAAAGAGCTCAAACCCACCTCAAAAAACTCAATCCCATGCCAAACTCACTCAATTCTGCAGCCATCAGGCTGAGATGAGGTTGGGAAATGATTTAGAGTCGTGGGGTCTCAATTAGAGTGGTGGGATGGAGATTGTGTGGGGCTGGGTGTGTGGGATGTATTTGACAGCAAATAAAACTCTGAGACTTACTGATTTCTCTCCCGTTCATGTTCAGTCTGTTGCAGTTCTGTTTGCAGAGTGCCGCCTTCTCAGCTCATTGTCTTTGTGTCCCTTTTCTCTCCTGCCTCTCTTTGCCTGCTCCGTTTCTCTCTCAGTGTCTCCCTGGGCCCACGGACCACCAGAGACCCTGCCCTGATTTAATTGACCCAGGCACCACCAGAGACCCTCCATATATTTAATTGCCTCAGGGACCACCCAATACCCTCCCCTGATTTATTGCCCCAGTGCCCACCAAAGACCCTCCCCTGATTAAACTGACCCCTCCCCTGATTTAATTTACCCTATCTGTGTTTTAATTCCCCTTCCCCTGATTTAATTGACCCCTGCCCTGATTTAGTTACCCCTCTGTCCCCACAGACCCTCCCCTGATTATTTATTATTTTATTTCCCAATATTATTTTAATTCCCCGTCCCAGGAGCTGAAGTCCTGAAGGCTGGCAGGGAAATGTCTCTGTAGGATTTTGCTCCATTTCCCTTCAAGGGGGGGAACATATTTTCCTGGCTCGGAGCTGGAATTGCAGACTTTTGGAATGTGTGCAGGGCAACACGGACTGGGATCAAACATGGACTAGGATCAAATAGGGATTGGGATCAAATATGGACTAGGACCAAACAGGGACTTGGATCAAATAGGGACTGGGATCAAATAGGGATTGGGATCAAATATGGACTAGGACCAAACAGGGACTTGGATCAAATAGGGACTGGGATCAAATATGGACTGGGATCGAATAGGGACTGGGATCAATTATTGATTGGAATCCTACAGTGTGAGATAAACTGGACTGAGCTTATATAGACTGGGATCAAATACGGGCTGGGATCAAATATGAATTGGGATAAAAAATGGACTGGGATCAAATATGGACTAAAATCAACTATCGACTGGGATAAACTGGACTGGGATCAAATATGGACTAGGGTAAGGTATGGACAGGGATTAAATATGGACTGGGATCAAATATGGATTGGGATCAAATGGACTGGGTTCCTACAGACTGGGATAAACTGGACTGAGATTATATAGATGTCGTGGTTTGAGAGGAAGTTAGTTTTCTGGGATATGAAGTGGTCAGGCCAATAGGTGTTCAGATTTGAGTATTGGCACCTGGTTTGGCCACTGGAGACTTTGGATACACCTCTGAGAACTCAGGGGTTAAAAAGCAGAGCACTCCCGGGGGAAGCTCTCTTCCAGCGAGGGAAGCAGGTCGGGCCTCCCCTGCCCAGCTCCTGGCTGGTTTGGGGCTGGGTGAGGTAGGCCTGGCCCGAGGATGGAAGGGTGGAAGAGCCCCGAGAGGCATCGGGCAGCCACACCTCCCCCCCAGGACACAGAGAAAGAGACGGAGCGCCTGTGCCACCGTGAAATTTGATATCCTGTGCTGGCAGCACAGCCCAGTGTAAGTGTGCTTGGTAAGGACAGCCTGGAATGCCCAGCCCAATCCACGGAGCAGCCGCCTGCCCACGGCGCCCAGTCTGTGGGGTTGGCAGCTGTGGCCCCTGCCCAGTGCCGCACGCAGGGGCACCGGCCTGCGCCCCACACGCCGCTCCCTTCCCTGGGCCGTGCGGGCTCTGCTCCAGGCTCCTGTGGCCCCACGGCCGGTGCCGACGGAGCCCCGAGCCAGCCGGGCTCTGCTGTGGGGCGGCACCGCGGCTCGCCGGGCCCTGTGCCCCGTGCCAAGCCCGGCGCCTGCGGCTGCTGGCCGGGCCTCGGGGCTCTGTGGGCAGGGGGAGCAGCGCCGGCCGTAGGGAGCGCCCGGCCCAGGGGCAGGGCCCGCATCAACCCTTTCCCTCCGTGCCCTGCCGCTCTCTGCAGCTGGCAGAGGACAGGAGCCGAGTGGCCAAATACCTGTGCCTGCCCCTGCCCTACCTGCATAGCGCACATGAGCCCCTGCGAGAGGCGGCCGTCAGGTTCATGGGTGAGCGCCAAGCCCGGCTCCCTCCCCGGCCCGCCCCATTGCCGCAGCTCGGCCCCGGCCCCGCCTGCTGTGCCGGCAGCAGGATCCGGGCGCGGGCATGGGCAGCCCCCGCTGGCCTGGGCATTGCTGCTGCCGCCCTCTGGCAGCCGTGCCCTGGGGCGGCAGCGTGCGCCAGGGGCCCGGGCTGAGCCCTGCCGGGCCAGCAGGGCGTGTGGCCTCAGGGCTGGCAGCGCCCGTGGGCGGCAGCTGTGCCTCTGAAGGCAGGACACGCTCTGTGTTCCCCAGGGATGGCCGGGCGCTACCTGACAGGGCAGCAGCCGCAGTTCCGCATCATCTGCAGCGGTGAGTGAGGCCCGCGGGCTCTCGGCGGGGGCTGCCGCTGGCAGCTGCGTTCCCTGGCCCGCCCGCCGACGGCTCCGCTCCCTGCGCGCCCCAAGGGCAGCGGGGCCACAGCGCAGACACCTTGCAGGGGCCTGCGGGACATTCCTGGCCAGCAGTTGCCAGCTCGTCCTTCTTGGCTCCTGCTTCCTCCAGGCCGTGCCAGGAGCTGCGTGGCACGGACGAGGCTGGAGGCTCTGCCCAGCTCCCCGCAGATCCAGCCTCTGACTATGCCTCTGTTTCTCTCTCTGCAGCCCTTCAGGACGTGACGGATGATAGCAGCCCTGCCATCTCATGCCTGGCGCTTCAAGCTCTGCACATCCTTTTAGCTGTACAGAGCGTTCCCTCCTCCCGGCTCCAGAGGATGCGAGAGCAACTCCGCCGCCTCTGGAAGTCGCAGCCTTTCCTGTGTGCCCGTGGCTGAGTGTCCTGCCGCGGCGCTGTGCAGAACTGATCCGGGAGGCTGCGTCTGCTGGGGCCGCCTGAGCCTGCGGGGAACACCTCTCCTGTGCCAGCACTTCCTTTCCCTTCACCCACTCGAGAAACATTAAATTGCTGTGTTGGATAGCCGGGTGTCCAGGAGCTTTTTCTTGGTGCAGAGTGTCTTCAGGCCAGTGGGGTAGAGGGGAAAGGCTGCTTGGTCTGCGCAATTTGCCCGAGCGTGCGGTGTGGAAGGGAAAGTGACCAAACGCCCCTTGGCCTTTGGTGGTTCCTGCAGGAATGTTTTTGTTGCTGCATCGAGTCTTCTGAAGCTGGGGGAACAAGTGTGTTCCGTGTCCATGGAAGAGCAGAAATTGGCAGGATGTGTCTGCTTCCAGCGCTTGTCTTGGCTCTTCCTTCACAGTACTGGCAGCATCTTCAGAGACACAGCACACATTCTCTCATGCCAGGGTCATCCCAACCTTCTTAACTTGCCCAGGCTCCTGCCAGGTTCACCAGGGAAACTGGCTGCTCGTGCCAGTTCATCCCCTTGCCCAGAAGGCACCCGCTTGTGTTTGGACATGAGCTGCTGGCCACAGGCAGACGGGCAGCACCCGCAGCATTGGCCATCAGACGCTGGGCTGATGTTTTCATCCAGAGAGCAAGAAAAACAGCCAGAAGCACACAAGGCAACATGACAGTATCTCTGTAAGAATGGCATTGTCCTGTGAAAGTCAACAGTGGATGGTGATTTTGTGCTGCAGATAATCACTTCCGAGCAAAAATCATTCCAGGAAGGGACAACAGCCTCTGCCTTCTGATGGATAGCAAGGGTCTTGGTTTGGAAAGACAGGAGTCTGCTAAGGAAGGCAGGAGCCTCCCCTGAAATGGAGAATGTAAACCCTCCCCACCCCTCCTGATTGCTATAAATTTTAAATTAAGAGGCTCTCAGGCAAAAATATGGGAGCAAGAAATAACAGTTCTTTACTAGGGAAAAGAAAAAAAAAGAATAAAAGAAACAATGCAGTATACTAGAACAACACCGACAGAGTCAGAACCCAACCTGACACCCTGGTGTTGGTAGCAGTCCAATTGGAAATGTGGCTGCAGTGCTCCTGGAGAGTCAGGTGTGGTTCTGTTGGAGCAAGGGTGTCCTGTAGAGAAGGATGTGTTTTTCCTCTGAAGATCCCATGGAAGAAGAGACAGCTGCTGTTCCTCTGGGGAATCCCATGGAGAAAGTGTCTCAAATCCCATGCTAGTGTCTCAAAAACTTCTGGATTATACCTGGGTAGCAATGCTTGGCTCCTCCCTCTGGGTGGAGCATCTCACAATGGGATTTAGAGTTCTTATCAGTCATGCAGTGACATTCAATCGTCTGTTATCAGCAGATGTCCCCTCCAGAGGGAGGTGTGAATGTGGTCTCTCAAAGAGAGAGATAAGGCAAACTGCCCACTTGACAAAAGATAATCTGCCATACAGATGGTAATTGAAAACATCTTGCATTGCAATCTTCAATACTAGGATATTTTGTAAAGAAAGGAACGAGGTATTCACACCAGAAAGCAACCACAGGACAGATAAATCTTTCAGGAAAACAATTTATTGCTCCATTATCAGAAGAAACTAAGTTTTTCCCACCTTGCTCAGCCCTGAAGACTCCATTAGCATTCAAAGGAAGAAGTTGACACTGACCAGACAGAATCCTTTGTTTGAATAGAATTTATGCATCATGCATGAGATGTATAAATATGCAATAGGCTATTGCTTTTAAAGGTTAATTTCTTTACATGTGTGTCCTTGTTTGGGCTTATTTTGCCCAGAAAAAGGTACCCAGAGCTTCAGTAACTCTTTGTTCTTATTGCCTTGTATTGTCCTAAATCTCAGTTATTCAAATTTTTATAACTCTAATTATATTACTATTTTTATAACAATTTTACTATTACTAAACTTTTAAAATTCTCAAACCAAGTGATTCGCGTTTTTCACAAGTACAACCTCCAGCGCAGGCGAGCAAATGGACTACAGCCAACAGAAACAATAAAGACTTGAAATTGGTCCTTGCGAGAGTCTGTCCGAATTTTCCCTCATCTGCCTCACGATCATCATTTGCGGACCACTGAATAGAAGACCCCCCTGTCTGAAAATCTCTGGCTTTGTAGGAGAAAGTTACACACACCAAAGGCGCCGAGACCTGAGAGCGTTGCTAAGCCATTGTTTTCACAGGTGTTGTTTGCTGTGTGCTACACTGAGCCCAAGGAGAAGAAGAAGGGGGCACCGGGCCCTTTGTGCAACAACAGCCTTGGGAGCTGTCCCACCTCTCGGCCTGGCTGGACTTCTCCTGAGTTTCAGGTGGTCCCCCAACAGAAGACCCTCACCTGTTTCACAACCACCGTGACAGACAGACTGAGATGGAAGGAGCCTCTCCATCAAGGACTGAGACATGGAACCCCCATGTGAAAAGGCCCCTCTGCTCCTTCCAAGGACTGGGACTGAAACCCCCAGCCCGGGGCAGGTGTGTGGGGGAGGCAAGCTGACCAAGATGAGATGTTTGCCTGCAGGTTGTGACCGCTGGACCAAGAAGACAATGGCTCTCATTTACTGCTGAGAGCATGCTCTACCTGTTACATCTATTCCTTATTTATGTGTTTCCCAGCCTCGCAATTTCCAATAGAGTTATCATAATAAAAACCTCTGAGTTAACGACAGACTTCAAGATCTCCCCGACATAACAGGCAGATCCTTGACTGGACTGGACCAAAGGACTTTGTCTCTACGTTTGGAGCTCTATCCCCCTCTTTCTCTCTTTCTCTCTTTTGTCTCTCTCTTCCCCCATCTTTTTCTCTCCCTTAATCCCTCTATCCCATTTTGCTGTGCTCATTCAATAAAGGTGCATTTGTTTCGATTATCATTGCAAACCCCCTTGTACCATGTCGGTTCTTTTTGCACCCTGAGATCAAATCCACGAACCATCACGAAACCCGTCCATGAGGATGGATCTTGATACCCCCCGAGGACCCCTCCCCAAATTCCCCCCCAAAGGCCCCCCAGCACCCCCAGACCCTGCTAAAACCCCCTCAAGTTTCCCCCAGACCCTCCCCAAATCGCCCCCAAACCTCCTCAAGACCCCTCCCCAAATTCCCCTCACGACCCCTCCAGGACCCCTCACCTGTCCCTGCGCCTCCTCAGCAGCTCCCGGAGCCCCCCGTCCTCTCCCAGCGCCTCCCCCGCTCTCTCCAGCGCCTCCCGCAGGACCCGGCCGAGCCCGGGGCGGCTCCCGGGGGTCCCTGAGGGGGTCCCGGGGGCGGGGGGGAGGGGGCGATTCCCGATTTTTGCAGGAGAATCATTCGTGGAGCTTTTGACACCACATGACCCTAAATAAACCCCAAACAACCTAAATAAACCCCAAACACTCGAAAAAAACCCTAAAGAACCCCGAAAAAACCCCAAATACCTGAAAAGGCCCCAAATAACCACAAACAAATCCCAAATAATCCCATAACAACAAACAAAAAGAAACAAATTAAACCCAAAACCACCCAAATGATCTCAAGTAAACCTAAAAAACTCCCATATACAACAACATAACTCCCAAGAACCCCAAATAATTCCAAAAAAGCCCAAATAAACTCAAACAAACCCAAATACTTCCAAATAAACCCAAATACTTCCAAATAACCCCAAATAAACAGAAATAAATCAAGTAAAACCAAAGATAAACCCCAAATAGTCCATAAATGACCCCAAATAAACCCCAAACAAACCCTAAATAAACCCAAATAAACCCCAAGAAACCTCAGTTCCTCCAGTTCCGACCCATAAACAGATCCCGACCAATCAGAACCCATGGCACTGATGACGTTCCACTTGCTGGGCGCAAACTCAGAGCACTGGCCCCACCCAGCGATTTTCAGCCAATTAGCACCCGGCCCGACTCTGACTCATCACTTGCCAGGCACAGACCAAGGCCTCTCACTGCGGTAAATAATCAGAGACCACGCGGTGTAATTTCCAGCCAATCAAAGTGTGTCTCGCTGATGACTCATCAGTTGCCAGGAGCAGAATTTCGGAGGGGGGGAAGGTGATTCTGGAGATGGGCTGATTAATCCTGATTAATCGAAAACGGTGTTGGGACCCCAAAACGGAGCAGGAGGGGCCTGGAGCCCCCAAAACCAAACACGGGGGAGGGGACTTGGGGAACAATCAGAAAGAGGAGGGAGAGAGGGGAAAAGAGGGGGGTGGGACTCCAAAATTGAGCTGGGAGGGGAATGGGACACCAAAATTAGGCTGGGAGGGGAATGGGACCCCCAAACAGGATGAAGCCAATTTTGTTCCTGGAATATGTAAAGTAGTCTATGGATACGTAAAAAGTCTATGAACATGCAACAGGCTGATATAAGGGGA